>NC_045619.1:99644432-100269432 GCF_009829155.1 Mustela erminea
ATGGAAACAAACGTGGAGAATATTTATAGTGAGAAAGATATCAGTGATTATTTAGCTGTAGGGTGCTTTCAAAGTGTTGTCTTTAAAAGGAATGTTTACTAATGTTCTAAATAAAAAAGCCAAACTTATAAAAAAGAAAAAGAAAACAAAAAAAATGGAAGTAAACTTGTGTGGGCAGCAGGCTCTGCTCTGACTCTATGTGTACAACCCACAGTGGGCACTAATAAATGTGTGTTGGCCGGCCGGCCGATGGGAGGCTGAAATGATCAGGAGTGAGGTACAGTGATGTGAGCAGGCAGCACACTGAAACTGAAAGCTCATTTCAAAAGGCCAAATAGGCAAATGTGAAGTTGTGAGGAGACAACAATCCATTATAAATCTGTTTATAATATAAATATAAATCTCTTTATTATAATCTGATTATAAATCACCCCAAATTCAATGACAACCTTTTTGAAGTTTCATTCAGCTTCTACTACGTGCGAGTATACTTAGGTCATTTCATAAACGCTTACTGCTCTTTGTTCTAAGGTCGGTGCCACAAACTCAAATGTCTTCAAGGGCCAAGGAAGTAATGGAAATAAGGCAAGTGGGCTGAGTGGGGAGCATGGCAAACAAGAAGCACATGCTCTGTGTCTAAACACAGCATCTCAGCTCCAGCCAGATATCCTCCTGCAGAAATGCAGGTCTAGTATGATCAGGCTTTCTAATTGTTTAGAAACTGGAAACAGATTTTAAAAACTTCTAATTTTTGAAATGACAGCTACTAATTTTTAAAAATCAAGCACTTTAGAGCAAACAAAATTTATCCATGGCGTGTAGGCTTTTAGCATGGAAATTGCCTTCTAAAACAGCTTCCCACAGTTTCAAATCATGCCCATTATGTGTAGTTGTTTAAGATTTGGTGAAAACGTTCATGTTCTATTTAGCTGCCCTGTCCACACTTTTTGTAAACTTGGATGAAGTTCTCTTTCAACTTTTATATTTTCACGGGGAAGTCGTAATTATTTTTAGTTAACTGAACTCTTTCCCAGTGAATTTTGGTCTTTATGTGTATCTGTCTGTGCAGAGGCAGAGACATGCTTCTTTCCTTGTATATTTTGGTTTGAGAGCAATGTGTCAATTTTCTGACCTCTATCAGCGGAGGATCAGAGGCAAATTATTTATGGTAGAGAAGAGCGCTATAAAGGACTCTAAATCAGCAATGATTGCTATTTTCTTCCCAAGATACCTCCCTTATTTTTTGTATTATATAAATGACTTGTTATAGTCTGGCTCTCATGCAAGACAGATGCGAACTGTGACATTCATCTCTGTACTCCCCACACCTGGCAAAATATGTGGAGCGTAGAAGTTGATGAACAAATATTTATTGTACTGAAATGAACTGCCTAACAGTGTCAAAATCCCTTAGTTGGCTCCCAAAGTCTCTTGTCATCTGACTTCAGCTTCACCTTTGGCTTATCCTCAAGGATAAGCCTGGATGATGACCAAATTCCTCTGGGAAATCAAGGATCTTCCAGGACATTTTGAAATACACTGAAACAACTTTTCCTCCTTCTCTATCAATGGAAATCTACTGATTGTCAAAAATCCAACTTAAATCTTCCTTTCGTTGGGAATCCCATTCTATGACAGTGCATTAGTCCCATATCCAACCGATCATAAACCACCAGTCATGCTCACTGGAAAAGTCAGGACAATCTAATTCATTTGTTTCTATGAGAAATGCTTTTAACCCTCAGAAAGCACTGTTTGCCACCAATCAAGTTTATAAGGACAATGCTTCTCTACAATATGCCCCAAAGAGCATACATTAAAGGTCAAAACCTCAAAGGCCTGCAGAGGCCAGACAGGCAACAGAAATGGAAGAGTCCAATGTAAGAAAATTGGGAGCTGAATGACTATGGCAAAGTAGAATTCAAATATCCCACTCTTCCCTTCGTGAGGCAATGCAAGGTGAGAGTCACCAGACTTGCTCATTTTCAACAGGCCAAAACTGTGGGAGCCAAACAAAACAGGTCTGTGGGCTGCCAGTTTTGACCTTGTGTAGAACACATTATTTTCCTAGAGTTTAAAGACTGTTTCCAAGTAAAACAGCAGAAGGCTACACACACACACACAAATTGGAACTCACTACATGTACAAACTGTAGATCTATTAGGATCCAGTAAACTGCACCAGGCAAGTGTTTGGTGATGCCTCGCCAAAACCCTAAGCTCGAAAACACCTCCAGAAGAGCAATAGCTTTTCTTTGGAAAGGCTCATCTGTGAGACTTTACACAATGACTGAAGTCTTAATCACATGGTTGCATCTTAAATACACATGTGTGGAAGAGGGCTGGTTTGGTTCTGCTAGAAAGAATGGAAGCCAGAAAGCTGCAATGGATTTTGACCAAACTAGACTGGTCTAGAAACACATCACTGTTTTTTTTTTTTAACAGAACCAAACACATGTTCATAGAGTTCACAACATCCCATGGGATTAAAATAAAAGAGGGTACCAAAAAAGTGCATTCTGGTTAATTTACTTCCTCAAGGTGACTTATTGTTATTGTTTTCTTTTTCTGTCCTACAATCCTTCCTTTCAGGAATTATCTCTAGAATTACGTATTTCTGTTGGAGCTGTCAGTTAAAAAGCTCTACGCTGATCCATGAAAGAACTCCACTTCTTGCATGTAATGGCTGGTCTGGAAAGTACCCATGACTGAGGTCAGGCCAATAAAGGATCCTAGTTCAGAGATAAAGACCCTGGGCTGGGGTGAGACAGCAAGTTATAGGGACCATGTAGTTTGGGCTATCCCAGGATGAGGGAAAGCACATGTGAAGATATAATTTCAAAATCATGGAAAGAGAGATTCCTGATAATATCATCAGAATACAGATTCCATTATGCCCGAGGCTATGCAAACATTGACCAGTAAGTAAACTTTCAATCTTGAGTTTGATTTGGGTTCTTATAGGTGATGACTGAGAGCCTTAGAAACATTTTTGGTATATTTTATTGAAGGAGATCATGGATCCAATTAAATTAATTTCAGAAACAGGCAGCTGAACTGTATGACTGCTTTCTGGCTCAACATATATTTACTCCACATTTTATGTTCTATTCACCTAAAGCCTCTAATATCAGCAAATAAACAGTTTCCTATTCTCATTCAAGTATGCTTTTAAAATATGATTTTTGTACTATTGTATCAGTAATGCCATGCTTAGTACCAAAAATCTAAAGAATATAAAAAAGCAAAGAAATTACTCATTTCAGAAGTTAGGATTAAATTAACATGTCAGTCAAGTTTTATTTTCACACTATTGTGTATTCTTGGACACATATATTGAATTTGATCATTTAGGGGAACTGTTTTCAGTACAAATTACAAATTTAAAAAGAAAAGGTGTGTTTACGTGTGTATGTAGTGAATCCCTGGTAAAGGTTTCATCTCTGGTATAATATAGAAACTTTGCTGGTATATTATAGAATCTTCATCTGTGACAAGGGGTATTTTAGGAACCAGCTGAAAATGCATGATGAAGAGATTGCGTTGGGAATGTTCAGTATGCCTAGGTCATGTGACAACGTCTTCCAGTGCACGTTAGAATCAGATTACTTGTGGGGGAGAAAGCGTGCTCACCTCCTCATTCTCGATTTTGAGCGTGGCCAGTCGGGACTGCAGCTGCTGGTACCTGAGCATGAGCTCTGCCTGGACCGGCTGCTGGGCGCTGACCTGACACACCTGGTCGGGGGAATCAGAAACCACAGTTACAACAGGGCCATCGAGCTGGCTTCTAGAGGCATGGGTTTCCTACTTAGATGCTGCCTGAGTCACACAGATCCCCTCTAGATTCCAGGGACATCTTTACCCCGAAGAGCTGCCTCAAAACTTCGGTGTTAAATACGGACTTGCTACATGAGTGGCGAGAGTGGAGCGCAGCTGTGTGGCCTGGATACCACAGGGGAAGACGGCAGCTGCGGGAAGCTTCTCGAGATCTAAGAATGGGCCAGTTGCTGAGAGGGAGCTCTGATGCTGACGTCTCACTGGTGGAATTCAGAATGACTGCGGGGCAGAGTGCAAAGGAGGACCCACGTGAACCACACAGGCAAAAGGAGGGGAGGTGGCAGAGCCTGACTGCAGTCAGAGAGGATGGAGGTAGCTTACTCGCCCTCAGCTTCCTTCTCTGTGAAAAGGGGAAACTAACATTTCCTACACCATGGGGTCCTTGCAGGGATGAAATAAGCTCATGTACAGAGAGTACTTAGAACACTGCCTGGAATAGAGTAAAGACTCAGGAAATGTCACTATTAGCATCTTTCAACCATGGCTTGCCTTACCAGTATCAGCCAAATCATGGGATTCACCATGAATGTGAAGGTGCTACTTCTTGCAGTCTGTAGCAGAAACATATTTTGGCTCTGATCTCAATAATGGTTAAGGTCAAAATCAGAGCCTTTTAATTATATTATATTTAGTTATATTAAAATTATACCAGAAATGAAGTTTCTTTTCATTTTCCTTGTCACAGAAATGCTCTTGGCACATGGGGGTTTCCTTTTATGGAGTCCCCAAAACATTACAGAGACTGCTGCTCCCTGGCAGAACCGGCCATAGAAAAAGGGGCAACTGACTCACTTTATTAAAAATAATAATAGTAAAAATTAAAAAAAAGGAAAGAAAGAAAAATGAAAAACTGCTAACCCAATCACTTCTCTGTGCTATTTTATCCTTCTATGTTTGACATATCCATAACTGAAACATTATAACAGTAGTCCTTTAGTTTTGGAAACATAACTTTGGGTGGGGTAAGCCACCTGCCTCTCAAATTCACGTGCTCTTTGCATAAAAACCGCTTACTATTTTTTATTGAGTGATTTACTCTATCAGATCAAGCAAATATAAAATTGGGTTAGAAATACAGCAGGCACACGCCTATCTTACAAATCTTAACACTAGGTGTCTCAGAAAAAATATGACAATAAAGGAATCTGTCGTAGCTACTGTATCTATTTTTAAAAACACACTGTCACCACAATAAGCTAATACTGAGTTTTTAATCTATGAGTATTGTTTTGCACAGCTGGAAGACCAAGTGCTAGCTAGCCTGCTCATTAATTGGTTCTTCTTGCTTTCCTGGCTGCAGACAATAAAATATAGCACTGCCACTCGTACACAGCTTAGATGGATATTCTTCTCTGGGTAAAATAGGACAGAAAGCTAAATTCATATAAAGAACCTGAGATATATCATTTCTAATGCTCATTTTACCAGTTTGGAGACAACTGGAGTCTTAAAAAACATGTTCTGCCTTTTCCTCCCTCTCTCCCATGCTCCTGTCATTTATAATTATTTTTCTTTAAATAATGATTCTTTAATAATGATCATTCTTTAAATGAAGATTATCAGAAGTCTTCAGAGAGATTCTACTGGGCCAGCAAAATATTTCCTTTTGAATTTAGATCTGAATGTCTACAGGTGGAGGAAGGACTAACTATCCTGAGACAGTGTAGTGCTTACAAATGAGTTTGTCCATAGGGTTGGCCAATGCGGGCATCTGAGTGCTAGATCCTTGCTTTAAAAAGTGATTGCACCTGGGGATGGGGTGGGATGGGGCAGGGGAAGGTGGTGGTGGCTGATCTTAGGATATAACTAGCTAAGATCCCAAACAAAGGCAGGGGAGAGAACACAACTGGGAATTCTGACAACTCTTAGGTTGAAGCAGGTGAAGAGTAACTAACTAATATAATGAAGGACAATTCATTAGTTTTGAAACAATCAATTACTGACCTCATCACCCATGTGAGACTGAAACTCGAATTTCATTGGTGGACAGAATGCGGCAGGGTACATCTCCATGAATCTCTGCTTATCGCTCCTGGGCTCCAAATTGTCAACTGCATTCTCAATAATGTCTAAACCTTCATGTCTGGAAGTTTCAAGATTATACTCTGCAGAGAGATATGTTCTCAGGGCTCTGTTCAGACTTGCATGGTAGCCAAGATCACAGCACTTAAAAAAAATAAAACAATACCATATATAAAAATTAACTCAAAATGGATCAAAGACCTACACGTGACAGCAACAACTATAAAATTCTTAGAAGAAAACATAGGGTAAACCTTCATGATCTTGCATTAGGTATTGGTTTCTTGGATAAGGCATCAAAAGTACAAGTAAAAAAAAAAAGAAAAAATAAATTAGATTTCATAAAATTTGAAGACTTTTGTGCTTCAAGGGCACTATCAAGTAAAAACATAACCCACAGAATGGGAGATTTTTTGTAAGCCATGTATTTGATTTAAAAAAATTTGTATTTAGAATATATAAATAAATCCTACAACTCAATAATGAAAAGACAAATAGTGTAACTAAAAAATGAGCAATGGAATTGGACAGAATTTCCCCAAAATTATATACGAATGGTCAACAAGCACATGGAATGATGCTCAACATCATTAGTCCTCAGGGAAAAGCAAATTAAAACCACTTCACACCCACTAGTAGGGTTTTAATAAAGATGACAGATAACAGGCATTGAGGAGGATATGGGAAATTGGAATCTTTTATATGCTGCTAATGGGAATGTGAAATATTGTAGCCTCTTTGGAAAAGTCTGGCAGTTCATCAGAGAGTGAAACACAGAGTTAGCATATGACTTGGCAGTTCGATTCCTAGTAATATATACAAGGAAAATAAAAACAAATTTTCACACAAAAAAACTTGTACATGAGTGTTTATAACAGCATTATTACTAATAGCTGAAAAGCAGAAACAATCTAAATGTCCAATTAATAAGTAAACAAAATGAAATGTTATCTGGTCGTAACAAGAAGGGAGTGAGGATACATGCTACGACATGTAGGATCAACCTTGAAACTCAAAATGTTAAGTGAAAGAAACCAGCCCCCAGGGACCACACCTTGTAGGATTCCACTTATAGGAAATGTCCAGAATAGGTAAATCTATAGAGATAGAAGGTAGATTAGTGGTTGCTAGGGGATGGAGGACCTGGAGGGTGGTGACTAAGGTTATGGGATTTCTTTTTGGAGTAATGAAAATGTTCTGTAATAGATCATGGTGATGGCTACACAAATTTGAATATGCTAAAAGCCAACTGCAGATTTTTTAATGAATGAACTATATGGTATATGAATAATATCTCAAGAAACCTGTCAAAAAATAAAAGAGGCAAAACAAAATACTGAAAGGAAATAATGAAAAAAATAGCATTTAAATTTGCTCATGCTTATTGAGACTATGATTAATTGAAATCTTTGTAGGATGTAAACACAATAACTGTGATATTTTGGATTTGTATAATTTACTGAGGACTCCATAATAATCTGTACTCTTTCAGAAGTGAGAAGAACAGGTTTGAATCTGCCAAAAAAGTTCAGGAATAATGTCTTCTTTCTTATCCCTAGAAAAAAATTCATAAATAAGAAACGACTGCCAAAGTCCTTTCACTGGAGATAGAATTTTGGGATTCTTAAATTTTCATTACCTCTTATTTGTATTTGCATTTATCTTTTTCATGTTGCATTTTAAGAGAATATAACTGAAATAATAGAACTCTGGGTACTGGTCAGTTATAAATTACTGAAAGAATTTTACATTTCTACATAGATATAATATAAATCTTTTAAAGAGGAAGTGGTCTATAAAGGTATCCCTATATTGTTCTAATGCAATTCAATCAATTCAATTTGATTCAGTTCGACCCACTAATTGGCCATCTATTAGGTACCTGGAAATTTGCTAGGCTCCAGGAATATGAAGACTGGAATACAGTAAAACACAACCTCCATTTGCAAGGAATTTGCATATAAGTTGTTCATTACTTTCCTGCTAAGACATTGTAGAGGGACACAAAGGAAGTAATCTCAGTACAAAGGACACACAGACCAGGACAGGAACCATCAGAATGGCCTTTACAAGGCACAGATTCAATTCTACCCTCATCCTCCAATTTCAGAATTATTAAATTTGGGACTTTTTCTATAGAGATATTCTAAAATCTTGCTATTCAAAGTGTGGTCTGTAGACCATTAGCATCACCTAGAACTTGCTAGAAATGAAGAATCTTGGGCCTCAGCCCTGACCTCCTGAATTACAATCTGAAGTTTAAAAAAAAAAAAAATCCATAGGTGTTTATATGCACATTAAAGTTTGAGAAGCACCACACTAAAACATCAGTTAAAAAAAGATCCCAAAACCCTGTCCACTGGGAGTGCTATTTCTCAGAGTGGGCAAGAGAATCAAGGTGAGTAAGTATTATTTGATTTAAAAAAGCAGAAAGAAGCTGCCTTATCACAATTACACATACAAGCAAAATACAATTGTGAAATGGAAGTCTCATCATTGGTACATTTTGAGTGGAATCAGCTGCAATTGCATATACAGAATAATTTCTAGTTAATTAAAAAATTTTAGGCTCAGATGAGCAAAGTCCTCTTTTATTTCATTTGCTCCTCAAAATTCATAAAGGTTCCATGTAGCCATTTTATATACGACAGAGGGACTGAATCATTCCACCTTCCAGTAATACCTCGTCTTGTGCAAACACGAACGGGTAAAGGAAATGGCCTAGTTTCTTTGAAATGTACTTGTGCTTCAGAACACCCCACTACTCCGAAAGAAGACAGGTTTGGCTTGATAAAAATGAAGGAGATCACATAAACTGATTTATTTTATGAGTACTGGATCCCAATGGGAGTACATAGAAAATTAATACTAAGGAAAGAAACAACCTAGAGAAAAGGCCCCCCTCTAAAATGAGTCTCTTTTCAGCTTAGAAAGGAAGAAAGAGAGGAAGAACAAAGGAAAAAGGGGGGGTGGTGGAAGAAATTCAACCCTAACTACCTAATTGAAGTAGGAAAAAACACAGGCTGTTTTTATTATTCCCGGACTTAAATCACTCTGTTCTTCAAATTTCTAAGAGCTGCTTCTTTGGGGAGTAAATGTCACAGTCCCAACAGTCCTGTGCCTGCCTCCACACTCAGGTCACCCAGGTAGATTTGGTGGCACAGAACCTAGCAAGGTAGCTGCTTTCCCTGGTGGTTTCCTAATAGGGTGTGGAGAAGTATGCATGTGGCTTTGTAGCCAGTCCAGGGAGCCCCCTAGGTCTCTTCTGGACTTGAATGCTATACCCCAGGTGGAGGTTTCTGTGATGAGCTTGATGGACAACTTCCATCTTTGATCCCTACAGAGCTTATCAGTCTGGAAAGCCACTTAATTAGCATGATTCTGTTACTTCTGATATGCAATGTTTTCTATGCTCTAGGTTTTTCAAGTGTCCTGGACTTTTAAAGGAAACACGAATAAAATTTTTATTCAAGGTCTCCTGGGACAGCAAGGCTGTCACAGAATCGTCTTTTCTCTGAACTGGATGCTAAAATGACACTCGCTATGTTAAGATTCACGATACTTGGTTAAAAGGCCTAAAGTAATTCTATGGAGGTTATGAATTATTAATGTCAGTATGAAAGACCAGCTTCTGCACAGAGCTGAGTTATAACCCAAGTGCATTTAATGATGAAAATACATAAGAAACCAATAAGATATTTTATGAAAACAAAACAGTCCTCTTCCGAATGGATAAAAAACTGAATGGGTACATAAAATTATGGATTAAAACTGGGGAAGGAAAGAGTATTGGAAGTAGAAGGGCATTTTTTGGTTTGGTTTTGTTTTTTAATATTCTAACAGCTGCCAAGATAGATCTCACTAGGTATTATTAGTCTAAATCGCCATAGTAAGCTAACTTCTTTAGGTGAAAGGGTTGCAAATCCTATCAAAAATAAAGATGAAATTCAGGTTTTGAGGACTGTGACGAATTCTTTGACTTGTTCCAAAGGCTGTGGGGCAGCTGAAATATTTTTGGTGGTTTTTCAGTCACATATAAATGATCATAGCTATTCAGGGAGATGACCTTTGTTTATTTGTTTGCATATACTCTTATGACATAAGTAGTCCTGCTGGGTAGAAGGCTGGTCCAAGATGGGAGTGAAGATGATGGGACTCCAATGGAAACAAGTCCCACATGTGTTTCCACAATAGTAATAGCCAAGGTCATGTGCGGGGCAGCCGTGGAAGTGGCTGGAAGGCAGCCCCAAGCTCCATGTGACTACGGAATTAAACAGCTGTCATGAGGATGGAAAGGGAGGGAACTCTTCTGCGGCAGTATTCCCTCTTAACTTCATCATTCCTGCCACTATCTGAGAGGCTTCCATGATCTTTTGTCCTGGGTTCCATCTCTGGCTTTACATTAAGCTTTGGCTTTGACCCTTCCAGAGCCATGGACATTGGGTAAAGACTTGATCTACCCCTTGTTTTGGGTCTCATCTACAATAGTGCAACCCAAGCAAACAACCGCAAAAACAGCTTTCACATAACCATGGGTAGGCTTTCCAAGGGCCAGAAATAGGTAACTTCACAGCTTTTACTGCAAATGGAGAAAGCTGACTTCTTCTGAATAAATTACCTCTGTCCCTTACTATTTTCCTCTCTAGCTATTAAGTGCTTCACCTCAGAGACCACAAACTTGTTTTGTGAGAGATGGGCATCTCAAGGGACTAAACTGGATGTTTAAAATTCTACCGGCATCCTTTAGACACCTGCTCTCATGTCTGGGTTCCTGATCGTCCATGCAGAGCTGACAATTTAATTCTCACTGCTGCTTTAGTAACCACGAACCAACATTCAGCCAAACTTGTTATGAGTTTCTTTTGCGCAACAAAACTGTCAAAATGTACACTGAAATGGATACAAAGTAGGAAACAGGAGGAGAACAGAGGTTGCATATGCCCAAGCCAGTGAGTAGGACTAATAATCATCTGTGGCCTAATGCTGTTCCCACTCCCTTGGGCAATCCCTTCTCTCAGAGGAGCTGCCACCAGATGCGTTCTTCCCCAGGCCACATCTCTATAACTACTCTGAATCACGTCACAAAGGAGATGAGAGAAGAAATAAAACCAAGCCCAAACAAACAGGTTGGCTGGTAGATGCTATGGAGAAGACAGAAAAACTGGGGGTGCTGGGGGAAAGGGTGTTATTCCTTTTTATAGGGCAGCTGGGTGCGACATGAATGAAGAGAAGGGCTCTGTCTGGCAAAGCTCTAGAAGGATGTTCTACACAAAAAGTAGAAAGGCCCAGGAAATAGCTTACTGCGTCTGGGGAACGGAAAGGCCAATGTAGCCAAAACACAGTAACTAAAGGAGGAAGCTGGAACACATGACAAAGAGTGGCAGGTGGGCAGTTGACATGGGTCTTGGTAAAGAGTTTAGATATTATTCTAAAGACAACAGTAGGCCTTTGGAGCGTTTTAAGTCGGGATTGACAGGTCTAGTTTATCTTTCTTAATAGACTGGCTGCTTGAGAAGAGAATGGATTACTGATTAGAAGGTGTTACTGGAAGTGGGGCGACATCTCGGAAAGCTAAGTACAGGCAGGAGATGGAGAGCTTTGTCTCGGAGACAGTACAAGCAGCAAGAAACAGCAAGGTTTGGGATGTTTAGGAGGTACAGATGACAGGATTGGCTAATGGGTCTCTATGTGGGAAATGAGGGAACTGGGTTTTTGCTTTGCACAAATGGGTGGAAAGGCGTGCCACTTACTGAGGTGTAAAAAATGGTTACGAAGAAGTTATGTGTATGGAGAATGAGGACAATGATGAGGGCAAATGGGTATAAAAAGTTGAGCGTATGACATATGACATGTTCGAGGTACCTATTAGACATCCAAGTAGAGATGTCCAGTAGGCAGTTGGACATACAAATCTAAGTCCTGGGCGATGATCAAGGCAGGTGATAAAAATCTAGGAGCCATCACATAGTATTTAAGGCAAGGGACCAAGAGGCGGAAAGCCAAGGATCACGCTTTGGCCACTTTCAACATTCCGAGGTCAAGCCAAGATGGAACTTAGAGGAGCTATGCTGCAGGTAGAAAGCAGATGGGTGCATTTTCATTTAACAAAAGCCCATGGCATCTCCATTGGAAGGAACTTTTAAAGCCATCTACTTCAGTCATCCAACTCATTTCAGTTTTTAAATACGCCTTCAATCACAAAGGGATAAAAACTCACATAAATCAATTTCCATGATAACTCCACTATCCTAACCCATTTACCATGATCTCTCTATCATCTTCCTAATAAGAGTTCAGGCCTATTGGGGACTGCAGTATCACAATTTGGCGGGTTTTCATGGCTAAATCGAAATACCATTATGCATGGGGATAAGTCAAACTAATTAAGAAAAATCTGAACTCTGAATAAGTTGCTTTTTAATTAAACACATGTCTCTGGAGACAAAAGGATAAGGCTAAAAGCTTTAGGACAGCTGATTACTTAGACATGATAGAGTAAACACGGCATGGAGTATATGATGTAATGTAATCTCAATTTCATTCTGTATAAATGGCTAATAAAATGCATGACAGACATCTTCACCAAGAAAATGAGCTGCAGTAGGGGATTATTCTATAGCAGTATTCTATAACAATTACAAAGATTTATCCTTCAAACTCTAAAGTGACCTGCAAACTTTTACAGGGAGTAACTGGAAACCGTGAAACCCTACTAAAAGGACAACAAATAAAGTATTTGTACTTTATTATACTTACATTTTATACTTATATATTATACTATATATTTATTATAGTATTTACATAATAAATACTTTATTATCACTGGGCAGATGCTCTGGGACAAAGCACCAATGGAATTCTGCTGTTGAGAACTCTGTTTCTCTGAATGCCTTTTGAGGGTGAGTAGGTGTGGAACTGGACTGAAAGAGGCTACATTACCAGCTGTTTGAGGAATTCTAGATATAGAGAATGGTGAATTTGACTGCACACCCAGGATTATGGGAAATAATACCTGTACTGTCCTCTTGGCAAATTATAATCACTTGAAAATCTCAGCATTCAGTTATAAATATTTGTTGCCTGCATGGTTTTTCTTCTGGGTTGTAAAGCTTGTAATGCATCTCGATTCTAAACAGAATTAGTTACAGCCTTTTTTACACTTACTTTTGGAGATAATAATGATTACAGAAGTGAAACCTATGATTTATAAAACTATAATCTATTTTCCTTTATAATTATGCTTTTATTCTCCCAAATAAATTAAATTTCCTTTGGCCAATATTTGTAATACATTTCTTACAATTTGTACTTATTCTTTTTATTTTTAAAAAATATTTTATTTATTTATTTGACAAAGAGAGAGAGATCACAAGTAGGCAGAGAGGCAGGCAGAGGTGGGGGGGAAGCAGGCTCCCCACGGAGCAGAGAGTCCAATGTGGGGCTTGATCCCAGGATCCTGAGACCATGACCTGAACCAAAGGCAGAGGCTTAACCCACTGAGCCACCAAGGCGCCCTGTAATTATTCTTTTTAAAAAATATTTATTTATTTGAGAGAGAGAGAGAGAGAGAAAGCAAGAGCATGTGAGTGGGGGGAGAGGGAGAGAGAGAGAGAGAGAATCTTAAACAGACTCCCCACGGAGCTTCTCCCGGCTTGATCCCACAACCCTGAGACCACGACCAAGTTGAAATTAAGAGTCCAACACTCAACCGACTAAGCCACCCAGCTGCCCCAAATTCGTATTTCATCTTCAAGTGACATAATAAACATCCTTTTTTGTTGTGAAAAAAACTCTCTGTTCCACTTCCTACCTGATTTTAAATTAAGAGATTGTAACTCTACAAACTAAAATTTACCCAGGACCTTCTTGTACCTTATTAATTTGTACTCCAAAAAAGCATTTTGCTGACTGAGGTAAATTAAGCTCAGCTTTGAGTTCCAAGTTAGTATATTTCCAATTTCATAGGATCTAAACTCAAGAAGTTTTAGAATACCCAGTTTGTTGCAAGGGGCAAAAATGTTAACTATCTGATGGAGTAATCAGAGTCACATCATCCAAGCCAGTGACCAATTTTAGCATCACTACTGGTGGGTTAAGACACAGCAACATCGCCTATGCTGTGATCTGTTGCAAAGTGCTTAATTTGAACTTATCAAATCATTATATAATGTTCACTTTGTAGGAAATACAGGAAACAGAGAAACAGGCTAACTGACATGGCAAAAATTAGAGATAAATCCAGAAGCTGAAATGATCTGAGGAACAACTGTTCCTGACTCTTCAACAAGGGACTTTGTTAGATTAAAAAAAGAGAAAAAAAAAGACTAATGGAACACATCACTCTGATGTAATGTGTGATCCTAAATTTCATCTAGTCTAGACACACTAGCTGTGAAATGTTTTTTGGGGGGGATCATAAATAGGAATATGGTCTGGCTATTAGAGGAGTTCAAAATTTTCTGAAATGGAAAGATGGGGGTCAATGATCGAAAAAAGTAGGTTAAAAAGCTGTATATAAAATATGATTTCATACTCTTCTGGTATAAAGATGTACATGTATGTGGACACAAAAAAGTCTACATGTTAACAGTGATGATCTGAGATGGTAAGAATGTGATCATGTCATTTTTGCTTATAATTTTTTCCCTAATTTTCTATAATGTACATGTACTAATTCTGTGATAATAAAAAGACTGGTTTTAAAATACAAATTCTAGGGGCCTGGGTGGTTCAGTCAAATGTCTACCTTCAGCTCAAGTCATGATCTCAGGGTTCTGGGATTGAGACCAACACGGGGCTCCCTCCTCAGTAGGAGTCTGCTTCTTCCTCTCCTTCTGCCCTCCCACCCATTCATGCTCATGCCCTTTTCTCTCTCTCAAATAAATAAATAAAATCTTTTAAAAAATAAGTAAATAATAAAATACAAATCCTATGGAAAGTCATATGGAAAATTCATATGACTTTAAAAAAATTTTTTGTTTTTATTTATTTATTTTACTTTTTTTTTTTTTTTTTTTAAATACCAATAGATCCATTTATCACAGTCTATCCCAGGATATTTGTAAGAAAAGAGACAGATTATTGACATCAGTAGAAACCAAGGGAATGAGAGGTGTATATAAAGGTCTCAATTTGAATTCTTATTTATATTGCTTTGATTCAGTCAAGACACATTTAGTTATCTTCCATTTCATTTCACATATAAAATGTTAAGCATTAAAAATGTCTTATTATCATATGATCTTTCTGATATGAGAAATCTGAGAGGCAGGGCACGGGGTTGTGGGGGGTAGGGAAGGAAAAAATGAAACAAGATGGGATTGGGAGGGAGACAAACTGTAAGAGACTCTTAATCTCACAAAACAAACTGAGGGTTGCTGGGGGGTAGGCGGGGTAGGGAAGGGTGGCTGGGTAACGGACATTGGGGAAGGTCTGTGCTATGGTGAGTGCTGTGAAGTGTGTAAACCTGACGATTCACAGACCTGTACCCCTGGGGCAAATAATACATTATATGCTAATAAAAAAAAATAAAAATAAACAAAATTAAAATGTCTTGACTTTTTCTCATTAGAGATACAACAACTCTTCCCATTATTATTAGATAGCTCACTATAAAAGTGATTTTGTTAAATAAGCTCACAAAGCAAAGGATTCTAGCTGCCTTTGCAAAATAATCAGTCTTTCTTTTTCACAAGGAAGGGTCAAGCTTAATGGTTTTTAGGATCACCACTATATATGCAAATTACATTCCCACAAAGTAAGCAGCCATTTTAGAAGGTGCACATTCACCACCTTAAAAGTGAATTAATGAATGCATAATTTTTACTAAGCGAGGATTCAATTTCAGTTGAATATGACAACAAACCCATTTCTTTTAAAATTCATAATGAAGTTGTATTATTTGAGAATTACTCCCATTTTAAATTTAAGGCTGATCTTTTAAAAGTCCATCCTTTCTTAAAATTGAAAATTACTTTGTACATTTAAGCATTATTTATTTACATCAGAGTTAGTTAGATTTGGAGGTTAAAAAGTCTGAGTATGAGGCCCACTGCTTACTAGCTGTGTGACCTTGGACAAACTATCCAGCCTATATAAGCCTCAGTTCTTTAATCAAGTGTAGAAAATAGCATTTACCTCACATGGTTTGATGAGATAATGCTTAGAAACCTGCTTGTTACAGAAACCTGCTTGTTATATAGTAAGAGCTCAATGAATATCCATGACAATGATGATGACTTTCCTGAAATGCTAATCCCGTCCTATAGGTGCCAGTAGTATTGGGAAGGCTACTGTCATCTCCCACACAGATGACCAACCGGCATCTCACTCCTACTGCATGCGACAGAACTGCTGCTTCCTACCCTTTCACCCACATCTCCTCAGGGTCCCCACCTCAGGAAAAGGCACCACTGTTAACCTAGTTATTTAGGACCTGAACTGAGGAGTCTGTTTACCCTTCTGTTCACCGACTATATAAAATTCCTATTCAATGTATTTTGAATCCAACCAACCACTTCCCCCAGGTCTCGTCTCTAGTCTGGACAATTGCAAAAGACTCTAGATAGAGCTTGTTGTTTTCACTCATCACCTCCCTCAGTCTGTTTTCCACCCAGATGCCAGAGTGAGTCTCTATCATGTAAACACGTGATGTCACTTCCCTGAGTAAAACCCTTCAATGGCTTTTCACCATACTTAGGACACGATCTAAATCCCTTTCCCGTCCAAAAGACCCTAAGTAACTGGGCTTCTGCCTACATTCTCTTCCAGAACCTTCTTCCTCACTTACTCTGCTCTGGCCATACTGGTCTCCTGCTTTGCTGCGGCTTGAGCATCTTGAGCTTGCCAAACACACAACTGCCTCTACACCTTCTGCATGCGGGATTCCTTCCCCATCTAGCCACGTGGCTCTCCAGCTCACTTCTCTGCTCAGGTATCAGGCTTTTCCTGAATGCCATCAAAAGAAGCGCTCAGATAGTGGTTTTATTTTTATTTACAGCATTGTCACTACTATATAACGTTTGTATATATGTAAATATGTTTATGAGCTGATGCCTCAAGTAGGACATTAACTCCTTGAAGACAGGAACTTTGTTTTGTTCATTGCTGGATTTCCACTGTCAAATTCATTGCTTGGTACCTTGCAGGTGGTACAAAAATGCTTTTCAATACATAGAGACTTTTCCTTGTGTTAAACTGGCTTGGGTCTAGCCAAGTACTCCAAAAATAAGCCCTAAACCAAAAGATAACCAAGTGAACTAGTTACAAAGAATTAGTCCTTTATTCCATACACTTTGCAGAATCCCTACAAATATAAGATTGAAAACAGGGGTCATAAAAATTGTTTATTTTGGGCGCCTGGGTGGCTCAGTGGGTTGGGCCGCTGCCTTCGGCTCAGGTCATGATCTCAGGGTCCTGGGATCGAGTCCCACATCGGGCTCTCTGCTCAGCAGGGAGTCTGCTTCCTCCTCTCTCTCTCTCTGCCTGCCTCTCTGCCTACTTGTGATTTCTCTCTGTCAAATAAATAAATAAAAATAAAATCTTTAAAAAAAAAATTGTTTATTTTTACTCAGAAAATCTAGCAGTCTAGCAGAAAAAATTCATTTCATCAGAGCTAAAAGAAAACTAATCACTTGATTAAAATACTTGTATGAAATGAACAGAAAAAAAGTTTTCCCTGGTTTTATTTATTAAAGGGTCCTGTATAAAGAAATTATAATAGTATGAGATAAAACTGTTTTTAGACTCAAAAAAGAGGCACATCAGTGTTAATAAATGAAAAAATAATTTCATTATTTAACAATTCTTTTGCAAAAGTCCCAAACTGTGGCTCTAGTACAGCTAAATCCATGAAACATTCACCATAAAAATAAAAATGCTTTAACCTACTATACATCTAAATTATGATACTATGAGCCACAGGAAAAAAAAAATTTACAGTATCTTAAAACTGTTGAATTCAACCAATACAAAGCAGCACATGAGTCATTTTCCATCAGGTATCTCTCTGAACCTCTATTATTTCTCTGTGCTTTTCTTACAACACACTGAGTTTTTTCCTTTTATTTGAAGAGATGGATGTTTTTGGACTGGGATTTCTGTTTCACCCGTGCGGTGTCCTACAGTGTTGGAGGTTTTCTGAATGAAAGGCTGATCAGAGGGTTAAAGATTGGGAATCATAGCAGTAATCACTGCGTGGATGTAATAGTATACATATATACTTGGAGGTTTTTTTTTTTTTTTTTTTTTTTTTAAAGATTTTCATTTATTTGAGAGAGAGCGAGAGCGAGAGAGAGAGAGAGAGAATGCGTGTGCACGTGTGTGCACAAGGAGTGGGGAGAAGGGCAAGAGAGCAAGAGGAGCAGGGAAGAGGGAGGAGAGGTGGGAAGAGAGAAGGGAGGGGAGGGGCAGAGGGAGAAGAGAAGCAGGCTCCCTGCTGAGCAGGAAGCCTGACACAGGGCTCCATCCCAGGATGCTGAGATCATGATTTGAGCCCATGATTTGATAGCATATCCTTGGAGACAAAGTACAGTGTTAGATAAATTTATAAACGTGGCGTAAGTCTACTCTACTTTGCCTACAGTATTTACCACAGCCAGGAACAAAGCTATCATGTCTGTAGTCATTTGCTTAACATCTGCCTTTTCCACTTTGCATTCCGGAAGGTGAGCTCTGTATATGCTTGGGGGTGGGCGGATGGGTAAAATAGTTGAGGGGGATTAAGGAGGGCACTTGTGATGAGCCAGGGCTGCTGTATTGAATGATACTGAACTCCCAATCATGATATTGTACTCCTGAAACTCATATAACACTATTACGTTCACTAACCAGTGTTAAAATAAAAACTTAAACAAAAAAGAACTGTATATGATTCCACAGCCTGAGCACCTAACAATAGTAGGGCCCAAGAAATATACTTTGAATTAATGAATGCAGTTAGGGCTGTGCCATTGCATAATTTAAAAATGACTGGGTCCTTTCCTAGCTGAGTTCACCAGGAACTCATAGTTTCACAGAACCGAATCATTTGCTTTTCTTTGGTTGTAGGATCCACATTTTTTCATGTGCATCTTACAGTTGACAGTGTTTTAGTATCATGTATGGTTTAATTGGCAGCAGTTTTTCCTTCTGAGTATTATAAAAAATAACATTGGTTTGAGACATGAGGAGGGTGTTTTTGAATCAATGAAATATAGTTACTGCTAATTACATCTTACTATGGAAGATAGAGGGGTGCCTGGCTGGTTCAGCTGGAAAAGTGAGTAACTCTTGATCTCGGGGTCATTACTTTGAGCCCCAAGTTGGGAGAAGAGATCATTAAAAAAAAAAAAGTTAAAAAAAATTTAAAAATATATGGAAAATATAAAAACTTCAAGTACTTACGTCAATTAAGTCTGAAAGATCATGAATATAATACTTGAAAACTGAGGCATTGGTTGCTTCAAGGGTTAGGAGATATTCATTCCGTGCCTTAATCGATTTTAGCTTATTTTCTGAATACTTTGCTTGTCTCTGGAAATGGAGATGAGCCAGGTATTGAGAAAGACAACAAAGTCATTTAGTCAGAGAGAGATACATGACTTTCTACTAATCTAAACAATGTATTCCACATATGTCAATGACCTCTGAAGTCTTCCAAGAAAAGTACATTTTGAATCTGATTTAAATAACTAAAAGTACCCAACAACATATTTGGTCTTCAGGCCCAATTGCAAGGAAACCTCTTCGTTAATATTCAAGTTGCCCACACTGTATATGTACATGTATATGTACATGATGTCCAGCTGTTAGTACATGATTTTTATGTTTCTTAAACATTTTTCATTCCTGTGGGAGGAAATGTGTGTCATTTCACAATAATTTACAAGGTGCGTCTATTGGTTATTACATCAGTGTTCTTAGTACTGTCACCCGAAGTGAGGACAGAAAGGCCCTGTGATGTTTTTCACTTACTTTTTCTTTCATTTTTTCAATTTTCTTTACAGAGCTTCGCCGCTGATGTCTCTCTTCCAGTCTGATATGAAAGACGGGATCCCCAGACCTTCCGATTTGCTTCTCTTCCTGTTTCTCAGCCTCTTTCAGCTTGCTCTCTGCACTGATGCTCTCTGCGTGATACATATGGTATGTTTTCATCACCTGCGAAAACGGGACCCAAATTGTTACAAGATGCTGGTCTGTGACTCCGAGAGTGAATGGAAGCCATTGTGTGAGGAATATGTTAAAAATATCACCTTCCAACTGGCAGGGGGAGAGCCAGATTGTTAGGCAAATAGATGAATTATGGACTATTGCTTCTAAGTAAAGCAAAGAGAAATATGCAAATTCACCTGCCAGGAAGAGGCACTTAGGGGACAGGCTTTGATGAAAAAATGATTTAGAGTCTTAGGCATGCTTTCAGTGCACTTGAAAAGTTCTCTTAAGCTCAAAAGTGTTCTCTAAAATCTCTGCATTATTAATCTGCAGAATAAACTATCACTCATGGATAAATTTTACCCCAGTTTTGGAGTTCTAAAAAAACTCCTTACTAAGGAGACTTTTTTTTTTTTTTTTTTGCATAAAATCTACTGGCCAAAATACAAAATGCAAATATTAAGGTTCACACATAGTTTCAGTTTAAAAACACCGTTTTTCTGAACACAAAGTAGTACTGTATGTTCAATGTAGAAAACATATGACACAAAAAAGAAAATAAAAAGCAGAGATAACCACTGTTAAGATTTTTGGTACAGCCATTTGGTCTTTTTCCTAGGAAAACACACACACACACACACACACACACACACACACTCTCTCTCTCTCTCTCTCTCTTATCTGAAAATGACACATATTTCTCCTTTAAAAAAATTTGTACCATACTATATTAACAATTTTTAGTCTACTTTTTTTTAACTTTTAAAGATTTTATTTCTTTGACAAAGAAAGAGAGAGAGCACAAGCAGGGGGAGCTGCAGGCAGAAGAAGAGGGAGAAGCAGTCTCCCCACTGAGCAGGGAACCCCTATGGGGGACTTGATCCCAGGGCTCTGGGATCATGTCACTTACTGACTGAGCTATCCAGGTGCCCCTTCTATCTCCTTTTTTCGCTTAATATATCAGAACACTTTTCTCTATTACCAAATATTCTTCTAAAATACAATTTTAAAGCCTGAATAATAGTTCTTTATATGACTGGGACATAGCTTGACTAATTTCCTATTGTTGAACATTTTATGATATTTCAACTTTCTGCTTTATAAATGAAGCTGTGTTGAAACCCTTGATATTATTCTATCTTATTTCTTCTCTTAGAAATGATATGTGTAAGTTACATTTTAATATATTTAGGAACATATAGAAAATAAAATTTTGTAATGTGTCTTTTCCATGTATGCTGTAAACTTATATAAATGATTCTCAATTTAAAATTTTTAAAAATTTAAAATTTAAAAATTAAAAAATTTTAAATCTTTAGACATTTGGTTTTATTATTGTCCCAGAAATATTTATGCACAAAATGATCACATTTTCCATGGTACATTTTCTTTTTTTAAATTTAAATTAAAAAAAATTTTTATGGTACATTTTTCAGAAGAACTGCAGAGTTAGACAATCTGCACATTTTCAAGATTTTTGACACATATTGCCAATTTAACACTGCAGTTTTGGAAAAAAAAAACTTGATCTACATAGTTATTTCCCAAAGCATTTAGAAAACATGGATGCTTTTTTAATAAACATTTTTTCAAATATTAAATAAGTATATTTATTCTTACAGTAACTATCATATCTGTATATAATCCCTGTACTTGTAGATCCAAAGTAATGATCAAAGATTTTAAAAGATTTTACCTCAAAAATCACAGTTTTACAATATATTTCAATCTGCTTTTATAAGCAGAGTCAGAAATCTGGGCCATTTTTAAACCTTGTTTATTTTAAGTACAATTATACTGCTTAAAAGTGACAACACGGTAAGGTATGACTCTAATTCAAGAGACGTATCAAGGAACATACCAGAACTTAGCATCCAAACATCGGTGGTGGTGCTTTCCCATAAATTATGTCAAATTCTCATCCACATAAAATGGATTTTATTACATTTATAAATAACCCATAAATTATTCAGAGTCAATTTTATAACTGAAATGTAGTTGTTTAGTAGAAGAGATTTAATGTAACATTTGGAAGTAAGGAACTTGATTTTTTTCATTTCAAAAAGATGAGTTTTAAAATAGTTTGGGAACTGGAAGCATCAGTGGAATGTATTTATTTAGGTTGAAGCATATGAAATTGCTGTATTGTAGGTTATAGAAAAGGCAGAAAGGGGCCCCTGGGTGGCTCAGTGGGTTAAGCCTCTGCCTTTGGCTCAGGTCATGATCCCAGGGTCCTGGGATTGAGTCCAGCAGTGGGCTCTCTCTTTGGTGGGGAGTCTGCTTCCCCCCTTCTCTCTCTGCCTACTTGTGATTTCTCTCTCTGTCAAACAAATAAATAAAAAAAATTAAAAAAAAAAAAGGTGGGGCATCTGGGTGGCTCAGTGGGTTAAAGCCTCTGTCTTTGGCTCAGGTTGTGGTCTCAGGGTCTTGGGCTCGAACCCTGAATCGAGCTCTCTGCTCAATAGGGAGCCTGCTTCCCCTTTTCTCTCTGCCTGCCTCTCTGCCTACTTGTGATCTCTCTCTCTGTGTCAAATAAATAAATAAAATCTTAAGGAAAAAAAAAAAGGAAAGGCAAAGTCAGTGCATTCTTAAGAATGGTTCAACTTAATGCACATTCTGAAGGTGACTATTTGAAGTGTCAAACATGGGGTTAATGAAGAGCCTTTACTTATTTTCACAAAATCTGATGATGTCTTCCCTTTAAAACATAAGCTAGCAAATCACGTTAAAGGCATTGCTGAACAAGAACAAAGTAAGGGTGAAATTGCAAAGTTGTGGCAGCTTTTCTTGAGCTGTGTGTTATCTGTTTTTAGTAATTATCAAACCTGTCCAGGAGAAGTCTGGTTGGCTACTGCAGTTTAAAAGAAAAATAAAACAGCATTAAGCAGCAGCTGGGCTGCTGGGGAATGACAAGGGAGTCACCCTACAGCTGGGCAAACAGTAAGGTCAATGAATGGATGACACACCTTGCATTTCTAGGCTTGGCTCTGTTTGTACACCCTGCAAACCCACATACCATTTGGGCCCTGGTTCCAGTTACATCTTTAAAGAGAGGGTAAAAAAACCCCAAAATATCAAAACACAAGTTTCTCTCACTCTCCCTCTTTCTCTCTCAGCTGTCTGTTTTCTTCTTGCTAAGAGTCAAAGGAAGATATGAGAACATGTGACCCCACCAGAGAGAGATGAAAAGGCATCCCAGGCAGCCCTGGGTATCTAAGCATTCTTTTCTCCTAAATACACCCTGAAGAAAAGACTTGAACTCCTGCTTTATTTAGATGCTGAGGACCTGTGTAAGCAAGTAATCTGCACAAACTAAGCCTTATGAACTACGGATCCTCAGCTGGCTGCCAGCATGGGGTTTCTTATAAACTAGTCTGGGTTCAAAGGAAAACATTCTTGACCCAACGCTAGCAAGAAAAGGGTGTAAATATCCCATCATAATGTGGTTCAGCACAATAGCCGAGGTTTTTCTACCCAGTTCAATGGTAATTTCCAGAGGGAAATTTCTTTGTTCAGTTTTCCAGTGTGACTTAGGGTTTCCACTATTTTCTAAAATGTTAACAATAACAATGAATGAATTTTAAAAGTTGAGGAGGAAAACACTAAAAGCTTTTTGAGAACTCTAATTGCAGATAATGAATGCAAGTACAAACTACATTATTTAAAACGTAAGCTGTTGACCGAATTAAATGTGTTTTGTATTTAAAATAAAATAACAGACAGTTTTCTCTTTTTCAGAGAAGTAGAAGAAAGCTCTTATTTTTAAAGGTGAATTTTGAATACATACTGCAAAGAAAATAATAGCTTCTCCATCAGCTTAATGCAAACACAAGCATTTGCATTCCAAATGACATGATAGGCATATATCCATTTAAATGTACTCCAATAACACATTTTCCTATTTGAATTCTTCTCTACTAAAACCTCATGCATAATTCTCCACTGAACACACTCAACATATCTTTCCTACTCCATCTTTTCTTAACTGCAGAAGAATACAGTGAAATAGATTTCTTTGCAATTGTGAAATCCTACGCAAAAACTTTTGCACACAAGTTGTTAACATTTTTTCCCTTACTGACAGACCCATATAATGTATCTGACACTACTCCTGTACTTTAAATCAAAATAATTAAAATATCTACAGTGAATTTTAATATTTAGTGTCATGAAACCATTATGTATCTGAAAACCGTTCACATGTTTGAAGAAGCAGTGTATTAAGGTTCTACGTTTTACTTTCTGACTACTGGCACAGAAGTTAGAAGGCATGGTTCTAAGAATGAGTCTACCAATTACCAGGTGGGGGGAATTTATTTTATACTTCTCACCTTACAAGGCCATTGTGGACATTCAATTGTGCATCCCTACATATGTGTGCATGTAAAACTTTACTGAGTACTTATAATATGTGTGTGTGCGTATGTATGTAATGTATACCATTAACATATGTATGTAATATGTATATGTTTAGCAAACGAAGCATTATATAAAGCTTACTATGTGCCATGTATCATTCTAAGCATTTTATAAATAATAGCTTATTCAGTCCTTCTAAAAAACTCTTATGAGGCACATACCTTTATTCTTCCTATTATACAGATAAGACAAGAAGGGCCTTGAGAGGTGAACTAAGTTGCCCAAGGTCACATAGCTGGTAACTGGCAGACCAATGGTCGAAGCCCTGGCAATAAGGTTCCAGACTGGGTATTCTAGACTGCTATAGGCTATAACCTTTGGAAATTCTAAAGCACGATAAAAATGGAAGGCCCCTTTCCTGGGGGATACAGCTGCTCTTCGTTATATTTAGGAGTAGAGGGAAAGAGGGCTGAAAGATAATTATTTATTCACTCACCATTTGCTTGGTATTTACTGTCCATAAGGCAATGATGGGTGTAAAAATAGGGACTTGGTTTCCTACTTCTAAGAGCTTAAATTTTTGGAGATTTAAAAAATGGGCCTTGGAGAATCCGATGGACACAGATGAAGGCGAGGACATTCAAGCTGGAGGGAGAGTGCCAGCAAAGGTATGTGGAGTAGGGAGGACACACAGGTATGGCGGGCGTGTGTAGACCACAACTTCGAGAAGGGGCTCTAGGGAAGGGCTTGGAAAGTGGATGGCTGGGTCACCAGGCTGGAGGATGAGACTGCAGCAGTTGTCGGGCCAGATTAGGAGAGCCTTGAAACCTCAACCAAAGAAATTATTTAAAAGTATTCGATGGGTGTTCATGAATCCACGGAGGTGTAAACGGTATGGTCAGAGCCGTATTTTAGCAGCAATCCCGTGAAGCTAAGCAGGAGGATTTGGGGGTGTGAAGTAATCTCACTTAGCATAAAATAGGAGGGAATGGGAAGAAAGTGAATCCAGGATAAGAGTCACAGGGCAGGGACGCCTGGGTGGCTCAGTTGGTTAAGCGGCTGCCTTCGGCTCAGGTCATGATCCCAGCGTCCTGGGATCGAGTCCCACATCAGGCTCCCTGCTTGGCAGGGAGCCTGCTTCTCCCTCTGCCTCTAGCCTGCCACTCTGTCTGCCTGTGCTCGCTCTCTCTAACAAATAAAATCTTTAAAAAAAAAAAAAAAAAAGTCACAGGGCATTTTCCCTGTTCTCTCTCTCAACATTTCCTCAGACTTGACATGTCTGCTTCCACCATGGAGTTGGGGCAGTCTGGCCTAAAGCTGGCCCAAACAGCACTTTGGGTACTTCTCTAAGTCAATCACTGAACACTCCCTCCTCAGGATGTGTGCTTTTCCTGCCTCCGTGGCCTTCTCCCAAGCCAATCCCACTGCCTGCGATGTCTTCCCCCCACACCTTGTCCTAACGTTTAGACTCATCCTTCAAGGCAAATTCAGATTTCACCCATTGCCAAGTGTTCCCTGGTTCCCCCACCAGAGCTATTGTGTTCTTCCAACTGCCAAGGCCTTCTTGTTGACAGCACTTTGGGCTCTCTGCCACAGGTCTGATACCTGTGTGCCATCCAGTATCACGGACTGACCTAAAGTTCACCCAGGGCACCAGCAGGGTCTTGTGCGCCTTTGGATTCTCGATACTGCTTCTAGACAGTGGGAGTAAAATAGGCATTTAGGGGGCACCTGGGTGGCTCAGTCATTAAGTGTCTGCCTTTGGCTCAGGTCACAATCCCACGGTACTGGGATCAAGTCTCACACTGGGCTCCTTGCTCAGCAGGAAGCCTGCTTCTCCCTCTCCCACTCCCCCTGCTTTTGTTCCTTCTCTCGCTGTGTCTCTCTCTGTCAAATAAATAAATAAAATCTTAAAAAAAAAATAGGCATTTGGTGAGAAACAAATGAAGGACAGGAAGCCGTTTTACAGTCCGCCTGTCCATTCATATAGTCGTTTAACGAACATTTCCTAATACCTAATATGTGCCTTGAATTATTCTTCTCCCTCCCCGGCATTCAAAACAGCATTGCCCATAAAATACCTGGGAATGGTCTAATGAGATGCTAAGTAGTTCAAATTCACCATGAGATACAGTTAGCATTGGAGTTCATGGCCCCTGAGAAAAGAAAGGTGTGGTGGCTGGGCTGACGGGAAATGGAAAGCAGTGTATTTGCGACAATATTCCATACATAGCCTGCTAGTTTACTAACTTCACCAGTCACTAAGAGCTCTTCTGAGAAACTACATTTTTGGAGTTTCCTTATCTGTCAGCATCCCAAAATCAAGATCTCTTTTCTACAATCAATACACGAGAAGGCATGAATTGTAACTGAGTTTCTGCAAGTGCCAGACTAACACCACCACCAAGTCAGGGCCACAGCCTTGGAAGCCTGTTCCTGTTGTTTCCCAGCAAATTCTTGCGTTCTCCAGGAAAGTAGGACCCTCAGGCCACCCTACGCTGAGCCCCAGGGGCTGTGCTGCAAGGAACCTGGCCCTCCAGGGGCCACACAGCTTCAGTCCAGGTTATGGACTCTGCCTGGCCATGCTATGTCTCCGAGGGCTTATTTTATTTTATTTTATTATTTTAAAGACTTTATTTATTTATCTGAGAGTGAGAGAGCATAAGCAGGGGGAGTGGTAGAGGGAGAGGGAGAAGCAGGCCCCTGCTGAGCAGGGAGCCCGGGCTGCCAGGGTCAGTCCCAGGACCCTGAGAACATCACCTGAGCTGAACGCAGACGCTTCCCAGACTGAGCCACCCAGGCGCCTCTCCAAGGGCTTATTTTCAACAGGGCCAGCAGGCAGGAAGGGCCTGTCAGAGAACACCCATTACCACTGCATGCCAGGATCCTTCCACCTGCTACCTCGAGCCTTCCTACTCTTTAGGGCACTGAGCCAACTCCCAGCTTCCGGAGCCAGGCAGAACCAGATTTGAGTTCCTGTGCTAAAACCACTTCCTACCCAGCAAGCCTCTTAACTGGGCCCTCGTTCCTCTGAGGTGAAATGGGGATTAAATCATAGAATGCACAGAAGCACATAACAGAGCGGAGAGTTTGATTCTTGATAGTTTCTACGGTCTGATGTGGAAATAAGTGTGTGGGCTCCAGAGACAGATTACTTAGCTTCATATTATGCTCTAAGCTAAGAGGTACAGACCACTGTTGTTCTCATTCGTGGCATTTGGGCTGGAGAAGTTCTGACCCCTGAGGTGGTGAGTGGTCTGTAGAGCAGACATGATGAACTCTCATAAAATTTACCTCTTCTTCCTAGGCTGATATGGCTCTCCACAGGTTAACAAAAGCAGAATTTACAAAATTCCATTATATTTGCAAAATAACATAGGGAGAACTCAACTTTGAGAGAGTATACTGGTAGTTAGAGTTTAGCCTCACAGAACGGGCTATCTGGGTTCAAATCCTACTTGTGCACTTATTCATGGTGTAATCTTGGGCAAGCAACTTAATCTTTCTGTGCCTCGATTTCCTTGCTGTGAAACCAGTGTATCATTCTCACTCATGGAATGCAGAAGGTAGTTGGAAGGATTAAAGGTGTCCTTACATGAAAAGAGCCCCAAAAGTCTGACATATAATAAGTGAACAGTAAATGTCAGTTACTGATATTTGAAAAAAATGATCATAAACTTTTTTAAAAAGATTTGTTTATTTTTGAGAGAGAAAGACAGAGCTTGTGTGTGTGTTCGTGGGGTAAGGGGGAACAGAGGGAGAGGGAAAGAGAAAATCTCCAGCAGACTCTACACTGAACACAGAGCCTGATGTGGGGCTCGATCCCAGGACCCTAAGATCATGACCTGAGCCTAAACCAAGAGTTGGATGCTTAAGTGGACACTTAGCCGACTGAGACATCCAGGCTCCCCTATCACAACACATGGTAAAAACAGGCAGTGATTTCTCCATGACAGGAAAGATGATCTTTTTTTTTTAAATAAATATTTTATTTTTAAGTTATTTATACACTCAAAATGGGGCTCAAACTTAGAGCCCCAAGATCAAGAGTCTCATGCTTTACCAACTGAGCCAGCCAGGCACCCCAAGATTATCATTTCTGATAGAGGTAAAGGGAAGGAAATTGGTGGTATTTCCATTTAGGCCACTTATGTATATGTTAAGAATTTTAGGGGCACCTGGGTGGCTCAGTGGGTTAAGCCTCTGCCTTCGGATCAGGTCATGATCTCAGGGTCCTGGGATCGAGCCCCAAATCGGGCTCTCTGCTCAACAGGGAGTCTGCTTCCCCCTCTCCTCTCTGCCTGCCTCTCTGCCTACTTGTGATCTCTGTCTGTCAAATAAATAAATAAATAAATAAATAAATAAATAAATAAATAAATAAATAAGGAATTTTAGCAAAGCTCTTTAGAATGAGCAAATAGATCAAGGCTGACAATTAAATAGCATGAGATGTTGCCTTTACAGCTAGTTTATGAAGGAAAACTTGAGGTATGTTGTGACTCCATTGAAATGAAATCAGTACAAGAGTCTGAATTTATCATCAAATTATATTTATAACTCAAACAAATGCTTTGAACAAAAGGCACTGTCTGGGATTCTGGACCTTGCTGACTAGGGCCTGCCAACCAACTAAAAGACAGGGCAACAGAAATGCAGCGAATAAACACAGGGGAAAATAGAGAAGACATATATGCGAAGGGAGGAAACACGGCTAAAGAAAATAAAAGAATAATTATATTACTATTTAGTGTAATGTTAAAGTTTTGTTTCAAGAGTAATTAAAAATAGTAATTATAATTTCAGATTATATTCAATTGAAGAATAATTATAAAGAGCACTAGGTTCAATGGAAACAGCTTAGGTCTACGAAATCCAATAAATCTGGATTTTGATCCTTGCTTTGCTAGAGAACAATTCTGTAACCTCAGCCTTTCTGACCCTCGATCAGGCCCTGAATCTTATCTGCTAGAGATGACAACATCAGCTCTCCCTACATAACCAAAATTAGGGGGACAATCAAACTGTGCCTCTCAAACACATTGAAAGGTGTGTAATGAAAGAAAAAATGCACCAAATCATAGAAGGAAAAACTGATCATGTAACTAGAAATCTTCTAAGAGGATTTTAATAATATCCCACTAAAAGGGTAGTAGTTGATGAAACTCAGAGGAAAGAAAATAGGATGGCATTTAGCAGTCTATAGGAAGACAGAACCCATGCCATTGTTAATGTCGTTTTCAGTTGAAAATTGACTGTTTTCTTCTCCAGCTTCAGGAGCCTGTGTTGGGGAAGGAGCATTCTTGTCTTGTACATCCAAGAGTGTGAGCCCCTCAATCCACCCATCTGACCTGGGGGCAAGACCACTCATCTCTTCTAACCTGAAGCTTTCTCACCTATCAAGGGGGTGGTTGGACCACGTGATCCTCTAGGCCTTCTCCAACTCGAAAATGCTGTGTGTCCTTGATTTCAGATACGAATCTTGCACCAACTAAATACCCTAAGAATTTATGATTTGAGTTGTGTGTGTGTATATAATATACTTCTTAGTGGGTAAAGGGAGTGATTTTTTTCAGTGTCAGGGTAAATACCAGATAAATTTTAAGTGAAAGGAAAAGCCAGTTTAACAACAAATTGTACTAATTATCTCCTTCTGCTTCTGTTGACTTGAGGCAGCCATTAGTACACCATGTTACACTGAGAAAGTAGGATTCCTCCTAAAATCCTCCATGGGCTCTGAGGCCATAACTCATCTGCTCTACTGCACAGAAAATATCTAGAAATGAACAATGCCTGGACAGCCTGTCTAATGTACTGTTATATTGATGAACTTTATTCCAGGATATCTATCACTCTTGTGACTTTAATTAGCTGCCAAGCTGAACAGTGATCAATCATCAAGTGATCATCAAGGGGGGAAACCCAAAAACTCTTTGGTAGGTACAGGGTGATACAGAGATTTGACACATGCTTTTATTTTTTATTGTAATATTTAAGCTAAAACAGGGTGCTAGTCATCTTTTTCAAAATGCTAAATTTAACAGCTTTCAAGTGGCAATATAAATTACAATTAGTTTCACAACATTTTGCTACTTTGATAAAAATTTTTAATAAAAAATGACTAATTTATCCTAAAGAAGATAAATTATTGTAGGCCTTATTAAAACGAAAATGTTTCTATTTGTAACAAGAGTAACCTGTACTTATTAATCTTTATCTGTCCTAGCTCTATTTGCAATAGTCACTAGAGGCAGTTTCTAATTTAAGTCTTTCAGTCATAGATAGGGGTTATTGGTTTTGTTTATGAACTCTCAACAAACATTCATATTCAGCAAACATTTCTTGAGTACCACAAATAGGCCTTGTCCTATTTGATTCCATTATGTTTTATTACTAGAAATCCAATTATATTTTATTGCTTATTGATTGATACTAGTTCATTAGTGCCTAAGAGTAATTTTTCATGAGAGCAATTAATGTGGTATAATATCTGCCCATTTCACAATTATCAGAGATTTCTAACATGAAATAAATGTCACTGTATCCAAAAAATTCTGATTTTGTGAAGGATATTTTCTTTTTCTTTTTTTTAAATTAAATTTTATTTTTTTTCAGTGTTCCAAAATTCATTGTTTATTTTCCTTATCTCTCAAGTACTTCACATGCTGGAAAGGGCAGAGGATTTTTTTTTAGGAAGTCCAATGTACTACTCCCTTTATTTTTACACCAATGATTTGCTAATGCTCTGGCAGTATTCAAGCACATGGGGTTCCCTGCACAGGCAATTTGTGGTTTCACACATCAGTGCTTTGCCTCATGTACGAATTGCTTTTTGGAGCACCCTTCCCATCCTTCCTTTATCAATAAAATCAGGTGTCACAGTGACTATCACTGAAATCAGGCTCCCCGGTGGCTCTGGGCTTTGCACAGAGCTGTGGAGACCTGTCTCTCTACTTAGTCCAGAATCTAACACCAAACATGGAAATAGCTCACTAGTATAGCTCATTGATGACAGGGCCACGTGCTTGTCATCGATGCATTTCCAGGACCTCCATATTTGCTGAAAGGCTCCCCCCACCGCCCCAGCCACTGGGTGTGTATTACTTGGATACAACAGAGATGACCCTGTAACAAGTCTATAGCAGAGGCAACAATACTTTTAGCGCTTCCCATTCAACTTACTTAGAGACAGAAAAGAGACTCTGAGATTTGGGACAAAAGCTTAATAACTGCATTCCGAAAATCCTAGGACATCACAGACCACAGGCCTCCTCCGCATACTTGCTGGGCAACCGTCCTCCAAAGAAGGAGGGCATGGTCTTAAAAGAGAGCCGGTTTCATTTCTCACCAGCTCTAATAGTTGAACTCAGGCAGCAGACTGGGGTTCAAATCTACGTTTTGCCTTGTAGAATGTTTCCTCACCTGTAACTGGGACTAAGAATAGTACCTGTAAGGCTGCTGTGGAGAGAAAATGAAAGAATATATATCAAGCTCTTGCAGGAGTGACTGACACACAGTGAATGCTTAATGGGTGCTATTGCACTAAGTGAAACACCCTTCATTCACATCCTTTAAGCCCACAATGGCCTCAGTCCCACCAAGGCTGACTTGTTTATTTTCACACCTTGGAGGCTAAAAACAGAAGGATGGTCTTTGTCTTATGCATCAAAGAAACAGACCTGCCAAGAGACTTAATCCTTGCCCAACAAGTCAACAGAGAACAGTCAGTAATAGAGAGAAGGTCATTCAGGAAGCTCTTGTTCCAAAAGGGGTTTTCAGACAGTCTTCAGAGGCACTGAAATACAAGTTTTATCTACTGAAAAAAAATACCTAAGAGCTGGCACATGGAATACTTATTAATCGGGACCACCTTGAACACAGTGGCAGAAGTGACAATGGGAAAGGTTGAAGTAGTTGGCCATGTTGAGGGGGAAAGTATATGTAAAATGAAAAGCCAAAGAATTTACTAGAATTTCAAAGTCTCCCAGAGTATTAAATATTTAATTCTTTCCGGGAAATGTCTCACATGCCTTCAACATTGAAAGAGGATGTTAGCTTCCTCCCTTTTGACCTCAGACTTGCTAAGTGGGGTTCTTTCCAGCTAGCCTCTTGGCTCAGGTAGAAGACTCTAAGGGCAAAGCCTTCTCTGAGGGGAAGCAAAACTACGCCTTCAAGCCATAAGGGCTGCCCTGAGCCAGCAAGACCCTACCTGTTGATTGACCCCCAAGGCAATAATGGATTTGACCTTCACTGCCCACCTGCACGTACGTACCCACCTTTGCCCCACATTTTCCTGGTATTAGCCTGGAACATTTCTGGCCCTTTGGGGCCAGTCTTTGAGACTCTAGTTCCCGTCTTCCTCATGTTGGCCTCACAGAAATAAATTCCTTTCCTGTTTCACCATCATTCCTTTCTCTGCCTTTGGATTGTGTCAGCAGCGAGTGGCTGGACCAGGTCTCTTTGGGACTCCTGAAGCTAGGGGCTCTTGCTCCCCTGCACGCATATACAGCATTACATGGGTGCATTAGACATTTAAGTTATAAGGTTTAGTACATGAAATATTTAAATGGAGAACACAAGACAGGTGGAATCATAAAACAAAAGTCCTCCAATGTTTAGAATTGTAATATCAACTACAATGGAAAAAAACAGTGTAGAATCCTTTTCTTTCAGTGAAAAATGCTTTGGAATTTGAAACATATCCTGTGCCTTAAATCCAACACACGTCATTCCATTTATTAAAAAAAAAAAAAAAAAAAAAAAGGTGAGGGGAACAAAGAAGGAAGGTGAAAGAACTTAATCTGTGCAAAGAAGCTTTTTGAGTTTCAACTGCTTTCGGTGAGATGTCCAACCATTTTTTTTTTTTTCTATTAAAGACTATTACTTTATTTGGCAGAGAGAAAGCACAAGCAGGGGAAGTGACATGCAAAGGGAGAGGAAGAAGCAGATTCCCTGATGAGTGGGGAGCCCTATGTGGAACTCAACCCTAGGACTTACAGAATCATGACCTGAGCTGAAGGCAGACGCTTAACTGACTGAGGCATCCAGGTGCCCCAGATGTCTAACCATTTTTTGCTTCCCTGTGTTCATGACAATTTCATTTTGGTACTCTCTCAAAATCCTTGAACTCCTGACTTGTCCTTTCTCTCTAGATATGGATCCAGAAAGAAATTCTATGAATATGCCTCATGTTCTTCCAAATTGTGTGCACTGGCTCACATTACTCCTTTTGCCTCCAAAACCTTCCCTGCCCCCTCTCCCTCTCCCTCTCTCTTATTACTGAAATCCTGTCTACTTTTGCCTTTTCCTCTCAGAATTTTTCTCAGTCCTCAATGTTTCTCAAATTCCCTTTGTATTTCCAAACCCTCTGCCTGAACCTCTGTTGGTACATAATGTTGGTACCTAATAACTTTAGATTATAATTGCCAGTAAAAAAGAGATTAGAGTATGTGTCTGGTCTGAGATTTCCTAGCTGTGTGACCTTTGGCAGTATATTAACCTCTCTGTGCCTCACTTACCCATGAGGCTGTTGGGGGAATTCAGAAAACTAATTAATGTAAAGTGCTTAGAATGGTACCTGACAAAAGTGAGCTGTTACTATGTTCTGGTTGAGCTTTACTCTTTTAGATTGGAAGCCTGACTGGTAACTCTCGCTTGAAGCAGTCAGCATAGAAAACTATTTACTAACCTAAATTAAAATAAAACCTGGGTTTCAGTTTCAACCCGGGACTTTAGTTAATCACTTAATCTGAGCCTCTGTAATATTCTCCTTAAATGAGGAAGTTAATTTGATTATTTCTAAAGGTCATTTAGCGCTTAAAATTCTACAGTCTACAATTCTACAATCAGCCTACAGGAGGATGAAATTCAGATAATCACGTGAGTTATAAAATCATGTATTAAGATATACTGAAATGGATGCAAGTGATTTAGATCTTGATTTTTTTGGTCACATGACTTGTATATTTTTATTGGTGAACATTCCTGGTCCATCTGGAGACAATAAATCCAAGCAAAATGCCCCTAATTTATTCTATGTTTATCTGTTATCTCTATATATTTGGGCTTGATAAGCAATGATAAACAATGCAAAATACTGTACAGAACAAAAACAAAACATTCTGATTAAGATGTTAGCTATTAAAGCACTGTAACTACTTAAAAGTCATAAAACTGTATTTTGGAATTGTAATAGGCAGGATAAAATATTCCTTGAGAAGAATTCTTGGTATGACACATTCTTTTTTTTTAAAAAAAGCTTTTATTTATTTATTTGACAGAGAGAGCACAAGTAGGCAGAGCGGCAGGCAGAGGGAGAGGGAGAAGCAGACGCCCCACTGAGCAGAGAGCCTGTTGTGGGGCTCGGATCCCAGGACCCTGGGATCATGACCTGAGCTGAAGGCAGCCGCTTAACTGACAGAGCCACCCAGGTGCCCTGGTATGACACCTTCTTTAGAATTTTTTTTGTTTTTTCTTAACTACACTTTCTAACATTTTCTTTTTCATTTCCAAGCCAAATAATTTTTTATCCCCAGTTCATACTGCTCACTTCTTTCAGAAGACAGTCTTATTTGTAATTCATAAGCACCAACCGTAACTGAATCTCAAATCTCAGAGAGAAAATGAAAATTCCAAGCAGGCACTTGGGATCATTTGGCTTCATTAATTAGCAGGGTGTCCTAAAAGGCATTTATGTATAAAGTTCTTATCAAGCAGCTGTCCTCAGAGACTTATGCAATGGGAAAAATTTTATTAATCCCAAACATTTTGGGAGGAAAATGAAGCCAGGCTACATTGGCTAACTTAGTCTCCAAAGTCAGTCTGTGTCAACCCCAAGATTAGAATTCAGAAGTTGGCAGAGTCATCTGATCCCAACGCCTCTCTCTGTTTCCATCGAACTGCCTAGTAATAATATGCCAGAAGGATATATATGAACACTTTGTCAGCCCAAGATCTCTAAATAGATTGCTTTTTAAAAAAGTTTTCCAGGTGGCATCGTGGAGAATGTGGTATTGCCCAAGACGTTTTCAATTCAGGAGCTTTTCACATCTCTTTTCTGCCTTATTTCTCTTTGTTCAGTGTTTTGTTCTGAGATGAGACCTTTTCATAGTCCATCTCAAAGGAATGAATTTTCATTTTTACTACAAAGATATGTATTTCAAATACTTAAAATGCCCTCCAGCTAAAATAAATACTTAGCCTAAATAAATAAATAAATAAATAACCCTTTTTGAGGCTCAGAGAAAAATCTTCCCATATGTGGTGGCAGTATCTTGGGCTCTCTCGGACGTTTCAACCTTGCCTTGGGCATGTTTCTTTGTTACAGAAGAATGCATTAGCTCCTGGTTCGTGGGAGGCTCAGAAGCCAGCCAAGAAAGCTTTCCTCAGCAGTCCTCTGAGGTGGAGTTTTCAAGGAAGGGCTTGAAATAACAAACAGTGTCTTCCCTCTCAGCCCTTCTAAAAAATAATTCGTTTTTTATTTTATCACTTTAAACAGATAAATGGTTCAAAGATATGTAAAGACCAGGGTGGATATCTGTGTACATGTAGCAACCCCGTTTTCCAACTCCCACAGAAGATGCTCAGCACCTCTGGGTTTGTGCTAGGACAGCCTTTCCATTTTCTAGTTATATTTGTTAGGCAAATCAGAAGTGCAGTCAGAAGGAGGAAACAAAGGTGAATGGAGTATCCAGCAAAAGATTCTCAGCAGTAATCACTGTGTATGAACACACAGCTGCACAGGTGGTGTTGACACATATAACATTCAAGATAAATGAAAGATTGTATCTTAAAGAGGCACTCCAAATGATCATACGCCAACATTAAAGCCTAAAGTGCAAAATCATTTGGGTTTCCCATTCTGTAACCCACCAGACTGTCTGGAAAGCTCAAATGAGTTTTTACAAGTATCCAGGAGAGCATGCAGTGTGAGTTCTAGCTATGAGTTTTATCTATTAGATCATGTTCCAACCTTCCTTCCCCCACCTGCCCTGCTCTGCCTTCCCTCAGGCAGCTGTCAGGTGGACAACTGATGGGCCTTAGGGAGGACGAGGCTGGGTTTAGATTTTGGAGCATTCATTAACTGTGTGATCCTAAGCTAATCATTCTGAGCCCCAGTTCCCCTTCATTACACTGGGATTAGGAATACCTGCCTCCTAGGGCTGCTACAAGAAATGAATGAGATAATGTGCTTGCCTCATGATAAGGGCTGGATAAATCTTCATTTTCTCAGTTCTTTCCTCATAATGCTAATGGAAACGGAGGACGGATTACCTCTTGACTCTAGCTAGCCGTGTGTGTCACTGATGTATAGGGAGTATGATGATCAATTACACATAATTACCGATCAATTTCATGTGGATTTATCATGACCGTCTGTGTTAATCTTTGTTAGAATTTGCTTACTGAGGATGGTAAGCCCTTTGTTTTTTAAAATGCGGAGTATAATGCTGCAAAGCAAAGACATATTAATTTAGGACAGATTATTGTTTTTCTGCTAAAATGCAGCATAACCTGTTGAGATTTTGGTATTAGGGGAGTGTCTTAGCAATTTAAATCACTGTTTACCAGACTGATGAAGGGAAAATTTGTTTTGAATGCCCCCTCTGACTTCCCGTGTCATCCTTGTTTTTTTTTCGCTTTTCCACATCCCTACTAACCCAATGGCAGCCCTGATTTTTTTTTTTTAGGGAAAGTTATCTTCTTTTTTCCTTTTTTACAAAAGTAATAAATACCCGTTATAAGGAAAAAGTGTACATATGTGTGTATATACATATGTAAGAGTCATGTGTAATTACTGCTGATATCGTTCCCTGATATCCACAGACAAAGAGCTGTTACCATCCCCCCTCAAGGACTGACGAAGAGGATGACATGACCAGGGTGACACTAACAGCTAACATTTAGTAAGCATTTACTGTGGGCAAGGCACTGTTCTGAATGCCTGTATTAATTCAGATTTATCCTTTTAGTACTTATAACTGCCGTACTATACATATATTTGCTTACTGTCTTTTTCTGCCCACTAGAATATAAATGCCTTGAGAAGATGTGGCCTGTTTGTACTCATACCTGCATCCCCAGTATATCCCAAAGTGCCTGGTACTCTAATAGGCATTTTAAAAATGTTGGGGGGGGGGCGCCTGGGTGGCTCAGTCATTAACTGTCTGCCTTCAGCTCAGGTCATGATCTCAGGGTCCTGGGAATGAGCCCCACATTGGGCTCCCTGCTCCGCACAGAGACTGCTTCTCCCTCTTCCTCTAGCTGCTATTCTGCCTGCTTGTCCACATGCGCACTCTCTCTCTCTCTTTCTGTCAAATAAATAAATAAATCTTAAAAATAAAATAAAAATAAAAAATGTTTGTTGAATAAATAAATTAGTCCTCATAACAATGTGGGTGAGCCTCACCCAATCTGGTGAGGGCCTGAATACAAAATATGAGGGCTGAAAAAGAGAATTCACTCTTCTGCCCTATGTGTCTTCCAGGTGAGACACAATCATCCTGAGGCTCTGTTTCTGCAAATAAAGGCAAGGTTGAGGAAAAAATATAGAGAAGGGTATGAATGTCCTCAAAGCCTTTCCTCCCCTTCTGGATGGCACTCTGATGCCACCATCCTCTCTCCTCTGCTCAGAAGTCCAGTCTTTATGTCTGACGCACACCTCTACTCAAAGGATCTGATAAAACACAGTTCACTCTAAGGTATAAATGATCATAAGGCATTTCTTTTGGCTCCTTCTGGGTGTTTGTATTTTAACCTTCTGATAGAATGTTTGGAATAACCAAGAGGCCTCTGGGAGAAATATCTTTGGGTAAGGAAAGCCACACATAAGGCTGCTGCTCACCACTAAGGTTGACTGTAATTTTTTAAAAAGCACTCAGCGCTCATCAGCTATACCGGTGTAAGGAAGCTAATGTACTTTTAGATGTTTTTGACTCTAAAGGAGTATCAAGAGATTAAAAAAAAAAAAGGAAGGGAATTCAATAGCATCCTCAGTTGCTTAAGGCTACATATTTTGTACCTGTTGCTTTAGCAATCATTACTACATCATCTGCTGTACAAACTTCTATGCATGATGTAACTCTGATGATCATCTGTCCATGACCCGTCAATGTTTGCACAAGAAACCTCAACAGCACTCCCCCAACTCCTGGTCCCCTGTTCAAATAATCCTCATCTTTTCTTCCCGAATGTAAGCTGAATATGTATAATGAATAGATATCATTTCAACAAGACAGAATTTGTATATTTGAATTTAAAGGGCAAGAGAGACCAAACATCATTATCTTTTAGAGTGAACTGTGTACGCATGTGTGTGTGTGTGTGTGTAATGAAGGTCTTTCCCAAAGGAATAGGACCTCTGACCTTGGATGAACATGTTCTCTGGTTAAGATCTTTCTTTTTCCAAATGTAGGGAGTCCAATGTGGGGCTTGAACTCAAAACCCCAAGCTCAAGAGGTTGGCCAATATCAAGAGTCAGATGCTCAGCTCACTGAGCCACCCAGGTGCCTCAGGATAAATTTTTTTTCCAAGAGTTTAAAGTGATCTACAGACTACCTAATCAGAACCTCATTGCTCACCTCTACCATCCCTTAGTTTCTTTCTTTCTTTCTTTTTTTTTTTTTAAAGATTTTATTTATTTATTTGACAGAGAGAGAGATCACAAGTAGGCAGAGAGGCAGGCAGAGAGAGAGAGGAGGAAGCAGGCTCCCAGCTGGCAGAGAGCCCGATGTGGGGCTATGATCCCCCTGGGATCATAACCTGAGCCGAAGGCAGAGACTTTAACCCACTGTGCTACCCAGGAGCCCCATACCCCTTAGTTTCTTAACTGATTCTGAGAGGTTAAATGACTCTGACAGGGTCATTGAAACTCCAGTGGCCTTTTCTAGAACCTGGCTCCTTTATTCTTTAGGCTCAGAAAAAATGATGAGAGTTTTGAGATATCAGCTTACTTGATACATCTACGTAGAGTCTGATAAATGTGTAAGTCCATTTGATAGGCTGAATTGAGGAAAAATTTCACTACGCACATCCATCTCTGAGATAAAATCTTCACACAGCATTTTACTGATTTTCCTCATACTCAATAATCAAGTTTACTCTGCCATTGTTGCTTTGACTAGTACTACTAGCTTCAGACCATAATCAATATGCTCTTGTCTATGATGTCATGACAATCAGCAGACCTATTTTTTTTTTTTAAGATTTTATTTATTTCTTTGAGAGAGAGAGAGAGAGAGAGAGAGCATGAGAGGAGAGAGGTCAGAGGGAGAAGCAGACTCCCCGCCGAGCAGAGAGCCCAATGTGGGACTCGATCCTAGGACTCCAGGATCATGACCTGAGCCAAAAGCAGCTGCTTAACCAGCTGAGCCACCCAGGAACCCATTTTTTTTTTTTTTTAAGATTTTTTTATTTATTTGAGAGAGAGCGAGAGAGAGCATGAGAGGGGAGAGGTCAGAGGGAGAAAGACCTATTTTTTAAAGTATTAGAGATTGATTTATATTTCTAGGAAAAACAATGTCCAAGCAAAAGGATCCACAAAGAAAATGTCACAAAGCTCTCATCTTAGAATAGTTTGGTGGAAGAAGATATAGAATTTCTTCTTTGGATGCCTCAGAGGCATGATGTTCACTTAACTTTTAAATTCTAAATCCAAAAATGGTTGCCAACTTAGGGTATCAGAAATGAACAAATCACACAAAAACTAATGAGCTAATAAATGGCCTTTATTATCAAAAACTCAATTTCATTAGCAGGGCATTTGGGTGGCAATTGGTTAAGCAACTGACTCCTGGTTTTGGCTCAGGTCATATCTCAGGGTTGTGAGATTTAACCCCATGTGGGCTTTGCACTCAGTGAGGCATTTGCTTAAGACTTTCTCTCCCTTTGCCCCTCCCCCACTCCCATGCATTCTCTTTAAAATAAATACATTTTTTAAAGTATCATATGGTTTCACTTATTTGTGGAGTATAACAAATAACATGGAGGACATAGGGAGATGGAGAGGAGAAGGGAGTTGAGGGAAATTGGAAGGGGAGGTGAACCATGAGAGAATATGGACTCTAAAAAACAATCTGAGGGTTTTGAAGGGGGGCGGGGTGGGAGGTTGGGGGAGCCAGGTGGTGGGTATTATGGAGGACATGTATTGCATGGAGCACTGGGTGTGGTGCAAAAACAATGAATTCTGTTACGCTGAAAAGAAATAAAAAAAATATATACATATATATGAGAAAAAAAAATACAAATTTATCACACATGTATGAAAAACTGGAAAGTGAATTTCATAAGAATATCACTCATTTTATAAATAAAAAGCTTAAAACTACAGTGTCTTTTAATTAGCAAGTATCAATGGAGCATTAAAAACCATTTACAAAATCGCATTTTACACACATGGTTTTTTAAGAACAAATGGGATTTGTAAATCAAGAAACATAAGTTAATAATGTTTCAGGTTTAATTTGCCTATAAATAAGAATTCAAATAATCTTATACAATAAAAATGCAAATATCTATAGCTATACAAATTAATATTATTCATTTCTCATTATGTTGTTCTCTCTTTTAAAATAAAAACTCATCAAATTCCTCCAGAAGGAATTTGTGTTTAATAATATGATCATTAAGTATAAAAAAAAAACATGGACATATGACTAATTCCAACCTGCAACCTCACTGTTTTTTTTTTTAAATAAAATAGCTTTAAGTTATTTAATTTCTTATGATTATATACAGTAACCTGAATAAAATTTAAATTTAAAAAAGCAGATTATTGCCAAGGAGAAAAATATATACCTGCCCAAATGTAATTTTAATATATTAGGTCATTAACCAAACAATTTAACTAAAATGGGGAAAAAAATAATTAAAGTAACAGAATAAAGCAACTCTAAGTTACTCAAATTCCAGAATGGCTAATTTAAGAATGGTAACAATTTAAGACAAAATACTCTGGAATTAAATATATGTACATATCACCTATAATTCAACCAGTTAAAAACATGTCTTACTGGGACAATTATACTCTAGTTTCTTAAAAGTGTGCTAATTGCACATACATATTTACTTGAATACAGTTTCCCCAAATTGAGAGGATTTGGCAAATGTAGTAGTGTGCATCTATCCACTTGGTTCCACATTTGAACCACAGGAGTATCCATCAACATCCTAGTTTAGAATAAATTCTAAGAGCAATGTTTCTGCAAACCAAAATTCTAAACCAAAGATTCTTGCAAAAGAAGAAAGATTATGTGCTTACCGTATAGAGTTCATTAAGGACCTTCATCAAATCCTCATGAAGTTGGAATGCAATCTCTTTGCTCTATAATAAAGAAGAAATTAAGAATATTTTAAAAAGTAAAAGTAATAGAAACTTGTTTCTAAATTATATCTTAAAAAGTCCAGTGACTGAAAATAGAAGAATGTGTATAATACAATGGAAGGCCAGCATGTCTTTAATATAATAAACATCTTTAACCAAGCTGCCTTCTTTTTTTTTAATCTTTTTTTTTTTTTTTTAATAAGTAAGCTCTGTGCCCAACATGGGGCTTGAACTCAGGACCCTGAGATCAAGGGTCACATGCTCTTCTGACTGAGCCAGTGAGGCCCCCCTACCCTCTTTCCTTCTAATTACAGTAAACACACAATGTTACATTTGTTTCAGGTGTACAACATAGTGATTCAACATCTCTGTAATTCATGCTATGTTCACCACAAGCACAGCTACCATCTGTCACCACACAATGCTATTACAGTATCACTGATTATATTCCCTATGCTGTATCTTTAATCTCCATAACTTATTCGTTCTATAACTAGAAGCCTGTATCTCCCACTCCCCTTCACCCATTTTGCCCATGCCCCTTCCTCCCTCCCATGGGACAACCATTAGTTTGTTCTCTGTATTTATGGATCTGTTTCTGCTTTTTGTTTTTGCTTTTTAGATTCCAGATGTAAATGAAATCATGTGATATTTATCTTTCTTTGTCTCACTTATTTCACTTAGCATAATACTCTCTTGGTCCATCCATGTTATTGCGAATGGCAAGATCTGACTCTTTTTTATGGCTCAGTAATATTCCACTATAGATATACACCCCCCGCCAAGCATCTTTATCCATTCATCTATCAATGGAAACTGGGTTGCTTCCATATCTTGGCTACTGTAGATAATGCTACAATAAACACAGGGGACATATGTCTTTTCAAATGAGTGTTTTCATTTTCTTTGGGTAAATAACCTATAGTGCAATTACTGGATCATATGATACTTGTATTTTTAATTTTTTAAAATATTCTATTTTTTTTTAAGATTTTACTTATTTATTTTACAGAGAGAGATCACAAGTAGGCAGAGAGGCAGGCAGAGAGAGACGGAGAAGCAGGCTTCCTGCAGAGCAGAGAGCCCGATGCGGGGCTCCATCCCAGGACCCTGAGATCATGACCTAAGCCGAAGGCAGAGGCTTAACCTACTGAGCACACCCAGGTGCCCCAAAAGATTTTATTATTAAGTAGTCTCTGCATCCTGTGGGGGCTTGAACACATGACCCTGAGATCAAGAGTTGCATGTTTCAACAGCTGAGCCAGTCAGGTGTCCCTCTATTTTTATTATTTTGATTTCCACAGTGGCTGCACCAATTAGCATTTCCAGCAACAGTGCACAAGGGCCTTCTTTCCTCCACATCCTTGCTAACAGTTATTTATCTTTTTGATTCTAGCTAAATGGTCCTTTCTAGATACTAGACATATGCACAAATGTCACCAAAGGCTGGAAAGGAGGCAAATAAGTAGAATACGATGGCTTTCCTACCACCCGAATCAGACTTTAACAAGAAGAAAAAGTAAGTAGGTTCTCAGAACACAATTTAACTTAGTTGCATTATTCATTAAAGAATCAGAAATAGGGTGCCTGAGTGGCTCAGTGGGTTAAGCCGCTGCCTTCCGCTCAGGTCATGATCTCAGGGTCCTGGGATCGAGTCCCGCATCGGGCTCTCTGCTCAGCAGGGAGCCTGCTTCCCTCTATCTCTCTCTCTGCCTGCCTCTCCGTCTACTTGTAATCTCTCTCTGTCAAATAAATAAATAAAATCTTTAAAAAAAAAAAAAAAGAATCAGAAATAAGGGCACCTGAGTGGGTCAGTTGGTTGAGTGTCTGACCCTTGACTTCAGCTCAGGTCTTGATCTCATCATGAGTTTAAGCCCCACACTGGACTCCACAGTGGGTGTGGAACCTTCTTTTAAAAGAAAAAAAAAAAGATGAATTTCAGCATCCCATCTTAGTATTGTCACAAAGAAATCTTGTGATTCCCAAAAAGCTAGGTTAGAAACCAAAACAGAAATTAATTCTCCCTTTCCAAAATAACTATTTGATTGACTATAATTTTAGTTTTAAGAAAGCACTTTCAAAACAGTGAGACAGGGAGACCACTTATCATCCACAGGCTTTTGCTTCTGTATTTATTAACTTCTTTTTTTTAATGTTTTCATTTCAATCCCGGTCAGTTAGCCTACAGTGTAATACCAGTTTCAGGTGTACAGTCTAGTGATTTGTCACTTCCCTACAACACCTGGTGCTCATCTGCATTTATTATTTTCATTAAGATGAAAAAGAGTTCTATGCTTCTGCTCAGTTGTTAAACAACCAGCATTCAAAACAGTCTTCACTAGGCTAATTCTGTGAGTTTGATGTTTGAGTATTGGAATATTTTTTCCAGCAAATCTATAAGCTATTTTAAAGGAAATAATATATCCAAATTAATTTTTATTTTCTTCCTGTTTTGAGTTCCTGATGTAGTCAGCTACAGAAAATGGAAAAAATGTAGTGTGGGCTTCAGTTACAATTTGAATCAAGAAAAACATCCACTGGATCATTTATGTGTCTCCCACTGGATGTCCGCATGGGGGGTAAGGGCCATATCTCGGCCAGCTCTGGGACTCTGGTGTCCTGCACAGTACTTGGGAACCAGCCCAGGACTAGGGGAAAGCAGGTGAGGCACCAATGGTATGGCATGTAAGGCAGGATTCCCTCCCTGGCTAGTGGGTGCACGTGGGAAGCTTCCAATAAACGCTTGCTAAATAAACCCACACACCCGCTGAAATACTGTGTCTGTGTAATAGCTCAAGTAGTTACTACATCTGCTGAAGGCTGGCCCCTGGTGAGAGAGGAGAAAGGAAAGCCCCACAGGCCACTCTTAAGAAAATGTAAGGGGAGGGGCGCCTGGGTGGCACAGAAAGTTGGGTGTCTGACTCTTGCTTTTGGTACAGGTCAAGGTCTCGGGGTCATGGGATAGAGCCCCATGTCGGGCTCCGTGCTCAGCGTGGAATCTGCTTGAGATTCTCTTTCCCTCTGCCCCTTCCACTCATCCTTCCTCTCTCTCTCAAATAAATAAATCTTTTTTTTTTTTTTAATTTGGCAGAGAGATCACAAGTAGGCAGAAAGGCAGGCAGAGAGAGAGCAGGAAGCAGGCTCCCTACAGAGCAGAGAGCCCAATGCGGGGCTCGATCCCAGGACCCTGGGATCATGACCTGAGCTGAAGGCAGAGGCTTTAACCCACTGAGCCACCCAGGTGCCCCTCAAATAAATATCTTTAAAAAATAAAAATATTAGGATCGAGAGGAAACACAGTCCATCTGCAAACCCAGGACAGTCACTGGGTCAGGGCTCCCTCAAAGAAGGCCAAATGTGACAAAGCATAAACTCCTGGAAGATAAAACAGTGTGGAAAGATGATAACAGGGTAGTACCTGAACTGAGAGGAATTCAAATTCATTAGCAGTACTTGTTACTAGGTCTTCTTGACGCAATAAAAAGTACTGCTGCTTAGCAAGCTCCACTAGCTTCTAACATCTTTAAATTGGAGTTAGAGACTTTGTGTTTTGCTGTGTCCCTGATATGTGAAGAGGTAGGTGAAGAATCACTCAAGAGTGAAAGGAAAGTCACAAGTGAGCAAATGAAGCCAAGTGAAACTCATTTTATTTTCCTCGAGTCTTTGTTACTCTGACCATATACATTACATTGTAATCTCCTATGTCTTCAGTTTGGTGTTATTTTAATATCAAATTTCATGCAAGGATCTGGGTCACCAATTCAGAACTCTCTAATGGGATCAAAGGCCACTGAGTGACTCTGCTCAGCTGTTCACATTTCAGGTAGAAAGTCCAAAAATAAAGTATTTCTTGGCAAAGACTTACGACAATAACAACAACAAAAAATCCCTTAGGTCCGATTAGCCCTGAATGAGAATATTTAAAATCAGATTGAAGACTTGGGTTTGGGGTGATAAGAGTTCTGCCAGGCTGTCCTAGGTCAAATATCTTAGAACAAGCAAGAAGATTCTTTGAACATTTCACATTTTATAAGATTTCAGGTAGTGGGGTAGAAGAAATCTGGCTGGCATCACAAACTATGATCTACCAAGCATACTCTTACATTTTCCTTTCACCTTTTCCCAGAGGCCCTGAAACATAAAAAAAAAAATTGCCTGAGAGGCTGTATTCATAACGCTTAAAAGCAAGGACTCCAGAGTCCCAGGTTTCAAAGATCTGGGTCTTAGGTTTCAAAGATTTTGGATTCCCGTGGACCTCAGTTTCGAGATCTGTAAACTGAATATAGTCATTGTACCTATCTCACAGGTTGATGAGAGCATACATGGCCTTTAGATTAATACCTGACACACAATAAACATCCCATAAATATTATAATTATTTCTTTCCCAGACACTATTTGTAATGACAACTTTCTCAAGCAAAAAGGCCATGTCATATTTTTCTTTCTCTTGATCTGTAAGGACACTTGCTGCATTGACTTTCATGTACAAAGTGGTTGGCAGATACTGGTTGATTTGATTTTGCTGTCCCTGCCCATTGCCCTGGCCATTAGGTCCCTCCAGGTGACACCCAATTTAGAAGGGCCCAAGAGCTGTGTTCTAGCCCTCAGGCTTTATTTCCATCCACAGTCCTTTGCCACGTATGTACACAAAACTTACCTTTCTCTGTTCCATTTTCATGGGGGTCACTAGTGGTACTCGATGAATTAATCAAACATATACCAGGAAATGGAAATTTCCTCAAGCCAACATGAAAGACAAATACAAATCAAGAAAGAGGACTTACGGATCCATGGGAATTTCTGAAAAGATGGTGGGGAGTTCCTTTCAGGTTGGTAAGCCCCTGCCTAACCTCATGACACACCAGCAAAGTTGCTGCCCATTTGCTTTAATTCACAGTCCGAATCCTCCATCATCTAGGAAGTAACTTCAAAATTAAGTACTCTCTTCCCACCACAACTTCTTTAGTGTGCAAAGGTTGTTATAGAACTGCACTGCACTCTGAAGCACTCATTCATGTGACTAATGCCTGAAACATGAATTCACGGCACATCTTCACAAATACACAACCGACTGGACACAACATCAAGTCCCCGTCGAGTGCTGGGCCATGGTGTCTGTGCTGTGAGCATGGAAGCGGTGAAGGGATCACCTCATGTTAGCCCCACCTCAACTTTAAACATGTCTCCAGGGATGCCTGGGTGGCTCTGTTTTTAAGCGGTTGCCTTCAGCTCAGGTCATAATCCCAGGGTCCTGGGATCGAGTCTTGCATCGGGCTCCCTGATCAGCGGGAGCCTGCTTCTCCCTCTCCCCCTGCCTGCCTCTCTGCCTAGTTTGCTCACGTGCTCCTCTCTGTAAAATAAATAAATAAAATCTTAAAAATAAAAAACAAACATGTCTCCAAATTCCTACATTAACAGTGAAAAACAGTCCCGTCTTCAAAATGCTACTCTGGACCCCAAAAGAAATGACCTTAAACCAAAACATACCTGCTGGGACACACAGTTAGTACATGGCAATATTAGACTAATAAATGGAAACCCTCCAATTAGAAAATATCTGGATTACTGAAGCCCATCAAAATTCAGTAGGTTAAATATCCCTCTGAATTTTATTTCATTAAAAATTTGAAAACAGGGGCACCTCGGTGGCTCAGAGCCGCCATGGGGCTCTCTGCACAGCAGGGAGCCTGCTTGCTTCCCCGTCTCTCTCTCTGCCTGCCTCTCTGCCTACTTCTGATCTCTCTCTCTCTCTCTGTCAAATAAATAAATAAAATCTTATTTTTTTTAAAGATTTTTTAAAATTTATTTGTTTGACAGATAGAGATCACAGGTAGGCAGAGAGAGAGAGAGAGAGGAGGAAGCAGGTTCCCTGCTGAGCAGAGATCCCGATGTGGGACTCGATCCCAGGACCCTAGGACCATGACCTGAGCCGAAGGCAGAGGCTTTAACCCACTGAACCACCCAGGTGCCCTAATAAAATCTTTTTTTAAAAAATTGAAAACAGTGAAGCAGATCCTTGATCCTTGTACAAGAACTGCTAAGTAAGAAAGATGATACCTCGGTATTAAGGAAAGCAATGTGTCCCCTTACAAGAGAAAAGAATAACTATGAAATGATGCATGTTTGAAATCAGGTGTTTTCTATGTTATTGGAGATTGGCAGATTAAAATTACTTATGCAGGGGCACCTGGGTGGCTCAGTGTGTTAAAGCCTCTGCCTTCAGCTCAGGTCATGGTCTGAGGGTCCTGGGACTGAGCCCCACATTGGGCTCTGCTTAGCAGGGAGCCTGCTTCCTCCTCTCTCTCTGCCTGCCTCTCTGCCTACTTGTGATCTTTGTCTGTCAAATAAATAAATAAAATCTTTGAAAAAAAATAAAATTACTTTTGCAAAGGGCAGGAGAGTCCCTTCAACTGCTTGGGTAGAGTTGGAAATGGGAAGATTTAGGTTTCTTTCCCCATTAATATGAGCCTATGTTAAGTTCCAGCGATGGTAAAACTTCTAATACATTATAATCGAACTCTGAGATTCTGATCCAAAGGGAAGGAAAATGGTTAGAGCTTCAATTCAGTTGTCATTTACTGTCTCCAGTTTGTACACTGAGAGTTGAATACCAAGCTTATTTCTAATTATTATTTATTGTCACTTTGATGTTTCGGACACCTCAGACATTAAGTTTAAAATGAACAGTCCCAAGGTATTTACCTTTTCACATCATAAAAATGAATTAAATACCATGAAGAACTCTGGAAAAATAGAGAACAGAGGGACACAACCACCACCATTATAGTTTGGTGTTTTTCCCTCAAGCTTTTCATCTAAACATGGGTCTGCACTGTAATCGTTCTATCATAATGAAGTATCTTTTTCTACTCTGCTTTTTTCCCCAGTAACAATACATTTCTCCATGTACTTACATAATTTTCAGAACCATCATTATTGGATTCATATTAACTATTCAGTGAATGTATATTAACCATTCTTCTATTATGGTTACTGTTTTTTCCATTACTATTATCCATTAATCATTCAATTATTTACTTATTCATTCACTTTTACCAATCTGCCTTAAGTACTCTTAACTATTATCATAAATACTGGCCTGAGGGCATATCTTGCATTTTATGTTGTATCCCTAAAATCAATTCCCAGACATGAGATTAGCAGGCTGGAAGTACTGACATTTCTAAGACCCCTGATACATATCAGAAGATCATTTTCTAAAAGGGTTCTAATGAATTTGTATTGCTTCCAGAACAACAGTGTCACTCAGGTCAGAATCTGGGGTTCATCCAAGATTCACTTCTCCCTAAAGGAGGAGTCACCAATCCTATCTATTCTGGCTGATTCATTCTTCTGCATGCCATTAGAATTTAAAAAAAAAAAAAAAAAAACCTAATTGCGTCCTTTCTCTGAGTAAGCCCTCCAAAGGCTTGCTCTAATTTTTCAGGATAGAGTTCAAAATTCTTAAATCACCCGTAACCTCCCCTGCCTACCTAGCCTACTTCACCTTCCACAAATCTCAAACGATATTCTTCAGCCTGGTCATAAAATGTCACCTCACCTGTCCTGATTTCACATCTCTGTATTTTCCCCAGGCTGGCCCCCTCTGCCAGGACTCTCCTTTCTTTTCTTCCCTGCTACAGTCCTGTCTGCTACTCCGAAAACCTTCTTGTAATTTCACCTTGCCTCCCAAAGAAAGAAACGACATCTTCCCCTTTCTGTGGTTTTTTAAAAAAGATTTTATTTATTTATTTTAGAGAGAGAAAAAGAAGGAGAGAGAGAAAGGGAGAACATGAGAAAAAATAAGCAGGGGGAAGGGACAGAAGGAGAGGGAGAAGACGAGCAGGGAGCCCATTGAGGGCTTGATTTCAGGGCCTTGCGATCATGACCTGAGCGGAAGGCAGACACTTAATGACTGAGTCACCCAGGCACCCCGCCCCCTTCTCTGTGATTTTATAATATGTACATTTTTCACAACCCCTAGGCTGCATAATTTAGTAGTTAAGAGTTTATACTCTAAAATCGAACTGCCTATTTTCAAACCTGTTATAGTCTGTGCCTAAGTTAAATAATTTTGTGAGACCTCAATATTTTTCAAGGGCAAAATAGAGACACCAGTAGTTTCTAAGTCAGAGTTTTGTTGGGATGGTCCTTATTGCTACTTAACACAAAATGTGGCATACGGTGAATGTTAAGCTGATGCTACCCACTAATATTACACTTACCACATTTCTTTCTCTCCTCACAAAGAGCGTTTCATTGAGAGCAGGCACTATGGCCCAGGGCCTGCCTGGGTAGTTGGCATACTATGGATTCTAGATACCCATTTCTTGAATGATTGACCCAGACCTGAGTAAATAAAGCATGGCTTCTGCCTTCTACAGTTTAAAATCTCATGGAAAAAGCCAGACATGCCAAAACAGCTTTTTATACGGAGCACTGTAATAAGCACTATGCTGTGTGGGCCCTGGCCAGGATCTCTAATCCTGGAAGCCTGCAGGCTTGCTCTCTGAAACTCCCAGAAATAAGAGAGAGAAAGGCAGAAGAAAGAGCATAATTAATAAAACCACATGTCAGTACACTGAACAATCAGTCAATGATCTACATGGTTGGATTTAATGACCAACTCAGAGGGTTTCTGGCTTCTCACAGAGGAATTTTTGAAGTAAATCCATTGTGATGACCAGAATCCCGACCTTATGCTGAGTCAGAGAGAGAATAAGAGGCGAAGAAGAAAACCAGATTAAATATTTAATGAGAAGATTTTAAATGATTTTGGTGTCTCACGCTCAGTGAGTTTTGGATGTAAATTTTGGTTAAAAGGGTCAGTCCATCCTTCCACAGTGTGTGTGCTTTTAAGTTTCCAAGGCTCCTGTTCATGTGTCTTTGTAATAATAGATTTTTCTAATCATGCAAATTCAGAAGACAGAAGCAGCAGCGTCCTCCAAAGTGCCTAATGGGGAAAGTTAGGATAGTCTTAATGGTCTGAACCAAGCTTCTGGATAACATTTAATAGTGTCTCTGTACTCTTCCCTTCTCTCCGTCAAGTGACATGGTTTTGTGTTTATTACAATGCACAACTAAGTATGAATGCATGGAATTAGCCTCACAATCTACTTCATTTCTGAGGAGAAAAAGAAACAATATTCTCTTAGACAAACTCCATGCCATTAGAAAATGTAGGAAAATCAGAATCATAGATCATGGGAAACAGAACATTGTTCTGAAACAAGATAAAACTTAATTTTCAAGGATGTATCTGGAATATCTCCTAGAATATTTACTAATAAATTGCTAGGCAAATGTGGCATTTGGCATCTATGTGAAAAAGGTCTGCTCTTGCCTGTGTTTAGCCTGAAAGCCAACAATCTGAAAGACGCAAAATTATGTATACTGTCACTCGTAACCTCCCAGGTATAAAAGCACCAGAACAGAAAGATTGAGTAATTCAAGATTCACATTTAAAATCTCACAAGAATAAAGGAGAGGGGACAACTCTTTAATCTTCAGCTTGTATTTCCTCAACTCTTCAAGAAACAATTTTTTCATGCTAGGGTTATTTCTCTACTCAAAGAAAAATTAGAAATATCTTTTCGGTGTCAATAAATGAATAATCACTTACCCATATATTCTCAGTAGCTGATATAAGCAAACCCACCCAATTAAAAACAGAATGTGTGATGAAATTCTGGTTCAGGCTGTAATATAATTAACTGAAAATATATGAAATGTGTATTTCCACAGCATTTTCCAATATGCTGAACTTTACAAAGATTTATCAACTCAAACTTTACAAACATTTCTTTTTACTAGCATAATAAGAAAATGTTTATTAACATGGAGAGGACATAATAATATATTTTCTACACGAACCTGAGTCTACAAATTTCTCACCAAAGCCAAGTGTCTTTCTTGCCTGTGGTAGACGTCATGTGCGGGGATCCTAAGCCACACTGCTTCTCAATGGCACAGTTGGCTGGGGTTATGAGTGTAGTCTGTGGTGAAGCCAAACAGACCACATCGTGTAGGGAACCACATTGTGTGGTTCAGTCTTAATAGCACTGCAGTAAGAAAAATCCAGGGACTGGGCACCTGGGTGGCTCAGTGGGTTAAGCCGCTGCCTTCGGCTCAGGTCATGATCTCAGGGTCCTGGGATGGAGTCCCGCATCGGGCTCTCTGTTCAGCAGGGAGCCTGCTTCCTCCTCTCTCTCTCTCTGCCTACTTGTAATCTCTCTCTGTCAAATAAATAAATAAAATCTTAAAAAAAAAAAAAAAGAAAAATCCAGGGACTATTTACAGAAATACATCAGTTAAGTAGATTTGCTCATTTATAAGTCATCCATTGAATTAGTAAGCAAAAGGCAGAGATTCTTTGAGATACTAATAAAAGTTCATTCATTCATGTGCTCACTCATGGATTCACTCATTCATTCTACCAGTTTTTAGGAGTATCTTCTGTGTGTCAAGGTTAGAAAAAGTGGCCTTACAGTCTAGTGACTGAGATAAACACAACCATTTCAATCCAGTCTGATTCATGCTTATTCAAATAATCTGAACCAAGTAAAATCTATACATAAAAATCTTGAGCCAAACTCAAAATTTAATAAACTAATCAATTTTCAAGAATACAACCTAGGGGCCCCTGAGTGGCTCAGTCGGTTAGGTGTCTGCCTTTCAGGTCATGGTCTTGGGGTCCTGGGATGGAGCCTTACGTTGGGCTCCCTGTTCAGCAGGGAGTCTGCTTCTCCTTCTCTTTCTGTCCCTCCCCCCTCTCTGCTCGTGCTCTCTCTCTCTCTCTCTCTCAGATAAATAAAATTTTAAAAATAAAAAAAAAGAATTTAAATCAGAATCTTCCTTTACTGTTCTATATTTAGCCTAATACTAATAGTACCATCTCAGAACTATAAGTGGTTATTTGGTCTATAGAATTAGCCACCTATTTAAGTAAAGGATGGAAAAAGAAAAATATTCCCGCAGGTAAGTGGGAATTTCACCAAGGACTTGGCTCCTTGAATACAACCAGAGAAATTTAACAAACATTTGTGGCTAGTGGGCAAATGTACATGGGATGACAGCCTATCTGAAAGGGGGAAAAAAAAACCCATAATCTTCAATATGGTCTAGGGTCAGACTATTTAAATATCTTTTACTTCTCTGAGCTGTTTCCTCATCTGTAAAATAGAGAATATTACAATATCCAGTTGACCCCAGAACAATGCAAGTTTCAACTACATGGACCTACTTATATGTCAAGCTTTTTCGAAGAACAGCTATACAAAAACAGCACAGTACTGTAAGTGCATTTTCTCTCCCTTATGACTTTCTTAATAACATTTTCGTTTCTCAAGCTCACTTTATTGTAAGAGTATAGTAAATTATACATATAAAATATGTGTTAATTGGCTGTTTATGTTCTTGGTAAGGCTTCCAGTCAACATCTGGTTACTGGTAGTTAAGTTTTAGGAGATTCAAAAGTTAAATGCAGATTTTCAACTGTGTAGGGGGTTGGCTCCCCTAACTCTCACATTGTTCAAGAGTCAACTGTATACTCGCTAGGGTTCTTATAAGGATTAAAGGAGATAGTCATTGTTTGTGCCCAGCAGAGTATCTGGCACATTTGAAGAACTCTATAAATGAAGGTTCTGTCATAATGTTGCTATGTCACATTATGCAGTGTCACATCCTTGTTTCATCTCATGAAGTCACCCTCCATTTTTCTACCTGCTGGCACAAGTGTATTCATAGTGACTTTCAACTCAGTAGTCTGAGATGGTCACTTCAACATAATTCAAGACTTTCTTTCTAGAATGCTTAACTTTTGTTTGAGGTACCATAGCAAGGAAGATGAAATCCATTCCAAAGCTACAACAGAGCAAAATGCCACGGAGCTCCCTTGTTGGTATCAGACAGAGGTAACTGTTGGAATGTCTTCCCTAGGCTAAGGAACTTGTCTCCCCTCATGTTTTATCAATTGGTCTTAACTCCTGTAGACTTACAGAGCTAGTTAATGTAAGCTATCTTCTATAGGACAGGTCTTCAAATATGCAAAGACGGCTACTCTGTCCTAGCTAAGGCTTAAGTACTTTCCTTGTACTAAACATTCCCAGTGTATTTATTCCTTACGTGACACAGTTTAAGGAAATCAGCATTCTCCCTGCATGCCACCCCTCACCCCCGGTTATTACTGTCTTGCACCTAGTGGTATCAAAGACACTTTCTTTATACTTCAAGGGGTGGAAGCTAAAATCTTGAAAGGATTCCCCCCACCCCTGTTTTGTGGAAGCAGTCCAAACCCATCTGCATGGTTACTAAAAGCCCAGGAATCTTGGAATCACTGCTAGGTTCTTTTTCTTTTCCAATAGGGTAAAGAGCAATCAGATAAAAGAGGAGAAGCCTTAAGGAAATCTGATTAGGACAGACCTTTTATAAAACAACAGCAACAATAATGAAGCATTTAAATAATTCTCAATCTATGCAGATGCACACTTTCTGAAGATCGTATCATTACACAAACGGAACTACTCTCTGGTCGTAATTCATGACACAGCAGAAACGACCAGCCAGATTACTAATGCAACAGCTTTCCCAAGACCAGTTTTTCATTCCAATTTACTCTTCACAAAGCTTTCAACAAACATAAGCTGATTATGTCATTTCCCTGAGTAAAAGTCTCTCTTGGTTTCCTTGGTTGCTTAGATGACAAACCAATTCCTCAAACTAAGAAAATTCTTGCACTTCCACCCCTGCACCCCCACCAGATATGCTTTTCTAAATCTCCGATAGCTGTTGACCCACTGTGTATGCTTCACCATCCTACAGGCTACGTTCCTAAGCCTAGCCAGCTGTGTAGCTGTTGGGAGCTTTAGATTGGGGCAAAAACAAGGTGGCTTAATATATCTTTACAACTCACTACTGCTAAGATTAGGCAGATGGCGATTTGGGGTCTTTTCTGGTTCCATACAAATTTTAGGACTGTTTGTTCCAGCACTTTGAAAAATGCCGATGGTATTTTGATCAGGATGGTGTTCAAAGTACAGCTTGCTCTGGGCAGCATTTACATTTTTAACAACATTTATTCTTCCGATCCATGAGCTTGGAATGTTTTTCCATCTTTTTGTGTCTTCTTCAATTTCTTTCATGAATGTTCTGTAGTTCCTTGAATATAGATAATTTACCACTTTGGTTAGATTTATTACAAGGTATCTTATGGTTTTTGGTGCTATTGTAAATAGAATTGACTCTCTAATTTCTCTTTCTACAATTTCATTGTTAGTGTAGAAGAGAGCAACTGATTTCTGTGCATTGATTTTGTATCCTGCCACATTACTGAATGGCTATATGAGCTCTAGTAATTTGGGGGTGGAGTCATTTGGATTTCCCACATAAAGAATCATGTCATCTGCGAAGACAGAGAGTTTGACTTCTTCGTTGCCATTATGAATACCTTTTATTTCTCTTTGTTGTCTGATTGCTGTAGGTAGGACTTCTAGTACTATGTTGAACAAGAGTGGCAAGAGTGGGCATCCTTGTTGAGTTCCTGATCTTAACGGAAAGGCTCTTAGCTTTTCCCCACTGAGAATGATATTTGCTATGGGTTTTTATGGTGAGTAACATAATATAAAAAAAGAAATTAACATCTAAAAAATAAAAAGAGTTAGGTAGATGGGGCCATCAAGAGTCCTACCTACCATCATCTTCCCCTACCACCATTTCCTAGATCAGAACCTCAGGACCTTGTTCTTTGCTGTTCTCTCTGTATAAAAGAATGCACTTGTCCTAATTCCTCTGTAAAACCTCATTAAGTTTAAGATGATGATCAAATGCCACTCTCTTTGTGAAATCTTTCTCCATTTTCCTAGGCAGTATGCCTTACAATCCCCTCTGTGCTCTTGTGGTCTTAGGTCCTTTTTCTGTAAGAGCAGTTACTGATTTATAACGTAATTTTTATCTCTATGCTTCCTTTCCTTATTAGATTATGAGCTCCTCTGGTGTACTGAGGATTTGAGTCTTACTCACATTTGTAACCTCAGAATCTACCATTGTGCCTGTCACACAAGGATAATACACATCTGTTGAATGAATAATAAAATAAAGTATCTGTTTTGTTTTGAAAAGGAAAGCTGATTTCAGTAAAGTTTCAAAAAAAAAAAAAGGAGAAAGAAAACTAGAAGTTACAATGGATTTGTCATAACTGTTCAGTGGAATTATAAGACCTTGCCAAATAATAAAATATTACTTTAGTAGACCCCTGCTATCTCCATCTTAAGAGCCAAGGAGGTGTAATTTTTATGGGCATGTTTATTCAAGCACTAAGCCAATTATGATTCTATGGTCACTTAAAACTATCAAAGTTTAGAAAGCAAAATAGGGCATATATTTATTAACTATCAATTATTAAACATTACTATTTTTTCCCAATCTAAATAGTTCACATATTCAGCTTCAACATTTTTTGTTTTCATAACTTTCTAGGTTCATCTGACAATGTATTTAGTTGGCAAAATCTCTGCTTGACTCTATTTAATTGTTTCTCTAATAATGAGTAATTTTTTTCCATTGACATCAATCTGACAGCCATAGTTCTGTTTTCAAATGCATATTTTTGGGTTGCTATAATTCAAGGTATCACCAGTGTTTCTTAATTCAAATATTTACTCTATGTGCAATATCCCCCAATATGGCATTTCTTACAGCTGCTAGAAATCTTCCAGAAACCTACCATGTGAAATTAAACATAGTCTTCAAATGGTAAGAAGCTTTGGCTAGCAACCAGAATACTGTTTTCAGGTTGCTTTAGACTTTGTTGATCTCAACTGCAGACACCTCGACATATGGTAGGAATGTTCTCTCCTCATCAGTTCTTTACTTAAGCCTGCAATTTCCTTCTGGGATGAGAAGAATGGTAAGGATTCAGAACCATAGGGCTCCTGATCTTTATAAGTGACTGACTAGTATTTCTGAATATTATTTTTTTACCCCTCTTTATGGGAAGTGAAACGTTGGGTACCTTTTGACCTACTCCATGTTTGTTCATTTAATCTATAGTTGTAAACCTGTAATTGAAAAATCAAACTGGGACATTTCTTTAAAAAAAAATTGTGCTTGGGAGAATGGAGAACTCAATAAGAATCAATTGTTCTCAACCTGAGCTAGCTCCTCATGCCCAGGGACATTTGGTAATATCTGAAAACACTTTTGGTTGTCACAAATGGTAAGGTACTACTGGCATGTAGTGCATAGGGAAATCTAGTCATTCAATTCTTGTTCTCCCATAAATAGGTCTCATTTTTTCCTCTGGCTACTTTTAATAGTTTTTTTTCCTTGGTTTTCAGTTTCATTATGATGTATCTGCATACTGACTTTTAAAGATTCATCCTTTTGATGAAACCTTAACAGTTCTCTTGCAATTATTATTTCAAATGCGTTTTCTGCATAAACTCTTTTTCCTCTCCTTAAGGGACTCTGTTGTCTGCTGATACAAATGTCAGACAGTTGGTATTGTCCCAAAGGTCCATGAGCACTGATCTTCCCCCTGCCCCAATTTCTTACTTGTTGTTCAGACTGGACAACTTCTATGAATCTGTCTTCAAGATTAACAGAAATTAATATGACTCTTCCCTCTGTTACCTCCATTCTGCTACTGAATTGATTCAGTGATTTTTAAAAAATTTTCGTTACTTTCTATCTCTCCCTTCACTTCAAGAATGTTTGCTCTTACTTCTTGAAACATTTTTATCATGATTTCTTTAAAAGTCTTTGGTAGATAATTCCAACATCTGCATCAATTCAGAATCATCTGTTGATTATCTTTTCCCATGAATTTCTCCTGGTTCTTTACAGGCTGAGTAATTTTGGACTGTATTCTGGATATTCTGAATATTATGTTATGAGATCTGGAGTCTTATTGAAACCATATGGAAAATGTTAATATTTTTCTTTTATCAAGAAATCAACCTTGCTGGGATTCAGAATGCAAATTCTGACCAGCCTTCTATAGGTTGTGGTTTCAATGTCAGTTCTGTTACAAAGATGTTGAAAACATCTGTCCTGTACATGTACCATCCAGTGTTCAGTCTGGAAGCCAGGCTCTGGAAGCCAGCTCTGGAAGCCTTGGCTTAGTTCACAAAATCTTTGGTAGATATACTGCTTAAAATCAGACCTAAGCATATCCAGCGCAGGGGTAAGCTGAGGAATTCATAAAGAACTTCATGGGGGATACCTGGCTGGCTCAGTTGGTGGAATGTGTGACTCTTGATCTCGGGGTTGTAAGTTAAGAGCCCCACACTGCATGTAGAAAGTAGTAAAAAATAAGATCTTTTAAAAAAGGAGGACTTCATGCCACTGTTTTTTTAATCTTCACTGCCTCTGTCATCTCCCTGGCGCTTTTTGATTCCTTGGGTCACCCCTTCTCCCACTCTGCCACAAACTTCCCATGTGATTTTCCTCTGATTTCTCGCTCTTGGGAAGTAGACCGCATACACGTGTCGCTTAAATCCAGCTGTTGATACTGGATCTCGTTGAAATGCCTTGACATTTCTGTTATGTAGGTGACACTCATCTCTGGTTTCTAATATAAATGTAAATATTCATTATTTATTCATTTGATAAATACTAACTGAGCACCTGCTATGTGCTAGTTAGTGTTTCATGAATGATACAAGGACACTTGCCTCAGGAACTTACATTTAAATCAAGGGGAAATGAAGTGGATACATATTAAGTAAATATACAGTATGTCAGAAAGAGATAAGTGCTTCAGAGAAAAATATATTGAGAGGAGGGAGGTGGGGATGCAGACTGTCATTCAGAGTCAGATGGGAGCCAAGAGAGTGAGGAAAGGAGTAATGAGATCTGCTTGAAGGTAAAAGGATTGTTTCATTTTTCCTAGTCATGTATCGGATCAGTCATTTCTAAGATAATTTGGGAGGTAAGACAGTTAGTTGGGGGTCCATGTACAACCTGCCACCTTGCTCAGAAGTTCCCTGATATTATGTCTCTTCATTTTATTTTTAAATTTCTTTAGAAGATTTTATTTATGTATTTGATAGAGAGACAGCGAGAGAGGGAACACAAACAGGGGGAGTGGGAGTGGGAGAAGCAGGCTTCCCGGCAAGCAGGGAGCCCGATGTGGGACTCGATCCCAGGATTCTGGGATCATGACCCGAGCTGAAGGCAGATGCTTGCTGACTGAGCCACCAGGCACCCATGTCTCTTCATTTTAATCATTTGAATTCCATATGTTCAATGCACAACTTTCAAGTGTGCCTGAAGAGCAGGCCAACTCTTCATTATCAAACAGCCTTTGGAGTGTATATGTCCCCACTTTTTTTCTTTTCTTTTTTTTTAAACAGTAAACACTGACTCATGTACTCTGGGCCAAGTTTCTTTAAGGTTTTAGTTTACAATAATTCTTTTCTTGTGTGTTTTATAAAATAGGTTCACTGTACAAAAATCAGAAATCACAGATAAGCAAAGAGAAGGAAAAAAGGTAATTTAGAAATATTCATTTAAAATAATTTTGGCCTGTACACTCCTAGTTGTTTTTCTTTTAAACCACAAATAAGTTTCAAGGGCTTTTCAACAACTGTTCTCAATGTAAGTATGGGCTCAACCATACTTACTCTCTTAACTCCAGAGTGCCAAGATCACCGCACCCTGCTGCACGACAGAATGTCCAAGGTTGCTCACGTCATGTTTTGAATTCTGTCACTTTCCAAGGAGACGTACATGTATCACCTATTTAGTGTCCTCTTTAAAAATCTTTAATAAAGCTTCTAATTGATGGTGAATGCTCTTATCTAGTAAGATAATTTGGCTAAATGTATAGCCAGGCCAATCACACATGTCCTTTTGTCACTAATACAGGCAACGAGGTCAATGCACTGCAGCAATGACAACTGCTAATTTTAAGTACTCTGTGCTAGCCACACCAATAAGCAACTTATAAGTGGCTTATAATTAAAATTAAAAACATCTTCTACAGTATTTCAGAAAATTCTATCACTGTAAAACATCAGAGTTTAATTTTGACTTATTTCCAGAAAAATGAGCTAGCTATAGTTAATAAAACTCAAGAGAACCAGACTGTAGTGTTTGCTTGAACTATTCACACTTATTTGTCCTGGTCCCATCAATAATTAAACTGCCCCCTGATGCCATGAGCATACCATTTAATTCTTCTGTTATACCGCACTGAAATGCTCTGAAAAAAGTTCCTCTTGTTATATTATTTACTACCACTGCATCAGCATCCTAAATTACATGTGGTAGCTCTCTGTTAATAAAACAGGAAATTTATTTTTCAGGAAATGGATTACTCATTGGTAAAACACAGCTACAACCATCTTTACTCCAAAAAGGCGAAAGATAAAAATTTTATCCAAAGCATGATATTTTAATACCACTCTTTGACCTAATAATTCTACTCCAAGGAATACAGCATAAGGAAAAACACCATAGATGTGTAGAAGTTTGAAGTGTCCAACAACAGGAAAAGAACATGGCCATGCAGATAGTGAAACACTATGTAGGCACGAAGTATCCTGTTTTAAAAGATTATTTCCAGACATGGGAAATGCTAACAAACTTCACATGAAAAAGACAAGGTTCCAAGCTATATGCAACAAAATCTCAAATTTTGTAAAAATACACATGTATGTATGTTTGTATACTACACAAATATGTTTCTATATACAAATACTAGGAAGATATAGCCCAAGATATCAATCACAGGTAGTGTTAATATGGAGAATTTTTTTCTATTTTTTAATGTTTTCTAAATTTCTACAATGAATATATATTTTTATATTAAGAAAGAGACTCATACACAGATTGGTGGTTTTCAGATTTTTAAAAAATCTTATGGAACTTTTCTTTAAAAAAGGTTAGAGTGTTAGAGATGTGTTGTAGACTGGTATCTTTTATTGACATAGTAATGTCTCTGTTTGAATATTTTCAATGGTCTAAATGAAAATGCAACATTTTTTCCCTAGGAAATGTTTTTGTTTTCTTTCTTTTCATACTGGGTTATTTAAGTAGAATAGGATTTGGCCTTGATCAAAATATAAAATGACTACAAATTTTCAAATTTTACTAGTAATCTCTCCTTCCTTCAGGTTGGGCCACACAACCAACGATACCCAAAAGTAGGTTAATTTAATTCCTGTGAGTCTGAATCAGATAACCTACAGCATTTATGCCAAAATGGAGTAATTCTCAGTGGCCTGGGACCAGTCTCTGCTGCTTTGAAACCCTGCCTATAACTGGATGATGGACAGGTTTTGCTACCTCCCCCAAAACTGTCATTCTTCAGGATTTTCATAAGAAATGAATACACTGGGCCAAGACTAGAGTGTCCCAATTCTATGAAATATCTTACCTATACACTGAAGTATAGGTAAGTATATACCACTACCAACAGAGCCACAGTAACTATGAGCTAAGACATGGGGGCAAAGACAAAATACCTACCCACCAGCCTGGCTCTACAATTTATATCTTTGAGTATTTTATTTCCTCCTCTGTGAAATGTGAATTATAATACCTGTTTCACAGGCAGCACATGTGAGTGAATGTCTGAAAAATGCAAAGTACAGTGCTTGGTGCACAGTTAAAATTAAGTGGTAGTAATATACAGAGGTCATTATAGAAATAAACTGATACTTGATGCATATTTATGCAAACCAAAGAAGGACAAAAACATGAATACTTTGGAAACAATCCATGGGGAAATGATAGAGTTGAAGATCATTTAAAACACACCAAGATAGGTGCCTGGGTGGCTCAGTGGGTTAAAGCCTCTGCCTTCGGCTCAGGTCATGAGCCCCACATTGGGCTCTCTGCTCAGCAGGGAGCCTGCTTCTCCGTCTCTCTCTGCCTGCCTCTCTGCCTACTTGTGATCTCCCTCTGTCAAATAAATAAATAAAATCTTTGTTTTAATAAAAACAAAACAAAACACAAAAAACGAAAACACCAAGATAATTTAGCATATTCAACGGCTACCATTTTACTGGGCTCCCTTTAAATGATACACTTCTTTTAACATTCTTAAAATTGGGAAATAAGATCATGTGATAAGGTGCTTAAATAAAGTGATTACTGCAAGCTGGCTGTGTCCTTTCCTGCAGTTCTGCCTGCTGGCATTAATTACATTGTTCTGTGCAGCACATGAGCAGCACATTTTCTGGCTACAGTATCCAAGCAGATGCAGGACCCTCTCTTTCAGCCTGAGTAATGGAAAGAGCAAAATCTCATCACTTTGGGAGGCACGGCTGGAGAACAGAGAAAGACCTTGCTACCTCCTGTTCTTTGGGAAAGAAACAAGTGCTGATAATGACACAAACCCACGTGTACAAGGAGGCTCCAATTCCCAACCTTCTCCTAAAAAGGCCTCAGTGAAGCCCCAAAGTTAAGACTCTCCATGGGAAACACCTGGGGGGTGGGCACTTCAGGGGTCTGGAGTGGGGGTGAGGGGGTGTTGACCAACACAGTATACATTGGGTTATTCCCTGATTTCCCATTCACTGAGGAAATGTGAGAACCAAAATTTTAATCTGGCGACAATCAAGGACACTGGGAAGACACTCCCCAGAGTGTGCTTACAAATATGGTTTGGAAGATCCTAGTAAGTGATAAACCAACAATATGCAATGATCTGGATGGGGTCATCACATATATTCTCCTTAGAATGAGGACACACTGAGTATAACGGCTTGAAGAAACATTTAGTATAATGGTACAGAGTAAGGGTTTAGAATACAGACAATAGTAAAGATAACAGTTAAAAGATAATAGTTAAAAATTACCTAGGACTTCTTAAGTCCAGACACCGGGCTAAGTGGCTTCTCATGGATGACTCATGAGTCCTCCATATAATTACCCAGAATAGGTCACTATATCTACTTTACAGATGCAGAAACAAAGGCCTAAAATGTTTACAAATATTCCCAAGCCCACACAGATCGTGCTAGTGACAAAGCCAAGATTCATGACCGAAAGTATCTGATTTCAGAGCCTAAAAGATGAACCACTACATGTAATTCTGACCAACAGGGTTCATTTACAGTTGGAAAGGCCTAAATCTGAAATAATCAATATATGAGTAATTGAATATTGTTGTTTTTTAACACAGTTTCACCATTTCTGCTTGCTGAAAATCACAACTATTTCTGATGTGATTAAAATTTAAGTTTTAAAGCTATTCCTTATGCCTATGCCTGGAATTAGATCGATATTTTTCTAAGTATCTTCCTGATTGTTATGTCCATTTGGGCACAAAAACATTCCTAGAATTACCTGCTCCAGACTCTTTATTTGACAGAACAGTTTGGGTACAAGGATTTTCTACTGCCGGCTAGATGGAATACAGTACAGCTGTGTAAGAGGCTGAACCTGCCACGTACCCAGCATTTATCTCGCTCCATCTCCATACAGACATGGGGATACTTTTAAAAAATGAGGAAGTCTCAAAATCCTCTCCCCAAAAAAGACAAGCATTGTGCTAAGGACTCCATAAGAGTTCTAAAGGTCACTTCAGACTAGCTCTGATGATTTCTTTCCATTCTGATAGAAAATATGCTTCTGGAACCATCATAATGGAAGAAAAGCTGGACTGAAGAGAAAGGTTTAGTAATCAAAAAAAGAAAAAAAAAAAAAAACGGCAGAAGAGACTAGTCTTGCTTTTTTAATCTAAAGGGACCTAAAGTTCTCCGGGCTTGATAGGTATGGATTTAGCTTCCTGTTCTTCCTGACAAATGTGTCCTAGCAGGCTGGTTTGGCTTCTCAATAAGCTCCGATCTTTCCCTTTTGCCTTCTTCCTCTTACACTTTCTTTTTCCAGCAACAATATGTGGAAAAGTGTGGGATGTAGTGTGCTGGGTTTGCTTGAGAAAGGTAGAATTCAACACCTGTAACTGTAATGACTGTTAACTCTCCAGCTGGTCAGCAATGGTTAGAAGATGGTTTGCCCCACTAAATGCCAAAGCAACCAGTAGTCCCCTATAAACAGCATTCCAAGAATTAGACTTCTTTTGAGTCCCAGGAAATCTGGAAGGAAGAAAACTTCTAGGTAGCAAACAGGCTGTGTGTGTGTGTGTGTGTGTGTGTGTACACACAGACGCACTTGTGTGTTTACTGTACATTCCCCAGACTCTTTCTTCAAGAGCCGAGAACTTATTTCCCCAACAACTGGGAATATCGGCTGGTGAAACTCACAGCTGATCCCGCTCTGAGAATTGCCCTTGGGAACAACCCTCCACCAAAAGGAGCTGCTTCACCCTAACACTACTTAGACCATCCCCAAGGGTAGCTCAAATCCAATGACTGCAAAACAAAGGCGAGGCCTCCTCATCTGGACAGGACACAACTCCAAAGGACTATTCTAGCTCCAGCACAGCCTGAGGTTCAGCTTCTCTCCCTCTGCCCCATCCTGCCTTACCCACCCCCTGCAAGAGTGGAGCACACTCTTGAATCTCTTGAATCATCTCCCAAGATCACAAAGCAAGGAAGCCAAAAGAGCTGGCGTTCAACCCCAAATCTCTTTGACTCTCTGCCCCAGGTTTCTACCAACTGTATCAAGCCCTGGACTTTGATTTTCAAAATTCAAATCCTCACATCTTAGTAAGACATACAAAGCACCTTTCTATAACAACCATCCTTCCTAGCCTCACATCCCAGCACTCAACTCCCACGTGACCCTGGCCCAGGGACATCAAACCCTTTCCTGAACACACCATATTACCGCTTTCCCTGGAACAGTTGTCTTTGCTGCTTGATGACCACCTGCTTCTCCTACAGGTCTCACTCCAACCCTCGCTCTTCTGTGAAGAATTTCCTGACCCTTCCAAAAAGTTTAAGATCTTCAGCTCTGAGCTCCCACAGCAGGTTGTGTGTCCCTTTAGCTTGGTAAATGCTAATTACTATAATGAGTTCCGTGCAAGCAGGGACGTGTCTTTTAACTCTGCTTCCTCAGGCATTTTAAAGATGTTCTGTTGAATAGATACATAAATGAATTCGACTGAGGTGCTGGCTGAGACGCTGTGGCTGAATGGAGGCCAGCCTTCCCACGCCTAGAAGCATCACATAGCACCATCCAAATTTGGATAGAATGTGACCTTCTTGAGCATGAGGACTGGTTTTTCATCCTCTACGTAGCCTTTCCAAGACCTAACACCATCTCCTGCTCATAGATGTTCAAAAACCCCAATGAACTAAATGAGGCATTGGCCGAAAGAGCTGACATCTGAGAAAATCATTTTCATGGCTCTATAAACTATTTTTCACATTTCTAGTTTTTAAGATCCATTGGGCATTTCTCTACCTGTTCTTGTCTTAATAGGCTCTTTCAAACTGTTTTAAGTTCCTCCTTTGTTTGAATCATTTATATTTTTTTCCTACTTCACACAGCAAAGAGGACCTGGAGTTTGCTAAATTCTGTTTCTGGGTCAGAAAGAGAACCTAACGTGGACACATCAAACACAGCTGAGAGGTTTTCCAGCTGGCCGGCCTAACACTACATCTTTGTTTCCAAGGGCCCCTTTGAAACATAAATATGTCATTAATCTACAAGGTGGGCCCCCCCCTTTCTGAAACTAATGTTTACTTCCTGACCAGAGTACAGTTATGGATATAAGCACCACATGCTACTAGCACAAAGCTGAGGATAGGTGGGGAGAACCCTTGTCCTATAAACATAAAAACGGAAAGCCAGTCTTACTGGGCATGTAGCTGCATTCCCCACACAGGATATGGTCCAATTCTGTGACTGTTCTCAACAAAAATAAAATTACTGAGAGCTGGCTGAGAGTAGTAACAATGATAAGAAGGCTTAAAAGCCCAGCTCCTATTTTGTAAATGGATTTGGGAAGGAGGAAGCACTCTGGCATGTAAGAGCCTGAATTTTCTGTGCCCTCTGGGATTGTCTTCATGTCATCCTCTCACCACCTCCGCTGCTAGTCTGCTGAGAGCAAAGAAAAAAAACCATGGTAACATTTTCCCGAGAGAGCAGCGCATCTGGTTATCCTGTCCTTCACAAGTGTCTGATCATGTGTGAGCACCAAACACAGACTCTAAGGCTTTTCCCCTCTGGTTTCATTTTTCACAGCTGTAGGCAATGTGTTCCTAAGGACAGACGGGCAATCTGCAGGTACATCTCATTTCACAATTTTGCTCACGTTGTTCAGGTCACAGATTCAGCGATTTACAACTCTGTACATACGCCTGCTCCGGCTAAACTTTTTTATTCTGTGTCTTTAAAATAGTCCTTCTTTTAGCTAAAAACTCATGGAGTACAATTAAGGAACGAAGGCACCAGACCCTTCTCAGTCGTGCTTAGGGGCACAGGTTATGGGAAAGTACACTGCGGCAGGAATGAGATGGAAAGTACCTTTTTAAACATCCTGGTCGAGTCCTCACTTATCTGCATGAACCGCATAATCACATTGTTCAGGTAGATGTCACTCAAGGTTGCATGGTCTTTGCTCTCTCTTCTCACTTGGTTCAGAAGCAAATACCAGCAGTTCACTGGAGACAACAAGTTCTGGTCTTTCCTGAGAAGTGAAAAAAAAAATGGAATTACCATCAATTTCAAAGCTGTCCAAGCAGCTGAGGGAAGTCACCAAGGCACACGAGGAGCCACAACAGATGGGTATTGTTGCTCTTCTTCCTACTCTGGGTGTTGCTCAGAGAGGGCTACTCAGCAAACAGCAGAAGAGCCTTCCACGCTGTGATGGCGGAAAGCCAGCAATTCCCTAGACTCGGAAGAAAAAAATTGGACCAAGAACACCAATCAAAACCCACACTCCTGACATGGATCCTAATATACACAATCACAGGCGGGCTTTCAGCTTTAAACACCCCATTGTGAAGAAAGTAGTTATATTTACATAAAAATCTATTGACTATTGTCTCACAGACAGACTGTGGTTAGCCCCTACGCACAAAGTCTGCTTTGAATGTCCAGTCTGCTGCTGGAAAAGAGATCTGGCTAGGTATGCTTTCCGTGGAACATACATTTGAGGATTATTTATTAGTCCCCGATACATAAACATTAGCTTCCCAAAATGTGTTCCGGGAATCAGAACTTGACAACATTTTTGGGAGGCTCGTGAACAGAACCAAGAAGTTTACTGGCTTATAACTTGTCACTAAACTATTCCACATTTGTAAACATACTTTGTTTTATTCCAATATTTTTATTTTAATTCACCTTTTTAAGTAGGCTCCACACTCAGCGTGGGGCTCGAACTCACAAACCCAGGATCAAGAGCAGCAATGCTCTACCTATGGAGCCAGCCAGGTGCTCCTACCTCATTTTATTCTAGATAATAAACCTAAAAGTGAATATAACCCACAAAAGACGACTTGTAAAAAATCTTAAAGAAAACTTCCAAGCAAAACAAGTAACTAACTGGGATATTACTACTTCAAAAAAAAAAAAAAAGGAAAAAGTATAATGCTTTTTGTTTTTTGAAGTCTAACTGAAAAATGAAGAAAAGGCACCAGAGGCTTAAGCTAACTCAGGGACACTAGAGCCATCTGTATCAGACATGTTATTCTACGACTCATGATCACTTATGACTCTAAATATTAATTGAGGAAAGAAATCATTAAGTCAGCACTTTCTGCCTATATGTTCCTCGGATTCAGGATTTGATAATGAATCAAGTCCAAACGCTCTACAGAAGGAAGAGAAAGTAGAGGACGGAAGTAGAAGCAGGAACAGGTGCAGGGGGAAAGTCCTCTTCTGGGGTCCTAGCCCTGGCTCACACTAGAAAAGCCTCCTGGCACAGCAGAATTACAGCCCCAACCTAGAAAATGTCCTTTTTTTCTCAAAGCCATCAAGCAAGGGGCACTGGTTCTATGACAGACAACAGCCCTTCTATTGACATTCTCTATCCTGTGAGCCTGAGAGATAAAGATCACCTTGTTATACTGACTTTTACATGTGTCCTTTATGCTGAAGTAACCCATACATTCTTTGAGAACATTTCTTACTTTGACAACATTTCCTATGTCTTTGTATCCTAAGTGCCTTCCCCATGGTAAGCATTTAATAAATGTTATTTCATTCACTGAATAAACACATAATATTGCCTTAATAAATGATAATAATACCAAAATACCAATACCAATAACAGCAGTAGCTGTCGGGCATGCATCAGTTACTCTAAGGAATATGGATCTGTACTGTTCGAGTTCAATTCCCACAGCTACACTTATAGCTACGTGATTTTGGCCAAATTATTTAAGCTTTTCTCTGTGCCTGTAACTTCATCTGGAGAATGGGTAAAATAACAGTATTTAGAAGATTCTTATGAGGATTATTTCAGTTAATATATGTATATTTTAATGCTTACTTAGATCCATAATAAGTGCTCTACAAAGTTCGCTATTTTTATCTAGGGGATGCTCTAAAGACTTTACACACAGTAACTCTACATAATCCTTACCACTACAATTCAAGGCAGAAATTCTTTGTATCCCCTCTATCCGTGAGAGAAGTGAGGCTTAGTGAGGCACGCTGATTTGCTGTTAAGACCAAAGCTGGTTTCAGAGTCTTTGAGTAGGATGAAGGCTGATCTAAGCCTTGGTCTTCTGTCAGAGGTAACTCTAAGCTAAGGACATAATGAACTACATGATGAACATCCCCAAGCTGAGTGCTGTGCCCAAGACTTACCAAGTATCTGGTGGAGAGGAGAGAAAACACGGAGTACATAATCCATGCCGGCTATCAGTCACATCAAGCACTTCATCATGTTTCCCATTTAATGGTCACAAAATCTCATTGTACAAATTAGGAAACCAAGGCTCAGAAAGGGTAAGCAATGACCAAAACCACACAGCAAAGCCAGTATTCGAACCAGATCTAGCTCTTTCGTCAAGTCTGTCCTTGATTTTCTTCCTACCCTTGATTTGTCCTTTCTGTAGACTCATTATCCATCTTACCTTCATTCCCATATTCAATAAACTTACCCAAATCAAAGAAAATTCCAAATGGTTTACCTTTTGACAAAAACACGTCCACAAACTGGGAGGAAGAAAAAGGGGCAGCTGAAGCCCTAAGGGATCAGACTAAGGTGCATGGGCTCATATCCAGTTCGCAACCAATTACCAAGTGCACAGAAGATATTAAAAAATATTTACTGAATGGGTGAATGGGCTGTTTTCTTACTTTAAAAAGGGACAGTTACTATAATAGAGTACTGGCTTCAGTCTCCTTTCCAGCTCTAGTCTCTGTCAAGTACATTGGACATCTGTCGACCCTGGAAACCATGACTAAGATTTATTTCTATGTTGGGCCAACATTCCCTATCTAGAATTATTCTGCATTTGCTTCTGCAAAAGTACCCTGGGGATACTGCCCACCCTACTTTTTATGTAGGATCTAAGGCCACAGAAGGGTATAAAAGAAAACAGCAAAGCCAGCGATGAAGACAAAGACAGGCCTCTCTGACACCCCTCCAGTCTGCAGCTCAGGCTGAGCAGACAGGCCTTGTTGTTGCAGGGGGTTGGTGGTTTTCTGTTTTACCAACGCACTGAGACAGTCGTTGTGCTGGTCCCAATTTTATGCTGGAGTGCAGCGCAAAAGGGTTTCCGGTAGAAAACCTCTAGTCCCACCGCCCTACCTTGCACAGGCCTCACCTTTAGTCCCCATATGGGACTAAAGCATGGATATAAATGTCCACTTGAGTTTTCGGTTTCCTCTTCCTTTTTTGGCCCCTGGAAATTACCCTTACTTTCCTATGAGTTCAGTTACACATTCAAAATGATGTCTATCATATTTTAATCAGCATTTCTGGGGGTTTTATAAAAGAAATACTTTTCAGATTACCTAGTCTACTATATTTCCGGAAGATTGTGTTGCCTTTTAATTATCTCCCAGAGAAGTCTATTTCTTTGTCCCTTTAGTGTTGCTAGTGCACGCCATTACTGTGAGCCCCCTGCATGGTCTCCCTTCCTCCACTATGGCTTCTTCGTCCATAGTCCTATCTGTGGTCTTTGTCATCATTCTAAAATGCAGGTCTAAGGGGTGCCTGGCTGGCTCAGTTGGTTAAGTGTCTGCCTTCAGCTTAGGTCATGATCCCAGGGTCCTGGGATGAAGCCCCACATTGGGCTCCTTGCTCAGCAGGGAGCCTGCTTCTCCCTCTCCCTTTGCCTGCCACTCCCCCTGCTTGTGCTGTCTTGCTACCTCTGTCAAATTAAATAAATAAAATCTTTAAAAATAAAATAAAAATAAAGTCCAGGTCTGAGCTGGCCAGTCTTCTAATTAAAACTCTCCAAAGGCTTCTCATGCTCTCAGGACAAAGTCCAAACTGCCAAGTGTGATCTACAAGCCTCCTGGACCTGGCACAATTTCATCTGGAGCCACACTGCTCACCACCTCACTACTCGCTCCCACCCAACTGCTTCTGTTCCACAAAACTGCCTTACACCCCTTCCCTTCTAATCCCTGATGCAGGATGTTCCCCTTGCCTGGAACCTCCTGCTCCGGGCCCCTCAACTTGCCAACTAGTCATTCATGTTTCACTTACGTGTCACTTCCTCCAAGACCTTTCTCTGACCTTCCCTTCCCCACCTCCACTACTAAATGGATTTCCATCGGGTCTGTCTGCACTTACCCTGTCACAGTACTTGGATTCTCCATTAAAGTTGTCTGCCTACTTGTCTGTCTCTAGGATCTAAATTACAAAGCAAATTTCATATCAGAAAATCTGTATATATTTTTTAAACAAAGGAAGTACATTTAATTCAAAGTTGTTGTTTTTTTAATTAATTCAAGGTTTAACTGCATTTGGTCATATTATTTTCCTAAAGATCCTTGTTTTAAGTCAGTCTCAACTGCAGTAACCACAAATATGACTGGGGGGGGGGACCTAAACATAAGCAACCCCTACTGCTTATTTTCATACAAAATCACTACAGAAATCCTGAGGTCTTTGCTTGAAGAAGCAGCCATCTTAAATGTGCCCACTGAAACATCTACCTGGTAGAGAGTGACTCCCACTTTTCTGTAATCAGAAATTTTATAAACACACACCTTTTCTTTATTTATAAAGTTATCCACAAATATACATTTACTGGCAAGAAAAAATATCAAGAGATCACTTTTAAAATGTGATACATTGATGCTCATAAATTATAAATGCAAAGAGTTGCCTTTTATATATGGGGATATGCTAATCAACAGCTTCTCAAAGATGGAAAATTCTAAAACCAAGGAGGTGTTAAGAAGGTAGGCTATCACCTTGGAAAGACAAATTTGAGTCAAGTCTCTCTTACTTGTACTGTTGATGATCCTTAGTGCTTCTTGTCTTTGCCATGAACCTTTCTGCTAACTTCTCTAGGTTCCGAGAATATTCCGTCTCAATTTCAGCTTTTTTCCGGAAGAAATCCTGCAGGTCCTGGAGAAGCTGAACTCTCATCTCTGTTTGCTGTTCCAGGCATTTTTGCTGTTCTACCAGCTGAGCTCGAATTTCTAAGGAAAGAAGAGAATCCATTGGATGGTTTTGTGAAAATCAGTGAGGTGTGCTGGTGCGTGCAAGATAAAGGTAAAGAATCCTACGACACATTTAGCTCTGTACATTTAGCTCTTTACGAGATTGCTGGGTCTAGATTCATTCTTTACATAATCTGCTGACCCTTTAAAAGAATGAGGCAAGTCCCAGGAAAGAATGTCAGAAATTAGAACAGAAACATGGGTTACATTTGCAATGCCACAAACATGCATGGAGTCATGAGGCAAAAAAATTAAAGCCTTGGAGATAACAATTCATGACACGTGACATCTTTGAGGTGCTGCGTATACTGTAATTTTTTCAACAGCATTTTCCCTCAACTATCCCTTATGAGTTTGAATGGCAAAGATGCGAGCATCATTTCTTCCAGACTTCTGAACCACCGCATATTTGCCAGTTGGCACATACAGAAACTGACATCTGGTAATTTGTATTTAGTGCATAAATTTCTAGTTTGTAAAACATGTAGCTTCTGGGTTTATAGGAATGCCGTGCCTAAAAATAATTTCTTTCTATATCCAAATAATCCATTCATAAATGGAGTCCTGAGACTGCACTTCATTATTCTGGTCACAACATCAAAGGCTCTTCACTTGGTCTTCACTTTTTACACACTGTTCAAACTAACAGCTCTATTGACACATGTAATCCTGAAGAGAATCCTTTGATGATTTTAATACATTCGGAAGGTGAAGGTTAGTCTTTGAATGATTTAGGGAAAACACAAAAGCAAAGGCGTATCATGCAAAACTATCTGTAAACGACTATTACAATGAAAACGGTGTGTTCTGGAAAATGAGATACAGCCATAACGACGGACTTATTCTTGTCTGAGATCCAGGGTTCACCTCCACACAAGCAGATTCATACTGGAAAACTTTATTTCATCCTTCCCGGAGTCAGTGCGTATTCCCTAAAAGTGAGAGCTGAATCTCATTGAGTACAGTTGATAGAAATCAATGTCCAGGGGCGCCTGGCTGGCTCAGTCCATGGAGCATGTAACTCTCCACCCCCGAGTTGAACTCGGGGTTATGAGTTTGAGCCCCACATCTGGGTGCATCTGGGTGTACAGATTCCTTAAAAATAAAATCTTTAAAAAGGAGAGAGAAAAATCAATGTCCAAATAACATCTCAATTCCTTCCTATTATTCTTCAACAGGGAAAGACTGAGTTCACAATATGTATGCATACACTTGGCCATGTTTAATCAAACTCATTAACAGCAGGGTAGTCAAAGTCTCAATGGGGAGTCAGGAAACGTGCTCAATATAATAATGGCTAACAATAATCAAACACTATTCTAGACCCTACTGAAGTAGGTAGGAGTATTATCCTCATTTTACAAAAAAGGAACTGAGATTTAAGGAGATTAAATACTTTATCCTGGCAAAAAAGGCCCAAATAACTATGAAATGAGGCCCTCAGTAAGGTCATGTTCCAGGCAACACTGCTCTGGGGAGCGTAGGAAGCATTTCTCAAGTGTCCTCTCCTTGGTTTCTCTACCTCTAGGTTGGGGGAGCCATTATTAATCGCATAGAAGTGTGGTGATCACTAGAGTGAAAACATTATTACAGGCTTTTAACTACCAGGAACAGCATCTGGTTTTTAGTCAATCAAAGTAAGTGTTTTTCAATACAGTATTATAATCACCATGTCTGCCAAACTCTTTTCCCCACAAATACAGAACTATTTTTGTTTCATGAAGAAAAAAGAAATCAAGGGTGGGGATATTTCTCATTCAGGAATCTCAGTAAGTCTTTTAAGATTTAGTAATTTTAGCACATCTTGCTGCGCTAAGAGAAAATAAATCAATCGTCTTAGGCTGTCAACTAGGCTTTTTTTTTTTTTTCCTCTTTTAAGCAGTGTTAGTGCCAAATAAGAAATAAAAGTGGCCAAGAGTACAGATCTCAATAGAACTACACAAAAATTCTGTGGGCTTCCTTCTTCAGTCTCATTCTTAGATTATTCTCTTGCTTGCTTCCTTCAGTGTTTAAAATCAAGAACCAGGGGCACCTGGGTGGCTCAGCGGGTTAAGCCTCCGCCTTCGGCTCAGTCATGATCCCAGGGTCCTGGGATCGAGCCCCGCATCTCCTCTCTGCTCAGCAGGAAGCCTGCTTCTCCCTCTCGATCTGCCTGCCCCTTTGCCTACTTCTGCCTACTTGTGATTTCTCTCTCTGTCAAATAAATAAATAAAACTTATTTTATTTATTAATTAAATTAAAAATCTTTTTAAAAATCTTTTAAAAAATCAAGAGCTAGGGGATTTTGAGAAGGAGGACTATATTTAAATGGTTAAAAAAACTCATCTTCTTTTTGCAGGCAGTAACTGTTACTTCATATTATCTGTAATTTCCCCATGAAAACAGGACAGTAACAGCATTTTCAGGAAGGAAAATGTGAAGGGACAGAATCTAGGGTATTGTTGTAAGAAAATAAAACATGCTCCAAAAACTGAAGGAGAATTCATTTGATCACCTCTTTAATTTAGACAAGTTGGGGACAAATGAGGAAAAGATCATCAAAAAAGAAAATAAGGAAAAAAAATATCAGTATAAAGGTACTACCATAAGACATGCCTTATTAGGAAGAGAAAACGTTTGGGTTCCTCATACCAAACCAGAGCCGAAGGCAGCACAATGTTAGAGGAGCTCACTTCACTGCACGTATGGTAAAGCTTTATTAACATGACCTCACTAGACGTGATCTAACCTTATATGGCACTGATGAACTGAAAAGATTTTTTAATAAATGAGTAAAATAAACAGTCATATAAATTCTGGCTCACCGCTCAGAACAGATCAAAGAAGGCAATGATGTACTGCACCCCACACCTTATCAATCCTTCATGGGACCACAGGGGGCTACAGGACATAGCACCACTGTCATCATGAGGGCTGGAACTGGTGAAAGCATCACATTAAAGAGTGATTTCTCGAAAATGTGTGAGTCTTACTTCTGTAGAAGGGATTGCAACCTCCCACCCACCTTCTTTAAAGACACTCTCGCAGGACTCTATTAGCTTTCGTGTATCTAGTATTGACCTGGACCATTTTTTTGAGACTCAAGCTTCATTTTAATTTAGTTTAGCCATTATTGAGCCCCTATTTTGTGTTAGGCAGGAGTTACAAAGATTTATGATGCACAACTCCTTCTGGTAGGAAATATAAATCCTAAGTTGATAGTATCAGTACATCAGTGTTGTAATGAAGAAATGTATCAGGAAGCTATGGAAAGGGGAATGGACAGTGGTAGACTGTGGAAGAACCTGTAAGACACAATGTCCTGTATAAGATATATAGCTATAACCACCAAAAAAGTGGAGAGATGATTCATAGATTGGGAGAAATATTTGCAAATTATGTATCTAATAAGGAACTTCTATCTAGATAAAGAACTCTGACAACTCAACAAAAACACAAGTAATCCAATTTTTTAAATGGGCAAAGAATCTAAACATATTTTCTCTGCAAAAGATCTACAGATGGCCAATAGCAAATGAAACGTGGCTCAACATCATTAGCCATCAGGAAGAGGCAAATCAAAAGCAAATGAGATACCCCTTCACACCTGTGTGGATGGTTATAATAAAAAAGACAGGTAATAACAAGAGTTGGTAATGACGTGGAGGAACTGGAACCCTCATTTGTTGCTGGTGGGAATGCAAAATGGCACAGCTATTCTGGAAAACAATCTGTAATTTCTTCAAAAGGTTAAACATAGAGTTAACACAGACTTAGCAAGTCTACTTCTACCTAGGTACATACCCAAGAAAAATGAAAACACAAAAATTTATATACAAATATTTAGAGCAACATTATTTATAATAGCTGGAAAATAGAACACCACACTTGTCCATAAATTGAACAGATAAACGAAATGTGGTCTAGCCATAGAATGTTACTCAGGCTTCATAAAAAGGAATGAAGTACTGATTTGTGCTACAACATAGATAAAACCTGGAAACATAACCTTAGTGAATGAAATCAGTCATGAACGGAAACTGATTACATTATGAGATGTCTAGAAGAGACTAATCCATAGAAAACAGTTGAGTTGTTACTAGGGCTGGAAGAGTTGGGGAGAAATGGGAGGGATTGCTAAGGGGTATAGGGTTTCTTTATGGGATGATGAAAATGTTCTAGAAGTGATGGTGGTGATGGTTACAAACCTGTGAACACACTAAAAACACTGAATTATACACTTTCAGTGGGTGAGTTAAATGATATGTGACTTACAGCTATTATACAAAAGACATACTGCTGTATCACAATTCCATGAAATTTTGGTTGTGGATACATTCCTAAGAATGACGATAACAGTACTAACAAAATAACTCCTCATATTCCCATGCCTAGTACTTTTTAGTAGTTAATCAAATTTGACAACATAAAGGTAAGTACTTTAAAATGATGTCTTCATGGTGGTTCTTGCTTCAGGATTTTTACTTCATCCTGAATTTGTTTGTAAGCCAGAGTAGTAAATTTACTAACTATGAGCATCATTGGTGTGTTAATTGTCACAATTTCTAATGGTATAGAAAAGATTTGCCTAATAGAACATTAGGAGGGGCTTATTACCATGACTCCCAAATCTCTTTTAGGCAGAAAAATACCATCTCTGAGGAGGTTCTAAGCAGTCATTATTTAAATCTAGGTCAGGACCTACTAAATGATAATAATGGCCATTTTAACAGGACTAAAATTTGCTGCTTTTTGAAAAAAGACTTATTATTTCATTTCTGATCTAAGAGTGCCACCACAGAAAGTATCAACATTAACAATCCAAAAATAGTAAACAAAAAGTACGCTTTCAAACTACTCAATCTGTTAAGCAAAATTGAAACAGTTCCTCTAAGCTATAAAATTCTGCTGACAATACTAAATAAAACAAAATTGTCTTGGGAAGGAGGAAACAGAGACATTTCTTCCTATAGTTGATAAAGAAAGGGAAGTCCTAATCCTTGGAAATAAATTTGTGTGAGACCACAGAATGATGCATAGTTCATGGAAAGATTGAGTCCATGAGATGGGGCTGCTTCTTTAATATGTTACTAAATGACTAGCACTAGCACATAAAATCGATAGATTGGGTGTGACTCTCATGATCGCTCAGCAGACAGAAATGCAACATTTCTAAGTTGTCACAAACCATCTCAATTATTTCATAGTCTTATTTGGTCAGATTTTCCTTATGATAATTTAAAAAGTATACATTCTGTTAAAATTTATCAGTACCTTTACCTAATGAATAAAAGGTATTTTCCCAAATGATAGGTAAGAGCCAATGGAATGTCTCAGAGAAGAACCCAGTGATGCTCTAACTGGTTCTGTCAATTATTCACATGCTTACTACTTACATGAATATTTTTACACTCTTTCAGTTGCCAATTAGCTAACTACCAGGTGCAAATACATTTTTTATGCTAGACATTTGGAGGAAAAAAAAAATCCACAGGGGCACCTGGGTGGCTCAGTGGGTTAAATCTCTGCCTTCAGCTCAGGTCATATCTGGGGTCCTGAGATGGAGCCCCGCATCGGGCTCCTTGCTCAGCGGGGAGCCTACTTTCCCCCACCCCCCGCTGCCCTCTGTGCTTGCCTTTCTGCCCACTTGTGATCTCTGTCTGTCAAATAAATAAATAAAATTTTTAAAAATCCAAAGACATAAACAAAGACCATTTCTCTATTTCAGTAGAAATCCAAGATTTATGCTTCTCTTATACTTCACACAGAAATTAGGTGACATCAATATGGACACAGACAGGAGTTCTAGTGGTAGTATTAAAAATCACAGCAGGGGTGCCTGGATGGCTCAGGGTTAAGTGTCCCACTCTTGATTTTGGCTTGGGTCATGATCTCAGGGGCTTGGGATCAAGCCCCAGCTGGGGCTCTGTGCTCAGTGGGGAGTCTGCTTGAGATTCTCTCTCTCCCTCTCCCTCTTTCCCTTCCCCACTTGCACATGTTCTTTCATCTCTCAAATAAATAAATAAATCTTTTAAAAAAAATCATGGGACATGGGACGAGTGACTTAACCTCTCAATTTTCACCTTGTGAAACAACAGTCCCACCTCACAAGACTGGGGAAGATTAAATGAGTAGAAACGAAAAGCACGCTGCCATCTGCAAACCACCTGGGAAAATGTAAAGATGCTATTATTACTAGCATCTGCAGGCTTTTGTTACAAAGATATTCACTGACCATTTTTCTGTGCCAGGCTCCTTACTAGGCACTATAGAGAACAGGCGGAAAGTTCAGAGCCCCATCCTCAGTGAGAAGACAGTGCAGACAGTGAGAGCCAGTGACCTTCAGGGTCTTAAAGTATGTGTGTCAAAGAGCAATGGAGGTATTTGGCGAAGTTTCCATGCTTGGGCAGAGGGGCAAGCATTGAGAAGGTAACCTTGAGATAGACCTAGCACTTTGCTGATACACATAGGGGTAAGGGTACTCTGGGCTGAAGGAAGAGCAAACTCACCTGCAGGAGGAGGGAGAGAACAAGGAGACTTATACCAAGGGTGTCTCTGCTGTGGAAACCCAACCCTGGACTGCTAGGGGGTCTGGTCATAAGCCTAGGGCAGCCCCTTGCAGAGAACTAAGGAGTAAGATTTTCTATCTTGGGTCAGTTTCCCAGACTGGTTTGATGATAAAAACCACCCGGGGTGCTTATTAAAAATACCTGTATCCAATCTCCTTGGCTGGCTATTTTTATCTTGTTGGTCTGGCAGGACCTGGAACGGGGGATTTTTATTAAATACCCAGGTGAATCTTTTCACTGGGTTACTTCAGGAAACACAAGCAAAGGACTGAACAATTCTGCTTAAGGAGGATACATAATCAGACTTGCATTCCTGAAAATCACACAAATAACTAATTAAATAAATGAAATGCTAAGCATCTTACACCTCAAGAAATCAGAATTTCTTTTGTAAACTGTATGGTTCCCTGTTTGAATTATGAATTATTAGGCAAAACAAACCAACAATAAAACTCTCACAAGAATGAATGGTATTCATGTTCTCCCCTGCCTAAGCCTATTATTTTAATTAGTCATGAATCACTCATTTCTGTCATCTGGTGTGGAACTAATGAGTATTTCCATTTAATTTGCTATCAGAAAGCAGAAGCTGATTTTCAACCACATTGTGGAGAAACCTGTAGAGCTGTGCTGGCCAATATGGTGCCATTAGTCACACTGAGAGCTTCCAATGTGGCTAGTCCAAACTGAGATGTGGTGGCAGGGTAAAAATACACGTGAGATTTCAACATCTTATTAGGAAGAAGGAAGGATGTAAAAATGTCTCACTGATAATTTTAATGCTGACATTTAAAAATGTGGACACTGGGAAAAAACTCTAGACATTGGCTTATAGAAAAGACATGATTGACATTAACTTTATCTGTTAATCTGTTTCTTTTCACTTCTTAAAAATAACTATTAAAAAATCTAAAATTAGAAATGTGGCCCATCTCTAGGACAAAGCTCCTCTAGGATCTGAGGACATTAGCAACCAAGTTTCTCATAGGTGGAATCTGAAATGTGGAGTTCTCATCAGAAAAGGTTTTTGAAGAATTAGCAGGTTTGATGAGAAGACAGAACTTAAGCACAATGCACGTACGGGACAGAATACAGAGGAGGCAAGACACTAGTTGCAGTTAGGAGTGTGACCTTGGAGAAGGAATGACTTCTTTGGACTCCTCAACTGCAGAATGACTGCTAATTATAGATGTCTATTCACCCTTCCAAAGAAAATGAAAGGTTTTAACAAGAAATGAAAAGACGTCCTCATCTTGTAAAGAACTGTATTGGCCAATTATCATAAAATATGTAATGAAAAAAGAAGAAAGATGTTCTACATTTGATAATATTGACTACATAGCCTAAAGGACTTTCAGAAAAGAAATGATCATGGGCCAATTGCGATTATCATCAGTGACAGCTTCAGAGGGCATTGACCCTGTACTGCTTTCAAAGGATATGCAGGATTTTGAAGGCTGTGCAAATTTGGGGAATGGAAATGTAGTTCCTTAAAGTAAAAATGATATTTTTGATATTCTGGCCCAGAAGAGTTATATTCTAGGGAAGGAAGCTTCGAATGGCTGGACCAAATGTAACCTTCCAGGTTACTGCCTGTCTCTAGTCTTTCTACTTTTAAATTAGGGGATCACCAACAATTGAAGCAAACTAAATAGCATAGACTTATATGAAATCAAGTTGCTTCCATTCTAAGCTAAAAACCATGTTCTCATCCTAGAACTCTAGAGATGGCTAGCACGTTTGTGGAGGGAGTAGAATTATGATAAAACCTTTGGGAATAAAACAAGGTTAACTGTCCTCTCAGTACAGTTAATCTTCATTGTTTGGGTATAAAAGTAAAGTCAATTTTACAACATTTCTGACACTTAAAGAGAGGCTGCACACATTTCCTTGAGTTGTCATTACAACATCTTCATTTGAAAGAACATTAACCTCAGTATTATTTTAGGATAAAAGCTTAGTATAAATGCTTCAGTTTTCATAGCTTTTGAAAGCCAAATATTACATTTTGGCCTAGATAACATTTTCAGGTGAAGTATGGAAAACAAATTTGCACCCCTCCCCCCATGAAAGCCAGTTAGTCAGAATAAAAGGCAGTAACTTAAGGGAATCAATTGCAGTGTAATACATTGCAGGAAAGGCCAGTTTAAGGAAGTACAGAGCTGAATGATTCATCGTCATGCCTGTATTTGGAATGCACAAGAGGTAAGATTTCGTTAACTTCCCCATAATTAAGCAAGGACATTTCAGGCTGTATTAGTAGATTGATTTTTACTACCAGAAAAAGACCATGTGTGAAAACCATTGATCTAAGATTTACATTTTGGAATGGCTTGTGTTGCTGACCTTTCAAAGGTTCAAGGCATTCTCAAAACGTTGACATTCTTTCCTGATATAATTCAACATGAAGTCTCATGGAATAAGTAGAAAAGCTTGCATATTTTTTTGGAGTAAGTTTTAAGAATGGAAAACTTCTTTAAAATAAAAAGATTTTATCTATTTATTTGACAGAAAGATCATAAGCAGGCAGAGAGGCAGGCAGAGAGAAAGAGGAGGAAGCAGGCTCCCTGCTGAGCAGAGAGCCTGATGCTATGCGGTAGCTCAATCCCAGGGCCCTGGGATCACGATCTGAGTCAAAGGCAGAGGCTTAACAAAGATTTTTAAGTAATAATTTCTACACCCAACACTGGGCTCAAACTCACAATTGTGAGATTCAAGAGTTACATCTTTACTAATGGAATCAGTTAGGGCCCCCAAACTGAGCCTTTTTCAAATTAAGGCTCTTCTCCTCATTGCAGTAATTATAATTTTAAAGTGTACAATGTAGCCTCCCAAGCAATTTACCATTTACATGGTAAATACCAAGAGAATACTTATTGAGTTCTTACTATGTTCCAGATTCCGTGACAGGTACTTGATACAGCTTAGCTCATTTAATTTTTACAGCAATCATATTATGTAGTGCTTCCATTAAATAGAAGAGGATACCAAAGTAGAGAGAGGATATTTTGTCCAAAGTCATACAATTATTAAGTACTAAATCTTAGATTTCCATTCGGGTCTGTCTGACTCCAAAGTTTATGATACAAAATTATAATGTTCAACAATTACGCATAATGTATAATTACACAAAGCAAGCCCAAGTAATCCAGGTTGGCCTTCTAAGTAATTTGTTTGAATGTATACAGACACTGTATATAACTTAATGTATCAAATAAAATTTAACTGCCAAGAATCTCGCTAGCATCATTTAGAAAAGCAATGATTACATTCCTAGTATTTACTTAGTTAAGAAAGCCAAAAGAACCTCTTCCTTCCCTGAAAAACTCAAATATTTTATAAAAACTAGTTAAGTGACTAATACTAATTCCCTAGTATTTCCTGAATGTTGTAACTTTATGGGAAACTGTGAATTTAGGTTTACTGCTGCTGTTCTTAAACTGTGCTTATTTAAGTTGCTCTTTTAAACTGTAAACTGTTATAAATTGCTAGTATGTTAAAATTACTGTAAAGCTTTGAACTACACAGATTATAAATCCCTGAATACAAATATCATGTCTTTAAATTTCCATAGAGCACATAATAGATGTTCAGTAACTATCTCTGGTGAATGTTTTAGTAAAGATTGCAGGTTGTCAGAAGGCTTAGTTATGTACATTATGGACTCAGGACCCAAATTTTGCTAATTCATAAAATGGTTTTTCCATTTCCCTCTCCCCAAGGTCATTGTCACATTACTACCTCCTTTTTCTTTGCTCCATCAGGCCCTTCTGGCATCCAGCCCCACAAGGTTTCCCCCATTAACCATGCCCTATTTGGTCAACAGTGGAAAAGACTCTAGTCAAAACCACTGACTATCATATTTTACACATCTCCCAGTTAAAGGAATTTTATATTCTACTTCTACCACAGAGGATACCTTCATCTAGGAAAACGCCAAAGGAAACACTAATCATTTCACTTAATTTTCTTTAAGTCTCTACCACAGACTTTCATTCAATTGCTAATGGTGACTTTATATCTTACACTGACTTAACTATAGTTCAGTAAGTGAGAGCTCCAATAACTTCTGGCTCCCAGGAGCTGGAACTCTGGCCCAGGAGGTGATGATACAAGGCAAGCAGAAAGTGGTCAAGTGCTTGTGCTCCTCAACATAAAGTTTACATTTACTGACTTTCACAGTTCTCGATCATAGAATAAATGCCTTTCAAGCTTCAGGCTAAAAAAGCCTTAAAAGAGATACCATTAAAACACACACACACACACACACACACACACACACACACATATTAATATGTGTATCTTTCAAGATTTTTCAGGCTTAAGAAAATACTGAACAGCAACCAGCTCATTAAAACTGGCTTGTAGAAAACAGAGGGCTCCTGGGTGGCTTAGTCGGTTGAATGTCCGACTCTTGATTTCAGCTCAGGTGGTGATAGCTGGACTGTGAGATCAACCCCTGAGACGGGCTTCGTACTCGGTGGGGAGTCTGCTTGAGATTCTCTCTCCTCCCTCTGCCCCTCTCCACTGTGTGCGCTTGCTCTCTCTTTCTCAAATAAAAAAATAAATAAATCTTTTCAAATGTCAGAAACATTAATTCTCTTCATTACAGTATCCCTTCAAAGTACCAAATAAAATATCTAATTTGATAGACTACCTTCGTATCAAAAATTACATTCTTTTATTTTATCCTCAGATATGAGCCAAACTCTGTATTAAAATGGTATTTCTGATCCCGAAGACACATGCAACTTATACCCACACAATCTGCAAAAAATGGAATTCAACAGGTTCACTCAACAATGTCCATTTAACAAGTAAGCAAGTGAGAAAAGAAAGGCTTCCGCTAGTCATCCCACAAACATTTACTGAGCACCCTCCAGGTGCTGAGCTCTGGGGAAACAAAACAACTGCGTTGTGCCCCAGGGCCTCTCAGGTGAGCTCCTAGTCTACAGACATGAAAACAAATAACTGTTGTTGTTATAATGATCATCATTTACAGTGCAATGCAGTAAATCCTGTAATGGAAGCATGTGCTGGGAGAACACACAGGAACGAACAGCAAACTGCCCACGTAAACTGGAGTTGGCAGACAAGTAGGAAAGTGCCAAGTTGGGGGTGGGTACAGTAAGGGTATTATGGGCAAAAGGAGCAGCCTGAGCAAAGCCCCAGGCACAGGACTATCTGGAAAGTTCAGGGTATTACACGGATGGCAATTTGTTCCATATTGCACCGTGATAAGCAGGGGCTCATCAATTACTAGGAGGATTTAAAAGTAAATACTCTAGGAACTCCAGGGTGACTCAGTCAGCTAACTATCCAACTCTTGAGTTCGTCTCAGGTCATGATCTTGGGGTCGTGGGATTGAGCCCCATGTCGGGCTCCATACTCAGTGGAGAGTGCTGGAGTCTCTCTCCCTCTCCATTTGTCCCTTCCCCCTATGCTTATGTGTTCTCTCTCTCTCAAACAAGTAAATCTTAAAAAAAAAAAATCCTCTAAAAGGGTAAGGGATGCTATTTTTATTCTGTTCCACCTTCACTTACTGTTGTGAATGTTTCAATTTATATATTTAGTAAGTTAAAAACAAATGTATATTATTCACATTAGAAAAGATAGCTGTAGAACTATGTTCTAACTGATGAAATTACCAGAAAATGACATTTCCTGCTAAATCCTTAACAACAGATTTTTTAAAATTATGTTATGTTAATTTAGATAAGGGAGAACAATGTCACCCACATTCAATACAATACTGAGGATATGGAATGGAAGGATTTATAAGTACCTACATGATCAGAGCTGACTTCTATTTTCCTTTAATTAGATTTAAGTTTTAAATTAAAAAAGTAGCTTAAAATGACACATTATTTAAAAAGTAGCTTAAAATGACACATTATTTAAAATACCTATCTTCTACCTTTCTTGTCTTGTTTGGGGTCCATTCATCTTATAATTTACTTTAAAAAGTACACTTCTTAAAAGACATTGTATCATTTAATCTTCACAACAAAAAGCAGTTCAGAAATACTAAGGTAAAACTGCTAGGATTTCCTAATCTTATACCTCTTGATACGCTCTTTGTAAGATCTCAGATACTAAGTTTTATGGCCTCTGCCAGGTCCACTCATTCCCATAGCTGCTTTTATCTGGAAGAGATTCATTTTTAAAATAGGATCGATGTGGGAATAGCCCAGTGTGCTGTTGTGAAACACTGCCCTTCCTCCAAATCCCCAGTACCAGGGAGCTTCCCTCCACCTCTTTCCTAGCTACACATCCATGACCTAGACATGGCCTTTTACTTGAAACTTTCCTTCCCACGTCTCTGCCCAAACTGTGTACTACTTCTGTTCAGTTTCACTCTGTTAAACAGCACTCTGTGGTGGGAGCACGAACAACAGTGACTCCATCTTTGGCCCGCCATCTTGTCCATGTTTGCCGGATCACCTTCCATGGAAGTGTGTGTTCCAGGACCCTTGGACGTTACTTCACCTACTTTAGAAATGCCCACCAAGGGCAGGCTAGGGGAGGCACATTTTGGCCTCCCATGACTCTGTGAGAGGCAACAAAGTCTTTCCCTTACCTGCACAGGTAGGGCCACAAGATCTAATTACAGGTTAGCTGTCAGTTAGGTGCATGCAAACCCTTCGAGGAGCATGTGAAGGAACCGTGGATCTCACTACAATGCCCCACATGACCCCTTGCTTGCTCTACAAAATCTGTGGACTAAGGTCTGGACTTTGTGGAAAATAACCATGCAGCTGGATCACTGACCGCCCCAACCTCCACCAGCAAGTTACCCTGAATGAGACTCGGTCAACTGTGTGGACTGGCCTGCTTCGCTTTCTGATCGTTAAGTGCCTTCTCAGTTTGGGGGATACTCTACTGTCCTGCCTCCATTTTCTGACCCCTGTGTCTGATGTAGAGGCAGGAGTCACAAAAAGACAAAAATGAAAGACAATGAACTGACAGACTGGGGAAAAAGAGGGAAAGGTGAGAGCAAGAAGAGATAAAGAGAAACAGCTTAAGGAGAAAAGAATTGAGGAGAGGGAGAGAAGTAAGAGAGGAAAAATGAGGAGGGGGTGTGAGGAAAGGGGGCAAGTGAAGAAAACAAAATAAATGTAAAGTAAGTGATGAAGGTTTTCAGGAAGTCGCTGACTCAGTCCTGGGCACCGGAGGGACTGAGAGCACTTTAATCTACTCAGGCTTGTCCTCAGGCTCCAAGCCTTTTCAAAGTACATTCTGCTTTTAACAAATTTCGGGTATCTGGCTTCAGTCTTAGGCCAGCATGAGAATAAAATTTCAAGGTCAAGCATAACTCCTTTTTCTTATTAGAACCAAAGCGCAGGTTGTTCAGAATCATAAGAGCGTCCCTTTTAAGCCTTTAGAAAGCTAGGTAAAAATCAGAATTGGTCATGAATGTATAACTTCACGTTTAATGGAACTTCAAGCTCAATGGATGAGCACGGGACTCATCCAGGATCATATTTTACAGGACTCTGATTCACGTGTAGCTCTGAGACCAAACAGTAGAAATTCTTTGTATTCTTTCTATTTTCATGATTAATTTTTGCAGCCCTGGAACATTTTTAATTATCTTGGCACCTTAGGGGTAGAGTGGAAAGGCTACTAAAAACAGGCAGAAGTGCTCGGAATTCTCATACCATCTTCCTTTTATGTAAAAGAGACTAATTCAGCAAGACCAAAAACTTTCCACTTTGACCCACAGCACAATGCCCCCCCCCTTTTAAATTTAGAGGTCTCTGGTGAGAACACACATTACTCACAAGCAAAGCTGATCTTCTCTTAGCTGCCGGCATTGAGAAAGCTGTCTGAATGGATGGCATCAAGCCTTCTGCCATGCCACTGGATGCTTCCCCAGTGCAGGTGCCAAGTAACCCTGAGTTTAGGCAAGCAACCATCTCCGGGGCACTTCAGTCCTGGTCTCCTAGACTAGGGCTCTCCTGGATGCCGGCAGCACAGCACAGGATGGACACGATTTTTCTTCTTCACCCTGGTTACAGGATTGGCTGGCTGGGATCATCCCAAAGGCAGAACATTCTGCCCAAATCCAGTGAAATACTTCACATTGTTTAGCAGTCGCCTCTTGAGGTGGACATAAAGAATAGCTACTTAGAGTCTTAAGATCTGCATGCAAACATTATATACAGAGCCAGGGTCAAAAACTCCAATGCCCTCAGAAGCCAGATAAGTCCCATAAATGAGGGAAGTGGACAGGATGTAAAACAACAAGAGAAGGAAATGACCATGGCTTGTCTAGCCACCAAGCTCCAGGTAGCACTTGCTACATTGGAAGCTTGATGGAGGTTAAGCTAAATCTGATTTTGGTTTTTTTTTTGTTTGTTTTTTTTTTGTTTTTTTTTACTTAAAGATTTTTATTTATTTATTTATTTGACAGAGAGAGATCACAAGTAGGCAGAGAGGCAGGCAGAGAGAGAGGAAGGGAAGCAGGCTCCCTGCTGAGCAGAGAGCCCGATACGGGGCTCGATCCCAGGACCCTGAGATCATGACCTGAGCTGAAGGCAGCGGCTTAACCCACTGAGCCACCCAGGCGCCCCCTGATTTTGTTTTTTGAGAGAAGCCTGAAATTTGGATTTTGGGGCAAAATTTCCAAATTCTTAAATGTCAGCAATTAATTCTATTAAAATAAAACAGACCACAGGCCTAACAAAACCCAATTCTGTGCCAGATTTTGCCTCTAGACTACCATTTGTACTCTCTGACAGAGAGAAATTCTAAGCTTTTTGGATAAACTTACACCTTCTTCAATTGTCACAAATGTAACAAGAGAAACAAAATTGAGATTAATGATAATTTGATGGGACCTCAGAAATGAGGCAGCAGTGTAAATGGTGTATGGAAAACCAATCAAAACTTGGTGACATTTAGTAAGTAATGTTACTTCTCAGCTTTTAAGTGAATTTATTTGTAAACTGGATGACAATGGCTTGACTTACTCTAAAACTCACACTAGTTTTCTTTTTTAAAAAAAAGATTTTATTTATTTACTTGAGAGAGAGAGAATGAGAGAGAGCGAGTAAGCGAGCATAAGATGGGAGGAGAGAGGGAGAAGGAGACTCCCTGCTGGGCAGGGAGGTTGATGCAGGACTCCCTCCCGAGACCCCAGGATCGTGATCGGAGCCGAAGGAAGTCACTTAATCAACTGAGCCACCCAGGGGCCCTCACACTACTCTCTTGGAACTGTAAATACTAGAAGAGTTTCTCCTTCTCACCATTCTCTCCTGGGGCTCAACCTAAATCTGGAAGATGATCTGAAGTCCAATCTTATTGGAACTCTTTTTCAAGAACTGTTCGTGCTGACTCAAGAAATCTGAGAAAAACACTTCTCCCAGGGCTGGTACAAATTCCATTAACCATCTCTGATATCAAAGGCTTTACTGAATAATGTGTTCCAATTTACTTTCTGTATCTCTCTTCTTTGGACACATGTTAGAGAATAGAAGGATTACAGAATCTCAAGTTTACAATAAGCCTTAGAAATCATTTGGCCCTATCTGCTGTCTGGTGATCAAATTCTCCCAAGTCCATGCCTGCCCGGAATTTACTGTCTCCCAAGAGCAGCCTGTACTACCATCTGGCAACTCCAATACTTAGAGAAGTCTCCTTGAACTAAAACAAGAACTCATCCATTCGTCTGACAAAAATGTATCAAAATGCCAATGATAGGACTCATACTAGTTGCTTTTATATAAAGATGAACAAGCTGGGACATCCCTCTTCCTCTGTAAAGAACTCACAAAAATACTTTCAAAATTACATTTCAAAACTTCCAAAAGGGTTCTTTGCATGAGTAAGTACACCCAAGAGACAAAGCAAAGCCAACCCATCAAAAAGTCCAAGATGTAAGACAATTCATGAGTTGTGAATACAGCAATATGTGAAAGAAAGAAAAGGTTTAATAGTCAGCAGGGAAATAGGTACAAACACTCAGATTTGAGACTTCCTTCAAAATTAACCTAACATCTCTTCCTGATCACTCTGGGATCCAAAGGCTAAAAGGAAGACAGATACCAAGTTCATTTTCATTACCTACTATTGAAGGAGATTTACTCACCCAGAACCTCCCATACCTGAAGAGGTACAAAACCAGGGTTCAATATGACTACTTAATAAACCTCTTCCCTTACTGCTACCTGTATCCTTTTTCTGCTATGCTGTCCCTTAAGCCTAATTTCAAGAAAAAGATATTCAGTCAATTCCACCCCCATCGCCCCTCCACCCACAAGTTGCCCAATTAAGAGAAATGTGAGAAAGAGAATTTACTATATGGTAGTTTAAGGTCTGCATGACAGCTAACAGCTGAGAGGACCCAGTCCAATGAGAACTCACTCATAAATCTTGTGCAAAGCTTTGTTTCCCTGGCTGAGCAGAAGTGAAAATTGCCTCTGTTAGTATAATCAAGATTTTTTTTTTTCCTTTGAAATTCTGAGTCCTGACATTGGGTAATGTATAGAAACTTAAACTTCAACTGAAACCAATAATCAATTGTTATGAGGCATAAATTATATAATGCTTATAAAGAATTCAAATAGAGCCTTACATAGAAAATTCTCAACAAATGGTACTTATTGTTATTAATATCATTTTCAGGGTGCCTGGGTGGCTCATGTGGTTAAGCAACTGCCTTCGGCTCAGGTCATGATTCTGGAGTCCTAGGATCTAGTCCCACATTGGGCTCCCAGCTCCATGGGGAGTCTGCTTCTCCCTCTGACCTTCTCCCCTCTCGTGCCCTCTCTCACTCTCTTTCTCTCAAATAAATAAATAAAATATTTTAAAAATATATCATTTTTACATCTATTGGTCCTAAAATATCTTCATGTATTTCTCAAGAAATACACAGTTTTGTGAGTTCTAATCCACTGCTGATTCCATTTGAGGGTGGTGATTATGCCTATTAAGAATACACTTTTAATTTTTCTCTTATTCATGCAAACATATTCATTTTAGCAGATTAGAAAAGTAGAAGGAAGGTGGGAAATCAGCCATCTTGGGAACACACCTGTTAATATGGTACAATTATTTTTTGTGTTTAAAAAAAAAACATTTATTGCTACAAAAGCAGACACATATACTGTAAAATGTTAGAAGATATAACTTCAAAAAACCCACTTGATTTTCTATCATGAGGAAGTTAATTTTGATAACATTTTGCTATATATTCTAAATATTTTTTCTAATACAGAAAGCTCTAGGTTATTTCAATTTTGACTTTCCAACCTTTCATAGTTTATTCAATGCCATTTTTGGTACACAAACTATGACTTCACCTGTGTACAGGTAGAAATTCCAGAGCCTCAGTAACCATCATCACTGGTCCTTTCCTCAGGCCACATTCTTTATTAGGTTACCTCAAATCCTTACAACAGTCCTGCAAAATACATTCCAATATCCCTGTTTTGCAGATAAGAAAACTAAGACTCATAAAGATCAGGTGACTAGTCCAACCCCTCAAAGCACTAAGTGACAGAGCTAGGTTTCAATCTGTCTTTGTCAGATTCCAAAGCCTGTATGTCCTCCCCAAGCAGCAGGCTAAAGGTAAGTGAGATACAGAGTCTCTATCTGAAAACACTTAAATGAACACAAACAATCCAGATCCTTATTTGGGCAGTAAAGTAGTATGACTCATTTTATCAAAGGACAAAAGTGACTCAAAGTTCCATAGCGAAGAGGGCTAGAGCTGGACTTTAAATATGAGTTAGATGAGGACACCATCATTTTAATACAATATAACTCTCTGCTATGTGATGTTGAAATTTAGAGTTTGCCAGGATTTTACACTAACAAAACACACTCTCAGGGTGCCTGGGTGTCTCAGTTGGTTGGGCGGCTGCCTTTGGCTTGAGTCATGGTCCTGGAGTCCAGGGGTCAGGTCCACCAGGAGTCTGCTTCTCCCTCTGACCCTCCCCCCTCTCATGCTCTCCCTCTCAAATGAATACATAAAACCTTAAAAAAAAAAAAAAGAAACAAAAAACACACTCTTTAGCCACCCACAAGCACTCACTGGTGAGCTGTTCCTGGGGTATAATTCAAAGAGGGAAAACCCAAAATGTAATTAGGGAGTTACATGGTCTTAATGTATACCACAGTGAAACTTACCCTGAGTTTTCATAGACCTGCTTATCAGACTACTGGGAAGGAACAACAGGGAATTTAGAGACTTGGATGAGACTCCCAGCTCTGTCACTAAATAAACCTGTGTGACCTTGGGCAGGTTACTGACCCGCTTCTGGGCTCAAGTGAACCCATCATTCTAGAACAGTTATAAGAAATACTCCCTTCCCTCTCTCTCCACCAAGGACTCACACTGTTGTCAGAGGATGAAGGTTATAAATGACAAAGGGTTTAGAAAATTTAAATTTTCCATGCATATGTAAGGTATCTAATAAAGGCAATGACAATTATAAAAATGCATTCCTATAGCTACAAGTGACGAGTGCAAATTATGTCAGGCATTGTTCTGTTTCATATGAATCAACTCATTTAATTTTTGTGTTATTATTATCTCAATTTTACAGACAAGTAAACTTGCCCATGGTCACTTGGCCAGTAGGTGAAGTTAGGTTCTGAATCCAGATAGTCTGACTCGTCAATGCTGTTAACTACATGAAAAGAAGGTTCCTAAAAGCCTCTACTTCTCCCATCTCCAACAGCTTCTGTTCCACCCCCACCAGGGACAAATTCTAAAATATAATATACTGTTTCAGCAACTTTTGCTATTTCTAATTACATGATTTTCTTTATAAAATCAATTTATTTTTTCTTTTAAAGCTTTTATTTATTTATATGACAGAGAGAGACATAGCAAAAGAAGGAACACAAGCAGGAGGAGTGGGAGAGGGAGAAGCAGGCTTCCTGCTGAACAGGGAGCCTGATGTGGGGCTCAGTCCCAGGTCTGTGGGATCATGACCTGAGCTGAAGGCAGACACTTAACTACTGAGCCACCCAAGCGCCCCTATAAAACCATTTTTTTTTTTTAAAGATTTCATTTATTTCTTTGACAGAGACAGATCACAAGTAGGCAGAGAGGCAGGAGGGGGGGGGGAAGCAGGCTCCCCGCTGAACAAAGAGCCCAACGTGGGGCTCGATCCCAGGACCCTGAGATCATGACCTCAGCTGAAGGCAGAGGCTTTAACCCACTGAGCCACCGAGGCGCCCCCCTATGAAACCAATTTAAAGAGAAAATTATGTTTTTCTGACAAACCTGTTGGTTAAAAAAAAAAAATTATTTTGTCTATTTCAGTATTTTTTTAGGCATATCAGGTGATTTCATCTGAAAAATTTTTAAGGGTTCACAATTCTTTCAAAGATGTTCTCCACAGGCAGTAACCTCTATGGCCTTGGCCACTACAACCTTTTGCTGGGCATGTCTCCAAAGGCAAAGGAAACAAAGGCAAACATGAGCTTTTGGGACTTCATCAAGATAAAAACCTCTTGCACAACAAAGGAAATAGGTGACAAAACCAAAAGACAACCTATAGAATGGGAGAAGATATCTGCAAATGTCTTATTAGATAAAGGGCTAGTATCTAAAATTTATAAAGAACTTATCAAACTCAATACCCAAAGAACAAATAATCCAATCAAGAAATGGGCAGAGGACATGAACAGACATTTCTACAAAGAAGTCATCCAAATGGCCAACAGTTACATGTAAAAATGCTCAAAATCACTCGGCATCAGGGAGATACAAATCAAAACCACAATGAGATACCATCTCACATCAGTTAGAATGGCTAAAATTAACAGACCAGGAAACAACAGATGTTGGTGAAGATGAGGAGAAAGGCGAACCCTTTTACACTGTTAGTGGGAATGCAAGCTGGTGCAGCCACTCTGGGAAACAGTATGGAGGTTCTTCAAAAAGTTGAAAATAGAGCTACATTATGACCCAGCAATTGCACTGGTTTTACACCAAAGATATAATATAGTGATCCAAATGGGCACAGGCATCCCAATGTTTATAACAGAAATGTTCACAATGGCCAAACTATGGAAAGAGCCCAGATGTCCACTGACAGACAAATAGATAAAGATGTGGTAAATACATACCATGAAGTATTACTCAGCCATCAAAAAAATATGAAATCTTGCCATTTGTGATGACAGGGATGGAACTGAGAGTAATATTTTAAGTGAAATAAGCCAATCAGAGAAAGACAATTATATGATCTCACTTATATGTGGAATTTAAGAAACAAAATAGAGGATCATAGGGGAAGGGAGGGAGAAATAAAACAAGACAAAACTGGAGAGGGAGATGTACCATAATAGACCCTTAATCACAGGAAACAAGCGGGGTTGCTGGAGGGGAGGGGTGTGGGGAGGAAGAGGTAACTGGGTGATAGACATTAAGGAGGGCACTGGGTATTATATAAGACTGATGAATCACTCATCTCTACCTCCAAAACTATTAATACAGCATATGTTAATTAACTGAATTTAAATTCAAAAAATAAAAAATAAAAAGCAGAACTACTGTGGAAAAATTTTTAAAAGATGGTTCTCATTAAAATTTTCCCCCGATGATCCTGAAAAATTATGCCTTATTCTGGAAGGGATGACACTCACTATCTCAAATGTTCAGTTCTGAGAAAAAAACCCAAGAAGAAGAAAACTATGCAATGGGGATCAAATTCTAAAGTCTCCAATAGTCATATTTCAAAAAAACCTTTAGTAATCTACTGAACAGTAGACTATCAATTCTTCCCTCTTCAGCAGTTCTTATACAGTTAAATATTATGCAGGATAGACATGAGTCTGTGGCTGTTGGTGAATATGCTCCTTCCCCTGTATTTTTATACACTCAAGTGATACACCCAAAGTGTAGACAAGAAACCTCATAAAGTTAGCAGGTAGAAACATGAACCATAAAAGTAGGCCCTGTATGTAATTTTAAATTTTCTAGTAGCTAAAGAAAAAGAAACAGATGAAATTAATTTAAAATATATTTTATTTAGGCCAACATATCAAAATATTTTAAGTTCAATATGTAATCAACACAAAACTGTTAATGAGATATTTTGCAATTTCCTGTATTAAGTCTTGAAAATCTGGTGTGTATTTACCCTTACAACACATTGCAACTTGGACTATCCACTTTTCAAATGCTGAATGGCCACATATGACTAGTGGCTGCCATCCTGGGCAGTGTGGTTCTCTAGAGTGGTTTTAAAAGCACAATGGGGATTAGAGAATCTACCAGTTTCCTACCCCTAACTGCAAAGCTTAGGTCGAGGAGAAAATTTACAGTATGTTGGTAATTCTGCACTGTTTGAGAGACACACACTGTTTTACCATAAAAGTTCTCTTCAACTAGAATGTAACACCTCTGATTGTAAAATAGGGTATGTGTCTGCATGTATAGAGACATGCGATTTTTAATACCTAAATAATGATCAGTAAAATAACAGAATCATGGCTCATGTGGATACCCACTTCCCATTTCAGGATACTTAATCACGTGGGCAGAGTCCCTTTTTATCATGTGGGGTAACATTCACAGGTTCTGGAAATCAGGTTATGTTTGATGGACCATTACTCAGCCTACCACAGGTTACTGAGAGCTATGGAGATAAGGAGAGCAAAACAAGAGAGCCAGAGGAAGACTTCCATCAGGAAGGGGATATGAAAAGATCATTCTCATAGCAGAGTAATTGGAAGGAAGTCAGAGTGAGGCAGGGAAACCAAAGATCAATGGAAGGCAAGGGCAGAGGTGGGGTGAGAAGATGCCTAAAACTAGTCAGTGGAGGTGGGAAAAGAGAAGAAAGTATGAGGCTAAAAAGTAGTAAAGATGTAGAACCCACAGGACCTCCAGAAAGGAACCTTGACCTGAAGGGATGCTGGTGGGAAGGAAATGGGAGAACTTTAATGTTTAGTGTTCCGTTAGTCCAGTTGGTGATTTAGAGTATTTGTGTCATTGTCCTATGATTGATGTGAACTTAAATTGATTGCACTCATGGACCAAAACACAAGAATATTTTTCACACTATGAGGTGTTACAAAAAGCTGATCCCTCGTGCAGGCACTATGTAGGACTTTCAACAGCTGCTCAAAGATGCAAACGCATGATGTTGTACAAAAAGGCAAGAGGTTTAATCTGGCCTCCAGATGTTTTTTGTTTTTTGGGTTGTTTTTGGCCAATTTCAGCTTAATGCCAAGGCACGTCGATCAGGGCTCAGGAGTTTGTTTTTTGCTCCTTTTTGTTTGCTCCTTTTAAAGGTATAGTGTAAGGAACTTGCAAGTTTCAAAACCAATCTGGTAGATTCATCTGAATGTAGTATGGTGGTTAAAGCCTGTTCAGCAAAGCTTTGATATCTCAATGAGCTGGGTTCAAATACTGCCTCTGCCATCATACTAGCTCTGTGACCTTTGAAGAGCTTTAGTTGCATAGCATCTTTAAAGAGCTAATGATGCATATTATATGGTTCTACAAGGGTTAAATGATATCCGATTTCATGTCCAGTACAAAGTAGGTAATCAATAAAGGTAATCATTATTAACTGAAAGCCTTATTTAAAAGAATCATAACCAGAAAAACATAGTTTGTTATTAATAATTCTAATAAGGCTCTCCAAATGGATTAAAAAAAAAAACCCACACAAGTAGGAATTTCAAATACAGAAAGAAATATATCAGCAAATCCTCAGAGAATAACTGTGGATAATCTAATGACATGGATTTAAATCTTCAGGATAAATGCCAGCTGAACTGAATTTCCTTAGTTTCTCTATCCCAGCTTTAAAGAACCCATCAGGCTCTACTACTGTTTTAAGGAACATTATAAAATACTCCAAGCTTAACCAGCTCCCCTGATACCAGTATTGAGTTAGAAAAAAATTAAATATACAGGTGTCCTCAATTTATGGACGAGCTATGTCCCTGAAGGACTATGTATGTTGCAAATTAGATTTTGGTAATCAGAACTTGTTTTCCCAGCAATAATTTCAGAAACTTGTTTTGCTAGAAAAATACAGTAACTTTTTTTTTTTGAACTGGCCATAGGATTAGGATAGATGGTAGCTGGCATTCTGGCACAGATAAAATTAAACAGATTCTCCATGTCAAATTTTGGATCCTGCTAGGGTCATGTTTTGCCTGAAGTGGCAAATAAATCCCCATCGTCTGGTAATGAAAAATACATCCCATCCTGTAAATGACAAAGTGGAAGACGGACTATATAAGGTACAATACATTTGTTTGTATTACCTTCCTGGGGCAAGACATTTCCCATACATTCAAGAGAGCAAATTACCCACCTTCAATAAATGTTTGAGATAAATGGGACAGCTTCATGAATAGATATACCATTAATCTGAAGCATAGAGAAAAAAAAGTCTGAGAAGGGGATACTGGAGCTTACATATAAAGAAATGATAAAAAATTATTATTCTGTTGATAAGGTCTGTACTGAAGTGTGGTGTACAATTTTTAGGACAGGACTCAAATTCATAGTTGCGGTATTTTTTTAGAGACCACTGCAGAAAGCAGGTAAACAACTTAAGATACAGGCTGTCAAAGTAAGCCAAAGGGACACTATTTGTCCAACCGACATCCTGTTTGCAAACCCCAATTACCAAAGGACAACAAATTAAATGCTAATCTTTGCTGTTCACAAACAGTATTTTAAAAATTATATCCTATGGACTCTACTTTGCCTTATTAAACGCCCAGTGGAGTTGCTCATAAAAGTCAAGTTGTTCAACAAGGACAATCAATCGTAGTTAATGGTCACTATAAAAACCCGCCCATGACGTTAAAGAGACAATTTCGTAATTAGGAGTTAAGTGGTGGCCGTGAGCTTTCCTGTGAGAGAGCTCTAATTCCTAAGTCTTCTGGGGAGTGACGAGGATTAGGCCGAGGATTAGGCCAAGGCATAGCTCGAAATAATATGCGTGGGGAGGGTAGCATGGATGACCAGGCCATAGTTCTCTGGGGGCTCTTCAATGTTTCAGGAAGGAGTCCAAGGGCTTTGAGAACACCACTGAGTGCCACACTATTTTACCTGTCGCTCACCAAGACTGCTCTCTTGATTCCTCTGGTGGCGGCATTCCCGTTGTCCATTTGGGGTTCCCCCTGGCCACAGCATTTATTAATTATCCCCAACTCGGTGCTCATTGAGTCAACATGGATGGAGATGCAATTCCAACCAAGGAACAATTTTGGGAGATATTTTACAGCATGGCTCACTCAAGATTAAATCATGTATAGGCAAAAAAAAAAAAAAAGAAAGAAAGAAAGAAAGAAAAAAGTAAGCCTTCCAAGAAGAAAATTGATGAGGGGGGAACACATTAGGAAGCCAGCAGACAAAGACAAGCAGACGGGTACTGCAGCCCTGTCTCCATCCGCCCGTATGTTTTTCCTCACACCCATATGCTCACTCTCAGTTCCCATATGGTTTCTCTTTCTCATTATGAAATTGGAGGTGCGGAGGGGGCAGGAGTGGGCACACATCTACTTTGTACAAAAGTTACGCAGACACCAAGCATCCTAGAACATTGCAGATGGGAAAGCTGAGTTACACACGGGCCCCTGCCCAGGCCAGGCTGCAGTAGGCACTGACTCTGGTCCCTCCCTTCCATCGTCGTTCCAAGGTCAGGTACTTCTGGATGTTCTCTCATGGCACAGGTGCCGGCTCTCTGGTCTGGCTGTGGGCATTCATTCTTGTCTGTGGCAGTCCCCTGCTTCAGGATTGAACCTGAGCAGCAAACCGACAAACTGCGTTTGCCAAGGAGCAAGGTGCCTAAGGAGGTCACCAGAGCCAACTTGCCTGATGACCCGCTCCTTGCCTGGACCAGTGAGGGTGATGGTGAGGCCCATCAAAGTAGGGCCCTGTCTGTCCATAATCCTGTTTGTCCATAATCCTCAGTGACGACATGACCTGGCAAAATATTGTGTCTTCAAATGTTCATAGCAGCATTATTCATAATAACTCTAAAGGGAAAACCACCCCAATGTCCACCGACTGATGAATAGGTACGTAAAATGTTGTGTATCCAACCTACTGGAGTTTTTTTTTATTTCCTATTTGGAAATAAAAAGGAATAAAGTATTGGTACATGGATGAACTGTGAAAACATGCTACATGAGAGAAGCCAGTCACAAAAGGACAAATATTAAAGCTGTTACCAAAGAACTGTTGTCCCTTAGTGACTCCTGAAAGACAAACTTATATTCTATCAGTTAAGGGAGCATGCCTATAACCTTGGGCCAGATAGCAGGAGCTCCCTTATATTTTGTTGTATCAGGAAATAATTTTTTAAAGACGCTAGTTTCTTAGAGCAGTTTTAGATTCACAGCAAAACTGAGCAGAAGGTACAGGAAATTTCCCATATCCTCCTACCCGCAAATGTGTATAGCTTCTCCCATTGCCAACATCACTCATAAGAATGATACATTTGTTATCATCAATGAACCTACTATGACATATCATAATCATCCAAAATCCATAGTTTATAATTGTGCTTATTCTGTGGGTCTGGACAAATGAATAATGACAAGTAGCCACCATTATAGAATCATACACAGTGTTTTTATTGCCCTGAAATCCTGTGCTCAGCTTTCATCTCTCCCCCAACTCAAGCCCTGGCAACCACTGATCTTTCCGCTGTCTCCATAGTTTGCCTTTTCCAGAATGTCATATAGTTGGAATCATAGAGGATGTAAACTTTTCAGATTGGCTTCTTCACTTAGAAATATCCACTTAAGTTTCCTCCATGTGTTTTTATGGCTTGATAGAACTCATCTCTTTTAAGTACTGAATAATACTCCACTCTCTGGAGGTAGCATATTTTACCCATTTGCCTACTGAAGGACATCTTTGCTTCCAACTTTTGGCAATTATGAATAGAGCTACTATAAACATCTGTGTTTTAATTATTTGTAATTTTCCTACTTCTCTTCCAGAATATGTTGTATATGTACATGCTTCTCTACTATCAAGCATCTGATGATCTTGAGCTATCCTTTTCTTCTTTTTAAATGAGTTAATGATAGTGAGAATTGAATTTTCAAGCCTTGGTTTTGACTGACACTGATGACTCCTTGACCAATTTATGCATCTATATCTATTTGCCATCTGAGATCTTCCCAATTAGAGTACTGTCTCTGATACTCCCATTAACCTTCATTTGGATCTCTGTGAGGACCCACAGTAAAGCCACTGTCGGTTGAAATTAATATCCACATGTCTCTTCTGCATTCTGAGCTCCAGAGACAGCAACTACATCTCAATCACCTGGATATCTTCCATACAGAGCACAGTGCCTGACACAGTGAAAATTCAGCAAATGCTTATGAAATTGACAGTGCTACTGCTGTACATGAAGGATGTACATCCTGCTTTAAAAAATAACCTCAGTTTTAAAAAAAAGGTTAAAAAAAATAAGGTCTTTTAATCTGCAAATAAATCATGGAATCTTGACTGACTAAACCTAATAAACAAAGACCTTCAATTTCATTTTATTTTTTCTTTCACTTTTAGAAATGGTAAATCTGAATTTGAAGAGCTGATAAAATACAGTTTTGTTTTTTTTGTTTTTTTTTTTTTTAAAAAACCTTCCAGGAATTTTTGCACTCAGTCAGACTCTACTCTTGTATCTTCTCCTGATGCCACATCCATGATGATCTCCAGGGCTAATATAAAAACTTGAACAAACAAATGCTTAATGAAAACTGGGTTTCAGACTGATAATCACAAGGCACTGTGATTTAAAAAAAAGTCGCTTACCTATTCTGAAAGACACTTCACTGAAAAAACAAAAAAAAACAACATTGTTTACTATAATTGTATTTTGTTAAAGCGGGAAAGTAGCCCCTCTCCACACCTTGCTCTATAGAGTCCACTTTAAACACAAAGCTGGGGCCCCCGGGGGGCTCAGTTGGTTAAGCTTCTGCCTTCAGCTCAGGTAGTGATCCCAGGGTCCTGGGATTGAGCCCTGTGTTGGGGCTCCCTGCTCAGTGGAGAGTCTGCTTCTCCCTCTGCCCCTCACCCTGCTTCTGCTCTCTCTTACTGCTCTGTCTCTCTCCAATAAGTAAATAAAATCTTTAAAAAAAAAAACAAACACAAAGCCAAAGTGATTATTTCAAACAGAAAATAAAACCATGTCCCCTCTCTACTCAAGATCTATCCCATATAGGTCAAAACCAACACGTGTCTCATCCACTGCCCTAACATACTATTTCATAAGGGGTTCTTTCTCTACAGCTCTCCATCTTGTGTCGCTACTCTAGCATGCCACGCATGCTTGACCTCAGGGCCTTTGTACTAGCTGTTCCTTCAACTGGAAGGCTCTTCCCACAGATGTCCCAAAGAGGTTGCCTCCTCCCCTCCTTGATATCTCAGCCCCAACTTGACCTTCTTAGTGAGTTCTTTACTGATTATCATAACTAAAAATGTACCAATCCTCCTGCTTAATTTTTCTCTGTAGCACTTACCACCATCTGACACACAATATAATTTACATACTTATGTATTTATTGTTTGCTTTCCTCCCTCTGGAGCCCCTATGAAAGCAGAACTAGGTCTTTAAAAAAAAAATTTTTTTTTAAATAATCTCTATACCTAACGTGGGGCTTTAACTTGTAACCCCAAGATCAAGAGTTCCATGCTCCTCCAACTGAGCCAGCCAGGTGCCCCAGTTTTTTTCTTTCTCTTTTTTTTTCCAGTTAAAATTTTATTTTTAAGTAATGTCTACACCCAGTGTGGGGCTCACACTTACAAGCCTGGGATCAGGGGTCACATGCTCTATGAACGGATCCATCCAGGTGCCCGATTATCTGCCTATTTTGTTTACTACTCTCTCCTCAGCCAAGAACACTGCCTGCCACATAGTAGGCACTCAAATATTTGCTGATTAGTTGAATTCTACATTTTATAAAGAACTTCAACAACTGAAGTTTTTTGGTATTCAGGATAGGTTTCTGGTTAATCTCCTGGACTATAATTAAACACCATTACCAAAAATTTCAAACCATATTATATGTTTGCGAAATATCATACCATTTTCAGTGGTTCCCATTTCTCACAAACTTGGGTTGCCTAAGAGTATGAATCACTTCTATGTCATGCAAATGGAGCTAAGAGACCTCAATAACGTGTCCAAGTCACATTACACAATCGGTGGCTCAGTCATAACAAACTCCCAAGCACAGGCTCACTGCCGGATGGCGTCTTTTTAAAGAGGGCCCCCATCTTAGCTCATCCTCTGTCTTCTTTAGACAGAAAACAAAAAGTGCTTTTAGGGCAATGACTTATAATCAGAACTGTACATCCTCAAATGATTTTAAATAAATGCATCTAAAAGAAATGCATCTGCCAGTATTCTAAGTTTTTTTTTTCTTACCCCCAACTCAGATGTCCATAAGCAGTTCACTGTTTTACCTCAAAGACAACTCAGTTTCGGGTACCACTCCAAAAAAAGAAAACCCAACAAGCAGGACTGTCGCCTTTTCTATGAGCTCTCTTATTTTATATCTTAATGCAGTTTTTCTAAATGTTACATTTTAACTGACTCAATTTACTAGGTGCTTATTTAGCCCTTTACACAGGGCTGGATTTGGGGTGTTCAGGCTAGCTAACTAAATTCAATACTTAGAAAGAAGGGAAAGAAAAAGGAGGAAAAAGTACCAACATTTATTGACAGGATATACACTGCCTCACTTACTTAAAACAACCATGAGAGCGTTACCATCATAATTTTATGGGTGCTCCAAGAAGGTATGAATTACTCAATGCCCCACAAACTGGGCAGCAGCAGAGCTGAGGTTCAAGCCTACATCCGTGGGGCTCAGAAATCTTTCCATTATACCAAATTGCCTCTACTAACACTGTGTATTGCTTTTTGTTTTTAATGAAAAATGGAGGGTGGGGGTGGAAAACTCAACTAAATAGAGCAAAGGATAAAAGAAAATGAGTCGAAAAACTGCTAGGCCAAGAAAAGCTTTACAGGAAAAGTAATTAAATAAAAAAAAATGCTAAATGTTAAATATCCTGTGACGTTAATATAGTGACCTTTTAAGATATCTTCCTGGTATATAGACTACCTTCTTTTTTTCGAGGTGGGGAGCCCATTTAATGTGGTGCTACTCTGAAACCACAGCTTGTTGAAAAAAGACAGGAGAAACTATTTTTGCAAAAATTTATAGAACATCAGACCAACGCATATCGGGTCTGTGCTAGCAAGGGAATATGTGTGCAAAATATTAAAAAGAATTAGTAGCGGGCACCTGGCTGGCTCGGTCAGTAGAGCACATGACTCTTAATCTTGGGGTTATAAGTTCTAGCCTCACACTGGGTATTGAGATTATTTAAAATCTTAAAAGAAAAAAAAAAGAATTAGTAAAATGTCTTGTCAGACAAAAAAATTTAGACAATGAAAAAATACAATTTTTTCACATATGAGTATATAAGAAGGATTGGTCAGTGATAGTTATCAGGCTCAGAAATAAGCCAATGGAAGAGCCCCTAAATGCATTCACACCATGAACTACAGTTCCATTGCTGGAAGTGTTGACATAAGTCAAGTTCATATTATTTTTAATAAATGCTGGGATGGCAGTTGTGAGGACAAAAGTCTGGGAGGAACAGTTCCCTTTAACTTTATAGCTTATCATCTCCCAGATGAAGGGTATAAACTAACTCAAGAAACTTAAATGAAGACCCATGTAAGCATATGGCAAAGGCTTCACAAAGCAATAACATATCTTTGCCCTCTCTACAGAGATGGAGAAACTGAAGTTTAAAGAGAAAGTGTATGATGTCAAAGTCTCTGCGTATGGTTCCCCGTTGGTCTACCTCAGCTCTGTGGCAGACATCACTACTGACAGGAGCATCCCTCCTTTCCACTTCCTGAGATGGTGTGACCGCACTATAAACAGCCACTAACCATGAACCTTAGGCAGTCTGGGGTAACAAAAGGAATACTGGCCTTGCAGGCACAGAGACCGAGGTTTGTACCCCACCCCGGCCACTAACTAGTCATCCAACTTCTTCTTTTAGTGCCTGGGTTTTTCTTCTGTAAAATGGTAACAAAACCTGCCATCAAGGTTGTTATAAAGATTAAATGAGATGATATATACAAATTGTTTTAAAAATGATAGCACCTTTATTCTCTTCTTCCTGCTCTCCATCCTCCTCTCCAGATGAACACTTACTTTAGCTTTACCCAATATTCTAATATCTCATGTAGGGGCTCTTTGTAAAGGCTCCACTGGTACATTTCTATCCCCCAAGTCAAGTAAAACAAATTGTGTTTGTGCTCCCCTGTGTTGATCACTCTAGGGCTAACTAACTTCCATAGTGTTCTAAATGCATTATGCTTCTTTTTCTCATCCAGAAATCAGAATGCAGGCTCAGGAGTATAGTTATATTTCTCTATCTTGATTCACCAATTTTGGTTTACCAGGACAACAGGAAGCATACTCGTGTGTGTGTGTGTGTGTGTGTGTATAACAGAGACAGGAGAAAGTGTGTTTAAAATCAAGAGGACACAAATGGTAAAGTTGTCACATGACCTAGGTGATAAAGATGTACAACATCTAGGCCAACAAGTCATTTTCAGCACAAGTGATACGTGAGCAGCTGCCCCTCTCCTATATTCCCCGTTACCTATAGAGAAGTTGGCTAAACTATATACTTAAGTTATTAAAAAAATGCTGGATCCACTGAGTAAAGATATATTCTCTGAGACATAAAAAGTTAATAATCTATAAATGGTTACATAAGCTTATCAATTACCAAGTCCAATAAACAGATCCCCCCTCCCCCAACAGCAAGAACCTTTAAGTGAGGAAATTAGAAGGATGCCTCAGGAACCAAAGTGTCTGGAAGTTAAGAAAATTCATCTTCATACTATCCGCATAAACATTCTGAAAGTCAGACTAAAAAATAAACCAAAATGCTGAAGAAATGAAGAGCAATGGTGAGAGAAGCTTTCAAGTTTAATCTGCTTTTATATATCAGATGTACAACACTCTTAAAAATAGCAGCCAAAATTGAGGCTAGAATACTACACTGATTTGAAAAACAAAATTCTATTTTCCAAATCAGGTTCACCGCTGTGGCTGCTGGAACATACATAATTTTTAAAAATTTTTAAAAAGATTTTATTTTTAAGTAATCTCTATACCCAGTGTGGGGCTTGAACTCACAATCCCGAGACCAAGAGTTGCATACTCCACTGACTGAGCCAGGCAGGCACCTGTGCATATGAAGTGGTCCATTCAGAAACATGAATTAAATATGTATCATGTGTCAGGTACTCAGATAACACACCTGAGATTTAGGGCACCCAGATGGCTCAGTGGGTTAAGCCTCTGCCTTCAGCTCAGGTCATGACTCAGAGTCCTGGCATCGAGCCCCGCTTCGGGCTCTCTGCTCAGAAGGAAGCCTATTTCCCCTCTCTCTCTGCCTGTCTCCTTGTGATCTCTGTCAAATAAATAAATAAAATCTTAAAAAAAAAAAAAAGAAAAAAGACACCTCAGATTTAAAAAGAAGAAGAATGTGAATGGGTTCCTCCCTGACCTCTAAGAGCTAACCTAATAAAATATACATCAATCAGAGAGCTGTCATAAATAGGGTAAGTGTCATGACAGCAACAATCATGGAAGGGTAAGAAAACACAGATGCAGGACCCCTAATGCAGAAATGGGGTGCATGGGATGCAGGAGAGGCAAGAAGATCATTCTAGAGGAGACAACGCTATTTAAGAGACCATCCAAGAATGGCTCACTGTTTGAAATGATAAATCCCAGGTAAGGCATGCAACATATCCCAAATGTTTCTGCTACATTCATAGAATGTCAAAAAATTCTATAGAATGTGAAGGTTTATACATCTTTTATCACCACCTCACTTGAAAACTCAAAGATTTTGGTTAAGTTGCCTCTGGGGTGAAGGGACACATGGAGGGATTCAGAAAGGAGTTAAATCCCTTTCAAGACTAACAGGATAATGTCCCAAAGTAGCGCTGTGGGAGAAAGCCTCATGCGTGTCATGAGCTGATGACATGGGGCCACCTAAGGAAGCATACAGGGTACACAAAAGCCATTATCCCACCAGGAAACAGAGATGGAGCCTAATAAAAGTCAAAGAGAAAGACCTGAGCTCCACAGAGCACAAAGGCTTGCGGTATTTGCACAATTCCTTAATGAGGGAGAAGTCACAAAGCAAACCATACTCTTGATGCAGGGGATTTTACAAAGGACAAATCTCTAGGATGAGGATAACAAGGGAGCAGTAGCTGTCTAGTTCTTTCCTGAGCTTTTGAGAATCTAAAAACATCTCTAATACTTGAAGATGCTCTCAAAAAAGGTAAGTAGAGGCTGGGGCAGGCAGACAGAAAGGAGAAGGGTTAGTAGGTTGAGGGCTTTATTCCTCTCCTTCTTTGAGAAGATATGTCTCTCTTTCAATAGGAAGTTTATTCACATTCTAGCCAGCTGCAGAGCAGCACTGAGAGCCAAGTTCCTATTGCCAAAGTTCACTCTTCAAACCGGCAGCCTGAGGTCTGATAACCAGTTAAAATGCTCAACACAATCACTGCCTTTTGGTGGAAAACAGAGGCTCCATTGTTTAGAGATACATTTTCAAGTTTAACTCTTCTAGAATTATGAAATTCAAAACAAGAGCTATTAGGTTCAATCAGTATCAGGGTGAAGGGAGTGTGTGTGTGTGTGTGTGTGTGTGTGTGTGTGTGTGTGTTAGTTTGGATTCCTTTCTTCTTTTTTTCCCCAAAAGAATAATTGGATTACTCTGGTAATGGCCAGAAAAATAAATTGTAACTCTAAGTATTTTGCAAAATGAAAAACTGCTTCAAAGTCATAAAATTCCATGTATGTGATCCAACACATTTTAAGATACATTCTATCCTTTCAAATGAAAACATCTGATCCAAGACTCCATGTTCCCTAAAAACCAATGGGAAAAAAGCACTCACTCAGAAGCTGGCACAGTAAAAGTGTACCTATGGAAGTGGAGGGACAATTAAAGGGAGGCACTTACAGGTATACGAAAACACACACACAACGTGCCTTGTATCCTCAGGAGCCTATCAGCTTAGGAGAAATATGAACTATAAACAGATATAGAAAAAAATAAAACATACAGTGTCATAAGTGTCCTAAATATAAGAACGCAGCCATGGGAAATGACATATACAGATTCGATCAAGAAGAAGGGCAGGAATGGGTTCTCTTTAGAGAGAGATGGATTGTGGGAGACACTCACCTCCCTACCAAGCAGATGAATCTTATCCTAAGGCTAACGAGGGGCTGGTGATGGTTTTTGTTATGAGAACACAGCTAACACCATAACCAGAAGTGTTCTTTAGGTAAAATTTTCTTAGACCAAGACAGAAAGGGAAAGGTATTGCTCTCAGTTAGGAACTAGTCTCCTCATGTAAATTAGAGATAATTCAGGCCCAAATTAGGATGGTGACAATAGTAACTAAAGGAGAAAATGGAATCTAGGTTTTCTCCATTGTTAGTGATTCTTGGTTTTACGTCATGGAGACCTCCATTTCATTAAGTTTAGGGCAAAAGAAGGCAGGTGGTATTTTCAGCTGAAATGATTCCTCATATTGCTAAAGTGATGTCTGCAGAACAAAGTAGAAAAAACATATAATCAAACATATAGTCATCTTAATAGATGCAGAAATCATCTGACAGCATCAAAATCCATTCATGATAAAAACTCTCAGCAAACTAGGAACAGAAGGAAACTTCTTCATCCTGATGAAGAGCATCTACTAATAATTTTTAGCTAATACTATACCTAACAGTAAAGGATTGTACGCTTATTCCCTAAAATAGGACCTTTTGCCATTCTCACTGCTCTGTTCAACACAGAACTAGAGGTTCCAGCTGGTGCCATAAGCTCATTCTAAAAGTAGTGGGGAAACATAAATGAACTAGGATAACCAAAACAATTTTGGAAAAATTAAGTTGAAGTTCTTATATGATGTGATTTTAAGACTTCTTATAAAGTTACTGTAATCTGAAGTGTGGTATCAGCATATAGATGTATAGATCAGAAGAAAAGAGAGAGTCTAAAAATAGAGCCATACATATATAGTCAGCTGTTTGCTGTGAAGGTTCAATAGGTAAAGGAAGATTTTTTTTTTTCCACAAAGAGTACTAGAACAACAGGAATCCACATATAAAAAAATTAAACCCTTACTGAACACCATATACCACATTAACACAAAATGGGCCACTGACTTAAACTTAAAATACACCTTTTGGGGCGCCTGGGTGGCTCAGTGGGTTAGGCCGCTGCCTTCGGCTCAGGTCATGATCTCGGGGTCCTGGGATCGAGTCCCGCATTGGGCTCTCTGCTCAGCAGGGAGCCTGATTCCCTCTCTCTCTCTCTGCCTGCCTCTCTATCTACTTGTGATCTATCTCTGTCAAATAAATAAATAAAATCTTAAAAAAAAATACGCCTTTCAAAAGAAAAAAACAAGAGAAACATTTTAGTGACCTTCAAGTGAAAGAAATCCAAAATAAAACCACAATGAGATATCACAATGCACTATCAGACTGACAAACACTTAAAAGACCCACAATACCAAGTGTTGGTGGTGGTGTTACTCTCTAACTACAGTGAGACTGTAAAATGGTACTTATTATACCACTTTGGGAGATAGTGTGGCAGTTTATCAAGTTGAACAGAGACCTACCATGGGATCCAGCTAAGTAGAGAATGAGTAGAGAATGAAAGTGGACGTTCACTTGAGTAGAGAATGAAAGTGGATGTTCACATCATGACTTAAAGACTTGTATGCATATGCTCATAGTACCTTTATCTGCAGTCAACAGTGGAAACAATTCGAATGTCCATCAGCTAGGTCAGTGGAGAACAACTTATGATGTATCCATCTACACAATGGACTTCTGCTCAACAACAGAAGGAAGCCACAGACCCACACCACCACAATGGAAGAATCCCAAAACAACTGGGCCACGTGAAAGAAGCCGGACTCTCCCTCAAAAAAAACCAAAACCAAAACCAAAACCAAAAAAAAACCTACATGATTCCATTTATATAAAACTCTGGAAAACACAAACTAGAGGGAGAAAGCGTATCAGTGATTGCCTAGAGTAGTGGTGGGCTGGAAGGGACTCAAAGAAGAGTAACAAAGGAGCACGGCAAAATTTAGGAGAGATGGTGGTAGAAATGTTCGTTCTTTTAATAATTTCATAGGCATATGACTATCAGAACTCATCAACTTGTACATATTAAATATGTGCAGTTTACTGTATGCCAATCATATGGCAATAAAACTGTAAGTAGTTATTTTTTAAAAGATGGGAAGAAAAAAGCCATTCCATCAATCCAAACAGAGGTAATTAAGGGCAAAGTTAGGATAGTGACAATGGTAGTGTAAAGGAGAGAATGGAGACCAGATATTCCCCATTATTATGTTGGCTTACTTTCGTTCATTACTTTTGTTCATTACAAATTACTTACTTTTGTTCATTACAAAGATCTCCAGTTCATGATGCAGTTTAGGGCAAAAGAAGATGGGAAGTATTTTTAGTTGGAAAGGCTCTTTATGTTGCCAAGATGCTTTCTGCAGAAGGGACGTCAGAGCCTGAAGAGATCAGGGGGCAGTGGCTGGACAGAAAAGCTGTTGCAGGGGATGCTGGGATTCTGCCCAGCTCTCTGCTCTGAAACTGAAGCGCTCACTCCTGCCAGGAGTGTTGGCTGGGATAGCCCACAGCTCAGCTCCTCCCCAGTCCCTGTCCTGGCTGATGGGAGCCACCTCTCCCAAGACTCTGCCGCCATCCCTCAGGGTCATCCCAACTCCAGAGCCTGCTGTGGGATCAGCACAACCTCCAGAAGAGGTGCTAATCCCAAAGCTCTACCCAATAAACAACCTGCACTCCAATCTCCATCTGACTCCCTACGGCCAGACCCAAGACACCTCCCCAAAGCAGAAGCAAGAAAGCTGAGATACAGGCAAGGGCTCATGGAAGCGATCTAGACTGAAAGGAAGAATTTTTATAAGTTGGTCAGGGTAAGGGAAGAGCATTCCAGAAAGCACCATTTTCAACAGAGAAAATAAATGATGATTATAACACACACACACAACGAAGCCCACAAGAGCAAGCGTGTGCATACTATACAGGGACAATGTCCTATAGCATTTAGATGTCCCTAAAGTAATAATGATGATGGTAACGCTTGGAAGGTGTGGGGTCTATAAGCCGACTCAGCTGAGATGTGGAGCAGCAGTACAAGAACTGGGGAGAAGATGGCTGTTACGAACTTAGGTGGACACCAGAAATGATCAGAAGGGGAAGAGGGAGAAAGAGGAACAGAGACAGAGAAGCACTTCTCTCCCAAGATGAATTACCCATTAATATTAAAGTCAATAAAGAGTTAAAAGTAAAAGTGCTGAATCCTAATTTCTGCTCTTGGTGGGGGAGGGGTGGGCAGAAAGAGGATGTCAAAAACAGGGGACTAGGAAGAGTTCTGTTTGTTTTGTTTCCTGGGGCTGGGGTGGGGGGGGGGCTTCCTGAGGGCTCTGCCAGGACGTCATCCGTTTCTGCCTGAGTAACTGAGGAGTGGATGAGTGACCTGTCCACATCACGGCACAGTCAGGGGGGGAAGGGGATGGTTAGGGGCAATTACCTAGGAAATGGTGCTTGCTGCCTGGGGAGGGGGGCAGCAGCTGGGGGACAGGTGAAGGAGCTGGAGGTACTCTGCTGCTTGCTCACCCAGCATGCATCTGGGTTCCTGCCCCGCTCCCAAATAAATCTTCCATCACTATAGCTGTTCTAGGGTGCTTTTATGAGCAACAGAATGCTGGTAACACTCACTAGTCCCCAACAGCTTTTCAGATTGGGTTATTTCTTCCAGGCACTATCAAAGGCAACTACAAACCTTCAACTGTATGTCAGGCTGCATGATGGTGGGGAGAGCCAGATCCACTTCCCTCTTACCCCCACTGCTCTTCCTACACCCAGCCTTGTGCAGCAGGGGGCAGAAGCACTGGGCAGTCACAAAGCTCTGGCTTAAAACTGCACCCCTCATTATTGTGCAAACCTTAGCACATTACTTAATTTCCTGGGCCTCAGTTTCCTCAACCATAAAATGGGGAGATAACAGCATCTTCCTGGACCGAGCTGTGAGACCTGATCTACCATATGCCCCAGCACACAGCTGGATACTACCAAAAGTTTACTACTGCTCATTCTTCCTTATTAGCTGAGTTCAATCCTAGCACCTAGCATGCCATACACACTTCCAGTCATCTGAGAATTAAATACCTTTATCAACATGACATGAACTCCCTGTGGTGTTATCTTTACTGAACTAAAATTTACTATATGTTGGACCTTAATCCTGAGAGTAGATTTAAAAAATGTATTCATCTCCTATATTTCATAGACTTTCTCCCTATGACTTCATATACCAAGCATATGCTGCAGACACCTAAAATCCCCTAAATGTTGGCTCAGATCTCTGCCCAACTACAGACCTATACATCCCATAGCCTAATGGACATCTCTACTTGGAATACTTTCAGGCAACACAAACTTAACATATTTGAAACCAATCACCTCTACCCACCTCCAGCCCCCATAAACCCATTCCTCTTCCTTTTCTTACACCCCTAGAGAAGCTTGTTAAAAGTGAGGGCTTGAGAGCTAGTCAGCCTTACTCGGGTCCAAATCCTGACTCTTAACACTTACAGGCTACTAAAACTTTTTTTAAAAAAGATTTTATTTATTTATTTGAAAAAAAGAGAGAGACCGAGAAAAAGAGAGTGTATAAGGGGCAGGGGATGGGGGAAGGGCAGAGGGAGAGGGAGAAGCAGACTCCCCCACTGAGCAGGGAGCCTGTGGAAGGGCTGGATTCCAGGACCCCGGGATCATGACCCAAACTGAAGGCAGATGCTCAACCGAGCCCCCCAGGACCCGCTAGGCTACTGAATTTTGGACAAGTTCTTTCACTTCACTTTGCCTCAGTTTCTCCAACTATAAAATGGAGAAAGAGTACAAATGTTCTTAGAACTAACAGGCTAATACAGAATGCACTTAGACAGGGGCCTGAGACATAGCTAAAAACTCAACGAATGCTAATTATTACTATTAACTCAGTGGAAAAAAGACTTTTCTTTGATGGTAGAGACTACGTATTTCTTGTTCACCTTTGTAGGAAGCATTCCTGGCACAGTGCCTTCCACATATGAGATGCCCAATACATTTTTTTTATCTGAGAAAAAATTTTCTGCAGCTCATTGTAAAATTACCATGAGACTCTCAATTGTTTTGTTGAATGAACAACCATATATACAGAAATGAGTGCTAAGAAAAAAAGTGTTTCTCCTAGTGCACTGGCATGCTTCCTTCCACCAGACAATGAGTGATGCACAATTTACTGTGCTTCCTTTTCTGAAACCTTCAAAACACACAGAGTTAAATTTGGGACTCATTTGTAGTAACTAGACTTAGCCTAGGTTTTCTGGTACGTAAAATTCTCCCCATCCCCCCTTCCCAGTTGCTTTGAAGGGCTCCTTTTCTTGTTTCTAATTTTAATGCTTTTACTGGAAGCTAGCTAAAATAATTTTTTGATGTATCCATTCATTAAAAATATCTGTCTATCTAATGAGCACTTTTATATGTCAGGCATTGTGCTAAAAACAATGACCAATGATGAACAATGGAAGGAGTGCATACTGGGAGATGGCACCGGGAGAAGAGACATATGGAAGGCAGTGTGGAGCAGTGCAGAGGGCAGGGGAGAGGAGAAGTGACAAGCAACAGCAGTGTGCACTGTAGTGCTCAGTGGCAGGTTTCGGTGACGGCAACAATGGTTCATTAAGATGTTCGCTGAAGCAGCTAGAGAGGAACTATGACATGCATAGCAAAGTGGGGAAAAGGCTTCTGAAGCCCCATTGGGCTAACCAGAACAATCACCACAGCCCGACTCGAGCTGGAAAAGGGACAACAGCATCTGATCAGGAATGAGAAGGAATGAACAAGAAGAAAAAGACTGCCATCTTTCCTAACAAACTATTACCAGATTTTCTACATACTTCGAGATGGCTTAGAACAAAAGGCAATAAAATTTTAATTTGTATTTATATTATATGCTTTATTTAGATATGCCATTAACTTAAGTGCTTGAAAGGTCTATTTAAGTCATATTGTATATGGTTATTCTCAGGTATGTTCTTTCTATTTAACTAAGGAACTGTCAGAAGGTAGTTTCCTGAGAGGCCTGGGTGGCTCAGTTGATTAAATGCCCAACTCTTGATTTCAGCTCAGGTCATGATCTCAGGGCTGTAAGATCAAGCCTCATGTCAGGCTCTGCACTGCTTGTGATTCTCTCCTTTCCCTCTGTCCCTCCATATCCTCCAAACCCTGCTTATACACACTTATGTACGCATGTTCACTCTCTCTAATTAAAAAAAAAAAAAAAAGGTGGGGGCACCTGGGTGGCTCAGTGGGTTAAAGCCTCTGCCTTTGGCTCGGGTCATGATCCCAGGGTTCTGGGATCGAGCCCCTCATCGGGCTCTCTGCTCGGTGGGGAGATTGCTTCCTCCTCTCTCTCTGCCTGCCTCTCCGCCTACTTGTGATCTCTGTCTGTCAAATAAATAAATAATATCTTTAAAAAAAAAAAGGTACCTTCCTTATAGTGTAAATGAGAGTCTCAAGGACTGCTAGAATTATCGGGTCATCGGTTTGATGTCCATAGAGAACCTTTTCAATGAGACTACCTTTAATTTTCTCTTACTTGAGTGCAAGTGAAGGGAGCTGAGAGGGGGAGAGATTTGCGGAATTGATGGCACGGTTATAAACGTAGAGGATTTCAGGTTCTTCATTCAGAGGAGTTACCCTCAGGTTACTATTAACATGCACTTACTCTTATTTTATAGGGAATTCTAATACACTCAGAGCTCTGATTTACAAACCCATAATGGAGGTAGTAGGTTAAATGTGGAAAGAGTAAAGAAGTGCCAACTAGGAAAGATAACACCCTAATATATTTCCTAAGAAAAGCAAACAGAAAAGCTCAGTGATCATAGCCAGGTGGGGTCATTCCATTCAGTGGAACCCAGGCTTGCTGGCATCACTATACTAGAGAATAGCATTAAATTATTTTCAGCAAAATTAAAGATATTAGGCAAGAAAAAGGCTAATATGCTAGAAAGGGCTTTCCACTCAACAGAGTGAATTCTTTTACCTTTTGTTGGTGTACTGAGAAAAGGGCCTGTAAATCCTTCTCTCTGAAAACACCAGACAGCATTGAAGATTTAGCAAAGAATGTTCATACATTTTATCGTTAAAGGCCAGATATGATGAACTCTGGGTAAAATTCTAAAATAAAATCCCAATTATGATTTTAGAGAACACCATGAACTTCATCTTTTATGTATGTAGCTTATCGTATTAACTGCAGATAAGCACAGACATTCTCAAGATAAGTCACTGGTTGAGCTGACAGCCAAATCCAATGGACCCAGCTAGCATTTTTTTAAACCATGAAAGCCCTAACACCCAGGTCTCCAGTTTAAAAAAAGTAATTACTACACCTTTTGGCATGGTGACAGCCATTCTGTTTTTCATTCAAACAGAAGGACAAGGGATTCTAGTTAATCTCAGTGGCGGTACCAAACTGCAAAAGTGCAAAAAGTAGGAGAAAAGACATTTGAGGGAAAGGAAGCCTTGTAATTCAAGATCTATTTATCAGGCACTAACTCTGCCTCAAATATCTTACTTACCACAATAAACTTATCTTTCCCAGACCAGCAACACTCAACCATAGGAAAGCATCCCTGCCATTCAGAAGCCATTAGGCTCAACAGTCTCTAGGTAACACGAGGAAGAAAATAATCACAGCCCCCATCTCAAGGGAACACTGCCTCTTCACCAGTCTCTGGGAGGTCAGGCACAACTATGGCAATGACAGTGGGTCTCGAGCTCCCTTAGGGTAGCCTTCATTCTCCGTATGTCAACAGTGCGTAATTCACAGGGGCCGGGCCACCTGCAGACTAAAGCAGGTGCCCTTGTGAGCCTCACGGTGACACTCCGTGGCATGCTGCCTCCAGCCATGAAAACACTGGAATGTTAGACACAAACGGAGGCACAAACAATTTCCCTAAACACTGTTTTTAAGCTGATGCTGTAGTTAGTGGTCGGCTGTACACAGAAGAATACAATTAGGAACAATTAGCCATTCAGTGGCACTCCCAGAGACAGTGCTCCTAGTGGCCTCTATTATACACAAAAAGCCCAAGCCTCTAAGCAGAATACTCAAACGCCCTCCAAGTGAAGGAAGTATGAAAACTGCTTCCTGTTTCCTGGCCGACCTCCACTCCAGACACTGCTTCCCCACCCCGGTGACACACCGCCCACCCCCTTCCTCCCCTGACGCTCAGCACTCCAGGGTCATAGCTCTTCTGCTCAGCACTTTTTTTTTTAAGTAGGAAAATAGATAAGCAGCCGTCTGAGAAAGACATTTGATAGGCTCTCCTGGTGGGCAACAGCAAAAGGGGGGGTGGGTGGGAGAGGAGGGTGGAAGGACAGTGTCTAAATTCAGTAAGAAGAAATAGGAGACAGAAAGAAAAAAGAACGTTTCGTTTTCTGGAAGAAAAATGGATTTGGCCGGAAGAGAGCACATTACTGGATTCAAGAGTTGCAGGGACTTCCCAGGTCTTTTAGCTCCATCTCTTCATTTTATAGACAGGAAGTCAAAGTTTGGAGCCACGAAGCTACCTTCCCAGGGCCACAATGTCAGGCGGTTACCCTAATTACAGCTTCTCTAACTATGAACACCCTTGGGAGAAAATGGCTATCTTAACACAAGGAATAATTACACTTCTCCTGAGAAAAAACATGTTTTTCACTTCATGGTTGCTGTGAGGTGTTTCACAGAGCAGGCTTCCCTCTCCAGAGGAGGAACCAAACCTTCCTGGGAAGCCCAGGGCCAGCCAGTTAACGGAGCATCCCGGGCAGTGTGGGGGCACACTTCTTAACTCATCTCTACCTCCCTCTTCTGCCTTCTTTCTTTCTCCTTTCTTCCAGGTCTTGCATTTAATATATTTGTTCTCTTGTATTTTATGGATCCTTGAAAACTCCCCGAAACCTCTTCTGGAACAACAAAAATGATATGACAGAAACCTTCTATAACATCTGCCCTTCCCAGGAACGCTGTGTGCTTCCCTGAGCAGAGGTCAGGTACTACCGCTCTCTTTGAAATGGTCACAGCAAGAGCCCGATACCAGTCTGGAGACTGGCATTCATACTCCTTCCTGTAGAATAAACTTCCTCCTGAGCAAGCACTGTTGGTATACAAATTAAAAACTCAGTTCAGAACTTCATATATCAAAAATATGATCCTTTGCTCAGATTAAATTGAGAAGTGCGTTTGCAAGCCTTAAGCCTTTAAGGCACCTTTTCATTCAAACTAGACATTTCAGACAAAAAAAAACAACAACCCAAAATTAAAGACATTTCTACAGGAATTTCACAGTAGAGTGTGGTGAAAATTTTGTTTCCATTTCCATGCCTTTACAAATAACATCAAAACTTATAGCAACTTCCAGCTGTTCAACTGCCCAAGGCTTCGTTTTTATCTGGACAATAATACATAGGAAGGAATTAAAAAAAAAAAAAAGAGGAACAGAAAAAGCAATCAAGTATTCTTTTCTACTCTACTTCCCATAAGGATGGGGTAAGGTTTTTTTTCTCAAGCTTCAGGACACAAGTAGGCAGACAGAAAGAACACATTCTGGCTCAGCAGTAACAGGTGACAGGTGAGCACATCAGATACCTTTTCAAGGTTGGAAGAACCCACCTAGAACTAGGTAGGGTAGCACCTGCTCTTCCCCTCTGCAAGGGCTCTTAAAGGTCCCTACATAATTTATGTGGCTCAGAGAGAAGTGAAATGTGAACTGACTAAAATGTAAGCATTTAAATTTAGAAACAGGGAAGGCACCAAGCCAGCTTAGGCATGCAGACACTTGTCAAACTACGGGTCTTCACGAGACCCTGTGACTCCCACCTCCCATCTCCCCTTCATCTCTCCGCTGCCCTGGTTCCTTTATGGAGGCGTTCTCAGGAAGGGTGCTTGCTCTCTGTCCTCCTGGGGCACTCGTCTCTGTGGAAAGTACTCAGCATCCCTTTCTGGAGACTATTACACGTCACTTGGTCCACGTGTGTGGTGTGCTAATGTGCAAAACACCCAACTTATTTTTTGGCCAACCTGGTAATCTAGGGTCACCACGGCCGTGTGGGGAGATCACTGGAGACTCCAGGCTAACCGTACCAAGGGGTGCTTCTGGAATCAGTGTGCTGTTCCCACACAGTGTGTGTGTGTGGGGGGGGGGACTTAACCCTGGGAAAAACAGAAGTGTCAGACATGGGTGAACAGAATAAAGAGAAACAGTGCACTCATGTTATTACTTATTAGGGAGGGAGAACAGTTTAAGACAAGCTCCTGTTGTCAATATAACGCACTACACATCTCATTAAGAAGCTACAAAAGGCTGTATATTGTTCTCATGCTAAAGATCCCTGTAAATGTAGAAATCAAAATGTCAGGATTTTCCTGTCTTAGTCCTAAGGGAGATCAGCCTCTGAAGAGAATATCAGACTATCCAAATTCAGCATCTCTGCTTTAATTAATCGACCATATGGGGCCCAGATGTCACAGACAAGTTTGATTTGAACTAAGTAATGCATAAAATAATAATAAATTTCTTTTGAGGTATGGATAATGCTAAATTATCCACATCTAAAATGAAATTTTCTCGGTGGTTTTTGGATCTCCTTTATTTCAAGTTTTATGGTAGATTATACATACAATTGTATGTAACAATTTAGAAATTAATCACCAAAATAAAAGGGCTTTTAAAATTTTTCTTCTTTTTTTGTTCTATATGATTCTGGGACCCTGTCATCTACATCACAGCTTTTTCTGCTATATAAAGAATGATCAGCTAGAATTTTATTCCAATCTAATTATCATGGTAATTAATAATTAACATAAACATTTCTCACAGTTGTTTAAAAAAAGCACATCACATGGATAAAGCTAAAATCCTTCTTGTCCATTGCATCCAATCACAGAACTGCTTTTCTCTAAAACAAAAAAGATTAATCAACTGTCATTTGATGTATATGCTTTTTACGCATTTTTCCATATAAATAAAGCAGAAATAGATTTTAGAAAAGAATGAACTCTTCGGTGTTGAATTCTTAGGTTCCCACAATCTAGTCCTAACCTAACTTCCTGATCTGGTAATCACCAACTACCAACAGGCAATCTCCACCCAAGTGCTCATACAAGACTCCATCAGCCAAATACTGAGCACATTCTCACTCTTTCCTGGTTGTCTTTTCCTCCCCTTCCTCCACTTTGGATCCTGGGCCTCCAGAACGCTGCCTGGCGTAGAGCAGGCATTCAATCCAGAACTGGTGGAGTATAACCACTGCGACTCTTCATTCACAGGAAGATTTAAAATTAGTAATCTTGGATTCGAACCTTCAGGCAAGTTGTATCTCTTCATTTCAGGTTCATCATCGATATGTGGGAGTAATCCTGGTCAGTTTTATGTGTCCATTTGGCTGGGCCATGGTCAAATATTATTCTGGATGTTTTTGTGAAGGTGTTTTCTGGATGAGATTAGCAGTTTTATCAGCAGATTCTGAGTAAGACATAGTGTGGGTGGGCCTCATCCAATCACTTGAAGACCCTAAAAGAACAAAGGCTGATACCTTGCACCCTCCCCCACCCCCAGCAAGAAGGAATTCTGCCATTACTGACTGCCTTTGGACACAACCTGCAACTATTTCCTGCCCCAGCCAGCCCTTGCCATCAGATCTCTGACTCACTTGGCCTCTATAATCCCAGGAGCCAGTTCCTTAAAATCAATCAATCAATCAATCAATCTCTCTCTCTATGTACATGCACGCATGTGCACATGTGCGCACACACACGCACACACACACACACACACCACCCATACACCCTATGAGGGGTGGAACTCTGACTAATACATTGTCTTATCCATCTCACTGAGCTGTTGTTCAGATTAAAGTCAATATTGGTTATGAACAGGTTAGCACATTGTAGAATTATTGTATCAGTGAGAATGCTTTCAGCCCAATCCAAACAGCTTTAAGTGATAAGGAAATTAGTTAAATTATAAGCCTATAAGTAGAGAAAAGGAAACCAGTTTGCCCAAGGCATAGTGGTTAAGTAATGGTGTCCGTGACTCTGGTTCCTTTGCTGTCTATATTCTACTGTCCTTCATCTGGTTCTTCTTATGGCTACAGAAGAAGTTCCTCTTAGGGAGGAGCTCCAGGTGTCATATCAGACCAGATAAATTCCACAGATAATAAAGGATCATCTCCTTCGGTGTCCAAAGAAACATTCCCAAAAGCACCTGAGCACACTTCCCTTTACCATCTCCTTGGGCAAAGACTGGGTCACACGTCCTCCCTAAACCAAACAATCCCTTAACAACTGGAAACACAACACAGAGTACTAACCACTATACGATCACAGCCTAACAACTGGAATCAAAACTGAGACTCTTTCAACAAAGAAATGGAGAATGTTTACTGAGGAGGCAATCAGTCTGATGCAGAAGTAACATATAAGTTCAAGATACCATGGATACTATGGTACTGCCCACTCTTTAAGGCCCAGCACAGGCCCCAGTTCTTCTGTGTATCCTCACAACACAAGCCCAGCTGAGTTCCTCTGGATTATTCTAGCCCTTTCTATTCCGACCTCTCATGCAGGGTACTTGCTGCATAGTGTTAAGCAGTTAAAGATAAATTTTTTAAATTATACTAGTAATAAACGTTCATGGAAGAAAATTCATATACCAATAATATATGTTCATGGAAGAAAATTCAGAAATGTACAAATAAAAATCATTCTTAGTCTCATCATGAGAGATAACCATTATTAATATTTCAGAATACTATCTTCTACTTTTTTCTTTTTCCTATTTATTCATGTAGGAGAGTAATGTCTTTGTTTGGTATAAATGTTCCTGGCTTTCCCAACAAAAATTCAAACTCACTGAGGGCTGGGATTCCCTGTGTGTCTTTCCATCCTCCATATAGCTAAAGGATCTTAAAAAAAAAACTGCACGCTGATTCAAACTCTGTAGTCACACAAAGAAAGTTTTAAACAAGCTGTTCTTTTTCTTTGGGGGATTAAGAAAGAAGATATAATAAAACAACATTCCAAAATATGTCCACTAATTTCTCAAACATTCTTTCTCACCAAGACTTTTCAGAAAGCTTATTAAACTTCCTGGCAATAAGATATACCGCTTTCTGTAAGTGTTGTTTTCAGACAAGAAAGTATTGTGTAATTTCTCTGATGTTTAGCAATTTCCTTTATACTTACAATTAAGCTAGTCTTCCATTAAAAATATGACACCAAACTAGGTAGGATAAATATAAATTTAAAAAGCATGGTTCTCCGAGATTGAAGCAGTGATCAAAAACCTCCCAAAAAACAAGAGCCTGGGACCTGACGGATTCCCTGGAGATTCTACCAAACATTCAAAGAATAAATAATATCTATTCTCCTGAAGATGTTTCAAAAAAAGAAACAGAAGGAAAACTTCCAGACTCTTTTGATAGAGCCAGCATTATCCTGGTTCCCCAAACCAGGCAAAGAACCCATCAAAAAGGAGAATTTCAGACCAATATCCCTGATGAATATGGATGCCAAGATTCCTTTTTTTTTTTTTAAAGTATTTTATTTATTTGATTGAGAGAGAGAGAGAGAGAAAGAACAAGAGAGAGGAGAAGGTCAGAAGGAGAAGCAGACTCCCCATGGAGCTGAGAGCCCGATGCAGGACTTGATCCCAGGACTCCGGGATCATGACCTGAGCTGAAGGCAGTTGCTTAACCAACTGAGCCACCCAGGTGCCCAGATACCAAGATTCTCAACAAGATCCTAGGTAATAGGATCCAACAGTACATTAAAAAGATTATCCACCGTGACCAGGTGGGATTTATCCCTGGGATGCAAGGGTGGTTCAACATTCACCAATCAGTGAATGTGATAGAACAAATCAATAAGAGAAGAGAGAAGAACCACATGGTCCTCTCAACTGATGCAGAAAAAGGATCTGACAAGATACAGCATCTGTTCCTGATTAAATTGCTTTAAAGTATAGGGACAGAGGGAACATTCCTCAACTTCATAAAATCTATCTATGAAAAACCCACAGCGAATATCATTCTCAATGGGGAAAAGCTGACAACCTTCCCTTTGAGATCAGGAACACAACAAAGATGTCCACTCTTGCCTTGTTGTTCAACTTAGTACTAGAAGTCCTAGCAACAGCAATCAGACAACAAAAAGAAATAAGTTATTGAAATGGCAAAGAAGAAGTCAAACTCTCTCTCTTCACAGATGACATGATACTTTATATGGAAACTCCAAAAGACTCTACCCCCAAACTACTAGAACTCATACAGCAATTCAGTAATGGGGCATGATACAAAATCAATGTACAGAAATCAGTTCCTTTCTTATACACTAACAATGAAAATATAGAAAGGGAAATTAGAGAATCGATTCCATTTACCAAGAACCATAAGATACCTAGGAATAAACCTAACCAAAGAGGTAAAGGATCTGTACTCGAGGAACTACAGAACACTCACAAAAGAAATAGAAGAAGACACAAAAAGATGGAAAAGCATTCCATGCTCATGGATGGAAAGAATAAGCATTGTTAAAATGTCTATACTGCCTAGAGCAATCTATACTTTCAATGCCATCCCAATCAAAATTCTACCTGCATTTTTCAAAGAGCTGGAACAAACAATCCTAAAATTTGTACAGAACCAGAGGAGACCCTGCATTGCTAAGGAAATGTTGAAAATGAAAAACAAAACTGAAGGCATCATGTTGCCTGATTTCAAGCTTTACCACAGAGCTGTAATCACCAGCAGCATGGTACTGGCACAAAAACAGACACATAGACCAGTGGAACAGAGAAGAAAGCCCAGATATGGACCCGCAACTCTATGGTCAAATAATCTTCGAGAAAGCAGGAAAAAATACACAATGGAAAAAAGATAGTCTCTTCAATGAATGGTGCTGGGAAAATTGGACAGCCATATGCAGAAAAACGAAACTCGACCATTCTCTCACACCATACACAAAGATAAGCTCGAAATGGATAAAAGACCTCAATGTGAGGCAGGAATCTATCAAAGTCCTAGAGGAAAACATCAGCAGTAACCTCTTTGATATTGGCCACAGTTACTTCTTTCAAGACGCGTCTCCAAAGGCAAAGGAAACAAAAACGAAAATGAACTTTTGGGACTTTATCAAGATCAAAAGTTTCTGCACAGCAAAGAAAACAGCCAACAAAACAAAGAGGCAACCCATGGAACTGGAGATGACAGTACAGACAAAGGCCTGATATCCAATATCTATAAAGAACTCCTCAAACTCAACACACACAAAACAGATAATCATGTCAAAAAACAGGCAGAAGACATGAACAGACACTTCTCCAAAGAAGACATACAAATGGCTAACAGACACATGAAAAAATGTTCATTAGCCATCAGGGAAATTCTAATCAAATGTTCCTAGCCATCAGGGAAATTCTAATCAAAACAACATTGAGATATCACCTTACACCAGTTAGAATGGCCAAAATCAACAAGACAGTAAACAAGTGTTGGAAGGATGTAGAGAAAGGCAAACCCTCTTACAATGCTGGTGGGAATGCAAGTTGGTGCAGCCACTTTGGAAAACAGTGTGGAGATTCCTTAAAAAATTAAAAATAGACCTACCCTATGACCCTGCAATTGCATCACTGGGTATTCACCTCAAAGATACAGATGTAGTGAAAAGAAGGGCCGTCTGTACCCCAATGTTCATACCATCAATGGCCACAATCGCCAAACTGTGGAAAGAGCCAAGATGCCCTTCAACAGATGAATGGATAAAGAAGATATGGTCCATATATACAATGGAATATTATGCCTCCATCAGAAAGGATAAATACCCAATCTTTGTACCAACATGGACAGGACTGAAGGAGATTACGCTGAGTGAAATAAGTGAAGCAGAGAGAGTCAATTATCATATGGTTTCACTTATTTGTGGAGCATAAGGAATAACATGGAGAACACTGGGAGTTAGAGAGGAGAAGGGAGTTGGGGGAAATCGGAGGGGGAGATGAAGCATGAGAGACTGTGGACTCCAAGAAACAAACTGAGGGTTTTGGAGGGGAGGGGAGTGGGGGTTGAGTGAGCCTGGTGATGGGTATTAAGGAGGGCATGTATTGCACGGAGCACTAGGTGTGGTGCATAAACAATGAATCTTGGAACAGTAAAATAGTAATAATAATAAAATTACAAAAAAAAAAAATGAAAGCATGGTTCTCAAATAATTCCCTTTATAAGAGGTAAGATCTCCAAAACTTTCGTGTAAAGCAAATTTCTATACACTTAAATCACATTTTCAAAGAACTGTAGAAGCTATTTGAAGCATCAATATTATAAAAAATAAACTAATAATTTCTCTGGTTTTTGGTCTCTGATTTTACCAAAAGGATTTTCTTAAATTAAGGCACAATTCTATGTGGCATGAAATCCAAATGATAAACCTTCCATTGCTCAAACCCTTCCAAGCTTGTTTTTATTTAACAAGTATTTATTTACTGAATATGTACCATGTGCCAGGCTGTGTGCAAACTGCTGGTGATTGAGTGATATGTAAGAACAAAGGCATACTTAGTTTTCTTGGTGTTCAGAGGAGAAGCAAGGACCCAAAAACTCTGCTGAAGGGCTTCTAGGGACCTGAAGACTATCGAGTAACAGCCCCCAGTGACAAAGCATCTGCTCTCCCAATCTTTTTGCCTTTCTCTTCTCCGTCTTTGTGCATTAAATAAGAACAAACAAGTGTGTAAGAAACAAAAGGAATTCAGATTAAAACACTTAATGGGAAAAAGGGGGGGGTGATGTGGTACGTTACCAGTGCTGGGGGATGTGGGAGGACCTCCACAAGACATGCATGAAAACACAGAGAACATCAAGAAAGTTCATGAGGAAAAGGTCAAGCTGTGGCTGAGATGACCCCTCCAACTCCCTTCTACCCTTGTGTGTTATTAACTTACTGCAGTCAGTATCTTCAAGGCATCCAAGCAATCTGTCAGCCTATATATTGAGCACATGGCGGGGCCTATGCTCAGATCTTGGAAGAATCACAGACTACAGAGCCCTAAAGGGCAACATACGCTTGAAATAATAGTGTATAGGAATAGACAAAATGTAAGAATTTTTGCAAGGCGGGTAATGAACAAAGCAAAAAATGGAAGAGTAAAGAGTTCTATGAGTTTGGAGGTAGGAAGGATTCCAGTGGGCCAGTGCACATTCCAAGGATTTAATGAAAGTGGTGGGGTAGCTTCAGGCCCTCTTAGGATGGTTGGAATGGAGGCGGGAAGAGAGACAGGGAAGCCACTTCTGGCAGGTGAAATGTCCCTGGGAGGCCAACTCCATGGAATGGACTCGAAAGCAGCTGCCAATATGGAAGCAGAGCTCTGTCAAGCGGTCAGGCCTGTGTTTACTGACCCCCAGGTCATGGACAGGGGACCCCTGAAGCAGCACAACAGCTGAGCTCTCAAGAGTTCTATGCCGTGTCAAGTTCATGGCTTCCCTGTGGGCAATAATTAACTGATGCAAGCAGAAAGAGTCTCTTCCTTGTTTCTCAGGTTAAAACTTCTACCCTTATGAGGGTTCTATCTTAGGGCAGAAAGACAATATTTCTAAGGGCTTTGGACACAAGTTCTCCACCTTAAGCTTTGCTTTTGTGTAAAGGTTATTTCAAGGGGCCGTGAGGGTTTTTCCCCTGGGTGCGTTCCCACATATGCCAGAATTACTTACATCTACAGTAGATAGCTTGTCCTTTTGTTAACATTGCTATACCACCATTCATTTCCATTTTATCCTACATTACACTAAGAACGTCTATAAATTACCATTAGTTCACTTAAAGTTGCAAGACTGCCTCATTAAACCTGGGGCTACTTATTCAAGTTTTATAAGCTCCATGAGTTTCTCCACATTAGAGTCCAGCTCTAACTATTCAAGCTTTTTGTTCTAAATAGTTTACTGTTCGTGTACTTGTGCATCCTTTTCAAGAAGGCATGAAAGAAAACTAGCTTTTTTTCAGAGAGCCTTTTCACTCCTAAGTGAGGCAGAATGTTGTCTTCTTTTCTACATCTTTTTTTTTTTTTTTTTTAAGTCAGCTCTATACCCAATGTGGGGCCTGAACTCACGACCCCAAGATCATGAATTGCATGCTTCACCCACTGGGCCAGAGGCACCCCTTTTCTACATCTCTTAAATAGTACTGAGTAAATAGGATATTCTCAGCATGAGTTAACTAGGTTTTTGTTTTTGCATGTTCTAATCCTCGTTAGGGATCAAGTTCATATAGACATTGCTATATCCCAATTTACTGAATGGAAAATAGTTTCCTCTTCCCCATCCCTTTCCCTTCTCTAACATTTATAACCTAGGTCTGTACCTGCATTACCCCTCTACTTGTGCATTCTTTGGGTGTCACTGAATGAAACCTTCTTCCAAAACACAGTCTCCCAAGAAAAACAAACTGCCGTCTGCAAGTAAGTATGCTTTCTGGCAGTTAACTCAGGCACATGGTTGGCTGTGAGGTGATTATCTACGTCAGCCAGGCTCAGATCAGAATGGAGGAGAAAATGCAAAAGAATGCAGGGAAGTGAAGAGGAGCAAACAATGCAGCCCTTCTCCCTTGTATACCCAAGAAGGCACAGTGCAAGTGCGATCTTAAACACCAATGATAAAACCAAGTTACTTGGGTCTTCTGCTAACTAGGACACGATGAAAATTCATTAGTGTATTAGGTCCCTAGAAGTATATTTCAAGGGCTTTGGAACACAATCCAAAAGATTCACTGAAAGAATTTTATTTTTTATTGAAAGAAATCATGATAAATATTTCCTGGTATGACCACCAATCACACTAGCAAAAGACTGAAATTTAATTTCCATATGTTTAAGGTCTGCTGGAAAATAGTCATCTGCATATGTTATCCTTTGCATGGGCTTTTTGCAAATCTAAAATAAGTACAGAGATTCTAAAGGCAAATCTCAAAACTACATATGGTAGGAGTAAATCATATATCTGATTTGACATAGTCAACTATTTTCAAACTCATAACACCTAAGAATTTTTCTTAAAATCTCTTTAGCCCCTGTCCCAGTGTCTTCAGTTAAATCTCCCAAGGACATGCAGACATTTATCCAAACTCTCTGGACTGACAACATTCAAGGCCTTTTCTGATTTTCAGACCTAACCCTACATGGTTCTATGTATACTCTAAACCCTAACCTAGACCTCATGATCTGGACCTGGCTTTCCAGCTCTCATTCATTTGCTTATGCTCTTCCTTCCTCCTAGAATGTACTTTCCATTGAATATGTAAAAATCTTATCTATCTTATTTTAAGGTATCAATCAAATGTCTTCTACTTTGTAAAACATTCCTCAATTGAGCCTTCCTCAATAAAATATGATATCTAATTTCTGAACACTCATAGCATTTCTGCCTTATTCATCTTGGTAAGACCCGTAGTACCTGGCATCATGTCTTGGGTATGGTAGGAACAATAACATCCAATGCATAAGTTATTCATTTTGATGATACTTAAACAAGAGGAGTGTCAACAATAAAGAGGAAAAAAAAAAGTGACTGGTTTCACCAACTGATCAATGGTATTTCGGCCATCACCTTCTTTTGTTCAAATTAAAACCACATTAGGGGCACCTGTCTGGTTTAGTCACTTAGGCATCTGCTTTCAGTGCAGATCATGATACCAGAGTCCTGGGACTGTACCCTGCAGTGAGGTCCCTGCTCACCATGGGGTCTGCTTCTCCCTCTGCCTCTGCCCCTCCCTTCTGCTTGTGCTCTCTCTCTCTTTCTCAAATAAACAAATAAGATCTTAAAAAAAAAAAAAAAAGAAAAGAAAACCATTTTAGATATGTAGAAACCAACACCCAGAGTGGTTATGAGATGAGAAAAACAAGGAAGGGCCACTGGTCTCATTTCAAGTATATTATTCTACGTGGATTTTTTTAGTCAACCCAGACTGAGTACAAATGTGAATCATTGGCCAAAATCTACAAAAATAAAACTACCAACATTACTTCATTATTCATGAAGAAGCACACTGCAATAATTATAAAAGATTTCCTTTACACGACTCAGTTATTTCTCACTTAAAAACAAATGGTGGTAGGAGGGTGAAGACACACCAACTATACAAATACATTGGGATTAAGTTAGAAACATAAAGCGGTCATTAGCTGCTGATTAACAGTAAGAGGCACACAAATATAAACAAAGTTTTTATAAACTCTTAACTCAGAAAGCATTTATGCAAAAAGTTGTCTGGCCATATTCATCTTCAAATGTATAGTTAGCACTACATAATACTCAAAATGTCTATTATTCTAGTGCCATATGCAGCTTTTTCATTAATGACACTCTTGACACTTTGTGAATTTACAACTTCTTATCTCAATGAATATAGTCATCTTTTTCATGAATGCAATTGTAAACAATTCACACAGTCACTCTCCATAAAAGTGAGGTACTTTGACTTCCTCCTTCTGAGAGACTAAAAAGTTAATGTAACCTATTTCCTCATATTAATCAGGGACTCTTGTTCTTCCAGCACTGTCTGCATTCACCACTAAAGAGAGGACAGGGACACCTAACATTTAGAGGGCTACGAATAGAAAGGCCTCACAATTTGCACCTTGGGTGTTTTAAAGTTTCTATGCTTTATCATTTCAACTTAATGGACTGCTTCTCCCCCGGGCCCCGGAGCATTTTAGATAGGCAATATTTCACCCTGGAAAAGAAAAAAAATGATCTGAATAAAAAGAAGAAGTCTTAGGGCTCCCTTGTGAATGTTAGGATTTTCTGTTATTTCTCCATGTAAATCCAATGAAGTAAGCACCAATAATTTTTATGGAAGTCCATTATTAAGCCAATCTATTTTGCTTTCTCTGGAAAGGCTTCTGGTACTACTGGAAATGAAGAAAATAAAGTCCAGTCTGTTTCACAGCACCAGAATTATTGGAAATTGGGAATATTTCAATACCATAAAGCATTACTGGTCAAAATATAGTAAAAAACAAAAAACAAAAAACCAACAACCGAGTAATTTTCAACTTTAGCTGCATATTAGAATCACCTGGGGAGCTTAAAAAAAAAAAAAAAAAAAAAAAAAAAACCCAAACTGCAATCCCCAGACCCCACCCCAGACCAATTATCTGTATCCTTTGGAATGGAGCCCAGGTATTGTTATTTTTAGAACGTTCCCCAGGTGATTCTCACCTGCAGCCAGGGATAAAAACCTGGGGGTACTGTCATGAAGGTCAGAGTGTTTTATTTTAAAATTCTACTTAATTAACTTAAAAACCACTAAAAATCTAACTCATTTAATTCTCACAACAACCTTCTAAGGCAGATACTGATTTCAGTCCCTTTTGACTGGGGAAGAAACTAAAGCGAACAGTTACATAAGCAATTTATCGAAGGTCCCAGGGACAATGAGGGGTACAACCAGGATTTGTATCTAGGCACTCTAGCTCCAAGTCTCAGGCTCTTAACTGGTGTGCTGGCCTCCTTCTCCCAGAGATAATCATACACAATAAAATGCACAGACCTTAGGCACTCACTCCAATGACTTTTGACAACTGTAGACACCATATAAGGACCACCCAACCCAAGAGTTAAAACACTTTCATGGTTTCAATATTCATCCATGTTGTTATGTGTATGAGTAGTTCTCTCTCTCTCTCTGTGGACTATGGTAGTATGGACACACCAAAATTCATTCATTCAGTGATCTACTGAAGAACACCTTATATTCATTGTTTCCATTGGGGGTTGTTATGAATAAGGCTGCTGGGAATATTCTCATTCAAGTCTTTTTGAGGATGTAGGTGTTCTTGAGGTTAAAAGCAGAGGAATGAAAATGCTGAATCATATGGTAGGTATACGTTTCACTTCATAAGAAAAGGTCAAATTATTTTCTAAAGTGGATGTGCCATTTTACACTCCCATCAGCAAGGCATATCCCAGAATGCCTTTTAGGGAAGAGCATGTTGCTACCTTCATAGGGCAAAACATCCAGAAGGAGAAGGAGTTTAGAATGTGACAAGGATTCACTATTTCACAAAATTTTAAAAAGGAAAGAAAAGGAAAATGCAACGTAAGTAACCCCACCACAGGTACTTGTCCTATAGCAGCATATCAAGAATGGGCACTCAACAACACTGGTGTTGCTAGGCAAACAAAGGAAAAAAAAAAAAAAAAAAAACACAACCAACAAATATACCCCTCACTTGAAGATTCATGATGCATTTCAGCATATTAAATGCACACAGGCTCTGAAAAGCCCAATAATAAGGCAACAGTAAGGAAAGTTAGTCATGTTTAAGCCAGTGGATCTCATGGGTGCCCATCCCCCGGTTCTCTGAGTAAAGAAATAAAAGGCAGATTATGGTGTTCCCAATGTTACATTGTTTGGGAGACTGAGATGAGAGCAATTACCTCTGTCTGAGGAGACTGAGCATGAGTTCATGAAGGAGATAATACTTCAAATGGCTTTTGTTGGACAGTAGAGTCTTAGACTTATAGAAATGAATAGTGATAGCAGGAAGGCTCTCATTCTAGACTTAGAGTATAAAGTAAATAACAGAATGGGAAGTGTGAAGGGCATAAATAAACATTGTGCCAAAAGGACCAGGTCACCGTGAGGTAAGGAAGAGTGGAGTAAGACCCGGGGAATCTAGTTTCCCGTGTAAATATGAGGATGTGATCTCTAATATGCTGCCTGCTGGTCAGCAACAGTATAAGGGTAGCAATACAGGCAGTCAACCCATTTTTCCCAAGCCCATCATATGGGCCAGCCAGGGACCACACAGCTATTGGGGTACAATGATCCTGTTCCTGTGGGTCTTGCAGGGCTACAGGGGTGAGCACAGACTGCTTCCCGAAAGCAAGTTCTAGAACTCTGGAACTGGAATGGATAACCACCCAGAGTCCCTTGAACCAAAAGAGCAGAATCTATTCAAGAATTCCAGAAGAAAGTAGTAACAGTGACATAAAAACGAAATATGTATGTATATTTAGTCATTGACCCCCCCCCATTACTATACAATACATTTGGGGGCAGGAAGAGTGGAGTGTGTAGAGATGAAGACTATGAGGTATTAGGAAAATATCCAGGTGGAGATGCTTGGCAAACACAATGAAACTTTCAAAGAGAGGTCTGGGCTCATTAATAAACAATATAACAAATAAAATAATTTTAATATTATTGGCAAGTCTTATATTTAAATTCTATGAAAACCAGGATAACATTAGATTTGCAAACAAAAAGAGATGCAAGTCCTACCCAGGAAGAAGGCAGAGCTCAGATTCAGGAGGGTGACAAAGCTGGTTTGAATCCCAGCTGGACCACTTACTACCTGGGTGACCTTGGCCAAGGAATTTAACCTCTCTGAGCCTCATTTTCCTCATGTGTGAAACTGGAATGATAACTACATTCACGTCCTCCCCATAGGTGTTGCGCAGATTGAAGGATATCAAACAGCTAAGTACCTAACACACAGTTCTGGCTTAGTAACTCATAGTTATTATTATTATTTATATTTAGAAAAATCCACTTACTTATTCGTTGAGATATTAAATTAGAAAAGTAATTTTGGACCACCCAAAAGGGCTATATAATTGGTGTGAAGGAGAGAAAACCCTGTGCCCTGATACAATATCAAATTACTGTAAATATGACTTACCAATAATTTTTAGCATGTGAAATAATATTCAATTTGGAGGAAAGAATTGTAACGGAACTCCTTTGAAACTTCAGCCAAACTGCGGTCCCACTTGTTTCAAACCGATTTGCCACTTGCCACACAGGAACATCCTATTAATGCATCCAGTATTTCACACCAAAAACAACTCTTTTCTTCCCTCTCTTTACTTCCCTGCATTCCCTTTTCTTCCTTGCTCGATTTTCTACCCCCCCCCTTTTTTTTTTCAAGATTTACTTAGTTACTTATTTGAGAGAAAGGCAGACAGACAGAAAGAAATAGAGCAAGGGGAGGGAGATCTCCAAGCAGACTCTCTGCTAAGCACAGAGCCTGACACAGGGCTCAGTCCCAGGACCCTGAGATCACCACTTGGCCGAAATCATGGGAGTTGGCCACTTAAGGAACTGTGCCATCCCGGTGCCCGTGGATTTTCTATTTCTGATGCTAACATGTTGGTGACTGTAAAAATTAGGTAACATAAATTCTCAGTAAATGTTAGCACTTCCCTCAATTTTTCATTGCTATAACACTTTCCCAGAAAGTTTGAATTCTAGGTTACTGAACATGATATGATGAGATCACTTATAAATTTTAATTTCCACACTGCAGGTTTATCTTAGTTGGCATAATTTTAACAATGACACTTTTTAAGGTGTGCAAATATTAGCAATTTTTTTCTTCCATTATAACTTAAGACTTAATAAAAATTAAGATGCTGTACCTCCATTTATTTTTTCAAATGACCATGCAATAAAAATGTGAAGGCCTAGCATTCAACTGCCTTGAGGAGAGACTAAGTTGTTGATATGGGAAGCAAGGAGTCCATAATGAAGAGAGAGAGTGATGTCAGCAACAGATGCACACTGAATGTATGAATGCTGGTCTGATACGTGTCTAAAGCAGCTTATCTTTGTTTGATTCTAGGCTGGAGAAGGCGGGCCACTTAATCCGAAAGAGCTTCTGCTGCTAAATCAAGATCCAGGCAACAAATCACACCTACTTTAAATCATCTGTTCTTTCAAGCATTACGGACACACAGGATAACATCAAGTATGGTGACAGTCACCCCTCTGGTACGATGGCACAATGATACCACTTAAGAGCTATAAATAACCTTCAACCAGATGGGATGGCTTGGCTCAAGCTGTGATCTCATTTTTTTAAACAAAAGTTTAAAAATAATTAATTCCTCACTTCAGTCATTCATTTGGCAAATACTTATTGCCTTAGTACTACGTGCCAGGCACTAGAAAGGCAGTGCCTGAAGGTTGGAAGTCTCTTAGAGGCATTCACACATTTTACAAGTTTCACATCCTCAAAAAAGTGGTTCTCAAGAATGGAGCTGCAAAGCAACCAAATAACGCCCAAGGGGATGATCCCTCTGTGAGTTCCTCAAACTGCTCCCTACTCGGGGCTCGGCAACAGGTGGCCTGGGCCCAGAATATACAGTCAAGGAAGCCGTGACTCATCTAAGCGGCAAAGTTCATTAAGATATGATTTTGCTCAGTCCTATACTCTTTAGCTATGATAACAATTACAAAAATTTTGGGGGGGGGGCAATCCTAAAATAAATCAGCTATTGGCATTTAAAAAAATCCTGATACTTCTTCGGAACACTATTTGTGTGGTGCCTAAATGAGAAGATGTACTAAAATATTTAATCAGGGAACACATGAAAAATTAACACAGAATTCATTTGTGATCTACTTAACTGATCACATGTAGCACTAGGCTGGGGTGGGGAGTGCCTTATAGGAACCCAACACAACTACAGAAGCCCAACTTAAAAGAAAGATGATACCTACTTTCTCTGAGGCTTAATCAGAAGACTATAATAAACTGAGGCACCTTGAAGTAAGATTAGCATGGTAACAAAAACGGGAAGACAAAGGAGCTCACAGTTTTGGGTCACATATCAAATTGTGTAAGTGTCTTATGTGGTTAGAGTGTTCAAGTTACCCATTAGTTTAGTTCCTTCAGAGCCAAAGGTACAAACTATAGTCTTTTCTTGTGACTTTCCCTAAAATTAACTTCTAACAGTTATCTTGTATACTTCTTATATAAAACTAAGAAACTCAAAGGAGACTGTTACCAAAGTATCTTACTTAGTCTAATAAGGGAGGAAATTATCTTGATTATATTATGCAATGAATTTAAAAATGGGCATTTGGAGGTAATTTTGATTAGAGAGACAGAATGAGGCTAGCTATTAAATATCATCATAATTATGTACCCGAGAAGCTATAATCTCAAATTCTTCTCTTCTTTATATGAAATCACGTAATATTTCTTTGGTATGACTGGTGAAAAATATTGAGAACTATTCCTTATCCTAATCATCCCTTGCATAAAGAAGTACAAAGTTAAAATACAAAACTATGAACAAAATATTTAGAAGCTTTTATAAAATGATATAAGTATGGAAAATATATAGTAACACAGATAAGATAGAAGTATATATAAATATATCTATATATCTATATAAATATTACCTGTATCTATATATAAATATATAGCTCTCTATATAATATAAATATACGTTAAAAATATATATCTGTACACCTCTCTCTATATATCAATATATATATAAAGAGAAAACAAGTAGATTACCCAAAAAGTGGCACAGTTTGGTCCCATTTTAGGAAAATTATATATGCCCAGATAAAAGAAGAGTAGGAAACTACATATTAACAGTGTTATCTCTGATGGATAGAATTAACATTTTGTTTATGGATTGGCCAATATAATGATTTCATACTTAACTAGGTGAATCTTCATGAATTATAGTAGTCAACACAGTGCAGATGTCCTGCAACAGATGCTATAAAATGTTCTCCTATTACATGGTTACACTGTGAGTTACCCTGGTTGATTTGTTTTTTTTTTTTTTTTCCCCATCATGATAAGTGTACTCTCCAATCCTCATCCCCTACTTCACCCATCCCCCAACCCAGCTCCCAACTGGTAACATCGATCAGTTTGTTCTCTATAGTTAAGAGTCTGTTTCTTGGTTAGTCTCTCTCTCTTTTTTCCCTTTGCTCCTTTGTTTAGTTTCTTAAATTCCACATATGGGTGAGACCATATGGTATTTTATCTTTCTCTGACTTATTTCACTCAGCACTATACTCTCTAGCTCTACCCATGTCATCACAAATGGCAAAATTTCATTCTTTTTATGACTGAATAATTTCATTCTTTTTATGGCTGTATATATTCCATTCCATATATACTTCACATCTCTATCCATTCATCTATCCATGGAGACTTGGGCAGCTTCCATAGTTAAGCTATCGTAAATAATACTGCTGTAAACATAGAGGTACATGTATTCCTCTGAATCCGTGTTTTTGTATTTTGGGGCTAAATACCCAGTATAGAGCAATTACTGGATCACAGGGTAGTTCTACTTTTAATTTTTTGAAGAACCTCCATACTGCTTTCCAGAGTGGCTGCACCAACTGGCATTCCTCTTAACAGGGCAAGAGGGTTCCTTTTTTCCCCACATCCTCACCAACAATTGTTTCTTGTATTTTTTATTTTAGCCAATCTGACATGTATGAGGTGATATCTCATTGTGATTTTGATTTGCATTTCCCTGATCATGAGTGATGTTGAGCATCTTTTCATGTATCTGTTGGCCATCTGTATGTGTTCTTTGGGGAAATGTCTATTCATGTCTTCCACCCATTTTTTTAATTGGATTTTTTAGGTGTTGAGCTATATCAATTCTTTATATAATTAGGATACTAACCTTTTATCAGATATGTCATTTGCAAACATCTCCTCCCATTCAGTAGGTTGCCTTTCAGTTTTGTTGATTGTTTCCCTTGCTGTGCAGAAATTTTTACTTTGTTGTAGTCCCAATAGTTTATTTTTGCTTTTATTTCCCTTACCTCAGGAGATCTATCTAGAAAAATATTGCTATGGCCCATGTCAGAGAAAGTACTGCCTGTGCTCTCTTCAAAGATTTATGTGGTTTCAGGTGTCACATTTAGGTTTTTAATCCATTTTGAGTTTATTTTTGTGTATGGTGAAAGACAATGGTCCAGTTTCATGGTTTTGGACATGATTGTCCAGTTTTCCCAACATCATTTCTTAGAAAAGACTGTTTTTCCCATTGTATATTCATTTCTCCTTTGTTGAAGATTAACTGACCATGTCATTGTGGGTTTATTTCTTGGTTTTCTGTTTTATCTGCTTCCTAAACAGGAACTCTCTAGAGTCCCACAACTCAGAGCAAAGGTTAATCTCAATGACATAAATGCTAGGAGTAGATACAGACCTATAGAGGAAGCTCTTTGTTATCAAGTAAGTCTTTAGTGAAGTACTGATCAAGTGATAAGTCTTAAGGTGTATGCCCCTTTTAGTAATCAAATAGACCTACTCCTGTGATTGAACGTTCATTTACTCGTGAAGCATTCGCTGAGTTTTCTGACTCTACAGCAGTCTCTGTGCTACTGGGGCTGAGCATAAAAAATGACATCGTGTCTTCCCTCAAAGAGCTGACAGTCCATTTGAGAGACAAGTAAACTGATGTGTACCATGCAACATATGCCCAGAGTATCACAGGAGTGCAGAGGAGGGGCACTTGATCTAACTTGGGACAACTACAAATGGGCTGGTATTGCTGGAACGTGAAGGATAACTTGAGAAGTGTTAAGAGCTGATGCCACAAAAGTAGGCTGGGGTAAATCATGGCGGCCTGGTCTATTTTGATAAAGAACAAAAACTTTAATTGTGTAGATAATGGAGAATATTTGAAAGATTTTAGTGGTGAAGTTACATGCTGCATAAAGAAAAACTTCACTCATTCCAGGGCATCACTAATGCAAAAATGGTTTGTAATCTGTAAATGCTATTGAAATGCTTATTATTTTCAACCATCCTCCTTTACATCTGGGCATTTGCTCTGGAATGATGAAGAGAATATTCTCAATTGAGTTCAAATTTATGTCTACAAATTTCTTCGTCGAGATTAAGTTTGAAATAAAATTTCTTAGAAATAATTGATTCTTTATTTCATTTATAGTAAACACTAAATGCAAAATTGTGACTGATAAGGAAGTCTAAAACAGAACTAGGATATTTCAAGCAAGTTTGAAAGAAGCTATCACAGTCAATAAAATATTTCTCTTAGAAAGACCTAAAAAAATTGACTCAGATATAGAACAAGGCTTCCTCCTCCCTTTTTATTGATTTACTCAACAAATGTTCATTAAATGGTGTCTATGTACCAGGCACCATACTCAATCCTGAAAATACAACGGTATACAAAATAGAGTCTTATGGGCCTCACATAGTTTACATTCTAGAGAAAGAGAAATATTAATAGCTATACAAATATATGTGTTATGTACGTGCTATGAAGGAAAAACTTGAAATTATATTTGTTAATGGAAACCTGTGTGCACCTGTGGCTCAGTCATTAGGCATCTATCTGCCTTCAGTTCAGGTCACGATCCCAGGGTCCTGGGATGGAGCCCCGCAACAGGCTCCCTCCTTGGTGGGAAGCCTGCTTCTCCTTCTCCCACTCCCACTGCTTGTGTTCCCTCTCACAGTGTCTCCCTCTGTCAAATAAATAAATAAATTTAAAAGAAGAAGAAGAAGAAGAAGAAGAAGAAGAAGAAGAAGAAGAAGAAGAAGAAGAAGAAGAAAACCTGAGCAAGTTAGAGAAAGAATAGTGCACATCGTTTTTTCAAGGAAGTAACAGTTGAACTAAAATCTGAAGGATGTTATTATGTAGGATGACAAGAGGTAGTATTCTAGGAACAGTCTGTGCAAAGGCCCAGGAAGGGAAAGGGACAGGTGCCTTCAAGAAACTAAGAGATGTCCGGAGGAGGGAACCTAGACATGAGACTAGAGATATAAGTAAGGTCTGCTCACCCATGGACTTTGGTCATATTAGACTTTTATGATAAAAGCAATTTTTTTAAGGAGACTTTTAAAAGTTTTGAACTTGGGGTTTCAAGTGAGCTGCTTGCTGAGTGGAAAATGAGTTCAAGGACCAGAACAAATGCAGTTAGGAGGATGGAGCAGCACTTGGGGTGAGAACTGATGTTGGCTGAGACTAGGCTATTGCAGCAGAGATGGGGAGAACTGAACAGATTCCAGAAATATCTCAGAGGTAAAACTGGCATGCTGTGGAGTGGTAACGGTGATAAGCTAGAGAGAGGTTATCAGAAAGGACTCCTGAATTTATGGCTTGTCCAACCACATGGATGGGCTACCACACATGGAGACAGCAACGGTCCAGGATGTGGGATGACAGAGCACTTGTTCAGTTTTGCCCATGTTTAACTGGAGGTACTTCTAGGACATCAACAGATGACTTGTTGAGTAGTTATCTACATACATAATATATATTCTCCATAGCAAAAAATCTTTTTATTTTCTCCTTAGTGTTGTTCTCCCACCATCTTTCTCATTTCAGCTAATGACCCTACACTCTCTATTATTCACTCTCAAACCAAGAGATCATCCTTAATTCTTCTCTTCTCACACCTGCATCCAAACCAGCAACAGGTTTTACCAGCCTCACCTTCAGCATGTGTCCCGAATCTAACTTCTCACCACCTTCTCCACCAACATTCCGGTTGAAGCCAGATTCATCTCTTACTTTACCTTCTGCATGTCTCCAACTCCCACCTATGGTTTCGTTCTCATCATCTCTCAGAGTTTATTCACATGTAAGTTAAAAGAATCTTTTTTTTTTAATTTTTTAAAGATTTTATTTCTTTGAGAGAGAGCACAAGAGCATGAGTAGAGGAAGGGGCAGAAGGAAGGGAGAGAATCTCAGCAGACTCCTCACTGAGAATGGAGCCCATCACAGGACTCAATCTCACAACCCTGAGATCACAACCTGAGCTGAACTCAGGAGTTGGATGCTTAACTGACTGAGCCACCCAAGTACCCCAAGAGGATCTTTTTAAAGCATCAATCAAACTACGTTCCTCGTCCTCCAACAGCCCTCCCATTTCTTCCCGAAACTTTTACAATAAAGCTTAAAACAGTGTTGACCATGGGTTCCCCAGACCTTGGGAAACCTAGTGTCTGCTTGCCTTCCCTACCTCATCTTCTCTGGCTCACTTCTCTCTCTTCATAACTATCTTTTGCTGCTCCTTGATAGTCTCTACTTCTGAAATGCTGCCGTGGAATGTTCTACTTCCATGGTCTTACATGGCTTGCTCGTTCATTTCAGTCTGGTTTTTCCTCAAAAATCATTTTCTCAGAGACTCAATCTCATTAGTTATTGGGGAAATGCCAATGAAGACCACATGTAACATTATCTCACTATCTCATTAACCCACTAGACTGGCAAAAATGAAGATGTCTCCTCATCCCCAGTGGGTCAACTGGAACTCTAATTACTTCTAGGTGGAAATATAAACCAGTACCATCCCTTTAGAAAACAATTTGGTATTATCGTGTGAGGTTGAACAATGACCTAGCAATTCCACTCTCAGGAATGTCATGGAGAAACTTCTGTATATGTGCATGAAGAGGCACACAAAAGAATGTTTTTAGCAGCACTATTCAAAGAGTAAAAGGCTGGAAATAATCCAAATATCCATCAACAAGGCAGTGAATCGATAGGTTTTTCACATTCACCCAACAGACCATAACTCAGCTGTTAAAATGAATGAACTACAGCCACATGCAGCAATGTGGAATGATGATACAGGTTTTTTTTAAAGTTTTTATTTATTTATTTGAGAGAGAATGTGTATGTGTGTGTGAAAGAGAGAGAGAGAATGAGAGAGAGAATGTGAGCATAAGAGCAGAGAGGAGGGGCAAAGGGAGAAGGAGAAACAGACTCCCCCCTGAGCAGGGAGCCCCATGCGATGCGGGACTCAATCCCAAGACCCTGGGATCATGACCTGAGCTGAAGGCAGACGACTAACTGACTGAGCCACCCAGGAGCCCAATACTATTTTTATAAGGCAGAATAAATAAGCAAAATGAAACAATATAGCTCTATGGATATAACTGTAAGTGATTAATACTATTTTTATAAAAGGCAAGAGAAGAATTTAACAAAAAATTTTAAGAAGTGGTTTCTTCAAAGGATAGGTAAATGGGGTAAGAATGAGTACAGGGTGATGAAACAATCAATAATGCTTTAGCTCTGAGATTAGGCAGTAGGTTTGCAGGTATACTGTTATGCTTCCTAACTTACAAACATGGTAGCATGTATATATTAAATTTAGGTGATATAAATTAAAATACAAAGTAACAGCTAAAATAAGATGGAGAAAGTTACTATTTTAGGTAATATTTTAGTTACTTTTTCTCTAACTATTAAAATAACTACTGTCCTTCTCTAGACTTCATTTTTCTTCACAGAACACATTAATGCTAAAGGTACGTTTGTGTATGTACATAAATAACACACACATTCATTTTCTGGCTTAAGTTCCTCCCACTAGAATGCAAACTCCCTAACTCCCATTCTTGTCCACTGCAGTATCTCCCAAGGCCTAGAAGAATACCTGACATACACAATATTTATGAAATGAATGAATAAATGCATGAACGAATGGCCGAGATGCAGTAGGGCACTAAAGATTTTGTGCAGGGACTCTGGGGTCACACACCTCTGGGTTCAGTCCAAACTCTAGTCAGTCCTAAACTGAATTACTTAATGTCATTGTGTTTGAGTATCCTCATCTATAAATAGGGCTATGGGGTGGTTAAGATTAGTAAAGAAAGGATTTACTTAACTATAGAGAACAAACTAAGGGTTACTGGATGGGAGGTGGGTGGGGGACGGGCTAGAGGCATGACGGGTCCTAAAGAGGGCACTTGTGATGATGAGCACTGGTGTTCCATGTAAGTGAAGAATCACTACATTCTACCTTGAAACCAGGATTACACGACATGATAACTACCTAGAATTCCTAGAATTTAAATAAACACTTGAAACAGAAAGAAAAGAAAAGAGAGAGAATGAAAGAAAGGGAGGAAAGGAAGGAAGGGAGGAAGGGAGGGAGGAAGGGAGGGAGGAAGGGAGGGTGGGAGGGAAAGGAAAGGAAAGAAAAGGAAGAAAAGGAATTTAGCACTCTGTCTGGCACAAAATTATTATTATACAATAATGACATAATCCCCCCCGCCAAAAGATGTCCATCTCAGTGGGTGTAAGCAACTGGAATTATTAAGGCAGTTTTTCTATGACCAATTTCCTCCACACCCAATTTTAAATCATGGACCAATTTGGAATCCTATAGTTATTTCTGTAGTTTGGTCAAACTAAAGATGTGCTAGGAAAACTTGTAACCACCAAACTTCCAGTGAGGACAGAACAATTTACTCTTGCATGGGCCCTAGCCACCAACTTAGGAGATCAGCCAGAGGAGAAGAGGGAAGACAGCACCTGGCATCTTTGGAGGGCTTTCTCTAAGCTAAACAACTTAGGCACATCATCTTGACAATTCTTCACAACTAGCTTGGGAAGTCGATGTGTACAAGAACTCCAGAGGCAGGCTTATTGTAAACTGTTTTAAACTCTGGGCCTGAGCAGGTTCTGCTAAGATGATACTCAAAAGGAAAGTAGCAATTCTTGAGAGTAGTTTTGCACTACCAGCTGTAATACCTCCATTTAAAATAACCAAAAAACAAAAGCAAGTAGGGCCTGGGTGGCTCAGTTGGTTAAGTGTCTGATTCTTCATTTCGGCTCAGCGCATGATCTTAGGGTTGTGAGATCGAGCCCGATGTGGGTTCTATGTTCAGTGTGGAGTCCTCTTGTCCCTCTCCCTCTGCCCCCTGTTCTAAAAATAATAATAATTTTTAAAAACCACACACATAAAGAGCAAAATCCATCTTTCACACACTAAATGATGTCTTATTATATAGTGAAAAACCAGGGCCTTTACTGCTGTGAAACCCATGTGGTCCCTTCTAAAAACTGCTATAGCAACCCCTCTGCCTCAAAAAGCTCAAATCCCACAGTGCTGCTGGCTCATGGAGTTCCCGGAACACTCACAATAAAGAAGAAACTTTCACTGAATTAACCCATGTTTTCTACCTGAACTATAGCCAAGGACCCAGGGCATCCCTCCCTGCAGAGGAACCACACCCTTGTGGCAAGCTCTCAGTCCCAAGAGACCTGCTCCAGCTCTGTTCAGGCTAGGGACAGAGAGGACAATCCAGGTGCTCCAGTGACTTGAAAGAATCCCAGATTAATAACAGTACTGACTCACAAAAGTGGGCCTTTTATACAGTTCTTACTATTTATTAGGCCGTATTTATTCTGAGTGCTTTGCATACATTCGCTCATTTAGTCTGCATAACCACTCCATGGGGTCTAGATAGAAGGCCAGCAATTTGACTAAATCCTGTGAGACTCAGGAAAACGAGTACACGATATCTACATGCAGTGTCCCTGCAGAACAAGGTTAAGACCAGGGCAGAAATCCCCAAAGGTCCCCACTAGTAAGAAAGCCAGCAGCTCCCAGTGGCCTGGCCTCTTGAGTTTGATTAAGTAGGATACCCCATTTTCCAATCCAAAATGCTATTTCTCTAGAATTAATGAATAAAGAGGAGGAGTGCAGAGGAGTACTTAATCTTTGTCCCATTCCACACCCTGACTACTGCTCACAGTTTACTGGCCTGCCTGCAAATCCCAGACCTACCTTATATCCCATCACTTAACATCCCCCAGGGCATCCTATCCCCACTTCTGGCCTTTCCGCACAGCCAAAACTTCCTCTAGGAATGTCGTCCTGGTTCCAGTGTGTCTCTATCATCTCCCTCTAGTCTCTCTAGGTTTAAAACATTCTGTGCATGCTTCCTATCCCATGCAATTACTGGATTCTTTTTTTTTTTTGGGGGGGGGGTCCCTCTCCTCTTTAACCTTTTAGCATCTCGAGACCACGGGCAACATTTGCTTTCCCAGTGTCTGATAAAGAGGGGGCGGGGCTGCTGCAGACAAGCAATAAGGTTAACTCACTGAAGGAACCGAGGAAACCACAGCTCCGCATGAACAACACATCATTTCTCATCATCCGCCTAAACAATGCCCTTGCAGAACTAGTGGGATGGAAGGATTAGAAAGGGAGGGGTCCCTGGAGCAGCGGGAGCTGCCTGGTTAGTAATGAAGAACTTACATGAGAACCCTTTCTGGGAGCTTTGCTTCCAGCCCCAGAATTTAAACTTGCATCCTTTTCTGTGAAACAATAACCATCACCACCACCTATGACCAAGGCTTTCCATTTAGTCCTTGGGACTTCTCACTTCATTAATATCCAAGTTTCTGAATAGCTTTTGAAGTTCAGTGAAAGGCTGCTCACAATGTTTTGAGCAGAGTTTCTGTTCTGAGAGTTACTTTTTCTCTTCTGGGTAAATCACATTTGGTTTTCCTTTATCCTTCTAATAAATGCTGTTTAAAAGGCTGAAGGCATTGAAGGTGAAGCAAGAGAGATACATCCAGAAGTTGTTAATCAATACGGAATTTCTCTGGGCGCCCGTGTGACCTCAGCGTTTTTCACATTTCCACAGGTCTCCTTGGAGACGGTTGCTATGATCACTCAGTGTCCCCGGCTAAAAATCTTCAAAATGTGGACTGCTGCTTTTATTCTCTCTCATCTCCTCTTTATTAGCGGTTTTGTCCTCACCCGGAATTTATTTCTCTATGAATGCAATCTGCTCATAATTTTTTAAACCTGTAATATTCCAAACAGAATATCCCTGGTTCTTTTGGTTCCCTGGAAATGCTTTTATTTGGATTATAACACTTGGCAGTCCATTAGAAATATCATTTATACTTTTATGTTTCCTGATTCCCTGAAAGTAAATTATTCATAGGACAGTCCTCTCTGCCTATCCCCTCTTTTTCAAAGATACTGATTTGCCCTGCAAAAAACCAAGCATCAACAATGAAAACACTAGACCTGCTGATTCTTATTATGTTGCTTATTTAACAAGCTTGGCTTGGAATATTTTTTTTTTAAAGATTTTATTTATTCATTTGACAGACAGAGATCACAAGTAGGCAGAGAGGCAGGCAGAGAGAGAGAGAGAGGAGGAAGCAGGCTCCCTGCTGAGCCGAGAGCCCGATGCGGGGCTTGATCCCAGGACCCTTGGATCATGACCCAAGCCGAAGGCAGAGGCTTTAACCCACTGAGCCACCCAGGCACCCCAAAATTGGCTTGGAATATTACAAGATTAATTTTAAAACATATGTATCTTTTCTATGTCCCCTTTTGACTAAAGTTAATGTAAGTATACCTTTATTTGGTTCTGCATGCATTATTCACACTTCAAATACCTCAATTATTTCCTGAGGGCTATTCCTTACAAATATGTGAGACTAAAAAGAACTCAAAATGCTTAATAAACTATAACAAAATCTAAGTACTGACTGTTCAATAAATGGGGAAAGCTAAAATGCAGTATCTGAAAACAGTCTTTGCACTCTCCAAGCAAGGTGAGCTACTTTACTGAAATCTAGAATCCCAATGTAAATTACAAGATGAATCATTCAGAGGGTTTCCAAAATCCTAATTAGGTCAACCTGTAGGATAAGGAACACATCTAGAAATAAAATATATGGTAAATGATTCACAGAGAGATCCTTGCAGGGTTTTCCTGTAGCTACTATATTTTTGAAAAGAGGAACAGCTCAGGGACAACGATCCAAGTTCAAATCTTGGAAGGAGGGAAATACTGATGCCACAGGGTTATGATCATGAGAAGAGTGGCAACAGGATACAAAGGAATTTTGTTAATACAGGTAATAAATAAAAGAATGCAAACACTTTGTTCATATGAAAAAAAACAGAGCTACCTAAATTTAGGCTATTAATTTTTACAGTTAACAATATTAAGCTGTAGATTTTTATAGATAGGTAGACAATAGAAATTAGTTTTTCTGGACCTGTTTTAAACATTTCTTTAACATATAGGGTTAAATCATAAGGAATCTATGGAGCCTGTGAGTTAGTGAGGTCACCACCAATAAGAAATAAATAGTTGGAATTCATCCACTCAATCAACAACAATTACCAAGCATTCATTTTGTACCAAGCATTATGGTTGGCATTTGGGATGCCAACCGAGTCTTAATCACCCTTAAGAATCCAGTGGAAGGGGCACCTAGGTGGCTCAGTGGGTTAAGCCTCTGCCTTCGGCTCAGGTCATGATCTCAGGGTCCTGGGATCGAGTCCCGCATCGGGCTCTCTGCTTGGCAGGGAGCCTGCTTCCTCCTCTCTCTCTGCCTGCCTCTCTGCCTACTTGTGATCTCTCTCTCTGTGTGTCAAATAAATGAATAAAATCTTAAAAAAAAAAAAAAAAAAGAATCCAGTGGAAAAGACAGAACCATCAAAGTATAATAACTGAGGCACAAAACAGAATATATAATTCAGTCTCTAAAAAGGGACAAGTATCTGATGTGAAACACTGTCTTATGAGAGCTGCAGTTTCTCTGTTCGGAATATGAAATTCATCACTGTTGACACAAAAATACTGTCCATACAAAGCTCAAGCTTGTTCTCAAGGTGCTTATAGTCCAGCAGAGAGGACAGATAAGAAAAAATGACAACTTGTACTTCTCAAATCATCATGGTGAAGGGCCAGTTTCTTTGGATCCTTCACAGACTGATACTTAAAAAGAAACCTAGAAAAATGAAATAAAAATTCTAAACACTTCCATTTTTGTACTTACTTCAGGAAGAAGAGTAACATATCTCAGTCCATGGACAACCACTGTAGCAAAGTATCATAGTATCATATAGAAGTATCATATTTTAGCAAAGCTAAAATAAAAGCATATAAGCTGGTGTCACACAGAAGGAAGTGATCGGTTTACGAACAGAGGCAGAGTTAATATAAGGAAAACCTTTATGGAAGATGTGATCTTTGAACCGTGTCTTTAAAAAAAAAAAAATGGAGGATTCCCCAGAAAAATACCGTGAGGAGCATTCCAGGGAGAGGAAGTAACACAGAGGCGGGAAAAGCAAGAGTTTTCTATAAAGTTAAGTAATGAGAGAAAGGGAAGACCAGTCAAGGAGGGGGTTAAAAGCCACATATGAGCATTATGAGCTGAACAGCCCCTCATCTGGTGAAATTTCATTAAGAGTGAAAAAAGAAAGCAGCTGATTCCTTTACTGGGTGTTTAAAATATTGTTACAAAAACAGCTCCGGGGATAGTCACAAGTGACTCTAAGCCGCCTGGGTGGGGTTCATTAAATATGTAGTACCTTATAATTATGTGACTTCCTCTTTCTTTAGAGTTAATACTGCAGATAATGAACCTTTGTCATAGCTTTAAAATGATGGAGAAAAGCTCCCGTCATGCCAGACCTAGGGTGTTCAGATGTGGAGGGACAAGGTTTTCTGTTCCTCATCCCGGTTTGTTTGTTTCATTTTTACTTTGCCATCTTTCCTTGCAGATGGTCAAAGTAGAAAAGAATGTGGGCTCTGTCTAGTGGGAACTTTCACCTGCTCCATGACTGTGGACAATTCACTTACCCTTCCAGTTTCCTCAACTACAAAAGAGGGACGGTGACAGTCCACCCCACAGGGTTATCACAGTATGAGGATTAAATTAATACACTCCTAAGTAAAAGCACTCCTGAGAGCGACTGACAAATTGTAGCTGATCAGAGTCAATAGTTAATATCACTAAAAATAAAAGGAAATACATGAATGTGTAATATCCCTTTTCTCCCCCACCCCCAAACCCCACAATGTCATTCACGTAAGTATCCAAAAGTAGGACCAAGTGAGCTCCCTAAATTCTAACCCTGTACATTATCCACTATTTCTTCAACCTAAACATGTATTACAGGTGGAGAAAATAGAGCTAATTACAGGCTTTATAATAAAATGACTAAGGCAAATCAATAGAGAAGAGCTTATTTTCCATCCTGATCCTACCTTAGTGATCCCTAAAATTAGAAGCTAGTAGTTTGGGGTTATGGAAAGACACTTCCTCCGAGAGAGGAAACCGGAATGAGACAAGACTGTTTGGGCAGGCTTTATTTAAAACATTGAGCACCTCTTAGAAATGTAAAGTAATCAAGGCAATGCTTAAATATTTCAAAGTCTGAGGTGGTCGGGAGAGTTCACCATGAGTTTCACAACTGGGGACCCCCGGAGTAAGCAACGCCTGCTACTTCACACAGAGGCTTTAGCAGAGGGACCGTATAATTTTGGGTCAGGAATGTAAGAGTTTATCTTAATTTAGCAGCTGCAGAGCTGGCAGCAGCCAAATTGAGAGAAGCCTTTTCAGGGAGATCAGCATAGGGCACAGCCGTCTAGACAAAACACCACCACCACACGGACAGGCACTGTGTCTCGCAGGATCAGCACAAATTCCAGAGGTAGAGCCAAGTCTACTTCAGATGTTGCTGGCACATATGTAGAAACCTGAAGACTCTGGAGGCCAGGGAATTCTGTGGGCCACCTTACAGATGCTAAAGGCACTTTGCAAATGCTTTTAGGAGGCTTTCAGTATCCTGGGTAATATGAAGCTTTTTTCTTCTCCTTACACTGCAAATATATTGTCAAGTTATTGTTTCTGAGGCCTATTCCTTTTCCTGTGTTCTCCAGACAACTTTCCACATCTTCATTCATCCTGTAGTTGTTGGGACAAAGGGAAGAGCTCTTTAATCCCAAGTGTGGCCGTTTAAGACCAGGCTAGGCCAGACCCTGTTCTCACCTGCCAAAGAGCAGACCTATAGGAAGTTAAGTACAAGCATTGTCCCTTAAATGCAAAAAATTATATTGGTTTTACCATCACCTGCGGAGAGAACATAAAAGTACAAGAGAAAATGTTATTATGGCATCTAGAACTATGATCAACCATTTCTCTATTGCATATTTGCTTTCATTATATTTTTAACCTCTTAATTCTGCTTTGTTACCATGTCTCATAGATATTAATAAAACATTACTGTAAGGCTCCATGTATTTTTTTTCTTTAACAATGTGCCATGACTTCCATGAATTTCAAAATACCGAGTATAACCTTTACCTGAGAGAGGATGCAAACAGTGGCATCTCAATGCTTACAAGTTCAAAATGGGACCAGAGAGGGTAGGGAAGGACCTGGGCTACCCTGTGTTAGTCTGCAATGATAAATTTAATAATCAAGTAGAGTTAGAAGGATAGGCAACAGGGATGCCTGGGTGACTCTGTTGGTTATGTGTGTGACTCTTGATTTCAGCTCAGGTCATAATCTCAGTGTTCTGGGATAGGGCCCCTGGTTTAGGGCGAGCCTTGTCTCTCTCCCTCTTCCTCTTTTCCCCCTGCATGCACACATGTTGCAGGCTCTCTCTCAAATAAATCTAAAAAAATTTAAAAAAAAAAAAAGATAGTCAACTTAAGCAAATAAAACAGTAGTTTACATGCCAGTGACCTTGAGGGAGGAATAAACGCAGAACAGAAGTCATTGATATATTTTGTTAAAATGATTAGGCTGCCAAAGATTGAGGAAAACAATTTCCTGTTAATATCTAACAATATAAAACACCTGCTAAGTAGCAATAATCTTGCCAAAATTACAACTCTCATGCCTCCAAATTAGATTTTGAATTTGACCCTGTTCACTCAATCATCCAAAGAAGCATTTCTAAAACAACTATTAATTATATAATACTACATTTGACTTCCTGGAATAAATAAAAGATAAACAGAGATTCAAACCCCTTCCTGCAGAAATTTGTACTCTGATGGTTAGTTCTGTGTCAACTTGGATAGGACATAATACTCAGTAATCAAACACTAATCTAGATGCTGCTGTGAAGGTATTCTGTAGGTGTTTAAAACTTCTATACACTGCTGACATTAAGTAAAGGAGATTAGCTTCCATAATGTGTGTGGGCCTCAATCACCTGAAAACCCATCATGGCAAAAAGTAAGGTTTTCCAGAGAGAAGAAGGAATTCTGCCCGAAGTTTGCAGCATCAATTCCTGCCTGAGTTTCCAGCCGGCCCAGTAGATTTTGAACTTGCCGACATCAATACCGTTTTTCTGATTCTGTTTCTCTGGAGAATCTTGACTGATAGACATGCTTATGAGCAATTATAAGCAAATAGGAGGAATACATTGCTACAAAGATGCCTTATTAAGGTATGTCTAAGAGTGTACACTCAAAGAATCCAGTATAACAGTATGATTTCTATAGTGGGACCAAGTACAAAAGACAGGAGGAATATAAAAGGAGTGCCTCTATTTGCCTGGGGCATTGGTGGATAGTCAAAAAGACCTGTGATTGAAAGGATACAAAGAGGATTTGCTACAGAAAAGAAAAAAGCTCATGCAGTTGAAAAGAGATACTAATCCTCACATTTATAGCAGATTTTCAACAGTGAACAGAAGACAACTGAATGGGGAAAGAATAGTCTTTTCAACAAATGGTGTTGCACAAATGGATATCCATATGCAAAAGAATGAATCTTGACCACTGTGTCATACCTTACACAAAAATTAACACAACATGAACCACAGTCCTAAATGTTAGAGCTAAAACTATAAAACTTCTGGAAGAAAATAAATAAGTAAGTATTTATGACCTTGGTTTAGGCAATGGTTCCTTAGTTATGGCACTAAAACCACAAGTGACAAAAGAACAGGTAAGTTGAACTTCCTAAATATTTAAAACTTTTATGTCTCATAGGACACCATCAAGAAAATGAAGACAATTCATAGAATGGGAAACAATAAGTGCAAGTCAGATCTTTTACAAGGATCGGTATCTAGAATATATAAAGAATTCTTACAATACAACAATAAAGAGAAATAGTTCAATTTTAAAATAGGCAAAGAATTTGACTAGACATTTCTCCAAAAAAAGATATATGTCCATTAAGCACATAAAAAGTTGCTCAATATCATTAGCCATCAGAGAGATGCAAATCAAAACCATGATAAGATAATATTTCACACTCTTTAGAATGGCTAAAATCACTAAGTCAGATAACAGCAAGTGTTGGGAGGGATGTGAAGAAAATTAGCACCCTCATATATTGCTAGTGGGAACATAAAATGATACAGCCCACGGGGAAAACAATTTGGTGATTCCTCAAAATGCTAAACACAGAGTTACCGTATGACTCAGCAATTGCACTCCCAAGTATATGCCCAAGAGAATGAAAAATTTATGTCCATAAAAAAATGTGCACACAAATGTTCATAGTAGCATCATTCATAATAGTAAAAGAAAACAACTCAAATGTCCATCAACTGATGAATGGATAAACAAAATGGAGTATCTCCATACAATGGAATGTTCTTCAGTCATAAAAAGGAATGAACTAGCAATGGGTGCTATGACACAGATGAACCCTGAAAACACATGCTCAGAGAATGGAGCCAGACACAAAAGATCAAATATGTGTTATGATTCCATTGATGGGAAATGGACAGAAGAGACTAGTACACAAGAACAGATTGATTAATGATTGCTTGACTGGGGTGGGGTTAGGGAACATAAAGGAGAGCAAAACTGTGGTGACTGCTAATGAGTAAGGAGTTTCTTTTTGGGGTGTTGAAAATGTTCTGAATTTATAGTGGGGCAACAGTTGCACAACTGTGAATATACTAAAAACCATTAAACCACTTTAAATGTGTGAATTTCACGGAATGTGAAGTATAGCTCAATTAAGCCATAAAAACAGGGAGATGTGATGTAGTTGGATAATCAAACTGGATTAAGCAGAAAACCTTTTCAAAATAGAGCAGATGTGTTAAAGGGAAGGTGCTGCCAGAAAAGGAGGGAAATAAAGTGTGGGAGCTTGATGTATCCTCAAGGTAGGTCTCTAATGACAACCCTCCACACTCAACTCCTCAGGAATAAACAAGTAGCCTGACCTCCCAGGAATCGGATGCTGAACTGCAATAGGACTAAATGCATTTGGAGTTGAGCTACTTGAATGTTAGCAGCTTAGAGACACTGTCCTTGGATTCTTTTAACTTTGTTTCCCACAGCTGCCCTAGTTCTGGCTGTTCAATTCTCCTTCAAATCTATCTCCCATAATTAAAATTCTATAATCTGAATAAATTCCTCCTTCCTTGCTTAGGTTACCCTAAGTCAGTTTCTACTGGGGAAAAAAAAGTATTATTTTTGGATATTCAGTGAAGGCAGTTAGGATGCATACAAGTACCACAAGATTTACTGAGACAAAGTGCAAGACCTAAACTAATTTCCCCTGAAGAACTTCTGATACAGAATGTTCTGTTAGGAATTCACCTAGTGATACTGATAGGTTATTGTAACAAATTGTTGTTCTAACTTCACTAGGCAGAGACCAAAGATGCTTTTCAGTGAGACAGTATTCACTACCAAATCAGATAGAGATATAAATATTATTATGTCTAAAACTTTATCCCTCTCCTTTCTCTCTCTCTCTCTCTCTCTCGGCATGGCTCTCTGCCTACTTGTGATCTCTGTCTGTCAAATAAATAAATAAAATCTTTGAAAAAATCATTAAAACGCGGGGGGCACCTGGGTGGCTCAGTGAGTTAAGCTTCTGCCTTCTGCTCAGGTCATGATCTCAGGGTCCTGGGATCGAGCCCCCACATTGGGCTCTCTGCTCAGCAGAGAGCCTGCTTCCCCTCCCGCTCGGTCTGCCTCTGCCTACTTGTGATCTCTGTCAAATAAATAAAATCTTTATAAAACAATCTTTATAAAACAATCTTTATAAGACAATCATTATTATGTCTAAAACTTTAAGAAAAAGGAGGTAAATCCAGGCACTAGTAAAATTGCTGACAAATCTTATATACCTGAACAGTGTTTCTCAAATTTGAATAATGATGAACTTTTTCAATACAAAAGAATCCTGGAAACATTGGAAAACCTCAAACTGAGAAACCCAGTATCATAATTTTAGTTTCATAATAGTTATCTTTTTAAAAGATTTTATTTTTAAGTAATCTCTACATACAACACTTGCCTTGAACTCAGAACCTCGAGATCAAGAATCTTGTGCTCTACCTACTGAGCCAGCCAAGAGCCCCCATAACGGTCATTAATACCAATTTGATTATAAAAGCAAAAATCAGTTAGACTGGTAACAATTCAATGTCCATTAACAAGTGAATGGATAAATAAAATGTGAGATCCACACAATGGAATACTGATCAGCAGTCAAACGAAACGAACTACCGACATGCCACAAGTAAACTCCACACTAAAAAAGGAGAGATGCAAAATGTCACAGGCTGTTGAATTCCACTTATATGAAATGTCTAGAAAAGGCAAATTTTTATAGACAGACAGCAGGTCAGTGGGTACTTAGGAGAGCAAGCTAGATCAGGGATTAGCTACATATAAACAGGAGGGATTTATTCTTGGGGTAGAGGAAATGTTTTCAATCTAGACTGAAACTCTGAGTTAGGCTGAAAACAATCGAACAACAACAGACCTAGACTGCAGTGATGGCTGCACAACTCTATAAATTTACTGAAATCTACACTTAGAGCAAGTGAATTACATGGTATGTAAATTTCAGCTGAATGAAGCTTTTTTGGGGGGGGGGGAGTAAATGCGAGGCAACAGGTCAGGAAGTCATAATCCAAAATACACCCCTGTAAGAAGAGCACAGAGAAAACTTCTAAAGCATTTAAAAAAAAATCTACAGAGAATTCAGGGACTTACCTCTGAGAAAGCCCCCACTCATCACTACGTAGTTAAGAAAAATCACGCCAAGGAGTAAAATAGTCTTAACAAAGTTTTCTGGAGAACTAAATATTTTTACCCTCTTTTGCATGTACACAAAAAGACAAAACAACAACAACAACAAAAATCAGCAAAGTTTTATATACTCATTTTTCTAGAGTGCCTTATACAAAGCCCTATGCCTTTTCTGTTCTATTCCATTTGTCCTCATATGCATTTATTGTTAAAAACAGGACTGTAGGGGCACCTGAATGGTTCAGTCAGTTAAGCATCACCACTCTTGGCCTATACTCAGGTCTCAACCTCAGGGTCATGAGTTCAAGCCCTGCACTGGGCTCCACACTGGGTGTGGAGCCTACTTAAAAAAACAAAACAAAACAACCCAAGACTGTAAAAATACATGTTTTTAAAAATAACCTATAGTTCTAGAGTTTTGTAACTTTCTTTTCTTCTTCTTCTTTTTAACCTATCAACTGCAGGAACTCTTTTCTGTCTTCCAATAAAAACTCTCAGACCCTTCTCTAGGTTTTCCTTATTATTTTTCAAAAAGATTTATTAATTTATTTTGGAGAAAGAGAGTGAGAACACAGGGGTGGAGGAAGAGGGGGAAGAAGAGAGAGAGAATCCTTAAACAGACTCCTCACTGAGCAGGGAGGCCAACGTGGGGCTTGATCCCAAGACCCAGAGGTCATGACCTGAGCAGAAAAGAGCCGCTTAACTGACTGAGCCACCCAGGTGCCCCTAATCCTTTGCTTATTATAAATAGCAAAACTGATTTTCCCAGTTTGTTCTTTTTTTTTGGTTTTATTTCAGTTCCTTTTTTCTGCATGAAGAGGTTACTAATTCTAACACAGTTGAATCTCTTAGTCTTCTTTCTAGGTTGTTTATCTTACAGCCTCAAGGTTATAAGTTATCATTCATCTACGGGTCTGACTGATTATCAACTTCTAAAACACAATGCACTGAGTACACTATCTTGATGACTCAGGCTGATCTCCAAAAACACTAAGTATTGCGTTTTGCTGTGTTACAGTGCCAACACAGCAAAAGAGCTTACTGACGTATGTGGGCGTGTCTGTCACCCATCCAATGGCCGTAGCCTACTCAGGCTTAAATCTTTCCTCTCTTGTCATCCTGTCTGCTGTTACTTCTCACTGCTGTCTGTGGGCCTGTTGATAGCGAGCCCCCTTTTCTGTTTTCCGATGTACTGACTCCATTGTTCTGTGATTGGGACTTGCTGGTTTAGAGCTGTATATAAATCAAAGCTGGGGTTTGAGGTTTTGAGTAGAGTTTTTCAACTCTCCAGTATGTAAACAGCATGAGCTCTGCTACATTGATTTGGCTTGTTCAAAAACATGCTGTTGCTTTACCAAGATATTAGACTGCCCTGTACAATTGTGCTGGGACTCTGTTCCACTCTTACCAACTCAGCTGTTAAGGAACTCAAAAATAATGACAGCTTAGTTGTCAGTTAACTTGGACACAGGCAGCTACTAACTCCTCCTCTGCCTAGACTTTGATAAATGATCATAACATTCTCTTCTGTAAGTGAACACAGAATGCTTCAGAATTCTTTCCGACAACCCTTTAGTAGGAAACTAACAATACAGATTGATAGCTCAGTAGGCTAAGCATCCAAGTCCTGGTTTCAGCTCAGGTCAAGATCTCATGGGCCATGGGACAGAGCCCAGAAAGGGGCTCCCCACTACGTGGAGAGTCCACTTGGGGGTTCTCTCCCTGTGCCCCTCCCCCTGATTACAACATGGGGTTTAATTTTTCATTGTTATTCCTTTAAGAGTATGTGTTTGACACTGATTATGTATATTTCACAATTTAAAAACATAAGAGTTGTTGAAACAAGGTATGGGTACATGGGGATATATTATACTCTTCCCTCTACTTTTGAGTATGCTTGCAAACTTCTAGAACAAAAATTTTATATACACACCATATACATACATGTACTTCCATCTTAACACCCTCCTCTGACCCGTAATACTTATTAAAAACCTAGCATAACTGGGGTGCCCGGGTAGCTCAGTCGGTTAAGGGTCTGCCTTCGGCTCAGACGGTCATGATCCCAGAGTCCTGGGATCGAGCCCCACACTGGGCTCCTTGCTCAGCAGGGAATCTGCTTCTCCCTCTGCCTCTGCCTGATGTTCCCCTTGTTTGTGCACTCACTCCCTCTTTCTCTCTCAAATGAATAAATAAAATCTTTTTTAAAAACTTAAATTAATAAAATAAAAGCCTAGTAAAATTTCATGTCCTAAATGCTGTTACTTACACACATACATACATGCATGCATGCATAGGCTCGACGGATATGAGAAGCGAAGGACTATGCTATCCTTAAAAGGCTTACAGTCTGACTAGAAGACCAAGATTAAAATACGACAGTGTATGATGCAGGGTGACATGAGAAGTACAACCAGAATCCAGAGACAGGAGGGGTCAGTTTGGTTTAGGAAAGATGAGGTTGCTATGACCCTTGGAAATGAGCAAATGTGACAAAAATAGTAAGCAGTTAATACAAATAAGAAACATGCAAACTAATTTTAAGCAAACAGATTTGTGCAGGCCTCTTCATGCAGCTGTCATTTTGCTTCAAAGTGAAGAATCAAGTTAAATGCAATCTAGGCAAATGGAAAGAAAATAAACTACTGTTCTACTTCCACACATTAAAACCCACTTTGTTGGGGCACTTGGGTGGCTCAGTGGGTTAAGCCTCTGCCTTCGGCTCAGGTCACAAGGTCATGATCCCAAGGTCCTGGGATCAAGTCCCACATCGGGCTCTCTGCTCAGTGGGGAGCCTGCTTCCTCCTCTGTTTCTGCCTGCCTCTCTGCCTACTTGTGATGTCTGTCTGTCAGATAAATTAATAAAATCTTTAACAAACAAACAAACAAACAAACAAACCCACTTTCTTACTCTTTCACCAAATCTTGTCAGTCATCTTAGGGAAGACTTGGGAACAGGTGCCTCAGTCCCTCTCAAGGAGGCAGTAAAGCATGATGAGGGGGTCTGCAGTCAGCCTGCTCTAGTCTGAATCTCCCCCACCATCTGCAAGCCATGAGAAGGCACCACAAGATGTTTAACCATTTTGTGCCTCAGTTTCCTTATCTGCAAAATTTGGGATATCTACTTAAAAGAGATACTGTGAGGTTCATCCTGTTCTGGGAACACTGCCTGGCATGTAGTAAAGATTCCATACAAGTTTGCTGCTGCTGCTGTTCTCTGCCTTTTCCGTGGCTCTTTGAAAATGGGCTCATTAAGGTTCCCCTATGGTTCACTGGGGTGGGGGAAGTTATTTCAGACAAACTAGAGAGCTGAATTTCTGTAAAATATCCTGATTGTTCAAACACCATGAAGGCCAAACAAGGCCGCTTTGCAAGCTAACTCTGGTGAGCCTAATTTAAGTGTTTATGGAGAACCATGGTAATTGCATTAAGAGGATATTAAAACAAAATATTGGCAAGTTAGAGGGCTTAAATAATTCTGATTTACAGTCTTAACTTAGAGTTAATTATTCCTTATTTGGGTTACATTCTTTGATGAAAATCTGGTTAATTTTTAATCTCAGGCTCTCTGGTGCCCCTTCTCCCGTGCTCTAGTCTAGCTTGCTTCCCAAAGCAGCTGGGAATCCAAGCTGTGGTTAGAAGGTGCTTGGGGCAAAGCTATGACAATCAGGCTGGGGAGGTGGGACGAAAAACATATTCTACCCATCAGAATGTGATAAGATGCTAAACTGTGTGATGCCAGCTAGGATGGTGCAGGACAACAGAGTTCAGAAAACCAGAAAAAAATTGTGTCATAAGTGCATGAAGCAAAATTTCATTCTGCCTTAAAGCTTAAGTACAGTTCAGATAGTCAGAGGGCGAAAGGAACAAGCTACAGTGAAGACAGAAAGATGGGTAGGCATCTGCCATATGCCATGATGAGACTAGACAAGAGGACAAAGTGAAAAGAGCCTTCACTTTGGAAACCTGGGGAAAATACACTCACACAGATAAACATGGGGCCAGAGTATGAATGGCTTTTTCTTTAATGATTAATATACTATTGTTAGAACCCTATTTGTTCTAGGGTTCCTCATCTCTCAGTGTAGACAAGACAGAATATCAGGAATAGTGTTTTTTAAAATTTTTGTTTTTATATAGGCTCCACACCCAGCATGGCACTCAAATTGGGTCTTAAACTCATGACCTTACAATCAAGATTTGAGCAGAGATCAAAGAGTCCAATGCTTGACTGACTGAGCCACCCAGGAACCTCAGGAATAGCACTTCTGAAGTGCTATAACTATGAAATTTCTCCAAGATAAGATCCTTAATTATATTCATTTATAAATTCTTAGCGCCTAGGGCAGTAATTGGCACACAGTAAGAGTTCCAAAAATGCCTGACAAATGTTTGAACAATAGCCTCATAGCAATAGACCAAACCAGCAGGCCATGACTATCTCTAACAAAAAAAAGGTGCCTAAGTCTGACTGAGAGTTCACATTCTATAAACACCAAATAGATGTGTTTCATTACATCTACCACTTCCTCCTGTTATTTTTAATAACATGGATGCATGGTTTTCTTTAAGACATGATTTCTTTCTAAAGCTCAATAGTACAGAATTCTAAACAATAATGTCTTCCTTATAATTTATTTTTAATTAGGAATTTTTAAAAAGGCAAATGGAGATATGAGAGATTGCTTAGTTCACAACTACAAATGGAGAGCTGTTCTCATGCCCACCATTTATTTACCAAGAAGAGAGAATGGTCCACTGGAAGTAATGGGGAGTCCTTGTCTTTTGGTATATCTGGAGTGTCACCTTGTGGGTTTTTTTTTTAAGATTTTATTTATTTATTTGAGAGAGAGAAAACAAGTTAGAGGCAGAGGGAGAGGGAAAAGCAGACTCCTCACTAAGCAGGGAGCCCCATGTGGGACTCGATCCCAGGACCCTGAGATGGTGACCTGAGCCGCTGACGGAGCCATCCAGGCGCCCGTGGTATATAACCTTAAACCATTATTTATTACATATGTTTTTTCCCAAGCTGCCTCCCAACACTTAAAATAAAAAACAATAAATAAACCCTGTTAAAGAGTTTCTACTGAGATTCTAGAAAGTCCTCTAACACTAATACCCCCTTGGCTTTGAGTTAGTTCAGTGCTTCACGTTTACTAATCAGTTATTTCTAAAGTCTATATCAGAACAGATATAGTTTAAATGTAAGGAGACACTTCATAGCTACTTAGAGTCTTATATATATACAGAATACAGAGATTAATAAAAATCATGTGTACACACCAATAAATATACATCTTATAATATTCCTACATGTAGCAAGACTGGTCCTATTTTTGAGAAAGTAAACTTAATTCTGGAAGAAGTTTAAGGTATGGCATACTATGCTATAGTAATTTTAATCTAATCACAGTAATTCAGTTGGTTCTAAATAAGATAGCAAAAACTACGGTAAAGCTTAACAAATGACATGTGGTCAGTAAGAAATGAAATACATATATTCAAGACTCTTCCAACTAAACTGGACCAATCTGAAGCAAAGAAGACAAGCAGGTGTGGCTTCTTTAGCATAGCTTTTGCCAAAAGGTATACCTGAATTCAATCTTACACACACATAAAAAAAGTTTTAAAGTAATATCTAACAATAGTAAATATGAAGATTCCAAAAAAGTGAACTAAAATACCAATAAGCATTTATTAGCTTATAACTGTTGCTTTGAGTCTTGATACTATTATCACAAATGATTCTGACTGAATAGTTTTTGGTGTCTATTTCAGTTCTATTATATTTATGTAATATAATGTAAATCTTTTAAAAGTCTTAACACATCCAGTTTAAAACTCTGCATAATTTAAATTTTAACTTGAGGGAAATTTCCCCTATTGGAACAGAGACTGAAGTGCCCAATCAAGCGTCCATTTATCTGGCAGAATTATGTTTTAAAATTACCAGAAGGGAATACATGAGATGGTCAAGGAAAATGTTCCCGTTCAAGATAATACTAAGTGTCTGGAATGAATACAGAATGCCTAATTTTCTTATAAATTATATATGGGATGTACTGAGCTGACTGTATTAGATTAGACTCTGTAACTTCAAAACCCAGCTTTGAGCTGCCATATTGGTCTTCACATTTTTGAATGAATTAAACGGCTTCCAACAATCTTCCTTTTCAGCGCAGGAAATCCTGTTGGAGTCCCCATTGGAGTCCCCCCCCGCCAGTATGCGTCATGCTCCCAGCTTTTCATTTTGCAACCCTTGAAAGGCCAACATGAGCTGTATTTCACAGGAAGTTCTCCCTTTCGTCCTCCAACAGCTCGCAGGTTAAACTTTGGTTGGATACAAGGTCAGCATAAATTGAGCCCCATTTTCTTATCACTGCAGAGCAGCTGTGCCCAGGATGAGACACCACCACCCCATGACCCTCAACCTTTCTTTTTCTCAGTCTTTGAGACATATTAAGCTGCAAGTGGGTGGGCCTTCTGTGATTTCCTGTTCCCTGATTTCTATATTAATATCTAGAAATACCTTTGGAAAGCATCAAGGAGGAAAAAAATCTATCCCCCTCCCCAAATTTAAGTGCTAACCAAAATGAAATATCCAGAAGATTTGTATTAGTGAACTGTGTTCCCAAATTGAATTTGAGGCTCAGAATAAAGGCAGTTAAATGAAATCTAATGCAGAAACATTTTACTAAGTGGAGAACACCATAATTTCAATAGGACTGTGGGAAATCATGCTATTTTAAGACACATCTGAAATAGCAGGCAAGGTAAATTGAGGTTGTTACCAAAGGAATTCTTGAGAGCATGTTTAAGAGTTACTGCCTAAATAGAAGGCTCACTAATTCCTTTTAGACGAATTTTTTTTCACCCCCTTTCTTGACTGTGCACAGCCTTCATTGATGAGAGAGAAAATATCCCTTTGTCCCAAATAACCGAGTCATTAAAACAATGTAGTGATAGTAAAGTTGAGACCATGATTGGCATGCCCAAACATTATTCTTCCAAGTACAGATCTAATGGCCTTGGTTTTCACACTCTTGTATCCCCTAAATTTAGCCACACATGTTGTTGTGGAGCACATGAACCTAATGCTCTAAACAAAAGTAATCTCAATATTTATTCCTACGGAAACTACATCAAAATAGCACATACGGTCTAGTAAATAGGCTTTATGATGACCAGATCTTTTATTTAAAAACAGAAAATCTGACCCTGCCAAAAAATGGACAATTCAAGGGCTCACTGACATTACAAAAAGTTAGTAACTTATAATGATCTCTTCAATGTTAATTAACATTCAACTTACATTTGTTGCATAAAAAGAGGTCCACCAGATCAGTCCATTCTACCACCATTCTCCAGAATACCGCTACCCACATTGTATAGGGACAAGGAGAGTTTCCTACATGTTCTTTGGGAGCAGGGTTCTCTGACTAAGAAAGGCTGGCCAATCAAATCCAATGTGAAATATTTTCTAAACATATCTGGGGTCACAGGGTCAAGGTTCCCCAAAGTCATTTGACTACTTCTTGAATTCTTTTCAAATAATTCCAAATTAACAACTCACAGAGTTAGCATTCTTCAATAAATACTGGGAAATGAAGCTTTTTCAAAAGATCATAAAAAAAAAAAAAAGATAAAAAAAATAAAAAAGATCATCATTCCTACCCACATAGTCTCTAGAGTATCTTCAGAGCTTTAAACAATATGAGCCTGGAATTCTTTAAACAAAATGAGTACTGGAATTCTGGTAATTGCACAAAACATCTAGATTTACTAAAACTCTGTTCATACAGGGTCAGAAGTAGCTGATGGTTAGTGGTGGAGTCAGACCATTTAATCAACTATCTAGAAGTGGCAACAGACCCCACTGGTTTAAGGGTTCAATCATACAAAACTGATCGCACTTCAGAGGCCAACTACAGATCCAGGTTGTCACTGTAAACAGGAGGGTCCCACAACCCCTAACGCATTTAAATTTAAATAGTGACTAGTTGCTACTTGGGATATTGTTGATGTATAAAGAGAAATATACATTTTGGTTTTTGTCCATGGTTCCCAGCACAGAGTTCACGAAACTCTTGGAACTTCCTAAGTGATAAGAGCAACGAAAGTGGGGCACCTGGTTGGCTCAGTGGGTTAAGCCTCTGCCTTCAACTCAGGTCATGATCTCAGGGTCCTGGGATGGAGCCTCACATCCAGCTCTCTGCTCAGCAGGGAGCCTGCTTCCCCCTTTCTCTCTGCCTGCCTCTCTGCCTACACTTGTGATCTCTCTCTCTCTCTCTCTGTGTCAAATGAATAAATAAAATCTTAAAAAAAAAAGCAATGAAAGTGAAAAGAGTGCCTTTTATTATTCATAAGCCGCTTTCAACCAAAACTCAGTTTATGTTAATGGGTAACTTCTGGAATGCCCTTGTGATTGGGGACTAGTTAGGAGGGGAACAAACCAGGAGACTGTGGGGTTGCAATTCTCAACCCCACTCTCCCCCTCCCCCACCTCTAGGCAGGGGAGAGTAAAGAAGATTGAATTGATGAATGGCCAATGATTTACTAAATCCTGCCTATTTAAGGAGGTCACCATAAAAACCCCAAAGGAAGGCATCCTGAGAGCTTCCAGGTTGGTGAGCACGTGGTAGTACCTGGAGAGGGTATGGAAACTCCACACCCCTTCCCCCACACCTGGCCCTATGCATCTCTTACAACTGGCTGTTTCTGAGTTGCATCTCTTGATAATAAAGCAGTATAAGTAAATGGTTTTCCTGAGTCCTGTGAGCCATTCTAAGTAACCATTGAACCTGAGGGGGCGACAGAAGTCAACAGAATTTCTAATTAATAGCTGGTTAGTCAGAAGCCAAGTTGACAGCCTGGACTTGGAAATGACATCTGAAGTGGGGGGCAGCCTTGTAGGGATAAGCCCTTACCCTGGGAGATCTGATGGTGCCTCCAGGTAGACAGTGTCAGAATTGAGTTAAAAATCACAGATCACAATTGAGTTAAATTGTAGGACACCTAGCTGCTAAAAATTGCTTGGTGTGGTAAAAATCACCACACATTTGGTAGACAGACATATTGAGAGCTGAGTGCAGAGGAAAGAAGAAAAACAGAATTCTCTCTTGTACTACTACTTTGGGCAATGCAGGGCTAGCAGTTACATAATCTTTTTCTTTTTTTTTTTTTTAGATTTTATTTATTTGACACAGAGAGATCACAAGTAGAGAGAGAGAGAGGGAGGAGGAAGCAGGCTCCCTGCCTAGCAGAGAGCCCGATATGGGACTCGATCCCAGGACCCTGAGATCATGACCTGAGCTGAAGGCAGAGGCTTAACCCACTGAGCCACCCAGGCAGCCCTACATAATCTTTTTCAACCACGCGTTCAACCTACATTTTCTACGGAGGCTTGACAACCGCCACATGGGATAAAGCCAATGATCCAAGGAACCAAAGAAAGACCCTGGTCTGGGTTTGAACACTAACTTTTGTATTGGGTCAACAGGCCATATCTTATAAAGCAACAAAAGAGTGCCCTGAACACATGCTCAATGTTTCCTTCAGTGAACAGAGGAAGGCTTTCCTTCAGTGAACACAGAAAGAACTCTATAACATCAGATGTAACTACAGTATCAAAGTTCTAACGAACATTAAAATACATTTAAATGTTCCCAGCTAATACAAATAAAATGTAGCAGACTTATTTATGTGGGGATTTGTCCAAGGTCACTTAGGCAAGTCACTTTGGCTCTCACGTTTGTTTTCTCTTCTGTAGAATAAAGGGATCAGCCGATGACTCCTAGTCATTTTCAGCTGTCAAATTTTAGCTGTCAGGCATGTCATGGGTACTCAGGAAACCTTTCTACTTAATAACTGCAGCTAAGTACAGCTTAAAATGATAAAATCAGATCTAGAACCTTATTTTATTCTTCTCCCTGAAAACTTCTGCCACTCTGCAGAGTTATTAATATAGAAAAGTACTGTTTGATCTCTTGTTAGCCAGAGTTGCCCTCCTGCTGCCTAACACACCTGTAAGGACTTCTCAGCCCTACATTTGCAAAGGCTGACTTTCTTACAATAATGGACCCAGCACTGCTCTTCTCACATCAATTTCCATATGCTTTCACTTCATCTAAAATAAAATCCTCCTCCATTTAAGCCCCAAAATGACACCCTGTTTTTAGTTGACATATACAACATGTATTTTCCAATAACCTAAATAATGTCTGACTGGGGAGTGGGCAGGGGCAGCAGCATAATCACAGTCAAACTAACCATGGCAGCAAAAGACCGGCTTCATTCCCCAAAAGCTTGAGTATGTAGTCCCGAGTTCCAAAGATGCTAATTTTGTACTTGGATTTACTATGTTGCTCTTCTTCTAAATGCCCACATAACTGAACGGCCCAGCTCAATCTCAGATGGCATGCAATCAAGGAAAATAATGGGCCATAGCAAATAACTTCAAAGCCTTGGCACTTCTTAGTTTAATAATATATAATTGCTACAATTTCTTTTAGCACAGTACTTTAATTAAATCCACTAAAGTCTCTACCTACCAGGCAGCCATTTTGCACTCTAAAATGAGGCATCTAGAATGCTTTTTTTTTTTCCCTCTCTTCAGTAGCCTTTCCTGCAACCCTGGCTTAGAGACACAGCCTCTTTCTAAGCCCACCTTCAGAGATAAGATTCAAAGACAAAATAAACTGTAGCTTATTTTAAAGCTTTAAAGAGCTATGCAAAGTGCTTATCATAGTTTTGTAAATGAGGCGCTATAAGCTTTCTGTACCCTTAAGCAATGAAAAAAACCACAGGGCCTCCAGAGGCAAAAGAATAGGAAAAAGAAAAAGGGTTAGAGAAAACATCCGTTTTATGCTATTAAGATATACAAAATAATATATAAAATATACTCCCAAAATATATTTTTAAAATTACATTCCTAATACTAAAAGAGAAAGTGGGAGGTGAAGATTTTTGACTTCCTATCATCATGACTTAAAGGCATTTGTCTAGAATATTCTTCAATAATTTTCATAATGAAATTGGTAACAATAATTCAGTGTTACATATCTTACGATTTCATTATTTTAGGAGTTATTTTTCATTAGCCCTATTTGAGATTAAACTATAATATTTATAAACATGGCAGTAGCCATCAGAAAAACAAAAAACCAAACATTTAAAAATGGTTGGCCCTGTAGTTCAAGACTGCAGGTGGGGAGGGAATGGCTACTTTTCATTATAAGTGTGTTTGTTCTATTGTGTTTTAATTAAGTGCATATACGACTTTGGTAATAATGTGCTGGATTTTGTTGTTGTTCTTGTTTTTTATTTACAAAACTAAATTTTGGAAAAGAATCTCGGGGCACCTGGGTGGCTCAGTGGGTTGCCCCTTGCCTTCAGCTCAGGTCATGATCAGGGTCCTGGGATCGAGTCCCGCATTGGGCTCTCTGCTCAGTGGGGAGCCTGCTTCCTCCTCTCTCTCTCTCTCTCTGCCTACTAGTGATCTCTCGCTGTCAAATAAATAAATAAATTCTTTAAAAAAATTTTTTTTGGAAAAGAATCTCTACAACAGAATTTCAATCATAGTTTTTTCCCCTACGATCCTTCATTGCTACACCATACTTTTTTTGAGGGGGAGGAAGGCACAGATTTACCTCCTTGACCAGTTTCTTTTCTACATATACTAATATGTTTCAAACGTTAGCCCGGGGGTTCAGGAGAAGGGGTGATCAGCTTTGATGGGGGTCAAAAATCACCTCAAGAGAAGCAGGTGAGCTAAAGACCATGTGGTGTGGGGATGATGAAAAGAACAGAGAGGGGTCAAGTGACTGGGTAGGGGTATGTCTTACAGAGCAGGTATGCAGGCAGCACCCAAGCAAGAAAACTGGAAGGACAAACAGGGACCAGAAGAGAGGAGGTATTTATCATCAGAAGTTTCTTCTGGTAACAACTCAGGTGTGGAGGTGAAGGCCAGTGGATGCAAGCTGTGAGGATGCAGACAGAGAATGACTGCAGACCTCCATCAGTGTGGAGGAGTGGCCGAGAACCAAGTCCCTGAGTGTCACAAGGAACAAGAGATGGTGCGGTCCTGCAGGTGGCCTCACCCCATGGAAGAGGGAGGGCTTCTGTACAAAGGATGGCAAGATGTCTGGACTCTGTGCAGTGCGGAGGTAAGCAGGGAGCAGAGCTTCTAGGAAGCGCCACAAAGGATGTGTTCTCCCTGCAGATGAAAGCATGAGGTGGAAACAAAGTTTTGGAGAAAAAGGCTATGAAGAGGGGCAAAAGGCTGGGCCATTTACTTACAGTGGAACCAGTTTTCCCCTGGGCCCAGGAGAAGAGGACTGGAAAGGGACAGAGCAGAGAGCCTGGCGGCGAGGTCAGCGTCCTTCTCGCCGAGGATGAAGCTGACCAGCCATGTGGATATGCTGCAGGCTGGGGGAAGAGTGTTCTTGTTGTTGTTGTTTTAAGTTTTTATTTAAATTCCAGCTAGTTAAAGTACAGTGTACTACTGGTTTTAGGTGCACAGTATCATGAGTCAGCACTTCCCACATCCAGGTGAAGAGCTTTACTTTGCAGCTATGCGTGCTGGGCGGGCCTGGCCTGAGGAGCTCAGGTGGCATCACGTAGGCCTGGTGTGCTCTCCTTCCTCATCCTGGGTGCAGCGGGGCACTGCAGAGGTGGACAGCAAGTGAGGGTGTGTGGGGCAGAGGCCAACCCCCAGCTTAACCACACACTCTTCATACCACAGGCACGGAACACTTCCAATTTCAACTTTCCATAGTCAGAAAACACAAACTTTTGCGTTCACTTGGGTTATTATTTTTTTTTCTACCATGAAACCCAAACTCATCTCTAGCTAGGAGCCGCTGCAGCCAGCAGAATGGAACAAGAAAGAACACACACCTGAAAAGCAGCCCTCACACTGCTCACCTACATCCTACTGGCTTACTCTCACTGCCCCCCCAACACCCCCCACCCCGGGCCTCTCTGTCAACATCTGTTACTCAAGTGTATGCATGGCTCTGAAAAACAAACCATTGTACTCTTTTCTGGTAAAAACAGCACTGGCTTCTTGGGGTTGGGGAGGAGAGGGGTGAGCTAAGATAAATGCTGGAAACCTCTTCCTCTGGGGCCCGTCTCAAAGCCCGGTGGCGGGGGTGGGGGGTGGGGGGCTCCAGGAGTACCCGTGAGGTGGAGAAACCTGCAGCCATTTGTAAAAGTGACGGAAGGGAGGGAAGTGACAGGTCCACTAGCAAGAAAGGTCACGTCACAGAAAAACTAGACAAAGCAAAAGAAAGATTTGCTCATGGCTAACACACAGTAATCATCAGACACTTCTGTACTCTAATTTCAACTACCTGTAACTAAGGAGTATTTAGTATTTACTGTATCTGTTTGTTCAACAAATACAAAGGAGAGGCCTACCATGTGCCTGGCACAAGTCAGATGCTTGAACTAAGACATAACTATTAGGGGGACAAAAAGAAGATGTAACGATGTGTTATGACCCGCTCTAGGTCCCAGGACCTTTCGAGGGAAAGGCCAGCCTGGCCCTTTGCAGTGTTCTTCCTGTACTACCAGTCAGTCCCAAATAGCAGAGATCTTGACAAGGAAAAAAAAAAGCAGCTCTCTGGGGCCGTTATTATTCTCTTTAGAGGACAAGCTCTACCATACTGCATCTACCGTTGTTACAGAGCAAATCTCTCAGAAGTCGTGAGTTGGCATTATAATTTTACCAGGAGCAGGAGTCACTGCTAGTTTTGCTACTTGACTAGGCAATTTACACATGATACGCTGCTTTAAACCTACTTCAGGGGTGGGTGGGGTGGGGATCAGGAGCCCAGGCCTGAAGTGCCACCACCTCCTAGTTCAGAATTCTCAAAGGAGTCCAGAGCTCTCCTAAAAGAGCCCCCTGCTGAGTCAGCGGGTCATGAGTGCACAGTCTTCAAGGGTGCTACATGGGGCTCTGCCCCTGTCACGCGCTCCCTCCCCCTCTTCCTTCCAGGACCCTGCAGGGAACACTCCACATGTGCTCTGCCCCTGGCTGTGTCCTGGGCATGGTGGTCACAGGGAGGAGGAAGCCACAGGAGGGATGATGTTCCCACGCACGCAGGCAGAGGTAGGGCTTTCAAGGCAGAAGAAACCACACGTGCGGAGCATGGGAGTTGGGTCTCTGGAGCCACGGAGAGTAAGTATAAGAAAAGAAGGAGCCGTGGGCAGGGCTGAAGGTGTGTTTTTCTCAGACCAGCACTGACCCTCATGGTCCATTCCAGGTGCCAGGTGCAAGTTCGGTGCCAAACAGAACCATGCCCAGTGTTCAGCAGGGTGGCTGTGACCCAGCTGCCCAGGACTGCTACAGAAGGTTCTGTGGCAGCTTGGAACACCCTGGATGAGCTGCACTTTGGACTAACATGGGGGACACTGCACTGCGGTGCGGCAGAAGTACCTAACAGTGGGAGGCTGCTCGTCCCCCCCTGAGTAAAAATGGAAGACAGGGACCTGGGCCTGGACAGCTAGTAAGCTGCCAGTTTTCTTAGTTTTAACAGAATTTTCAGTCACTGAAAAAAAGCTTTTTGATATAGAGAGACAAGAAATGTAACATTAACAGCTCCACCCAGTTCTAGAAAAATGGAAAGCTTCTGTCCAGTCTCACCCTGTAGTGGAAGAAGATGAAAGTCTTAGACATGGTCATCCTGTGATTCGGTCCACCTTATGCTTTACAGCAAACCAACTTGGACAAGAGAAATCTCCATGTTCTGAACAAGATGAGCCGATGTCTGATACTGCAAGAAAGAATCTCTATAGAAACTATATCCACAGATGCCATGGAAAAGCTACAATAAACTCAACACTACTCAGGGCAACAGATAAAAAATCCTGTGGATTCCATATAGAGTTCTAGAGTCTCTGTGGAAAGTCAGATCAAGACTGGACGAAGGCTACAGACACATGCAGAAGCATGAAACTGGACCACATTCTTATACCACACACAACATAAACAAATAAGACCAAATGGATTAAAGACCTACATGTGAGACCTGAAACCATAAAATCCTAGAAGAGAGCACAGGCAGTAATCCTTCTGACGTTGGCTGTAGCAACGTTTTTCTACATATGTCTCCTGAGGCAAGGGAAACAAAAGCAAAAATAAACTACTAGGACTACATCAAAATAAAAAGCTTCTGCACAGCAAAAGGAACAATCAACAAAACTAAAAAGACAACCTACTGAATGGGAGATGCTATTTGCAAATGGCATATTCAATATAAATGGCATATCCAAATAAATACATCCAAATATATCCAAAAAATATAAAGAACTAATACAACTCAATACCCAAAAAATAATCCAATTAAAAAATGGGCAGAAGACATGAACAGACTATTCTCCAAAGAAGACATCCCAAGAGCCAAAGGACACAGGAAAAGACGCTCAACATCACTCACCATTAGGGAAATGCAAATCAAAACCACAATGAGCTATCACCTCACACCTGTCAGAATGGCTGAAATAAAAACACAAGAAATAACTAGTGTTGGAGAGGATGTGGAGAAAGGGGAAACCTCTTAACTGTTCGTGAGAATGCAAGATGGTGCAGCCACTTTGGAAAACAGTGTGGAGGTTCCTTAAAAAATTAAAAATATGGGGCGCCTGGGTGGCCCAGTGGGTTAAAGCCTCTACCTTTGGCTCAGGTCATGATCCCAGAGTCCAGGATCGAGCCCCACATCAGGCTCTCTGCTTAGCAGGGAGCCTGCTTCCCTTCCTCTCTCTCTGCCTGCCTCTCTGTCTACTTGGGATCTCTTTCTGTCAAATTAAAAATACAATCTAATCATTGTACCACTGGGTATTTACCCCACAAATACAAAAACACTAATTCAAAGGGATACATGCACCCCTATGTTTACTGCAGCATTATTTACATTAGCCAAATCATGGAAGCAGCCCAAGTGTCCATCAGTAGATGAATGGATAAAGAAAAGGTGCGGGGGGGGTGTGTGTGTGTGTATCTCATAAATACATATCTCATAAAAAAGAATGAATCTTACCATTCAGCAACATGAATGGATCTAAAGAATATAACGTTAAGTGAAATAAGTCAGGAAAAGGCAAATATCCTATGATCTCACTCATATGTGGAATTTAAGAAACAAAACAAATGAGTGAACGAAAAAAAAAGAGAGAAAGAGGGGCGCCTGGGTGGCTCAGTGGTCTAAGCCTCTGCCTTTGGCTCAGGTCATGATATCAGGGTCCTAGGATTGAGCCCCGCATCGGGCTCTCTGCTCAGCAGGGAGCCTGCTTCCCCCGCCCCTGCCTACTTGTGATCTCTCTGTCAAAATCAATAAATAAAATCTTTTTTAAAAAAAGAGAGAGAGAGAGAGAGAGAGAAACCAAGAAACAGACTCTTAACTACAAAGAAGAAATTAACGGTTACCCGTGGGGAGGAGGGTGAATAGGGGATGGGGATTAAAGAGTATACTTATGATGAAAAAATTAAATTAAAAAAAAAAAAAGACTGGAGGAATGTGTGTGAAGGTCAAAGACATGGCAGCTGCCCTTGGAGAAGGAAGACAGGTGATAATCTGGACTCAGGAGACAGAGACCATGCTAACAAGCAGGTAAGAGGAGCCAGGAGGAAGCTGACCAACGTGGCCAAGTTAAGTGTGCATTTAAATACCCAGCTGAGAGAGAAAAATCAATTCTATGCCAATATTTCTTTTTTTTTTTTTTAAAGATTTTATTTATTTATTTGTCAGAGAGCGAGCGAGCGAGAGTGAGCACAGGCAGACAGAGTGGAAGGCAGAGTCAGAGGGAGAAGCAGGCTCCCCGCGGAGCAAGGAGCCCGATGCGGGACTCGATCCCAGGACGCTGGGATCATGACCTGAGCCGAAGGCAGCTGCTTAACCAACTGAGCCACCCAGGCGTCCCAATGCCAATATTTCTGAAAGAGAGAACACAAAATGGACATGACAAATGAGAGCCTATCTCAAAGTACAATCTGCAAGCTTCAGGAGAGGGGAAATAAAATGACAACCATTTGTCCAGAAGAAATGGAGCTTCTCGGGCATTACCTTTCAGACAGATCATGATGTGGAACAAGAGGAGGAAGACTCTGGGGCAAATGGCAGGACGAGCCAGGAGGATGAAGAGCTGGAAACCTTAGGAAGCCACACAAAAACCTGAAGAAAAAGCTTTAAAGAATGATTTCTTCTCCTTCTTCTTCTTCCTCTTCTTTTTTAAAGATTTTTTTTTTTGGGGGCACCTGGGTAGCTCAGTCCTTAGGCATCTGCCTTTGACTCGTGTCATGATCCCAGAGTCCTGGGATTGAGCCCTGCATCGGGCTCCCTGCTTGGCAGGAAGCCCGCTTCTCCCTCTCCTCCCTGCTTGTGTTCCTGCTCTCTCTCTCTCTCTCTCTCTGCCAGATAAATAGATAAAACCTTTAAAAAATTATTTTCAAGGTAATCTTGGCACTTACAACCCTGAGATCAAGAGTCACACGCTCCACTGACAAAATCAGCCAGGGGTCCCTGTCTCTTCTCAAAGCAGGTTCTCTTCCTGGTCACTGAATGAGGGCATGGGAAGCTGCAAGAAGCCTCCTCATGACAGGAGGCAGCTGTAGGCCTGACACAGCAGAACGGCATGACACTCAGCTTCTAAAGCGGATCCTTGTGTGTCTGAGGAGTCAAACCTTCTTCTTCCTCCTCTATTGCCAAATCCAGTTTTCCAATGGATCCAAAGATGGTGTTTATGACAAGAGGATTTCCTCTTCCTCTCCCCCTCCAGAAAACATGGTTAACCCCCATCTACCACCCCCAGAAGCCCCTCAGCATCTTCCCACCACCACCAGCTGGTTTTCCATCTAGGGCTTCTTTTTCTTATCCTCCCTGAGGTGTTGGATTTTCCCTGTATATTCCTGTGCAGAAAATACAAGAGAGCTACCTCCTGGGGGTTGCTGAGCCTCCACATGGCTCCATGATCAAAATCCTAACACACACACACACACACACACACAGCTTTAAATCATTTTCCATCTTTTTTTTTAAAAGACTTTATTTATCTATCTGAGAGATTGAGAGAAAGAGAGAGCACAAGTAGGGGGAGGAGCAAAGAGAGAGGCAGACTCCCCGATGAGCAGGGGGCCAGATACCCGGCTCTAATCCCAGGACTCCTGAACCATGCCCTGAGCTGAAGGCAGACACTTAACTGCCCCATTCACCCAGGTGCCCCAGATTCTGACTTTTTATCATGAAGTATTTTTGAGTTATTTATATTTAGTTTTAAAAATTTACATAAATGTTTTCACTTTTGGTCAAATTGCAACTCAATATAAATTTTGGACAGATTTTTAGTGAGAAAACATAGTTCAAACTATTCCCATTTTTATCATATATTCTAGAAAATATAAACAGCAAATGTGAATCTGATGAGCCAGACCACTGTTCCCTCAATCATACAAGCAATTCAGCTACCTGGGATGTTTGAAGTAGCAAAATGCTTTTCTTCTTGCAAATGGTTCTACATAACACAGCAGCAGGAAAACGGGGAAAGTTCCCTGTTGGGATCCATCAACTTCAGTTGATCTTAAAAATCTTAAAAATCGACTTAAAAACTGAAGAATAATTTAAGAATTGATCTTAAAAAGGACTCCAATAATGTGGGAATCAAAACGAATGATAATATTCAACTATTACATGTAAAAATCTCAGTGACTAATGCTATTACTGCATGCATTCAAAAGGATTTCCCTTTCCAGGAAATGTCAAAATAGAGGTATGTTTTGAACAATGAATAAGCCCTGGGCAGGGCTGTCAGCATAAAGACATATGCTGGTACTAGAGGCATTTTTATAAGCTCAACAGTTTTGTGTATGCAAAATGTCATCTACGTTCGGTCAGAATATATATATATATATATGTGTGTGTTTTTGTGTATTTGTGTGTGTGTGTGTGTGTGTGTGTGTATGTGTGTGTGTATATATATATATATATATATATACATACATACATACTTTTTTAAAAAAATTTTCAATTTAGGAGGATGTTTGGTCATAAGATGATGAGCATTTGCAATGAGAGATGTGTCAGAATCTACCACCTGGAGCACTTCAAAAAAGGAAAAAATGGCTACCTTCTAACATCAGGTTTAAAGGCTTACCTTGGTCAATTACCTTTGCTACTATACAATGTGTTCTGTTTTTTGTTTCTTTTTTTTAAGATTTTATTTATTTATTTGACAGAGAGAGATCACAAGTAGGCAGAGAGGCAGGTAGAGAGAGAGAGAGGAGGAAGCAGGCTCCCTGCTGAGCAGAGAGCCCGATGTGGGACTTGATCCCAGGACCCTGAGATCATGACCTGAGCCGAAGGCAGCGGCTTAACCCACTGAGCCACCCAGGCGCCCCCAAATGTGTTCTGTTTTAAGAGAAGTTTTGTGAATAGCCTGAGAGAGAACAGGCCTATCTGTAACTAGGAAACAGTTCTACAGTTTCATAAACCGGTGTGTTCAAGCACACTGCCCTTTGCCCTGCTGAGTCTTTCAAGCTCCTTAGAAAACTTTATGGAAATGAAGACATTCAGGGTTAAATGAGAAAGGTCCCCTGCCAGCCTGACCCTATACGGGAATAATGGCCTTGGCAAGAGGGCCTGCGTGCCCTGGGAGGCAGATGTCAGCCTGGTGGACAGTCCCCTGGACTGGAAAGGCTAAGTCTGTGATAGCGTGATGCACCAGATCTGTACTCTCCTTCGGCTGTAACTGGATATCTCCATGTCAGGAGCCAGCAAGGATCTCTAGGCAGCCCCTTAACGGATTACAGAAATTTCTGCTGCTGACTTCCCACTGGCCTTGAAAAGTTACTTTATGAAATATCTACAAAATTTCATAACTTAAGAGTTTTAAGAGAATGGTCTTGATCCATTCTCTGAAATGGATCCCATTTAAATCCCATCCATAGTAGGTGCCTAATTAATATTTGGGTACCAAAATATAAAACTGAGAGACCCTGTTTGTTCTTAGCCATCTAGATGATTTACCAAACAGATTTGATTTTAACAAACATTTTGCAAATAAATTCAATAAATTTGCTAGCTATAGTAAAAGGTACAATATGATTTTTTAATATTTATCATTTTGAGCAATTAAATAGCAGACATTTTGTCTCTTAAACTTTTAAATTATATGGGCACGTGGGTGGCTCAGTTGGTTAGGCATCTGACTTTGGCTCAGGTCAGGATCTCAGGGGTCCTGGGATTGAGCCCCACGTTGGGCTCCCCACTCAGCAGGGAGTCTGCTTCTCTGCGTCTGTCCCTCCCCCTGCTTGTGGACACTCTCTCTCTCACTCTCTCAAATAAAAAAATAAACTTCTAAATTATAAAAAACCTGGGGTGCCTAGGTGGCTCAGTTGGTTAAGTGTCAGACTCTTGGTTTTGGCACTGGTCATAATCTCAGGGTCCTGAGAGACCAAGCCCCAGGCCAGGCCCCAGGCTCAGTATGGAGTCTCCTTGGGATTCTCTCTCCCTCTCCCCCTCCTGCTCAATGCTCTCTCAATAAAAATAAATAAATCAATCTTAGAAAAATAAATTATAAGAACCTTAGAGCAACATTACAAACATTGGAAAGAAAAAAGAATTATTCTTAATCTCAAGACTATGGTAATGCTGGGGCACCTGGGTGGTTCAGTGGGTTAAGCCTTTGCCTTTGGCTCAGGTCATGATCTCAGGGTCATGAGCATCGGGCTCTCTGCTCAGCAGGGAACCTGCTTCTCTGCCTACTTGTGATCTCTCTCTCTGTGTCAAATAAATAAATAAAATCTTAAAAAAAAGAAAAGACTATGGTAATGTTTTTATCTATTCATCTCAAAATGCATATTGACTTAATTATATTCATGCCATATAAACAACTCCATATGATTTTTCATTTATTTTCTACATAGCTAGTTTTTATAATATTTCCTAATACCTGTATTCATTGAATTAGAACTTTGTTTAATATGGTTTGCTTATTATTTTTGTTACAGTTTTCATAATTTATTTTTTTAAGTTTATTATTTTAAGTAATTTTAAGTATTTCCAACATGGGGCTCAAACTCACAACCCTGAGATCAAGAGTCTCAAGCTCTTGATACACCATATATCACCTGTCAATATTAAGTTTTATAAAGTATTAAATAGGAAGCCAGAAGTAACTCCAACCAAATAGTAACTCCACTGAATGAATGAAAAAGTACTCATTCTAAAGCTCACTCTAAAAATCATTCTAAAATTTAATTAAGATTAAATTACAGAGAAACCATCAGAAAAAAAGGACAGAATATTTATCATATCTATGGGGAAAGGATCATTCAGTTTATAAGTAAAAGAAGATATGGCAAAAGGAAAGAACTACAATGTCAAGTAGATTAAAATTTTAAGCTTACATATAATTCAAATAATAATAAAATGTAAGCTAATGAGAAAAATATATTTAAAAACAGTTTAAAGTAACTTTTATTTCAAGAAGGATTCCAGAAGAATAAATTTGTGTATGTTAAACAGGTAATAAAGGCAGAGATATGTTAAAATAGCACTCTGCCCATAAAATTAATCTTTGAGTACAACGGCTATGGGTACTCTGAAGTCTGTTGTTTCTTGTCAAAAATGCTACTACACCAACAAATAGTCTATACACAGTAGAAGGTAATAATGAGCACTAAAGAAAGACTGGCACACTGAGTGATTTACATGAATTAATCACATTTAATCTTTACAATAATATATGCTTCTGTCCTATTATTACCTGCATTTTACAAATGAGGAAAGCAAGGCTCAAAGAGGTTAACTAACTTGAACAAGGTCAGGGATCTGGATGAGAATCCAAACATCCTGATCCAAAGCCAGCATACAGTCAATCTGCTAGAAACCTTACTGGTCCTCCGAACAAAATATAACTGCCAAAAATCTAATCTATCACCATAAGGTATCAACTTATTTTTGGTAAACTGTTTCTCCTCACACATGATTATTACCATGCAAATGAAATTCTGATACTCTTTTCTCTCCTCATAATATGGTGATGTTATCCCATACATGTATCATAAAATATCCATAAATAGTTTACTGTAATGCATCAATGATCCATAATATCCCAGGCAAGCACTTTGATATATTTCAGCCCAGTCATATGTTTACACACCATTGTGTCTTCTCCAGAAAATTACTATCTAATCTCAAGAGATCAATGCCATTGGATTTCAACTAAGGTAAGGTGTAACCTTGACAGTTTCCAGAAAGCCAACATGACAGCTTTGAGAGTGGCAGCACCACTGCTGGCGGCTTTCTTATAATGCTATTACACAATCAGTAACCAAAAAAAATGAAGGATGAGGAAAACAACTGACTTCCCAAAATACACAGTACATGTTCTTTTGGGTTATGGGTATTGAAAAAGTGTTGACAGTAATGTATTGTTCTGGAGTGACCTCCTCCTCCTCCCCCCAGGTCCCCCTCCCAACCTGGTTATATTTATGAGAGGGACCCTAGCAAAGTGAAGAGCACACAGATAAAGGACATCAGGCTGGTGAGAGGCATGGATAGCGTCACACACTCATTCATTCACACACCAGTGTATTTTCAAGGTGCACCCAGGGTGTGCCACGAGCTGGGGAGCCCAAAAAAAGAATCAAAGAGTCCCTATCCTTGTAAAACCTGCAGTTCTGTGGCAAGAAGTCAGAGAAGATAGTGGCAAAATAACACAATGTGTGGTTTAAGAGAGGTCATGGGGGAGGGGTGGTTTCAGATGGCAGAAGACAGAGGAGAAACAGAACCTGAGATACCACGCTCTGTGAGGTCTGGGCTCTCAGGGTCAGGGCTGGAGCCTGTGGCTGGGGGGTGCTCCAACTGAGGGTCATCTTGGTCTGGAGCATCACCAAGACTTATGCCCCTAAGAGAATCTCCAGTTATCTCCCACCAAATCATCTGCCATTGGTGGAAGAGGAGGGTGCATTGAACATAGATTTGGGTAAGTAAATAACTTGCACTTGCAGTTGGTGAGTACTTATTTTTTTTTTTAATGCCAGTTCTTTTTTTTTTAAAGGCTTTATTTATTTATTTGACAAACAGAGATCACAAGTAGGCAGAGAGGCAGGCAGGCAGAGAGAGAGAGAGAGAGGAAGAAGCAGGCTCCCTGCTGAGCAGAGAGCCCTATGTGGGGCTTTGATCCCAGAACTCTGGGATCATGACTGGAGCTGAAGGCAATGGTTTTAACCCTCTGAGCCACCCACACGTCTCCCTGGTGAGTACTTTTTTAGAAGAGGCAAATTCACTGTCTATTTAGTGACTGCTTCTATTCAACAGTGACTGATACGGGTTTTTGTTTTGTTTTGCTTTTTTTGTTTTTGTCTGGGTATTTTGAAAGAACTCCCATGTACTTGCTTTTCCCCAAACCAGTGTTTCTTATTTATTTATTTGTTTGTTTGTTTGTTTATTACCAGTGCTTCTTAAAGTGTGGCTGTGGATCAGAACTACCAGACTGCCAATTCTTTACTACCAGTTCCCAAAGAAATAAGCAGGAAAATCAAAGTAAGCATTTAGAAACTTTATGTATTTATTGGCTCTCATTTAAAAAAGTTGGGACTTTGTAGGTATCTCTTTGCCTTTATTACATTTTTGTAATAATTCATCTTAGTATATTTTATAAAAACACTGATTCATGACAGAGTAGAACAAAACAGTCTTTCACCACTGATAGTTTGAGAGGCACAGCTCCAAATAATTTTGAGTGTATAATTATACATAAGTGTACTTCCCTCTACCCCTGAAAATAAACTGGAGAGGGACGACTGGGTGGTCCAGTTGGTTAAGTGACCGACTCTCGGTTTTGGCTTGGGTCGTGATCTCAGGGTGGTGAGATGGAGCCCCACATCGGGCTCCATACTCAGCCTGGAGTCTGAGAGAGATTCTCTCTCCCTCTCCTTGTACCCCTCCCACTCAGGCTTTCTCTAAAATAAATAAATAAATCTTAAAAAAAAAAAAAAGTCCACAAAGAACGTAAAATAACAAAAAGGTTGTAAAAAAAAAAAAAAAGCACATAGCCTATGGGATGAGAATCTCATCTCATCTAAGTTCTTAAGATCTACCATTTATTTGGTTTCCCTTTCTCAGTCATTGAGCCTTGCACTCTAAGTACATGGGCTCGTTCAATCCTCACCGCCACGAGACAAAGTACAAATTATCACTGTTTCACTCTTAAGAAAACTGAGCCCCAAGAAAGCCACATCATAAGCCAATGACTTGCAGCTAGGAAAGGGGCAGAGCCACAAGATGAGTCTCCTGGACTGCACAGCCAAAACTCAATACTGTCTAATGTAACTCAAAACTGACTCAATTATCAATCAGCAGGTGCAAGGTCTAATCTCTCAGGTAACCCAGGCATTCCCCATTCCCCTCCCCCTGTTCCCCGTGGTATGAGTGACCTAACTAGAAAAGTTAACTGGTCATACAAACTACAACTCTGAGGACAAGAATTTACCTCTAATTAGAAAACAAAAAACATGGCTCAATGGGTTAAGCCACTGCCTTCCACTCAGGTCATGATCTCAGGATCCTCAGATTGAACCCCAAGTCGGGCTCTGCTCAGCGGGGAGCCTGCTTCCTCCTCTCTCTCTCTGTCTGCCTTTCTGCCTACTTGTGATCTCTCTGTCAAATAAATAAATAAAATCTTAAAACAAAAACAAAAACTGTACTTTCAGTTCTCTATGAACTGAACAGTGTTTAACAAACTGCAGTCTGCAGGCAAAATCCAGCTCACCTCCTGTTTTTATCAATACAGATTTCCTGGAATACAGCCATGCCCATTGATCTACACATTGTAAATTATGGCTGGTCTTAGATACAAATGGCAGAGTGGAGGAGTTTTGATAGTGATTGTAAGGCCTACAGAGCCTAAAATGTTTACTTCCTGACTTTTAACAGAGAAAGTTTGTCAGCTCCTTCTCTGTATCAGTAAGACAGGCAACGGTGCAGATTATGAATCAATAAAGTAAGCCCTAATCTCACTTTAACCATTAGGTTCAGTGTCTGACATATCCAGACTTCTCTAATGCTTTTCAGGCAGAGATGATTTGCATTCTGGCTATTTTTTCCTTTGTCAAGTTTTTAGAGGAAAGTATACCAACTAGCTAATTCTCCCAAAGGAAACTGGCAGAAAGATGAAGGGTTTTAAATAACCCACAACCTAGAGTCTCTACCATCCACTGTAAGAACCATCATGCACTCACTGTAGGCATGCATTCTTAGCACTTTCCACATACTTGTGAGGATTTTAGGCAATCCTCCTAATGACCCCCAGAAGGCAAGTCCTCCAGGCCCCTAGAGATTCGGTAACCTGATTAGAACCATAGTGATAAGCTAAGTCAGTCCTGCATCTAGAATCTGGTCCCAATACTCTCACTCCAAAGTTCACCCTATTACTTCTCTCTGGTGTTGAGAAAGGACAGTAACATGTAAAAGATTGTAAATTAATCTAAATTAACCTCAAAATGTAAAGTAACCAGATATAACCCAGATTTTTAAAATGAGAATTTGTTAATATTTTAGACAATCAAAGTGAAGTAACCAGGTATTTGTAACATTACCATAACCTTTGGAAACAAATGTTTTACCTGACAATTTACTTATATGCATCAGTGTTTCCGTTTTAACAAAAGACAGAGAAAAAATGTGACTGAGACACATCTTAATTACAGGCTTTTTTAGTTCTGATATGAATTGAATTTTCCTATTAGATAATACTTTCCAGAACAACAATGACATTTAAATCCTTCTGAAAGGAAATATACCTTTTAGTGGGTTTATATTTGCAAAGAACTAAAAGAACATTGGCAGAGAGTCAGGTTTTCACAAAGTACATATACATACACCAAATAAATACAGATTAGAAAACTAAAGAAGCATCTCCAACCGTTATTTTCATTTTCAACGTTACTGCTACTTTAGGAGGAGCTGTTCAATTCCTAAGCCTTTCATAGTTCATTAAGAATTTCTAAGCAGATAAGGTGATGGAGTTAACCAAAATGATACACACTACAGTGAGAAAATGAGTAAGTATTTGATCTTAAAAGTTAAAATACTCTAGTTGGTTATCTATTTCCATAAACAATAAATTCACTGAATCATATGTCTTCAAAATTAATTTTGACATACATCAATCATTCTGGTTGTCACAGTATTTTAGACAGAAATACCTGTCCCACAGTATCCATCCAGACTACTGTAAATGGTAGAAACATCTTGAATTATGTACTTTTTAGACATAATTCTTCATCAAAGGGTTATATGCTTTTTGGAATCTGAGTTCCACAAACACTGTAATTTCACTGTTAAATATATTTACAGGGTCATTAATATTCAAATTATGTAATAAAGATAGTACAACCAGCTGATAAAATGTGATTAACATTCACTTACAGTAGCTTAGTAGGCTTTGCCAAATGTGACTTCCCATAACAGGCTATGAGGTTCTGATTGCATTAAGCTTCCTGATTATTCTTTTCTATCGTATGGTATTTTAACACTATTTCTGAGATTCCAAAAAGTCATCATCAAGTGGATTTCAAGGTCTTTTGGAATTCGCAAGGTCTCAGGTTCATGATATTAAAATTCTTCCCACATGCCTGTTTTCCAAGTTCATATTCCTGAATTTCTTATATTTTTATAAACAATGGCTACTTTCCAATTTTGTGATCTGTCCAGTTTAACTCTACAAAACTGAGACCACTGGTAAAAGGTTTTTCAAGCTTTTTATGTTGGTTTCTTATAAATAAACTCACATTTCTGAAAAAGCACATTACTCTCAATTTCCTCTGGTATATTTCAGATATATTCTGTCTCAGAGATAAAACAAACATGATTATTATGTTTTAAACAATAAACACTGCTGTCAGCACATTATTTTCATTAAGTGAATTTTATCATTTGGTTTCATAAACAGCAGCTGGTTATTCTTGTTGAAGTTCATTACCTCCTCATAGTGATCAGCAAACCTTGGGAAGTGATTATTTACAATTAAGAAACTTCTTATATTACAGACATCTCTAAGTTTGTAATCAAGTACAGATTCAAATTATGTCCTTTTATAGAATTGTGGATTTTTGCATAACCAAACACATTCCTATAGTCCCACCAAAAAAAAAAACCTTACAGGCTATTAAAAATGTGCCCATTTCCTGTTTAAGCATGTAACCTAGGATCAATCAAAAAGGATGTCTGAGGTAGTAGCTTTGTCATAATCTTTTGAGTCCTTCATGTTCTAAAACTTGAAAACTCTAACTTTAGAAAAATATTTAAAGAAAAAATATTTAAAGGTATCTCAGTGCCAATTTGTACATAAAATATGCCAATAAATATATTTCTGGTCCAACAGCATGCTATTTATTAGCACAGTGCAATTTCCTCATTTACATACATTTCAACACTCATAAGAACATAAAAATTCTCAACTGGGAAAAGCTAACATTTTAATAGCTTTCTCACTGGAGATGCTCCTCCTAGGAAACTGAAATAAAAGAAAATATTAGAAATCTGATCTGTGAGAGACCAAAAAATTATTTATTGAGCACTTACTCCATACTAGGTAAGTGCTGGAGGCAGCATATGTAGGATAGATAATGGACCACACCGTCTATGGAAAACAGGTGTTAAACAAAGAGTTATAAAAATAACTACAATTAGAGAGGGCTTAAAAATATTTTTCTTGGGGCACCTGGGTGGCTCAGTGGGTTAAGCCTCTGCCTTTGGCTCAGGTCATGATCCCAGGGTCCTGGAACGAGCCCCACATCGGGCTCTCTGCTCAGTGGGTATCCTATTTCCCCCTCTCTCTCTGCCTGCTGCTCTGCCTATCTGTGATCTCTCTGTGTCAAATAAATAAATAAAAGTCTTTAAAAAAATTTATGTTATTCTAAAAGTAAACACAACAACAATAAAAATGTATTTGAGAGTGCCTATGTGGTCAGGCATTATTTAGGACTTTACATGTATTCATTTATTTCATCATCAATGTAATATATATTTGTTATAGAAAATTTGGTTAATACAAGAACAGACAAAGAAAATTTTAAGAAGTTGCTCATTGCATTTACTCAGAAATAATGATGTGATATTCTGGTATATATCATATTTTATTCGCCATAGATTTTTCCCCTCCATTTGATGATATATCTTCAATGGTTTCTCTTGGCTTTAAATACTCTTCAAAGTCCTATTATTTTTTGGTGGTTCAATAATGTTCCAATCCCTGTGCATACTATAATTGATTTGATTATTTCCTGACTCTTGGAGATTTATGTGGCTTCTAATTATCATTTATTTTTTTAAAGAAAACAATGGTGAGCATTCTCAAGCATTTTCTTCATCCACATCTCTAATTATTTCCTTTGGATAGACTTCTAAAAGTAAGATTACAAGGTCCAATTACACTCTAGTTACAGTTTATCAGTTTATACTCCTTCATGAGGAATTATGTTTATCATACCACACCCTTAATTGAATCAAATATTACCCTAACAAAGTACATTTTCCAACCTGAAAAGTACAATCACATATCACTGTGTGTGGTCAACCTGTGCAGCAAACATTCTTTATGTATGGTTCTATGCAACACTTTTTAAAAGACAACTTAATTACATCAAACAACATTAATATTTAGAAAACCTCAAGTGGCAAACATTACATACATTACATACATATTTTTTTTAGAACTTAGGGAAAAGTCAGTTCCCTAATGCAAACACTTCCTGCCGGAAGTCAGAACATTAGGACTTTTTCTCAGAGTAAATTCATATTGAGGTAAAAATGTCAAAATAGTGGAAGAAAATCGAAAGAACTGTGACTCAGCATACAAAACATACTGATTTAGAAATAATGACCAAAATGAAATAAAATGAAGAATGAAACAAGAAATAATGACCAAAATGAAATAAAATGAAGAATGAAACATTTACCACAGAGAATGGACCATAACAAAAACTAGAAATAGAGAGAGCAACTCCACCAGGAAAAAAAAAAGAAACACACACACACACACACGGAGTGCATAAAGCATCATTCCCAAATGAGTCATTAAAATTTTGGAAAAAAGTCAATGTCATAACTGGAGATATCCTCACCCACAGTGTTTGGCCTTTCATTCTTCTCTGCTTAATACCCCTCAAGAGCCGCGGAAGCTGCTGGAAAATGGATACAACAGATAACAGACTCCTTGCATAGCCAGACTTACTGGGGGAAAACAATAAGAATAAGAGATGGGGAAAGATTTCACCTTTGCAGAAATGTGTTATTGGAGGAAATCCAAAGAGGACATATAACAAGACCTTAAGAATAAAGAACCAGAGCTGTTCATTGTTGACTAAAAGTGGTGAAGGCAGGACTGGAATTCTGGACAATTCTGGAATGAGTTAAGTTCACTTACCGCCTGAGCAAACCCCCATCACCAAAGTATTAGGGGAAAGAAATACACATTTCTCAAGAGGAAAAATTCCAAGGAGGTCCAAAGAAAAATTACTACCAATAACAAAGCATTTCCCACATTTCTACTGCCTTTATGTAAAGACACTCAACTGTGTCTGTGGGGGGAAAATATCTTTTTCCTGAATTTATATATTTTTTCTGAAGTATATTTTCTGAACTAAAAGATACAGTAGCACTCTCCAAAGATGTATTAACAAATCTGTAGGCACTAAATTTCAACAGACTTAACAATAAGTAACATTTCAGCAGTCTGCAAGAAGCTAATTAGTCACTATATGTTCTAGGTACTGTGCTATGTGCCATTAACAGAGTGAAAAATTCTCACTGGATCTCAGGCCTCAGAAAACTCACAGTCTGGCAGGCTAAAAATACACTTAAACACGAGCTAGCAGTTGTCAAAGGGCTTTCACATCTATCAAGAGTTTAAAACCCTGAAAGGGACAGAGTTCTCAGAATGAAGATAAAAATCATATTTTTTCATCTCCAGACAGAACATGAAAACAGAATGAAAGGAAGTCCAGTGGAACTAACTGATCCTTTCTTTCTCAGTATTTATTTCCAAAGATACACACATGCATTTACTGCATGACTCCATAAAGGAAAAATTTCACATTAAAAAGAACACCTACTCTCATTCCTTCTCATTTAGTCCCATATGACTACAACGCAGTAAAGTGACCCATTTGATGCCATGTATAATAAAATGTTTTTAAGAGAGTAAATGGAGGTTTAACTTTTTTTTCTCAAAATGGAAAGAGCTGAAATTTCTTTCTGATATTGCATCTATGACTTTTGAAATAATGGAATATACTTTTAAAAAATCAAGATAATAATAATGAAATAACTAAACAAATGATAGGATTAAGTTCCAAAGTAACTCCCATTAGTTCCTCAAAAAATTAAAAACAGAACTATTATCCAGCAATTCCACTTCTTGAAGTGGAAGTTGAAGAAAACAAAAACACTATCTCAAAGAGATATCTGCACCCCTCTGTTCATTGCAACATTATTTATAAAAGCATGACATAGAAACAACCTGGGGCACCTGGGTGGCTCAGTTGGTTAAAGCCTCTGCCTTCGGCTTGGGTCATGATCCCAGTGTTCTGGGATCAAGCCCCATATCAGGCTCTCTGCTCAGCAGGGAGCCTGCTTCCCGCCCCCCCCACCCTGCCTCTCTGCCTACTTGTGATCTCTGTCTGCCTCTCTGCCTACTTGTGATCTCTGTCTGTCAAATAAATAAATAAAATCTTAAAAAAAAAAAAAAAAGGAACAACCTAAGTGCCCGCTGATGAATAAATGGATTTAAAAAATGTGATACACACACAAGAATATTATTTGGCAAAAGCAAAGAAAGAATTTCGCCATTTGCAACAACATGGATGGACTCTGAGGGCATTATGCCAAATGAAATAAATCAGAGAAAGACAAATACAGTATAATCTCATATGGGGAATTAAAAAAAAAAAGCTAAACTCATAGAAATAGAGAATAGAATGGTGGTTGCCAGGGGCTGGAGGGTGGGGGAATGGGAAGATATTAGTCAAAGGGTACAAACTTCCACACATAAGATGAGTAAGTCCTAGAAATCTAATATACAGGATGATGATTATAATCATACCAATCATACTGTATTATACACTTGATAGTTGCTACAAGAGTAAATCTTAAATACTCTCACCACAAACAAAAAAATTATAACTATGTGAAGTGATAGATGTGTTAATTAACTTTATTGTAGTAATCATTTTTTAATATAGACCTATACCAAATCATTATGTTCTAACACCTAAAGTGTACAGAATGTTATGTCATTTGTATCTCAGTAAAGCTGCGGGAGTGGGGGTGTGGACAGAGGGACCTCTATTAGCTGACGTAATGGAATTATATTAGCAGTAATAGAAAATTTGACAAAAATAAGCATCATGTTACATACAGATTTTTTAAAACTTATTTGAAAGGAAACAGGCAAAGCAAGCACATTCATTTGCAAGATTTGTTGTACATCTAACTCTGAGCCACACTTTTACAATGGCTTTAAAAGAGTTATCTAATTTAATGATCCCAGAAGTGCTCTGAGATGGAGAGCTTTTTCCCTATTTTATAATCAAGGAAACTGAGGCTCAGAAAGGCAACATAATTTGCCCAAGTTCTTGTTACTAGAAAGTGGTAGAACCAGAACTGAAACTCAGGTCAGATGGCTCCTGGTACTTCAATGCCTCCTATTTAGAATGTACAAATCAGGCATGACAAATATTTGTAGGGAAAGAACTAGGATGCTTTTCCATGGGACTATAATCTCAACCGCCTGATGGCCTCATAGAGGACTGGTGAGCATCAAGTGACTGTGTGCATGTGTGTGCCTGGTAAACTGTAAGGCACTATGTATGGTGTTACTGGTTCTGTGATGACTTTAAGGGAAGAAAAGAACCAATGTGCTGAAGCTGCATACAGGGAAGCAAACTATACCTTAGAGAAAGAAGAACTTTGGACCAATAAACCTCCTTGTATGGGACTGCATGCCTATCTCTCAAAGAGGCAAGAGCCCATGACTACTTGTCTAAGATTTGGGATGGTAGGAAGATGCTAGATTAGAAAGACCTTAATACCCATTCCACTTCTAACATTGTCCAAAGACAAGAACAGCTTAGAATCAGTCCCATAGGGAAGGAATACCTTTAGTATCATTAATCCAACTTTAAAGATATTTGGGATTATTCTGAAATGCAAAAGACAAATGACTCAAAAAGAAAGAACTTGGAATAATCATTTATAGAAATGTAAGTATAGATAGTCATCTTTTCAGCTCACCCACTCAATCTTTCTTGTCCCAGTGGATGGGGACCCATCTCTGGAATCAATAGCCTCTAAATTTGTTTGATGGTACACCCCATAAAGAAAAAGTGAGCATAATCTCAATGTGTTTCCATTTCTATATTTATAAATTATGTACATGTACAACCATGCTAATATATTTTGATATTACACACAGAAAAAAACCACAAGGTTTGAAAGGAAACAAATAATACATGACACTGTTTTCCACCAGATCTACATGCATTTTGTTCTCCCCATGTAAACCTGATCACTGACTTCTTGCTCCTACAGGTCATCAAGTCCTCTAGATTCCACTTCTCAGATCTCCTTATCTCTCAACGTTTCCACCCTCAAAGTCAAGGACAGAACTGAAGCCTTCATATGCCACTGTAGAGTACAAGATTTTTAAACTGGCCTCCCTCCCTGGGCTTTTCTAGTCTACTCAGCACCCTAGAATCTCATCCTGTCACCCTCAGTGGCTTCTCACCATCCACAAAGTCTAAACTGCTTGAATGCCATGTAAGAACATGAAGCATAATGGTTGTCCTCTCACTGAGTCATCTCTGGCAAAACAAACTTTCCTCAACTCTCTAATCTGGAAAAAGAATTAGCAGTGTCTATCTCATGTGTTTCTTGTGAGATTCAAACAAAATATGTGTGCAAAATGCAGTCACACAGCCAGGCACGTAATACATGCCCAATACACACACACCTTTCTATTCTTATCTCTTTACTCTGCTCAAAGCACTTAAAACACTAACACCTCCTAAAAAGGAAAAATACAGACTCACTCCCTTGAAGAGACTCTCCTTTACCTGGAATGCCCTTCCTTTCCTAGAGAACTCCTACTCATCCATCAAGGCTAGCTCAAATGTCTCTCCCAGCAGAGTGTATTGTTCTTTCCCAGGCAGAACTAATTTCTTCCTGCACAATGCTCCCATAAATTCAAAACACCTCTAACATACCATTTAGCAAATCTTCCTTTAAGTATCCACCTCTAAATCTAGAGCATAACCCATAAAAAGACACAGGCTGTGTTTCATTAGGTATTAATTCAATGAACACTGAGCAACTACTATAAGGCAAAGCGGGTACCTTGATTAAAAAACATCTGCACTTGTGTGATAAAGGATGCATTCAATGGTCATTTGTCGGGGGCGCCTGGGTGGTTCAGTCAGTTAAGCGGCTGCCTTTGGCTCAGGTCATGTTTCCAAGGTCCTGGGATTGAGTCCTGCATTGGGCTCCCTGCTCAGTGGGGAGTCTGCTTCTCCCTCTCCCCCTCATGCACATGCTCTCACTCTCAAATAAACAAAATCTTTTCAAAAAATAGCTGTTTGTTGGATGAATGATATTTAATTCTAGCACGACTGTAAAAAATTTAAACTAAGAACCCAGAATCAAAAGTTTAAACTATCTTAATAATATAATGGAGTCACAGTATAAGAACATTTAATTTATTGGAATTTAACTATATGTCCCATTTAACTGTAAGGGACCTGGGAAGGAAGGAAAATCTTCTCCCCTCAATAATATCCTTTTACCTTGGTCACTTGCAAGTGTGAAGCCATAGTCTGTATATAAGCAAAAACAAACAAAATGGATGCTTGGCTGCTCAGTCAGGACTGAGCATAGGACTCCTGATCTTGGGGTCATGAGTTCAAGCCCCATATTGAGTATAGGTATTACTTAAAACACACACACACAAAGTTAGTTTTCTGGTTTCTGGGTTTTCACAGATGTAATTCTTGGTAACGAAGTAACTTTGGGATTTTCAAGAGTAATATTATTCTGTTTTTCTCCTTTATTGTTTGACTTCAGATACATTATAATTCTTATGTAACTACTGCAATAGCATATTTCATGAATTATCGGTGAATCCAAGATTTTTTAAAAGAAATCAAATAAAAGTTCTCATGACACGTAATAAAATTTCCTGTTTTCAGAAAAACTCCATCCTTACACTTGCCTGATTTAACCATAACCCACAGTAAAATGCACACATCAGTAGCTCCAGATTTAGATGTCAGGTCTCCTGAATGTCCTAAGAGTTGGTGGCAAAGGGAGGAAATGGAAATGGGCCACAGGAGGTCCTGAAAAGGTTACTTAACCTTGTGTCCTTTTTCCTTAGTGCAAAGGCCCATGCAGATCTGTAAGTAAATTCAAGCTTTATTCCTTATGGGTTCATCATGTTCCCACTTTAGTTTTCAGTTTACCCAGATGTGATGTGAAAAGGTTTTTTATAATATGAGAAACTAACAAATTATGACGATTGGGGGGTAGGATGGGAAGTAAAGCAAGAAGCAGCGGGCGACATGCATTTTCTATATTCTTAGTTTAAATTGCCGTGATTTGATGTCCATTTACAGGAATTGACAGCAATTGTAAGAAAGGTAAAGATCTTAGGGAAATAGGGAGTAAAATTAGCATCTAAATTGGCTAGCTTAAGGAAGTTACAAAATTGCTTTGATTTTTACAGCAATGGCTCCCAATGTGTGGTCTCTGACCTAAGAGCATCAGCATTACCTGGGTGCTTGTTAGAAATGCAAATTCTAGAGCTAGGTGTGGGGCCCAATAAACTGCTAAGGCAAATCCCTAGGCAATTCTGACCTGAGCTGAGTGGGTCTACCAGAAGTCTCAAGCCCTTGAACAGTAGCAACAAAGAGTGAAGTCTTCAGTACATCTAGAGAATTAGCTAAAGAGATAACAACTTCTTTCCCAGGAGAAATTAAGACAGGGCAGGGCCTCTTGGGAACCAGAAAGGCCTTTTGTTTGTGGAAATAACAGGAGAGCTGAGGCAGAGATTCTTATCCCTAGGAACAGGACACTAAATTTAGCAAGAATATTCTGGTTTAGATTTTTAAATATTTCACCCCCAAAATGCCTTTTCTGTTACATACAAAGAGGCAACCCCAGAGCAAGATTCCTCATTAAGAAATCCACTGAGGGGAGCCTCGGTGGCTCAGTGCCTTAAGACTCTGCCTTCAGCTCAGGTTGTGATCTCAAGGTTCCCACATAGAGCCCAGCATTTGGCTCTCTGCTCAGCGGGGAGCCTGCTTCCCCCTCTCTCTCTGCCTGCCTCTCTGCTGACTTGTGATCTCTGTCTGTCAAATAAGTAAATAAAATCTTTTAAAAAAGAGAGAGAAAAGAGACTTATAAAAAAATCCATTGAGATAATAAGACAACAATTTCATATTAGTACCTGGCTGTTGAACAACAAAGGCTTTTATCTGAATTGATATCAAGTATTTATTAAGACAAAACCGGCAGTCATTCTTCCTAGCCTTCTGTAAGTTTAAAGAGCGTGAGTAACATAAAATCTAGGCATTTAGTCTTTCATATAGCACAGCGTCTGTATGTAGCTCTATGGAATGGATGGTGCTTAAGTGTGAATTGTGGTGACTCCAACATCTAGTAGCTGTGTGATCTTGGGGAAACCACTGCAAGTTTCTAAGTTTTGAGTTTCATTTTCCCCATCTGGAAGGCGACACTAATATGACCTTCCTTAAAAGAAATCCCCTCATAAGTGTGAGCTGCTGGTATTGTAAGCAGCGACAGTGATGACTACAGGAGACACTGATATTATAACCAGACATTCTGTACCAAATCAGAAGCACAAGAGTGGACCCAAGGGGAGACTAGGTCTTAGCTCAAAACAGTCAGGTACCAAAAAGTTTAATGGAATAATGAATACCTGTAGGTTAACGCAGAGGAGAAATCAGTTATGAAAGACCTGTAAGTGGCTGTCTCAGGTGTTCATTAGGAAGGGTGCTGCCGAGCTCCAAGGAAGGAAAGAAACAAACACCCATAAACATACTCTACAGATATATCCAAGCTGGAAGCAAAGGAGAGGTTCAGGCCTTTGACAACAGCTGGAATAACTCTGATTCTCTTCATCTGCATGGCAGATGATTGATTAATTCTTGGCAACATTTAATGAGCAACTAACTAGTGCAGGTTAATGGTAGAGAAATCTACGATAGCCACAATCACACACACAGAGAAAACAGAACTCACAGGGTTCTCTAACAATGATGAGGTGAAGAATTCTAACAAAGTATTTCTTTGTAGCTAGATGTCCTAAGTTTACCAATACAGTTCTTTCAAGACTGGGCCCAGTATAGCTTCTGGAGATTGCTTTTCTAAAGAACCATTAAAATTCACATTGCTAGTGTTTTCTTTGTAAGATTTAAGTCTGTTAAGATATATTCATTTCTCTTGAGATGCGTGAGTTTTAAATCATGTAAGAAAAAAACTGCCACTAGATAAATCAATAGCTTCAGGTAGTAGTATATGATAATAATTATTAATTCAACAGCTCACTTTTATTGAACCCTTATCACTTGCCCAAAGCAGTGCTAAATCCTTTACAGGTATAAACTCATTTATTCCTCACAACGATCTTATAAAATAGATGTAATCATCACACCCATTAACAAACTGGAAAATTGAGGCTCCACAGGAACCACATTTGAATTGGATTTATCCAAGATATTAACCTCTATACCCTAGTGCCTCCCTAAAGAAAGCTCAATCCCTGGAAAATAATGAAGTTTAAAGTACCAATGGCCATTGGTAAGTGGCCACCACTCCTACATTAAAGGACAACCTAAGAACCTAGATGTCCATCAACAGATGAATGGATCAAGAAGATGTGGTATATATACACAATGGAATACTATGCAGCCATCAAAAGAAATGAAATCTTGCCATTTGCGACAACATGGGTGGAACTAGAGCGTATCATGCTTAGCGAAATAAGTCAAGCAGAGAAAGACAACTATCATATGATCTCCCTGATATGAGGAAGTGGTGATGCAACATGGGGGCTTAAGTGGGTAGGAGAAGAATCAATGAAACAAGATGGGATTGGGAGGGAGACAAACCATAAGTGACTTTTAATCTCACAAAACAAACTGAGGGTTGCTGGGGGGAGGGGGTTTGGGAGAAGGGGGTGGGATTATGGACATTGGGGAGGGTATGTGCTTTGGTGAGTGCTGTGAAGTGTGTAAACCTGGTGATTCACAGACCTGTACCCCTGGGGATAGAGTATTATGCCTCCATCAGAAAGGATGAATACCCAACTTTTGTAGCAACATGGACGGGACTGGAAGAGATTATGCTGAGTGAAATAAGTCAAGCAGAGAGAGTCAACTATCATATGGTTTCACTTATTTGTGGAGCATAACAAATAGCATGGAGGACATGGGGACTTAGAGTGGAGAAGGGAGTTGGGGGAAATTGGAAGGGGAGGTGAACCATGAGAGACTATGGACTCTGAAAAACAATCTGAGGGTTTTGAAGGGACGGGGGGTGGGAGGTTGGGGTACCAGGTGGTGGGTATTATAGAGGGCACGGATTGCATGGAGCACGGGGTGTGGTGCAAAAATAATGAATACTGTTATGCTGGAAATAAAAATAAATTTAAAAAAAAAAAAAAAAAAAAAGGACAACCTTATTCTCTAAATCAACAAAGAACAAGTAATGGTAACAGCTGTTAAAGGGATCAGAGAGATCTCAATACACTTCCATGGAATGGTGCAGACCAACACCACACTAATGAAGGTGAACTACTCATTCCACATCCATAGTGCGATAAAGAGCTTGTGCCAGAACCTAAATCATCACACCCTACACACAGCTTAGTTTGACCGACACTGATTTGTAGCAAGTGCTTTGGGATAAAGAAAGCAGTACCATGATGCACCTTGTCTCCCCGTGGATCGGTAACAGTCTGCTGCCCACCCGCTGGTCTAGGGACCAACTCTGAACAGCCCTGCTGTAGATGATACAGCGCTGAGCGATATTGACTATTCTGCAAATGACCACATTTGTTAAATGGGTACATAGAGAGATTAATATATAAATATTATTAATGTAAATACAAATTATTGTATTAATGTAAATACAAATAATGCTATTGGACGTATCCAAAGCATTTGAGAATTTCCATTTTTTGCCTTACCAGTTCTTTACTTTAGCCAACAACTTCTTTATAATCATAGAAGTTATATAAGTAGCATTTTTAAAAATACCAATTGTTTTATTTTCTTACTCTTAGTATTTTTAAAATTAACTAAAGCTCGTACTTTATTCAGATGATCTGAGTTTTTACCTAATGTCTTTTTCCTGTTTCAGATCCCATACAAGGCACCATATTACGTTTAGTCCTCTAGTCTCCTTAGTCTCCTTTCTGCTACTAAAGTCTTCCGTAACCCAAAGTTTATTACTATTGCTTCCCGAGCCAGAGTTCATAAAGTGGCGATACACTAACATTATCTGAGCACATACTGTGTGCCAGTTTGTTTGTTCAACACTCTACGTGTCTTAACAGTGCTTTGAGGTTAGGTGTAGAAACCACTTTTAGGCAACAGGCTTGAGCACTGCAAACCTGGGCAAAGCCAAAGGTCCCACAGAGATCACGGAGCTAAATATACAAACAGGTACGCTGTGTGGCCCTCCCTCACCTTGGAATAGTCATAGGCCCAAATGGACCAATAAGGTACTTATAACCAGGCAGAACTCCTAAGATTACCAAAAAAGGAAAAATTCCATACGTTCACATATGCTTTCAATGTACCCTAGCACTGCGGCCCCTCACCATCGCCTGGTAGCAGACAGTGTCTCCTCTGCTGTCCTGCCAGCTGCTCCCTTGCAGTGCATCCGACAGACGTCTACCTCCTTTGTTCTGTCTTGGCTGAACTCTTTCACTGCCCTCCTCACCAGCACCCCTCCAATCACCATTATTATCTCCATGTTACAGGCAAGGAAGCAGGGCAGCATGGGAGTAAGTAACTGGCCTACAATTAAATACCTGGAGAGCAGCGGGGCCAGGATTCAGACCCCAGCAGTCTGATTCCCAAGGCCACAAACTCTACTCTAAAGTCCTATGCTCTACAAAACATATAAACATATGGATCTATGTGAGCATGCGCAGTTCAGAGTATTATGTGGGATCTGAAAATGGGACGTGATAGTATGAGAAATGTCAGAAACCTCCACTGACCACAAAGGCAATCAAAGTTACTTTGGTCATATTTCACAGTGCAGAGAGCTTTCTGTACATTAGTTCACAATTTAATTCCAAGACCACTGGGCAACTGCAGTGCCTGGCAAAAAAGAGACTACGGGGGCACATGCCTGGCTCAGTGGGTTTAGCATCCAACTCTTTTTCGGCACAGGTCATGATCTCAGGGTCCTGAGATTGAGCCCCATGTCAGGCTCCTTGCTCCAGAGGAGTCTGCTTGGGATTCTTTCTCTCCCTCTCCCCCTCCCTGCCCCCCAACCCCTGCTCTCTCTCTCAAAGAAATACTTTAAAAAAAAAAAGAAAAGAAAAGAGACTACAATATTAACTGCAGGAAGGAACTGTCCCAGTTTCAAATGAGAGATCTCTATTTGTATGTTTGGTATTTGGAGAATGCAGGAAAATGGGTACAGTTAAAACCCTAAACTCTAGAAAAAACCGTCTGGCGATCTTTCAAACATAAACTTTCGGTGACACATGTGAGAATCCCCGTAAACACTGTGAACACAATGCAATAGAAGTTCAACTTAAAAACAGAATGGCCATTTGGAAAGGCACTCATCAGCTCTTTCTCTTTTTGTAGCACTGTAACCAGAAAACTCTCTTTTCTGAGGGTCACAAAATCTAACAAGTTCCCTTTTCTAAGGGTTCAAAACTTGCCAGCTTTCTGTGCCACGGTATCAGTAAAGCATGCCTCAGTCATCTGCAATGATGAAGAGAAAAAGAAGTGACTAGGCACAAAAAAGAAATAAGAGCACATCACCAAGCTCAAAGTCCTCCAGAGAACATTCCTCCACTTTCTGGAGCATAGCTCAACCTCACCTTCTGAAACAGGTGGCTCTTTCTGACCTTCCTCCCCTCACCTTCCTCGAATCATCCTCTCCTCAGCTTCCTTCCTCCAAGGACCGGCAGCAGGCAGCACTCAGGCCTACAACGGTCACACCTCTGGCTTTGAATTCCAGGCTGTCTCCTGATGCTTAGAGATTATAATTTGCCTAGACTGTGCTCGATCTGTAGATGGTCAGTACAAGGCACAAGGAAAATACACTGATTCCCACAGGAGAACTTTTGCGAACTACACTGACCAGACATCAAAAAAGGCCACCAGGCCAAGACCTCTGTCAAACGAGACCAGCAGGCTAACATCTTCCTACTTGCTCTCCTTGGCAAATGTTCGGAGGCGTGATTCCACTTTTCAAACTTGATAATTTCACAGCCAGACTAAAATCTGGACTTCCTCAGAAGTGAAAATTGTCTGACTTAAGTAAGATAAGCAGACACCTATTGTTCTATCTTAAGTGCTGGAGGTCTGAGGGAGGGAGCTGTTTTTGTAAGCCATGCCTTCAAAATAATAGAGGCAAAGGGCAGAAGTCCAGAGGTCTTCCACAGACCCACTGAGAAAGGAGTTAATAATGGAACACCCAGCATTTCGAGAGTTATTGCTGGAATCTTTCTAAACACTCCTGTGATGCCGGCTCGTCTATTTGCTATGATGCCGAGAAGGCTGGAGGGTTCTACCTCTTCCAGGGTGTGCTGAATTATTAAACGTCTCTGCAGCCAGCTTTGGAGGAGAACTCCAATGGATAAAATGGTAGAAGTCATTCCTCAAGAAAAGAGACACTGTCACCTGCAAACTGCAGGAATGAAAGAGCAGAATCTGGATGACTAGCAGTAACAGTAAGACCCCAGAAGTTTCCCAACACCAGCTCTGATTCTTGTTAAAATGTGGATGTCCTCACGCTCTGCCTGTTACTGGAGTCCTCACTACACATTTCCATCCCTAGAAGCCATATATGCTGGAGTTTTCCAGGTGCAGATGCAAACCTGTATGTGAAGAATGTAAAACACTTAGTGTAATATTATTTGCTCTCTTCTATGTATATCCTCAGTGTATTGATCCAGGATTATAAACATTATTCTGGGTGGTAAGGACCAGATCCTATAACACTCTATAGGAAAAAACACAAGACTAGTTCTTTTCACAGTAACTTGAACTATATATTCTATAGCGGTGTGCTAAAATAGAAATCGATACTGGAAAAATTTTAAATAATTGTCTGAAAGGGTCTCAAGAGATATTAAAAGTTCTCATCACAGGGCACCTGGCCAGCTCAGTTGGAAGAGAATGCAACTTTGAATCTCGGGGTTGTGAGTTTGAGCCCCATGTCAGGGACAGAGTTGACTTTAAAAAGAAAGTTCTTATGACAAGAAAAAAAATTCTATGTGTGGTAATAGATGTTAATTACGCTCAAAATGGTGGTTATTTTGTAATGTTTACACCATTATGTTATACACATAATGTGTTATGTGTTATGTTGTGTTATACATAATGTGTTATGTGTTATGTTATGTTATACACATGGAACTAATATATGTCAATTAAATCTCATTAATAAAAATTATAATATATTGATAGCTTCAGAAAATGAATATTAGACCTCTATTTCCTAAAGTATATTAAAGTCAGATAGATACCCCAGCATGACGCTTTTGGTTGAAACTAAAATGCAGGATAGAGTGTTTTAAATATGATTTAATCAGATCACCAGCTTTCGTATAAGAAAGGAATTTTTAAAGCCCCCCAGACAAGATAAAGTCAGTGTAAAATAGATCAATGATAATAAGTGCTATGGAGAGATATAAAGCAGGGGAAGGAAACAGAAAGGGCCAGGAGAGGATGTGGCTTATAATCTTCAGTAGTATACAAGATTTACACCAAAGAAAATCAATGCAATCATGTTAGTAATTAGTAATGAAATAACTGAAATAACTGTATATCTGGAAAACTTTAATTTTTATTTTTTATTTTTTAAAAGATTTTATTTATTTGACAGATAGAGATCACAAGTAGGCAAAGAGGCAGGCAGAGAAAGAGAGGAAGCAGGTTCCCTGCTGAGCAGACAGCCAGCCCAATGTGGGGCTAGATCCCAGAACCCTGGGATCATGACCCGAGCCGAAGGCAGAGGCTTTAACCCACTGAGCCACCCTGGCTGGAATATCTGGAAAAATGTAAATACATTTTTTATATCTGGGAAAATTTAAACACATTTTTAAAAAGATTATGAGTTATGGGCAAAAATTATAATGGAAATTTAAAAATGCACAGAATTGAAAGATAACAAAAACACTACATATAAGACTTTGTAGAATGCAGGTACAGCAGTGCTTAGAGGAAATTTTATTTGCTTACAAACTTCCATTAGAAAGGAAGAAAAATAAAAACTTGGAAAATGGCTAAAATCAACAAGTCAGGAAATGACAGATGCTGGCTAGGATGCGGAGAAAAGGGAACCCTCCTACACTGTTGGTGGGAATGCAAGCTGGTGCAACCACTCTGGAAAACAGCATGGAGGTTCCTCAAAATGTTGAAAATAGAACTGCCCTATGACCCAGCAATTGCATTACTGGGTATTTACCCTAAAGATACCAACGTAGTGATCCAAAGGGGCACGTGCACCCGAATGTTTATAGCAGCAATGTCCACAATAGCCAAACTATGGAAAGAACCTAGATGTCCATCAACAGATGAATGGATCAAGAAGATGTGGTATATATACACAATGGAATACTATGCAGCCATCAAAAGAAATGAAATCTTGCCATTTGCGACAACATGGATGGAACTAGAGTGTATCATGCTTAGTGAAATAAGTCAAGTAGAGAAAGACAACTATCATATGATCTCCCTGATATGAGGAAGTGGTGATGCAACATGGGGGCTTAAGTGGATAGGAGAAGAATCAATGAAACAAGATGGGATTGGGAGGGAGACAAGCCATAAGTGACTCTTAATCTCACAAAATAAACTGAGGGTTGCTGGAGGGAGGGGGGTTGGGAGAAGGGGGGTGGGGTTATGGACATTGGGGAGGGTATGTGCTTTGGTGAGTGCTGTGAAGTGTGTAAATCTGGCGATTCACAGACCTGTATCCCTGGGGATAAAAATATATGTTTATAAAAAATAAAAAATTAAAAAAAAAAAAACTTGGAAAATAAGAACTTAAAAGAACTGGCAAAATAATGCTCACAGAACAAGTAAAAGAGAATAAACTAGTGAAATAGAGAATACACAACGTAGTAAATCAAAGAAGCAAAAAACTTGTTTTTTTAAAAACTAAAAAGGGGCGCCTGGGTGGCTCAGTGGGTTGGGCCTCTGCCTTCAGCTCAGGTCATGGTTTCAGGGTCGTGGGATCGAGGCCTGCGTCGGGCTCTCTGCTCTGTGGGGAGTCTGCTTCCCCCTCTCTCTCTCTGTCTGCCTCTCTGCCTGCTTGTGATCTCTGTCTGTAAAAAAAAGTAAAATAAAAATTAAAAAAATAAAACAACCAAAAAATTAAAACTAATAACATACTTCTAGCAAAGTCAATCAAGGAAAAAAGGAGGAAAAGCAGACAGTTGTTATTAACAGAGAAGAGGCATAACTGCAGATGATACAAAGATTAAAAAGATATGAGAATATCATAAATGATGTTAAGCTAGTAAATCAGAAAATGTTTAAATGTGGAAGCAATGACAAATGTTTTTTCTTGATGAAAGCGCTAGACCTAGATAATTTACTGATGAGTCCTACTAAACATTTTAAGAGTCAGATAATTCCAATATTACATGAAATCCTCCAGAGAACAGTAAAAGAGGAAAAAATCCCCAACTAATTTCAAACACTATTACTCTCAGATCACAATATAATTTTTTAAAAGATAAATTAATTATCTCTACTTTTTTGTTTTAATTTAGAAGCAGAAGCATATTCCTATATGCCTCATGGGTCAAAGAAGAAACCATTTTGAGAAATTAAAAATGCTTAGAACTTAATTCTAATGAACTCTGCTGTCAAATCTTGTAAGATGTAGCACAGGTGATACTTCAAGGAGAATTATCATAAATATATATTAGGAAAAAAGAAAAGAAATATTTGTTAGGAATAATACTTATATTAGAAATAACATTTATATTAGAAAAGAAATATATTGTCTTAAATGTTAATAGTACCAAAAAAGGATAAAAATAAATGTACTATGCACCCAACGTAAGAAAAAAAACAAAGAAAATCAGAAAGGTGGTAGTAAAGATAAAAGTGATAATCAATAAAATAAAAAGAAAAACTAGCAAAAACAATCTCTTTTAAGATTCAGCAAGAGGGACACCTGGGTGGCTCAGTCGGTTAAGCAGCTGCCTTCAGCTCGGGTCATGATCCCAGCATCCTGGGATTGAGTCCCACATCAGGCTCCTTGCTCGGCAGGAAGCCTGCCTCTCCCTCTGTCTTTGCCTGCCACTCTGCCTGCCTGTGCACTCTCTCTCTCTCTTTCTCTGATAAATAAATAAAAATAAAATCTTAAAAAAAAAAAAAGATTCAGCTAGAAAAAGATAAAGCAAAAAAAATTTCAATAATATTTTTATTTTAATACAGATCAGCCACTTTTAAAAAAATAAGAGAATACTATCATTAACATATCAATATATTGGAAACATAAAATGGACAAATTTCTGGAAAAACATAACTTATCCAAACTGATGCCAGAAGAAATAGAAAGAATAAATAATCCTATAACTAATAAAGAAAATGACTAACTGCTGATGAGTTAAAAAGTTCTTCTGACCAGAAGAAATAGAATAAATAATTCTATAACTAGTAAAGAAAATGACTAACTGCTGATGAATTTTAAAAGTTCTCCTGATGCCAGAAGAAATAGAAAGAATAAGTAATCCTGTAACTAATAAAGGAAATGACTAACTGCCGATGAGCTAAAAAGTTCTTCACACAAAGTAAGTATCTAGATCCAAATAGTTCTATCAAACTTTCAAGAAAAGGAATATTCCAAAATGTCAAACTTCCACAAAGTTGGAAAAGAAGAAATACTCTCTAACACATTACCAGAAAGGAAAACCATAGGCTTGTTTCATTCAAGAAATGAGAGGCAAAACCCCCTAATTATTGGCAAACTGTATCCAACTGTTTTTATCTTTTCTAAAATTTTTATGTTTTATTTATTTTTTTAAGTGGGCTCCACATGGGACTTGAACTCACAACCCTGAGATTAAGACCTAAGCTGAGAGGAAGAGCTGGATGCTTAACTGACTGAACCACCCATGTGCCCCCCAACTATTTTTATGTACATAAAATAAAATGATGAGGACAGGTGGGCTTTGTTTTGTTTTCTTCTTAAATTAGGCTCCAAGCCCAGGGTGGAGCCCAATATGGGGCTTGAACTCAACTCTAAGATCAAGGCCTGAGCTGAAATTCGGGATGCTCAACTGAATGAGCCACCCAGGCACACCAATACAGGTTTACTTCTGGAATGCAGAGAAGGTTTACTATTAGGAAACCCTTAAACATTACTCAACACATTAACACATTAAAGAAAATATTATTAATAGATACAAAAAGAGATAACATTTAATCACCTATTAACCATTAAAACCTTAAGTAGACAAGAAATACAAGAGATATTACTTAACTTGATGAAGAGTGTATGTAATAAACTGAAAACAATCATCATCCTCTAAGAGAGGAGGAGCTTAAAACCATTCCTTTACATCTAGAAAAAGGAAGAATGCCAAAGTCACCACTTTTATGAACTTTGTATTCAATATTTTGCCTAGGGCAAAAATACAAGAAGAATAAATTAAAGCCTTAAAATCTGGCAAGGGGGAAATAAAATTGTCTTGATTTGCAAGTAATTTTTTTACAAAAAAAAAAAAGAATAACTAGACATAATAATAGACCAACAAAGTGGCTGGATACAACACTAATATGCTAAAGTAAACTGCATTTCTGTATAACTGAAAACAATTAGGACATAATTTTAGAAGAGATCTCATGAACATTAACAAGAATTATAATATATCATGAAATAAATATAACAAAAACACAGAAAATGTAAAATGTTACAGTAAGATATTTTATTTCAAAGATTTTATGTATTTTAGAGAAAGCATGCAAGTGGGGGAGGGGCAGAGTAAAAGGAAGAGAGAATTTGAAGCAGACTCCATGGAGAGCATGGAGCCCGATGTCAGGCTCCATCTCACAACCCTGAGACCATGACCTGAGTTGGACACTTAACCAACTGAGCCACCAAGGTGCCCCTATGGTAAGATATTTTATTTATTTATTTTAAAGATTTTATTTGAGAGAGAGAGTGTGAGCACAAGAAGGGAGGAGGGGCAGAGAAAGAGAGAGAGGGAGAATCAGGCCCTCCACTGAACAGCAACACTGACATGGGGCTCGATCTCAGGATCATGGGAACACAACCTGAGCTGAAGTCGGACACTTAACCAATTGAGCCACCCAGGCACCCCTTCAGTAGGATATTTTAAAAAGAATCAAGTAAATGGAGAAATATTCATATTCGTGGGTAGGAAGAATTAATATTATATAGACATTAGCTCTCTTCTAGCTGATTTATAATGTCACATAGTTTCAATCAAAATGCCAAAAGGTTTCCCAGGGAAGGAAAAACTGATTCTAAAATGTATTTGGAGGGACACCTGGGTGGCTCAGTCTAGTATGTTCAGGGTCTGACTCCTGCCTTCAGCTCAGGTCATGATCTCTAGGTCCTGGGATTGAGCCCTGCGTCAGGTGCCATGCTCAGCAGGGAGTCTGCTAGAGGATCCTCTCCCTCTCCCTCTGCCCCTTCTTTTGTACATGTACTCACTCTCTCTCACTCTCTAGAATAAATAAATAAATCTTTAAAATGTTTTTGGAAAAGAAAAGACCAAGATCAGTAAGGTAATTCTGGAAAAATAAAGAAGGAGGATTTGGTTTCCTACATTTAAAGACTCATTATAAAGCTATAGTAATTAAAAGAATGTAATACTGGTGCAAGAACCTACAAATTAACCAATGAAACCCAACAGCATCCAGAGATAAACTCATGCACATATGAAACTGCGATCAAGACAGAAAGAGCTGGTCGGTCACTTTTTAAAAGAAGGGACTGAGAGGCACCTGGCTGGCTCAGTCAGGAGAGCACACAACACTTGATCTCAGAGCCATGAGTTCAAGCCCCACTTTGGGCCTAGAGCTTACTTTAAAAAAATAAAATAAAATAAGGAACTATTTAGCAAATGGAGCTAAAAAAAAAAAAAATTGGTCATCCACATGAAAAGAACTAAAGATACATCTGTAGCTTGCAGTGTGAAAAATGTACGTCAGATGAACTGGGACCTTATATGTGAAGAGCAAATTTTTAAAACATTTACAAAAGGATATAGACAGATATTTTTCTGACCTCAGAGTAGGGAAAGAAATGCCAAACATAAGTTAATAATTGATACATCTGAAAAAATTAAACAACCTCTGTTTATCAAGAGATAGCTTTTATAATTGTGAAAGTACAAGCTACAAACAGGGAAAAGATATTTGCAAAAGATGTAACTGACAAGAGTAACAGCGAGAACACACTAAAAAGAAAACTCACAAATCAGTAAGATAAACTAAAGGATGAATGGGTGAAGAGATAAGAATGTATTTTAGTAGCAAAAACACATGGCCAGTAAACCTGTGAAAAGATGCTCTATCTTATTAGCAATCAAAGATATACAAATAAAAACAAAATACAATTTCACCCCAATAGATGGACTCTCCAAAGAAACCCGTCTTCATGCTAACTGCCAGTTGTCCACCAAAATATTCCTCTCCTTCTGCTATGGTCATAGAATTGTAGCAGGAAACCAGACTGTCTAGGTAGAGTATGTTTGCCAGACTCCCTTGCAGCAGATGTGGCCCTGTGACTAAACTCCGACCACTTAAATGAATGAAAATTGTCTGGTATAGGTCTGGCCTGGATTTTAAAACACTGATGCAGGTGCACCTCACAACTCATTTTCCTTCCCACAAGCCAGCACATGAATATACTTAAAACCCATTTTTAATCAGGCAGTTCTCTAGGTGATGGAAGAGCAACAAGATGGAGAAGACTCAAATAACTTAACCAGGCAAATAATTCTGGTGGCCCGGACTGCATACCTTCAGAATGAGGGACACGTGGGTGGCTCAGTTGGTTAAGCTGCTGCCTTCGGCTAAGGTCATGATCCCTGAGTTCTGGGATCCCGCATCGGGCTCGTTGCTCAGCAGGGAGTCTGCTTCTCTCGCCATCTCTGCCTGCCTCTCTGCCTGCTTGTGTGTACTCTCTCTCTCTGGCAAATAAATAAATCTTTCAACAAAACAAACAAACAAACAAAAAACCCCAAAACCAGAATGTTGTATGAGAGAAAAAGCAAAGAAAGGGGGAGAAATAAAGGAGAAAACAGGGGGAAAGGCAAGGAAAGAAAAAAGGAGGAATCTCTATTTTTACATTCTTGTGAGATTCCTGCATCAAACCAGGAAACTGACCAAGGTATCCTTGGTCCAAAAACACAGTAAGTACAGCATATACCAAGAAGGAAAACTACCCACCAGAAATTCATCCCACCATGCACGACAGTCTGCAGTGTACACGTAAAGCTTGGTCTGCTATGTGATGCAGTCATAGCAGTGACCGGCACAGCAAGGACACTCATTAACTGTTAGGTGCTGTTGTGATTGTTTTTAATTATTATTTCATCATCCTTATTATAAAATATTTCTCCATGCCAAAACATTCTTCAAAAACTACTGGTAATGACTGCATTACATTCCACGTATACAAGTTAGCTAACCACCCCCAATGGCATTCAGTTAACCATTCCCCACTGTGGGACATTTAGACTGGTTTTAACTTTATGACATTCTAAAGAAGTTACACACTATTTCAATTCAATTTAATTTTGTGGTCCAAAAACACAGTATTTTAATATTTTAATAATAATAATATTAATTTATTTAATGATAAAATATTTAATATTTAATAATAATATTTAATATTTTACTGGATACCCTACATAATTCTGAATGAGCATCACATTAACTTATACTACAAATGGATGACAATCCAAATGATTGCTCTACTCATTCAATAAATGTTTAATAAAGCTCTGTACTAAAAGGTATGAAAGATACATAAACGATACATTTTGTTATCAAAGTACTTTCAGGACACCTAGATGGCTCAGTCAGTTGGGCATCCAGCTCTTGGTTTCAGCTGGGGTCGTGATCTCAAGGTTATGGGGTCAAGCCCTGTGTGGGTTCCACACTATGGGTTTGGAGCCTGCTTGGAATTCTTTCTCTCTCTCTCCTCCCTTCTTTGCCTCCCCATCTTGAGCACACCAGTAACACCTAAAATAAATAAATAAATAATCTTTTTTTAAAAAAGTACTTTTTGTTTTATGTCAATAAAGCTGGAGGAAAAATCATGACACAGAAGGAAATGCACAGTTATAAATGAATTCTTCATATCCATATTGATTTAAAAATACATGTATTTTTCTCAAGACCATAAAATTAAATCAGTGACTTGATTTGATGTCTTTAGAATGCTTTCTACCACAGGTAAATAAAATGCACAGACTGGATTACAGTTTTCATTTTCCATACAGCATCACTGAACAAAGGTAAAGAAAATTCAAAGCAAAAGTTGTAAGTAAACACATGACAGCCCAGGCCCAGGAAATAGCACACTTTTAGGCTCTGTTACCTGTACTTGGATAAAAAATAATGACAATATAAAATCCACTTATAAGGAGCTGGGAATCTCCCTGGTTTGCTTATCACATTTCCCTTTGTATTTCTACCACGAAACTCGCTCCACTCCATTACTTTTTACATGGGACTTTATCAGGATGATTAAATATTCACTCACTTTGGGATCTAGTCAGGTAGCAGACCGGTGATCATGTATTTGAATTTCGAAAAGCTTAACTAAGTCAAAATGTAACAAGAAGCAGTTGAAATGTGAAGAAAACTAAAATTACACAGATAACAAGGACAGATTTTTACTACTTATTATGTACCAAGCCTGTAATAAAGCTTTCCACAAATCACCTCACTGAAACCTTACAAAGGCAAGAAAGGAAGTATTATCATCATCCCCATTTTACAGATGAAGAAACGGACTCTCAAAGATGACAAACGTGATCACTGGCGGGGCTGGGTGGTTAACACCAAAATCTCTGCTCTTAAACAATATGTTCTATTTCCTCCCATCTTGAAATATCAGCAGGAATACATATATATATGTAATCAAAACACTAGACAGTAAGTCAGGACCAACAGATAAAAATACTTTTAAATAATGAAAAATGTCTTCAAATAAGTACTCCTCATCCCACTTTCTACCTTCAAAAAAAATTAAACCAAAAATAGAGTGATGACACATACACCTTATCCCCTTTTCTTTACCTTAATTCTTAATTGTCTAAATTGAAGGGAAAGGAGTCGCATGATTGAAGTAAGAAAAGGGTCTGGCCACACAACAAAGCAAGCTCTCTCAAACCAGAACCAGAGCTGAACATGAGTGGCTCCTAAGTTGGTCAATGCTTCGCAAGAGTAAGGGAAGCAACACAGACTGTGGAAGTTGAGGTTGGTCATCCTGTACTGCCAGCCTTCACCGGAGTTCAGAAGGATGCATTCAGCCCCAAAATTTCTCCCAAACTGTTCTGTAATGTATTTTGAAGTTCATGAAACCAACCAGGGTTTCTGGGCCACATAAGAGAGCTACTGAAGTAGCTCCAATTAGCTTGACCAAAATTTCAAGCAAGTTATATTTGTACATAGTCACCATATTTTTTTTTCTTGATCCTAAGGCAAGCCTGTGAAGCCACTACCTGCACATTGTGGTTTCTTGTAATGATCTTGGGGGGTTGGTGGGGACACTTAGTTACACTTACTCAATTTAAATAACTCCTCCTGTTAACAGAGCAGAGGAGTTGCTGTTCTCTTCTAGGTCCAACTACAATGCCCTCAGTGACTGTAAAGTCTAAACAGCAAGGGGCCCCGGGGTGGCTCAGTCAGTTAAGCATCTGCCTTCAGCTCAGGTCATGATCTCAGGGTCCTCAGATTGAGCCCCATGTCAGGCTCCTGCTCAGCGCAAAGTCTGCTTCTCCCCACTGCTCATGTGCATGCTCGCTCTCTCTCTCTCAAATAAATAAAATCTTAAAAAAGAAGAGAAAAGAAATCTAAACAGTGAAGTGCTCTATCTCCTGCTCTACCTTGTGAGGAATCTAAAAGTAAATCATTGTTCCTGAAAACAAACCTGGGTTCTAGCCCCAGGTAGGTTACACTTAATTGTGTAACTCTATCATTATGCTTCCTTGCATCATGTAAGGATGATGTCTAAGATGATGTTTAGACAGGAAATGTCTAAAGTCCCTCCCAGCTATAAAGTTTTAATTCATAATTTAAGTTGTTGCTGTTTTCTATTACAGGTCAGATGAAAGAACATCAGATGGAGACACAGGTTCTATATTAGTGACAGCAGTGCTCCTTCCTATTGAAACCTACTGTATGATATAGGGACCTATCAAACTGAATTGGTATTTCCTCATGACCCATCTGCTACCAAAATGTACTATTCGTAGTTCAGGCAGCAGAGTGGCTGAAGAACAACAGATTTTCTTGGCACTTCCTCTACATATGGCATATCGAGGAGTATGAGATTATCCCTCAAAAAATATTGCAAATGATAGCTGTCAAATCCTAGCAACTAGCAACATGCATTATTAAAAACAAACACAACCTCTAGGTCCATGAGTTCCACTTCACAAAATGTGTCTCCTGATTCTTTCAGTTCCCATATGGGAAGCAGTATTTTTTATATGTGTGCCACAATACTATAGCTGCAGAATTCGAAAATTGCATAGAATACTAAAATCCAGAAAATCTCCAAACCTTCTGTTAGCCAGTTGTTACCATCTATTCCCCTACTAAGCTTTTTGCCAGAGATGCTAACAAGCAACAGAGTCAACTGATTTGTGTTTCATATACTTTTCCACACAAGCTGTCTTCTTAAGAGCCCCCACAAACGAGAGATTGACTTCTCTGGATTCTAAATCTTTGGGAGGTTGACTAACACAATGCATGCAATAGTCTTTCTTCTCCTAGCTAGCACACTCCTTTTAAATTACTGCTTGAGGTCCTTTTGTCTCTGATTTAAACACATCTATTCCTTGACAACTTGTAGAATTCATAATTCTATCTCCTCTTATAATTGTGCTCTATAGTTTTCTGAACATGGTTTTGTTATTTTTCTCTATTCCCTATTGCATTACATTTTAATTTTCTGAGAACTCAAATAATAAACAGTGTTTGTAAATTCATTATTAAAAAAAAAAGTAAAACCAAAAATAATTTCCCCCATAACAGGGTAGCTGAAAGAAAATGCAAAAAACCTGAAAATTTTACTAAGTTATTAATATGAATGGACATAACATCTTCAATCAGACTCAAAGATCATTAGAACCGAGAATCCAAACTCTTCATCTTATAAGAAAACCAAAAGCCAGAGAGAAGCTATGTGACTTACTCAACATGATGTATCTAACTAGATGTACCTATAGTTTCACACATAAAAATTACACATTGTCACCTATGATGTCTCTTTTCACAGTTGAGAATAGCTCCATGAAGTTTGTTCCCAAAACATGTACAGGCAGCCACAGTGCCAAAATCTCACACCTGGAGTCATTTCTTTAGATAAAACCATTATCTCAGAAATTCTGAGATTCGTACAACTGGTATCAGGGAAATGGGAGAGAAAAAGAAAGAACAATACTCCAGAGTATAAAGTTCTAAGTCAGAAGGTTAAAAAAAAAAAAAAAAGTACACATAATCAAAAATGACTCTTGAAATCACCCATACGCCAAAGTCACCTAGAGACTCCAACACATGTGGCTTTATTCACTGTGAACAGATCTATGTCTTCTCTTCTGAGTCCAGCCCAGCCAAGTTTTCCTTTAGCAATTGAATAGACCACATTTCTTTTGTTTATCAACAGATGAAATAGTTGGCTGGAATTAAAAGAGGTGGTTGTTCCAAAACCACATACCTTTAAACAGTGGACTAGCACTCTGCTAGGGTAAAGGGCTCACCCTTGCAGAGGGACTCAGCAAATAAAACAGAAAACCAGAGTGCTGCATTTCTCATCCTTACAAAGGAACCTACTCCCACTGTGCGGAATGGCTTGGCCTCATGCACTAGGTCACTGTCATTTTTCTCCCACTCGTTTCTTGATTTTGCTCAGAAGTACAGGTGAATTGGGGCCACTGAAGAGGTGTGCATGACCCGACTCCCTTGTATTACCCTATTCCCGTAATTGCATATGGATATAATGACCTGGGTTTGAAACAGAATAGGTGGAAATAGATAAAGTCTGGATACAGGTCCTGATGAGAAGAGCAGGTCAGGTTAGGAAAGAGTCAGAAAGCAGCCTGAAGACTGGGGTATGTGTGAATGAGGAAGGTTGAAGAGAACAGAGAAGATCACTTTCTATGGGACAGAATTTGTTCCAAAAATAATCCTCACCATGTTCATAATTTTTTCTTGGATTGGATTTGATAGACACATTTTAAACGTTGCAATACATCCCATTTTATTGATTTCTTTTTAACATAGAGGGCTTTTTATCTCAAGCATATCAGTAGTCATATAACAATAGAATTCACTCTCTGAAAGAAATTAATCATGAGACTATTTTTCATATAAGGACCTGATCATGAACAAATGACTTTGGAGCAGAAATAATGAAGCCAATACTTAAAAGGGCATTCTGCCAGTCATCACTCCAGGCAGCAAGAAAGCCAGACTGCCATCCCTCAAAGATCTACCACAAAGAGCCATGTGGAAAACCTGCACAAGGAATGGTGACTAGGAGTCCCACTTAGAATGAAAGGTTTCAGGCTGTGTTGCACTCATTAAGAAAGATTCTGCTTCTTAAAAAGTTTGCCTGTCACTAAGGAAATAATTACTTCTCAGCTAATATAACTTTCATATCAATATAACCAGTTATATTATATTAAATTATATAATTATATTAATTACAAGCAGTTATAAATCATTTCTTGAACAACGCTGAGCTCAAATCCATTATCAGGGTTAGCCTAAAGAAACATGAGTCCCCAGGCTTGTACATTACATCTGTAGCCATGATGAGTTGGTCCAAATTCACCCTCGGGTGATGGAGGGTCCCCCTCCAAGTCCTCTCACAGGACTCCAGGCATTTTCACAACTTGACCACACAAAAGAGCACTGAGGCTGCTCCTGCCTTTCCCAAGGCAAGTAAGGAATGCCTCCCCTCAGCAGCCCTTTTATAAAACTGTATCTGAAAAAAACACAGGTGTCCACACAGCAATTGTTATGAACTTTGCATTGAATATTCCAAAGAACAGCAATCTCAACACTCCATCCATTGTCTCAATAGGGTAAACCACCCACGAGAGACCACAGAAGAGGAAAAACAAAACCAAAAAAATCCCACAAAAACACAACCACTTTGACAGTACTACAAAATACTTGTACTAGAGAGAAAACATATTTTTTAAACCACAAGGCACATTAGGGAAAAATGTTTAATCAACATTAATTAGGTTCTTTCATGACTTGACAATGTAAATGGACTGAAACTATTACTTAAATATTCAAACCAGTTTACATGGAAGTAGCTTTCCGCAAACGATAAAGCGATATTCCCATGTGAGGGTGAAAGATGGCACTGAATTCTGGCCCATTATAAAGGAGGAGTCAGATTCCACCAGTCCCTGCTTGGTTTAACTGCCAGGCTTTCAGGGAGCTGTTTTATAAAGGGCGGACTCACCCTGATAAATGGTGAATAGTGTAAATGTCTAATATCATCGGCAGTCGATGAAGCTCTAGACCACTTGGAGTCCAGACTTCAGAAAGACGGCTGCTTAAAATATTAAGTGTATGTGTGTGTGTGTGTGTGTGTGGTGACAAAGATATCAGTTAAAAAGAATCATAAGGAGGAGGAAGAGGAGAACTGGGCAGGAACCACTGCTGCTGCCTGCCTCCCCTGTAAGTTGCCCGGCTGCCCGGCTGAAGGTGGCTGAGTTAAAGCCAGTTCTCTCTCTGGTGGAGGTGCGCTCTGGCAGCCGGGAAAAGCCACCTGGTTTCCAGCTCCCTGTGGGCTTGACGAGACTGGGACTGGGACTGGGAGGAGGACTGGCTTGTACGAACCCTGGGGTGGCTCGACCGGAGACTCTGGCTGTCCCTCAGCGCCTTCCTCCAACGCAGACACCAAGTTAGAAAGGCAACTCCTCCTCGAGCACAATGACAAGAAGGCACACAAAAGGAGCAAGGCAGCCGCTCCCATCCTTACCTTTGACTTGACTTTCATACTCGGCTATGATCTCTTTGTCCTTTTTGAATCTGCTCGGAGTGGACATTATCCAGCTGTTCTGGGTTTGCTTTCAATGGGCAAGTTCTGTTAGGCTGTCACAAACCGGTCTCCTTGGAGAGGCAGAGAGTTGTACTCCCACACACCGGGAACCCAGAGGCAGCTCCGACAGGAGGTAAAGGAGGAGGAAGACGAGGAGGCGGAAAGAAGCAGCGAGCCGGAGACTAGATTAAGCCGGGCGCTGGCACCATACTCTCCGGTTCGACTGCCGTCGGTGATCCGGCGGGGAGCCGGGTTCGGGGCCGGAGAGGCCCGGCGCGCAGGCAAACTCCTTCGAGCGAGCGGCGGGGGGCGTCTCCCTGCCCACCCCACCCGGAGCCGGCCACTTCCTCTACGGCCGCGGGGCGGACGCGTGGTTCGCGCCGGCGCTCCGCACCATTGTTAGAAACCCGCACCCGGCGCTCGGGGCAGGGCCGGCCGTGGAGGGCGGGCGCCGCGACCCTCCCTTCCTGCTCCCGCCGCCGGCTCCGGCGCTCGGGGGGTCCCACCCGGGCCGGGATGCTGCTGCCGCGGCCGCCGCTCCCCCGTCGGCAAAGGCGGCTGCCAGCTCCCGGGCAGGCGAAAGGAAACGTAATCCTAGAGCGAGTCCCCGCTGCCGGCCGGGAAGGCGGCCGCTGCGCCGTTCGAACGCGTCCTGGGTGCAGCCCCGGCGGAGTTTAGGTCTCGACAGCCGGCGCCGCGAGGGGCCTCTGCCTCCTGGGCCACGGGGCGCCGGAGCTGCCTCTTTCTCCTCGTCCCGCTCTCCGCTGCTGCCCCCAGGAGGCCGCCGCTGCCCTGCACACTCGCACGCGCACCGGGAGGAGCCGCGCCCCCGGCGGCCGCAAAGTTGCCGGCGCGCTCACGGCCCGCGGCTCCCCGCGCCCAGAGAGCAAGCGGCGGGCGGCGGCCTCACCTGCGGCTCGGGACTCGGCGAAGAGGAGCGGAGCTCGCGGGAGGGGCGGTGCCGCGGCCCGTACCCTTCGCTCTCGCCCGGGCCCCGCTCGGTGAGGAGACGCCGGCTGGCCCGGGAAGATGGATGCCTCTCGCCGCCACCCGCGGCCCCGCCCCGCGCGCGGAGCCGGGGCGGCCCTGGGCGACGCCCCCCCGCGCCTCCCCCGGCGGTAGCAGGGCTCGGCTGGGTTCGGCGGCGGGACTGCAGCCCCGGCAGCTGGAAACCCCCTTCCCGACCCGGGCCGTCCTGGGCCGAGGGAGGGGGCTCTGGAGGGGCCTTTTCCAGAATCCATCGGACGAAACCAGAGTTGGAGCTCTCCATGGCAGGAAGGGCTGGGAGTCATCTTGGACCCCCGTAGGGAACCTGGAGGCTCACTGAATTGGGCACGACTTGGCGCTTAAAAAAAAAAAAAAAAAAAAAAAATCAAAGGACGGTGAAGCTTTTCAGTCGAGATGGAGAAAAAATACCCATCTTGAATACAATATAACCCCCAACCTAGAAGTAGCCCCGGGAGCGAGAGTGGTGGAAAAGGGGTGGTCACCAGCTTTGTGAAGGACGCCAAGTACCGCCTGGGACCTTTCCTGTCTCCTTTCCGATCGCTTCCAACAAGAGTGTGGGCCTGGTTTATCAAAGCGATTATTCAGAGGCGTGTCCAGTATACAAATGTTTTCCTTGCAAGATCTGAACAGAGTACGGACTTTAGACTTTGACCATTCACTGATATATCCAGTGATAAACTTTCACGTTCTCGCTGCGGGCCAAACACCAAGCTAAGATGTAGGGACTCAGAGATCAGGTCCCTGGTCCCTACCTTAAAGGATCTGAAGGTTTATTGTATAAATAAGTAAATAAAGTACAATAATGCTTTAAGAGAGTAATACGCGAGGCTTTGGGGAGCCCTGAAGGGAAAAAATGGGCTGCCAGCGTTTTGGGGAGAAGTGGTATTTAAATGGGATTTGAAAGATGACTAGTAAGCAGAGAGGGAAGGGGTTGAGTTCCAGGAGGAAGAAGGAACATCACACTTTGGGGCAATTGGAAATACAGTTACAAGATGTCCTCTACTAAAATACCAGATCTCTCATGGGAGGTGAAAAACATATTGAAAGTTTAAATATATATTTATGTTTCAACGGACAGTGTGTGAAGGTTGTTTTTAATTGTACAACTTTTAAATTTTAATTAAAAAAAATTTTTTTTAAGGAGCTCCTGGCTGCCTCAGTCAGTGCAGCATGCAACTCTTGATTTTGGGGTTGTAGGTTCAAGCCCCAAGAGGGGTGTAGAGATTACTTTAAAAAAGATCTTTTTAAAAATTAATTTTTTTTCCATTTTGCCAAACAAGAGGTTAACTATGGAACTCCTGACTGCCCTAATTTCATGTGGAACTGTCTTATGTAAGAGTGTTGGGTGAAGAGCCAGAATATCTAAAGCAGAGAGGCTGGGAAGGAAGGTCAGGGCCAACTGGGAGAGGCCTCCTGTACTGAGCTCTTGGATGCCGTTCTGCAGACAACAGGGAACCTTTCAAGTAGAAAAGTGTCATGATCACATATATGTTTTATAAAGACAACTGCTGGCAGTGTGAAAGGACGGGTTGGGCATGGGGAGAGAGAGACCAGAGATAAGCAGCGTACTTTGGTTGATTACTGCAGTCAAATATAAACGTGATCCACATCATCCTTCCATGGTGCTGCTGGGATTTACTTTGTATTTGCAGTTGGGAAGTACAACTTGGCAGCAGAAAGTGCAGCCCCTAGAAATGAACTGTCGGCTACTGGGGTAGCCACAAGCCCCAAAGATAGAACATCTAGAAGTGAATCCTAGCTCTGCAGTTTCCCGAGTGAGCTGATACAAATTATAGCCCCTCTCCCGGTCTCAGTTCCTTCATCTGTACAGTGGGGTTAATGCCTAGCTCCTGGGGATGTGATAAGCTTTTACAGAGATTATCCCTTAAAGTTGCTTATAGCAGCACCAGACTATTGTACATACCCAGAGAATGTAAGTTATCTTTGGCTTATTACCTCAGTTTTAATCTTCTTTGAAAGAAAGCTATTTAAAAATCAGAGACATGGGGCGGGGCCCCTAGCTGGCTCAGGCAGAAGAGCCTGTAATTGTTATCCAGGAAGTGAGTGCAAGCCCCATGTTAGGTGCAGACATTACTTAAATAATTAAAACTTTTAAAAAAGATTAAAGAAATAAAAACCAGAGAGTGTATCTTAAACATCTTTGATTTCATCGTGTTCAATAAACCATCGATAAATGTTTTTGAATGTTAATGTTCTAATATTAGTAACTCGCCATCTTACTGTTTTTGGAAATTGGGTCCCATTCACTAAGCAAAGCATTTTACATACGTTCTTACAAGAACCCTACAAAGGCTGATACCACTGTCTTCATTTTATAGACGAGAAACTGGAAAGCCCAGTAAATGTGTAAAGACCTGGCTGGGTCAGCATTCCAGCCCCTATCAGCTTCCCTCCAAAGTGGGTTTCCCCAATTTTCTACTCTGTTTGCTGTGAACTTATGGTTCTTTAACCTTGTGAGGCAGGTTCACCCACAGTGAAATGTGTATGTCTGGTTCATGGTTTTCCCTCTAGGGATCTCTTCTGATCCAGTCATGTGCTGTGATTAACAAGTCAATTGATTCTTTCATAGTTTTCTCTTTTTCAGGTTCTCCTTATCTTTCCCATATTTAGGAGCCCACATTGCTTCACAAAGCTGAATATGGAGAATGCCTGTGACTTAAAATCCAGAAAGCCAGGGTAAACTGAGTTTGGGAGACAGACAGCTATGATTCTAATTCTGTGCCTTTGCTCCACCTTGTGGTAGCTGTTATCTTAGCGGTACAACAGGGATGGCCCCTAAAGCTCGCCCCTCCCCTGCCACACTCCTACTCGAGGAGGCCCAGGAGGAGAAATTTGGAGTGCCTAATGGTAGGATTCCTACTGCATACTTACCCACCCTGTTTTCTAGTATGTGCCTTTCAGAGCCACTCCAAATTTCCAGAAGTACTACTTAATCTACCATGTGTCCATATGTTCTGGGCATAGTTAGGAGTATACACAGGGGTCCTTGCATCCACAAAATAAACCATGCACCTTACCGCAGTACCACTTTGGCTCAATCCTAAATAACTTAAATCATTTTTTTTTTAAGTTAAATTCAAACACATTAAGGAGTCAATGCCAAGTTCATACAAGTCTTTTAGATACAGTTTCAGTGTCTAAAAGTAGCTTCGTGTCTGAAGTAGGACATCCGGCTACTCCCCTTCCTGTAAGGGATACCCTCTCCTTCGTCTGCTGGGATGGGAAACTGGGTGAAGGGCTGCCAGTAGCCTCGGTTTTATTCCTGGATCCAGCCAGAGCCTCAGAACAGCAACTGTTGTGCGTGTGCATCTTCTGTGTCTTGACTCTGTGACCCCTTGGCTTCTCAAATTGCTGGCTGCGGTGTTTTCAGTGAATTGTGTTTTTTGGTATCATGTCCTGGGGCAGTGTTTTATAAAGTCTGATCTTACCATTGATTCCCTTCACCAGAATCACCTTGGAAGTCTCCTTAGAATTCAAACGTTCTGTCCTTAAAGCCACATTTCTCAACTTTAATATGCATAGAAATCACCTGAGAATCTTGTCATACTAAGGTCCTGATGTCTTCAGGAGTGAGGCTTGAGATCGTGCATTTCTAATAAGCCCCCAGACCACACCAATAACGCTGTCGTAAAGACCACACTTTGAGGAGTAAAGACCCATAGGATCCAAATTTGGGGTGAAGGGGGAGGTCCCCCGGTGATTCTTATGCATGAGAATCTTTGCCCAAGGGCAAGGGATACTAAAAGGATATCCTTACAAAATACTAGCTACATATACTCAAGTAATGTTGATGACATGGTCAAGATTTTTAATTTTTTATTCAATTTAGTGCATCTCCAAGAAAGTAGACCGTTTTCTCCTCCCAGATAATAACACTTTTGTTTTAACTTTTCATCTATAAAATGGGAATAATAATTACCCACAGAGGTTTGTAGTAGGGAATAAATACAAAGTGTATATAAAGCAGTTAGCACCAAACCAGGCACATAGGTAATAAATAAATGTTGGTTTTTCTGGTCATCATCATCTTTATTATTTGGTACAAAAAGCTTACTTTCAAGTTCATAGCAAAACCAATCCAGTTTTGGAGGAACTTTTGATGTGTTTATGTGTGCCTATGTACCTCCTTGTTTAAACCTCCTGTGTTAATTGAGAAATTCTTTGGTTTTGATGGGAGTGTTTTGTAATTAATTAGTTTATTGTGTGTCTGCATTTTCTAGACACCATCTCGAAACTTTTATAAAATGATCTGTATAGTCTCTTCCATTCTAATGAACAAATATTTATTCAGTATCTATTCAGTTGCGCAATAGGACATTGCTGATATTTAACCATTTTTGACATAAAAGATGGGGAAGTTATATGATGCAGTGTATTACTGAGAGCCCCACACTTGGGCAATTGGCATAAACAAAAGTTGACATTAAAAACCCACTTCCTAGGGGTGGGATTATGGACATTGGGGAGGGTATGTGCTTTGGTGAGTGCTGTGAAGTGTGTAAACCTGGTGATTCACAGACCTGTACCCCTGGGGATAAAAATATATGTTTATAAAAATAAAAAATTAAAAAAAAAAACCCACTTCCAAATATCCAAGTGAAATCTCAATTGAATCCTACCCAAATATAGGGAAATCTCATTCATTCATAGGCTGGATGAATCCAGTACAGTTTGCTAGGTAGTCAATCAAGAAATATTAATCATTGTTTTAAAGGAAACTTGGCCCATAATTTAACAGCAGCTTGTGGAAATGGACCGTATAAATAGCCATTTTCCCTTTTCTGGCAACACAGTAGTAAAGACAAGCTGTCAAAAGATCTTGCCAATTTCAGTCTGATACACTTTCCCTGATAGGGAAGTGGGTAGGATATAACAATAAAGGTGAGCTTGGATAAGGCCCTGGAAGCTCCAATGCAAGAGATACTAAAAAGAGATGGCAGGAGAGAAATAGTAGAGAGATAAAGAAACTAAAGGTCAAAGGGAGAGAAAAAGCAAAAGGGAACAATAAAACGCATGACTCTTCTAAAATGTTCAGTTGCGTAATTTGCTCCTCTCTGCCAAAAACACTCATCTCTGATTTTCAAAAAAACTCTTTAAAGCTAAAACAAATGAGGGCTTTTAAATACCTTTAATTTTCTTTGAATAAAACTGCTTTGTAAAGATTTTAACCATCTGCTCAAAATCACCTGTTTCCATTTTGCACAAATCGTTATGAAAATAGAATCTGCTTTGTGTAATCTCATATTTATAACTTCCAAACACCCACACATAACAGTCTTCTCATTGGAGTGACTATCTTCTGCTTTGAAATTCTACTACAACTTCCCATGTGGCTGCAGCACAATATAAGCGGAATATGAATATTCAATGAGCCCATTCTGATGAAAGTATTAAATCCCATCACTTATACAAAAAAAAAAAAAAATGGTGTTATTACTCAGAGGAAAACAGCCAAAGTTAGACAAGAAATGGCAGCTGCAATCCAGTTATCAGAATCAGAGATGGATTAGTATGTAGAGCAAACCCTAACAAAAAGATTTATTATACCAAGAAGTGCATGTGTCTCTAATGCCTGTATTTTGGGAAATTAATAACAGACTCCACCCCTTCTTGCCATTATACTTTGGCAGCAGACATTTCAAGGATGCCTAATTTTGTTATCTCTTTTATAGAGATATACAAATGTTCCTCAGGAATGTACCAGAGAAGTCTGTAGGTTGGTAAATAGAATCCTATTTAAATATAATTGTTGGCGGGGGGGGGGGGGGGGCGCCTGGGTGGCTCAGTGGGTTAAAGCCTCTGCCTTCAGCTCAAGTCATGATCTCAGGTCCTAGGATCAAGCTCCACATCAGGCTCTCTGATCAGCGGGGAGCCTGCTTCCCTCTCTCTCTCCTCCTGCCTCTCTGCCTACTTGTGATCTTTCTCTGTCAAGTAAATAAATAGATTCTTTAAGAAATAATCATAATAAATAAATAAATATAGTGGTGAGGCACCTGGGTGGCTCAGTGGGTCTGCCTGTGGCTCAGGACATGACCTTGGGGTCCTGGAATCCAGCCCCAAGTCAGTCTGCTTGTCCCTCTCCCTCTGCCCCTGCTCCTGCTCATGCTCTTTCTCACTCTCTCAAATAAATGAATAATCTTTAAAATGAATAAATACAATGAAGACACTTTCATGTAAAATAATCTCAAGGTATAGTCTTTGTGAAACAGAGATGATTTTTGGAAAAGGAATCTGAGGCCCACGGGCAGTATGCCACCTCAAGCTGAGGAGAAAGGTAGGGGGGTCTGGGACCTCAAAGGGAAGAAAAGACAATTCACAGGAAGATAAAAAAGAGTAAATATCTCGTAAACAAATGTTTGCCAGCTCTTCACAAACAATGGGACATCAAGAGGAATTTTAACAAACAGACTTTGCTAAATTCCTCCGGGGGTGACCACACCTAGTTCATATTCTACTGTAATTATCTGTGGTGAGAACTCCCTTCCTGGAGCAGGTCCTCTATCTGAAATCTTTTAAGCAACTGGGGGGAAGAACAAAGGTTCTTCCTGAGTCTTCTGCTTCTTTTTTTTTTTTAATTTTTAATTTTTAATTTTTTGTAGACATATAATACATTTTTATCCCCCGGGGTACAGGTCTGTGAATCGCCAGGTTGAGTCTTCTGCTTCTTAACAATGATCACAATAAATTAACCCGCAAACCAAAAGAGACATATTGGGGGTGAACAAATTTTGCCTCTCTACATCCACTACTTATGGCACCTGGCATCTCGTGCTTCCTTGGGCCACAGCACTTGTTATCCCTTGTTTTTGTTTATCTACTTGTCTGACCCCACCTCTTACCTGTGAGTCCCCAGAGCTACTTGAACACTGTTCCTGTGTTCAAGTACTTCCTGTTCCTGTACTTCTGTTCCTGTACTTCCTGACATGAAGTAGACACTCAATAAATGCATGTTGAAAAACGTGGGTGAATGATGACACCTCTTGGCAAAATGCACAATTTGGAAATTGTATTCCCTTTCAGAGGGAATTCCTTGTATGTGAGAATCTCACTTAGTTAATTTTGATGAGGCAAAATGATCAAAATAAGAATGATGAAGTAAAGTAAAAGACAAAGAGCTCTGGAAAGGAAGATTACCTTTTTGCTGCGGCACCTTAGCTGAGGTCTCTCAGAGAAAGATCTTTTCCATTTGAAGCAGCTGACAGGTATTTGAAGGAACCCTGGGTTTAGAAGCAGAAACCTAGGCTTGGCTTCCAGCTCTGTCAGTTTGCCTCTTTGACTGTTGATTTCTGGACCAGGAAATGGGGAAATAACATGTGACTTCAGAGCTGTTGGGAGAGGGAGAATGTATTTGAAATGGCATTGTAAACTTCAGAGCTGGACAAAGTGTGATCGGTGAGTGCAGCCTGGGAGAGCCTGACTGAGTCAGACAGGGACTCCCGCGGGGCCAGGCAGTGGGAGCATCTCCAGGGAGGGTAGGGAATGGGGCATCAGACCCTGCAGCCATCCGCCCGAGCTTGGCATGCTCTCACCAAATGTCAACTGTAACTGCTGGTAACCTGAAAGTTCCAGTCATGTCGCGCAAACCCAGGGCAGGCTATCTGAGGCTATCTCGGTGGAAATGGGGTTTCCAGATCCATCTGTCTACGGACTATGGGCACAGCCATAGGCTGTGGAGTAGTCCATATGTGGAGTATTGCCAGAGAGCACAGTGGGATATGAGGACACAGAGCAGGGAACTGCCCCAGTGGTATGCCTGGAGGGTCCCCTTAGAAGCTCTTCAGCCAAAAAAGTCTCCCTTACTGATCTTTCCTTGGTGCTTGGGATTCCTACATTACCCAATCTCTTTGATGGGGCCTGACATCCAGTTTGGAATAAGAAAACTGTGACTACTCTCTGTTATTCTTAACTAAGTCTCCACCAGGATCTGTGGGTTTTTTTTCCCCAGAACAAAAACAATAACAGTAACAGGTTGAGGGGTGGGCCTGGCTGGCTCACTGGGTGGAGTTCTTAGCTCTTGATCTCAGAGTTGTGGGTTTGAGCCCTACATTTGGTGTAATGATTATTCGAAAATAAAATCTTTAAATAATAACAATGATAATAACAAAGAACACTCGTTTAGGTATGTGCGGGTGTAGCTCCAAGCACTTTATAGCATTAACTAATTTAATCCTCATTATATCCCTGTGAGTTTGGTGCTCTCATTGTCATCCCCATTTAATAATGAAGCCATTAAGACACAGAGGGTGACAATTCTTTCTCAAGGATGTAGAGCTAGAAAGTAGCAAAACTTACATCAGAACCAAGGCAGTCCAGCTCAAGTCTAATACTTAACCACTATGCAGTTGACTATATGACTATATATTTGGGGCAATGGAACAGAATATGCAATACTTTGCTAATTCCCTATTAACAACTGGTCCACGTCTCTCCCTTTTTTATTTAAGAAATTGTGTTGTGTCACCCAGCTGGCTTAGTCAGAAGAGCACACAAGCCTGGATCTCAGGGTCATGAGTTTGAGCCCAACATTGGGTGGAGAGATTACTTAAATAAATTTAAAAAATATATATTGTGTTACTTTCTTCTGAATGTCACTATCATAGAATATGGGGAAATAACCCCTCTGGTCAGTGCCCCTGGTAAGGTCAGGGAATCATTATAGATATTTACCCCACAGTCTCTGAAGAGAGCAAAAAAGAGGCCTGAACATCTCCCAGGCTCTTCCTGCAAAAACACAGTTTGGCTTTTTTTGAGTGATCACCCTCTTGTGCATACTATGGTTCAGGGGCAGATGGAGGAGAGCCCCTCACTCCTTGCCCCCAAAGACCACGCGAAGGGAGCCAGTTACGAACCCTGGACCATTTGGGCCATTGCAGGCAGAGAGCAGGAGAAGAGCAGGTAATCACGGGGCTATTGGTGCTCTTAGTTCAAGAAATAAAGGGAAGTGGAAACCTTTGGCTAGTATCTGCCTTTTTATGTCCCTTAATTTCTAAATAATTATAATTGAAAAACAATCAAAGTCAAGTCTAGATTTGTGTGGGAAGCCACCCCTAACTCGAGCAGATTCTGAAATACATGGTCCCTGTGTTAGGGTTCTCCAGAGAAACAGAAGTGATAGGGCATAAATACAGAAAAAGTTATATTATAAGGGAAAGACTCAGGCAATTATGGAAGCCCCAAAGTCCCACAGCTTGTTATCTGCAAGCTGGAAACCGACGACAGACAGTGCTGAAGGTCTGGTCAAAACGCAAAGGCCTGAAAACCAGGAGCACTGATGTCTGAGGACAGGAGAAGATGGAGGTCCCAGGCAAGCAGAAAGAGCGAACTTACCCTTCCAGGCCAGGACATATCTGGGGTGCAGCTCTTTGCCTGTGAGAACAGCTGCGGGGAGACTCTTGGCTTGGTGGATGCTGGGTGGTAACAGCAGGACTAGAGCCCTGTGGAAAAGACATGTCCTCAGTCCCAGGGAAGGCTGTTGCCAGTTTCTCTTCCTGCAGGGATGTACGTGGGCATGCCCAGAAGTCATCTGTCTAATACTAATCATACTCAATGAGCTAGTGAACATGAAACTCTTTGTAAAGTTGTCATGGTTATCATCCACATTAAATTAGGCTTAGAATATATAAAGTCACAACAACATAAAAGGGAGATTCAAGGATATGTATATCAACACAATTAGAAATTAGATTTAGACAGACTTAAAATTTTGTCCTTTTACTCTCACGAATATATATATATTTTTAAATGTGGCCTTAGCTGGGCATCTAGCTGGCTCAGTTGGTAGAGTGCACAACTCTTGATCTCAAGGTTGTAGGTTCAAGCCCTATGTTGCGTGTAGAGATTACTTAAAAAGAAATCTTTTGAAAATAAATAAATTAAATTAAATGTGGGCATAGAATGACAGAGCTCACTTAAAAAACTTATATTACAGACAAGAGAAGTATTGTCTGATTACAGAGGACTTGATGGTAATTTATCTTAGTTATTGAAGGGGTGGGGAAAAAAATCCTAGCCTTCCACCCCTTAAGTTCTTGGCTAGAGCTCTGTATCAAAAGACGGATTAATAAGACAAAAGCCTACAAATCTACTTAAAGTAAGTTTTGTGTGACATGGAAGTCTTCATAAGGAAAACAAGACCTGTGAATTTTTTTAAAAAACGAATTACTTATTTATTTTAGAGAAAGAGCAAGAGAGAGGGAGGAGGGACAGAGCAGACTCCCCACTGAGTGTGGAGCCCAATGAGGGCTTGATCTCATGACCCTGAGATCACGACTGGAGCCAAAATCAAGCCAGCTGCTTAACTGATTGAGCCACCCAGGGCATTTTTATGCTAGATTTGATAAAGAAAGAAAAGTGTGGGAAAATGTAATGGACAAAAGGGTATGAGCTAATTGTAATAAATTGGGGGACCCTCAGCAAGGTCTATTCCTTCAGATTCCTCTCCATTTTTGGGGATAAGTATTCCGGTAAGGGGAGGGTGTCTCTCATATGGAAGTCTAATTGTCTGCTTTATGAGATGATCAGGGAATCCTTCCAATACCTACCATTTTTCAACTTCCTTCAGCTTAAAATATTTAGTATGCCAAGATGCCCTGTTTTGGGGTCACACATGCTGAACTCTATCACTAGTGATTGTGTATACAATCCCTGACAGTCCAAATTCACCTGGAAACGTGGAACTGGAGACTGGGGGGAAATCAAAGAGAAATGTTCTCCTTTCATTTGCAAAATTACCAAATTTATCCATCTTCTTAGAATTGAATATATTATAGAGGAGTAAAAAAAAAAAAAAAAGGAAGGGATTTTAAAAAAGAGGCAGGGGAAAAAGGAATTTAAAAAGGAGGAGGTGTGGTCATGAAAGGGGTGTTTTAGAATTTTTTAAACAGGTCAAAATGAAAATGAGCATTAAAGCCTGAATAACCTTTTTATTCATGGAAACACCTGTCACATCCTGCTCAAATGATTAAGGATGATGTCTGTTTTTCTGTTACAGCCTGAAAATAAAAGTCATTTGTCCATTTGTTTACTTAGCAGGTATTTATGGAGATTTCACTATGTATCAGGAACTATATTAAATGTTGGAGCATATGTAGGTGAATAAAACAGGTACAGTTCTTGCCTTCAAGGAGCTTGCCATCCAGTGCAAGAGACAGACAATATATGAGCAAAGAAGCAAATATATCATTCCTAACCCATATAAACTCTACAGGGTTCTGTGGTGGAGAATTAGGACACTTCAGGGAGCATGGTTGTGGAAGGACTTTTTGAACAATTGACATTTAAGCTCAGACCAGAAGAAGCATGGGCGATAAACTGGTAGGACTTGGGTGGAGAGGGCATCCCAAGCATAGGGAGTAGTGCAAACCAAAGCCAGCAGGTTGAAAAACACTTGGTGAATACATGAAGGTCGAAATTCACTGAGATCTTGCCTTTGGCACTAACCAAGGAACATGGCTCCATGAACACTAAAGAGTTGGCAAGAAGAAATGTTTTCCTACTCCTGGAGAATTCAGCTAACTCATTAGCAAATTCAAGTGACCTATTAGCAAAGAAAATGGATTTCTGCAGAGCGTGTAAATTGGTACAATCATCTTGCGAAATAATTTGACTTCATACCATAAAGACTAATACTTTCAATACCTTAAGACCAAGCACTTCTACCCTAGAACAGCAGTCTTCAGAATTTTTTGCTTCTGTGCCAACTAAGGTATTCTTGTAAAACTCTCTACCCCTCTGAACATTTTTGGGTTGATATCTAAAATATTTTATCCTATATAAAACAGTCTAAATGATAAATGTTTTCATATTTTAAGTATTAAAGAATTTAAGTATTAAAGCTGTTATTTCATATTTTAAAATATACCCAATGGGTTGAATCTCCGTGTTGTACACCTGAAACTAATATAATATTGTGTGTCAACTACACTCCAAAAAATTTTTTTTGAATAAATAAAACACTTCTAATGAATCTAACTACCAAAGTAACTTGGTATACACCTTTATAAAAAAAAGTCCTTGGGTGAGCTTTTTTTTTTTTTAAGATTTTATTTATTTATTTAAGAGAGAGAGTGAGAGCACAAAGAGGGGTGAGGGGAGAGGCTTAGGAGAGGGAGAAGCAGACTCCCTGCTGATTGGGGAGCCTGCTTTGGGACTCCATCCCAGGACACAAAAATCTGAGCCAAAAGCAGATGCATAACCAGCTGAGCCACCCAGGTACCTGGATGAGCTCTTTTTAACAGAAATTTTACATTATTCTTTTATCTCTTTGCATCCATGTTTCCATTCTACTTTCTCCATAGAATTTTATCTTAACAAAATATATTTTATGTTTGAAAATGTTTTCTTGTCCTAAGTGTTCTTTTATCATAAACCCATGGGATAAAAATACACATAAAATAAGTTTTAACTGATGAAAATTTATTTTCTTTCTTTTGACTTTAGGACTCTTTAAGTGTTAAGAAACATTGTCCTCAGTTATTATTAAAGTTATTAGTATTACATAGTCAATCAAACAATATATTACAGAACTCACCAAGTAATTATTAAACATAAAAGGTAAAATTTTATCGGAGAAGCATCTTTTAGGAAAATGGATGGAGGCTTTAATTTCCCAACCAGTTCATATTTCTTGGGATGATCTTTACTTATTTCTAAAATAAGACAGGAGGTAGCATGGATTCTCTTTCCATTTTTCTTTTGTTTATGACAAATGGAAGGGATGAAAAAACTTTTCATATAAATAGCTGTATGGGAATGAAATGGATTTTTCTTTGAATTCTTTAAGAAATGTCTGACAATTTTGTCATCAGCAGAATGTTTAATAAACTGACAGCTGCTCCTCAGTCATTAGAGTCATCTGCTTCCTCAGCCATGGCACCTGTGCTTCCGGTGCTCCCCTTCTGGCCAGAGGTTTTTACGCAACTGACCTGCGGGTGTCCGGGCATGCACCAATGCAGCAGATTCTGGGTGAGAGCAGTCAGTGCACCTTTGGCCAGAGGGCAACTGTAAAAAGATAGATGGTACTGGCAAAACTGAGCCTCCAGGACAGTCATCAATCTTCAGTCTTCAGTCTTCAGGCAAATGAATTCAGGGAAGAATGTATGTGGAAACTGGAAATCTGAAAATCGAGTTCCTTACAACTCTCTGTGATAAGACCACAGGTGTACCAGGGTAAAGACCACCGTCCAGAGAAACCCTTGCATATGAGCATCACATCCAAGAATGTTCACAGCATCCCTATTTGCCCCAGCCCCAAACTAGAAACAAGGCAAGTTTCCCCTGGCTGGAGAGAGCATAAAGAGAATTTGATCTAGTCACGTGATAGAATTAAATACAGCAGTGAAAAACAAACCACAGTTATACTTAACAGCAGAGATGATTCTCAGGAACAGGATATTGAGTAAAAGCAACAACAGCAAAAGAAGCAAATTCTAGAAGACTACATGCAAAATGAAACCACATTTAGAAAGCTCAGAAATGGACCATTGATAATATGTATTTAGGCAAATATGTAACTTTTTTTAAAAAATGGCTTACTTGGTTAAGCATCTGACTCTTGATCTCAGCTCAGGTCTTGATCTCAGGGTGGTGAGTTCGAGCCCTGCATTGTGCTCCATGCGGGGCACGGAGCCTAGCTAAAAAAAAAAAGACAACAAAATGATAAATAAAATTCAGTGTTGTAGTCACTTCTGAAAGGAGAAAACAGGCATCAGATAGGGAAGCATACTGGTAGATGCAGCTTATTCAGCGTGATGAGTTTATGGTGGATAATTTCAGTATTACACATCCTAAGTATATATGGTACATACGTGGTATATACACCATGCTTATGTGTGTGGAACAGACATTTATCTTCAAATATAAATTAAAAAATGAAAGAAAGGCAGAAGAATGAAGGTTAACTTATTTTAACAGTGTTGAGGTTTATTTATTGGTAATTTGATTAAGGTCTCCTGAGCAAATCCCACATGCTGGCATTGATGTAGATGCCAGAGATCTAGTGATGAGAGAAGACAGACACGTTTCCTGGAAGCTTGTATTTTACTGGAAAGAGAGGAAGAGTAACTTTTTCTTCTGCAGGATTCAGTGGTTTGAGAATGATTCAGGAGATCCATTCTGAAGATGAAGCTCAGACACACATGCACAGAACTGAGAGACGCCGCTCTACCAGGTGCCATGGTTTAAGCCTGTGAGCCAGTTTGCACCTGACTTCACCCAAATTACTGGACTTTTGTTCCTGTTAGCCAGCAAGTTCTCCTCACCCTTGAGTTGGGTTTTCTGGCGTTTGTAGCACAATGAATGTTAACAAGGCTAACAGACACACCCGTAGGGAGTTACTCCTTGAGCCTCCATTGTGGGGGGTGGGATCAGCAATTTAGAAGGTATTTGTTTATCCGTTTGCTTTCTAATGTGACAGCTCAGTTTCTTTATTTTTTTTTTAATTTTATTTTATTTTTTCAGTGTTCCAAAATTCATTGTTTATGTACCACACCCAGTGCTCTACGCAATACGTGCCCTCCATAATACCCACCCCCAGCCCTTCCCCAATCCCAATCCTTCTCCCCTCCAAAACCCTGTATGCTTCTCAGAGTCCACGGTCTCTCATGGTTTGTCTCCCCCTCTGATTTCCCCCACTCACTTCTCCTCTCCTTCACCCAATGTCCTCTGTGTTTCAACACTTTCACAGGGCTTTCATGTGCATTGTCTCTTTTTAAAAAAATGTATCTATTTATTTGATAGAGACACATCGCTTCTCGGCCTTTTGGCTAAGATCAAGTGTATTTGATAGAGACACAGTGAGAGAGGGAACACAAGCAGGGGGAGTGGGAGAGGGAGAAACAGGCTTCTGACTAAGCAGAGAGCCAGACTCGGGCTGGATCCCAGGACCCTGGGATCATGACCTGAGCCGAAGGCAGGCGCTTAAATGATTGAACCCCGTGCCCCTGCATTGCCTCTTTTGACTCTTAAATCTACCTTGCAACAGAAAAGCAAGAGGTGAATGGACTTGTATATAGTTAGATTGATAGTAGGATTCCCTGGGACTTGAACACAGACCTCTGGACTCCAAGTCTAGTGTGTTTTCTGTTAGACCATGGAGGGTTAAAGCAATCAAGTTTAGTGGCATAAAATTTCCACAAGATTGGTCAGTTTGCATGAGCATCCCACTGAGATAGTCATGGGGATACATATCATCATTGTATTTTTTTCATTTACTTTAAATTATTATTATTAGTTTTTTAGTAATCTCTACACCTAAACATGGGGCTTGAACTCACAACTCCACAACCCCAAGATAAGCGTCAAATGCTCTGCTGAATGAGCCAGACAGGCATTCCTGTAATCACCTTATTTTAAATGATGAACTCTTCCAGGTGTAGAGAGAGCATAAAGAATAACCAAATAAATGCAGGAAACAGATCCTCGCACTCAGTCTTCAGAAAGGAACCCAGCCCTGCTGACACCTTGATCTTAGACTAGTGAATCCCATTTCAGATTTCTCATCTCCAGAAACACAAGGTAATAAATCTGTGTTATTTTAAGTCATTCAGTGTTTGGTAATTTTTAAAAAAAAATCTTTGGCAATTTTTTATAGCAGTCATAGAAAATGAATCTAAGATTTATATATGGGCTTAAGCCATTCATTTTAACCACAATGTACAATTGTACTGCATGTGCTCTTTGAGTATTTCTTCACAAAATTATATCTGAGATTAGGTTACGTCTTTCTCCATGTACCTGTAATTTGTAGTTTCTTTCTTCTCCCTTTTTTTTTTTTTTTTTTTCAGAGAGAGTGTGAGCAGAAGTGGGGAGTTGGGGGGTGGGTGCAGAGAGAGACAGAGAGAGAAGAATCTTAAGCAAGTTCTACATCCAGGGCGGAGCCCCATGCAGGGCTCAATCTCACCACCCCAAGATCATGACCTGAGCTGAAATCAAGACCCCGAGGCTTATCTGACTGAGCCACCCAGGCACCCCCTGTAGTTTCTTTAGTTTTCAGCTGAATGACTCTCCCCTGTGTTTTAGTTCACAATTCATCTGTTGAGGAACATTCATGTTGTTTCCATTTTTTATGCTGTCATGAACAATGTTGCTGTGAAGATTTTCGCATTTGTGTCCTTACTCACACGTGCAAGAGTTTCGTGTGGGGTGGTGGGTTGACAACCCCCTGGGATAGTGAGTCTAACGTGCAGCCAGGTTTTCAACCTCTGGGGGAGTGGAATGGTGTTTTGCGGGGAGCAGGCAACTTTATTAAATGTGCTAAATTGCTCTCCAGTGTGGCCGTGCTGATTTAAACTCCTCTCACAGTGCATGAAGGTGCCCATTTTCCTACATATTCAAATGTACCTGTTAAATTTCCACCAATACCATGAGTCTAAAATGGTATCTCCTTTTTATTTCAATTTGGATTTCCCTGATGACTAGCAAGGATGAATATGTTTACATGTGTTTATTGGCCGATTGTCTCTTCTCTTCCTTGAATTGTCTGGATAATGTGAAACAAGTTAGGACACAGACTCCAGGGGCATGTTACATGCCAGCGAAAAGAGCACTGGACCCACACAGGTCCTGATGGTTCTTGAAGGAGGATTTATCCATTCAAGGAACTTCAGATGAAATGTGCATGAGGAAATAACGACGATATCACATTTAATAAAACAGAAGTAATCGTATTTGTCTTTTTCCACTAAGAAGAATTAAAAACTATCAAAGTTCTGAGAAATTTGAACACTGCTCTTTTCACATAAATGTCCCACTCTTATATTTCTTCTTGTGCACACTTCAATAACACGACCCCATTTTCCATAAAACGCTGAACACATTCTGGATTCTAACCGGTGCATGTGAAAAGGATGGAAGCGAACAGTAAGCGTATCACCTGGATTCCTAGGCTGTAAGGAAAGGGACCCGACAGAGGATCACGCCTGCGCATCGGTGGCCGGGCCTTCTGTTCTGTCCTCCCGGAACGGCATAGTGGGACAGAGTCGCTCTTCAGGCTTATCTGTCCAAACGCCCGTAGCTCCCTGGCCCCAATCAGACTTTTCTTCGCTGCTCAGTCAGAGAGATAGGAAGCAAAATGTTAGAAAAACTGTATGGCATTTGTGGTTTCCTATCTCCCTCTTCTGGACAAGGAAGAAGTTGCACCGTGAAGTCCGCTTTCCATTGCATATTACAATTAAAATAATATTTTTCTATTTCTACTGTGTTACAAGGCTTACCAAAATATATATAATATATTAAGATTCAAAATGCATCTATTTTATCTATCAACTATCTGTGTATCATCTATCATCTAATTTACGTGTCACAAGTGGTATAGGCAAGTAGGCAGTAGCTTGATTTGTTTGCTTTCTTCTTTTTCTCCTAAGTCTTTGTGGTATGGAAATCCCCTCAATAAAGTAATTCGAAATGTTATCAGTTGGGGGGCACCTGGGTGGCTCAGTGGGTTAAAGCCTCTGCCTTCGGCTCAGGTCATGATCCCAGGGTCCTGGGATGGAGCCCCACATCAGGCTTTCTGCTCAGCAGGGAGCCTGCTTCCTCTCTCTCTCTCTGCCTGCCTCTCTGCCTACTTGTAATCTCTGTCTGTCAAATAAAAGAAATAAAATCTTTAAAAAAGTGTTATCAGTTGGTAAGGTACCCTTGACTTATGTTTTAAGGTCATCCTCATGGCTGGCTAGCATTAAGAAAATGAGCAGGCCTAACTATCTCTGATCCTAACCCATCTCAAGCTTTTTCATGCTCTGCCTTTTCATGCTGGGTGCTCCACATTTACTCCCATTTTACAGATAAGAAAGCTGAGGTTCAAAGAGATTGAGTTGGGGGAGGGGGGGTCTGCTTCTCCCTCTCCCTCTGCCCCTCTCCTCGCTCATGCTCTCTCTCAAATAAATAAAATCTTTTTAAAAAATCAGTTATTCATATGTTCTGAATTCTAATATTTTGTGTTACTTTCACTACATAGACCTTCTGTTTGTTGAGGATCTATTTTTAATTTATTTATCTACTTATTTATTGTTACAGTTTAAAAATTTCAGTATAGTTAACATACAGTGTTATGTTGATCTTTCCCCCTCTCCTTATGGTCCCTTTTGATACTGTCAAGTTTATCAACTTCCCCTGTGGCTTATGCTCACTGTACCTTTTAAAAGAAATCTTTTCCTATCTCAAAGTTATAAAGTTATTTTTCCTATATATATATTTAAAGAGTTTGTAGCTTATAATTTTGCTTCTCAGACTTTCTTTATTTAAGATATTATTTTTAGGGGTGCTTGGGTGGCTCAGTGGGTAAAACCTCTGCCTTTGGCTCAGGTCATGATTTCAGGGTTCTGGGATCAAGCCCCACATCGGGCTCTCTGGTCAGTAGGGAGCTTGTTCTGGAGCCTCCAACTCTGCCTGCCTCTCTGCCTATTTGTGATCTCTGTCTGTCAAATAAATAAATAAAATATTTTAAAAAAAGAGATTTTATTTTTAAGTAATCTTTACACCCAACATGGGGCTCAAAACTTACAACTCTGAGATCAAGAGTTGCATGCTCCAATGACTGAGCCAGTCAGATTCCCCACTTTTAATACTTTTATATTTAATCCACCTGAAATTTATTTTGGGGTATGCTGTGAGTCATGGTTTAATTTCATTTTCTCCATGTGGATAGTCATCCCAGAACTACTTACTGGAAAGTACATTGTTTCTAATGATCTGCAATGTCCCTGTGTCATATAACTTTCTCTACCTTTTACTTTTTTTTTTTTTTTTTAACATAGAATGTATTATTTGCCCCAGGGGTACAGGTCTGTGAATCATCAGGCTTACACATTTCACAGCACTCACCATAGGTTCTACTTTTTACTTCTGAACTCAATTCACATCTTCTTGTGTACTCCTGACACTTTGATATTTATTTTATTTATTGTTTATTATTTAGTAGGAGATAAAAGGAGAAATCTTCAAGCAGACTCCCTGCTGAGTGGAGGCCCTGCTGGGGCTGGATCCCAAGACCTTGAGATCATGAACTGAGCAAAAACCAGACACTTGAGAGAGGGAACACAAGCAGGGGGAATGGGAGAGGGAGAAACAGGCTTCTGGCCAAGCAGGGAGCCAGATGCGGGGTTCTATCCCAGGATCCTGAGATTGTGATCTGAACCAAAGGCAGATGCTCAACCAGCTGAGCCACGCAGGTGCCCCAACCCTTGGTTGTTTTAAAGAATGTCCTTCAATTTGGTCCTTTCTGTGTTTTAGGATTACATTCAGGGTGTGCATTTTTACCAGTAATACCACATAAGTGTCATGTCCTTCACAATGCATCCTTTCAGGAGGCGAATGATACTTATTGATCCCATTACCTCTAACATAAAATTCTATCATTTTGTTAAGTTGGTGTCTGTCAGGTTTCTCATTGTAAACTTACTATTCTTTTTTCTGTAGTTAATAAATATTTTGTAAGGAGATATTTTGAGCTTATGTAAGTCTCCCTGCTTCTTTTCAAACTTTCACTGATGAGTTTTAGAACCTCTCAGGGAAGACTGGTGTTTGTTTCCTAGAAATGGATATGCCAGGCTGTAGGAAGGGAAACCATCCCTAGAGGAGGAATATGCTGGTCGGGTGGGCTAGGTTATGCCGCCGCAACAAAGAACCCTCAGATCCCAATGGCTGTCGGTCTCATACTCCATGTTCGTAGTGGGCTGTTAGGGGGTCTGTTCATTCAAGACACAGGCTGACTGAGGCTCATCCTGATGACCTAGGCTTTCATAACTGATGAAGTACAAAAAGGAAAGGAAGTTAATTATGCATTGTCACTTAATGCTTCTGCTTGGAAGTGAAATATCACCTCCACTATATTTCACATGGCTATACCTATTATTTTTTTAAAAAAATTTAAGCAATCTCTACACCCAGTGGGGGGGCTCAAACTTACAATGCCAAGATCAAGAGTCACATGCTCTACCATCTGAGCCAGCTGGGTGCCCCCATATATCTATACCTATCTTTAAATGGGGGGAGTGAGCACCGTCCTAGAATGTGCTCCGGAGAGGGGAACCGAAAGAGTTGTCAATGGGCCCAGGGACTCCAACGTCATGTATTCCAGAGTTCAGCTTTTTGCCAAAGAGAGTGTAGTAAATTGGACTATTCTTGATATTTTCTCTCTTTCAGAAGACAGATTATACACTTTTTGAATTCAGATTTGGTCCTGTGACTGCTTTGACCAATGGAACATGGAAAGAGTGACAGGATGCCAGTTCCAGGCGGAAGCTTTACGACACTGGGCGTAATTCATCGAAGAGCTCCTTTGCTATGAACCGAATGTCATATCCCTGCAAAATTCATGTGTTAGAGCACTAACCCTCCATGTGATGATATTTGGAGTTGAGGCCTTTGGGAGGTAATTAGGTTGAGGTGAAGTCATGAGGGTGTGGCCTCCATAGTGGGATTAGTGTCCTTATAAGAAGTGGGAGAGGGGCGCCTGGGTGGCTCAGTGGGTTAAAGCCTCTGCCTTCGGCTCAGGTCATGATCCCAGGGTCCTGGGATCGAGCCCCGCATCGGGTTCTCTGCTCAGCAGGGAGCCTGCTTCCCTTCCTCTCTCTCTCTGCCTGCCTCTCTGCCTACTTGTGATCTCTCTCTGTCAAATAAATAAATAATAAAATCTTTAAAAAAAAAAAAAAAAGAAGTGGGAGAGCCTGGAGCCCATTCTATCTGACTCTGAGGACACGGGGAGATGGTGGCCATCTGCAGCCAGGAAGAGAGCTCTCACCAGAACCTGACCACACTGGCGACCTGATCTCAGACTTTCAGCCTTCAGAGCTGTGAGAAATAGATTTGTGTTGTTTAAGCTACTCAGTCTGTTTCATTTTGCTATGGCAACCTGAGCTAAGCCACCCTTCCTCTTCTTCTCTACCATGAGAAGAGAATGTCCCACAAAGAGACTACTCCTTCATCAGGGTTCTGGAAAGAGAGGACATGTGCAGCCAAGTTGAGTACAGCCCAGCTGAGCCCATCAGAGTTGCAGTGACCTATAACCCCAATGAAAGGCGAATAGGAAATAAATATTTTTTCTTATAAGCCACTAAGATATTCAGTTGTTTGTTATCAGGGCCAGGACTAGGGTGATGGGAGTAAGGCACTCTCCCTGGGTCCAAAATTCACAAAGGTTTCAAACAACTCAATAATTAAGATGAATGAGGGGTTTCTGGGTGGCTTAGTCAGTTAGGCATCTGCCTTCAGCTCTGGTCAGATCTCGGGATCCTGGGATGGAGCCCCACAATGGGCTCCCTGCTCAATGAGGAGTCTGCTTCTCCCTCTCTCTCTGCTCCTCCCCCTGCTTATGGGTGCACTCTCTCTTTCTCTCTCTCTCGCTTTCACCCTCTTTCTCTCAAATAAATAAATAAAATCTTTTAAAAAAGATAATTGATACTTTCATGCAATATTTGTGTTAAAATGTCAAAATGCAGAAGAATCCACAGTGAACAAAATATCCAAAATTTGAATACAGACAAGATGAGCAGAGTAACCTAGCAAAAGCCCGCTAAAGAACTAAAGAAGTTTTTGGTTTCTTGGTTTGTTTTGCTTTGTTTTGCTTTTATGAAGGGTTTTGATGCAACTAAAACAAATCCCAGCTGGAGTTTGGCAACAGGTAAGGAATAGAAAATCAGTAGGACATAATGAATGAATGTCAACATCAGTTAGAAAACAGATTCTGAGTTAATGATCCATTATCACATTTCTTTCTTTGTTTTTAGTGAGTTTTAAAAAGGTTTAAATAGGGCGCCTTCGGCTCAGGTCATGATCTCAGGGTCCTGGGATCGAGGCCCGCATCGGGCTCTCTGCTCAGCAGGGAGCCTGCTTCCTCCTCTCTCTCTGCCTGCCTCTCTGCCTGCTTGTGATCTCTCTCTGTCAAATAAATAAATAAAATCTTTAAAAAAAAAGGTTTAAATAAACAAATATCTCAAACAACAGATTGGAAAAGAAGAACAAACCAAAAAGACAGAATACCAGCAAGATGCACTTTAGAAATTGAGGTCCAAGGCGTACCTTCCTGGCAGGGCTAGGGGCTAATCTCTGGGCAGGGTGCTGCTTTAAGGATGCCCCTTCCAGCCTGAAGAGGGGCCCTCTTAGGTTATGCGGTTTTCAAAAAACAAGGCTTCCAGGCACCTGGGTGGCTCTCAGTCAGTTGAGTGTCTGACTCCTGGTTTTTTTTTTTTTTTTTAAATTTTTTATTTTTTATAAACATATATATTTATCCCCAGGGGTACAGGTCTATGAATCGCCAGGTTTACACACTTCACAGCACTCACTAAAGCACATACCCTCCCCAATGTCCATAACCCCACCCCCCTTCTCCCAACCCCCCTCCCCCCAGCAACCCTCAGTTTGTTTTGTGAGATTAAGAGTCACTTATGGTTTGTCTCCCTCCCAATCCCATCTTGTTTCATTGATTCTTCTCCTACCCACTTAAGCCCCCATGTTGCATCACCACTTCCTCATATCAGGGAGATCATATGAGAGTTATCTTTCTCTGCTTGACTTATTTTGCTAAGCATGATACACTCTAGTTCCATCCATGTTGATGCAAATGGCAGGATTTCATTTCTTTTGATGGCTGCATAGTATTCCATTGTGTATATATACCACATCTTCTTTATCCATTCATCTGTTGATGAACATCTAGGTTCTTTCCATAGTTTGGCTATTGTGGACATTGCTGCTATAAACATTCAGGTGCACATGCCCCTTTGGATCACTACATTGGTATCTTTAGGGTAAATACCCAGTAATGCAATTTCTGGGTCATAGGGCAGTTCTATTTTCAACATTTTGAGGAACTTCCATGCTGTTTTCCAGAGTGGTTGCACCAGCTTGCATTCCCACCAACAGTGTAGGAGGGTTCCCCTTTCTCCACATCCTCGCCAGCATTTGTCATTTCCTGACTTGTTGATTTTAGCCATTCTGACTGGTGTGAGGTGATATCTCATTGTGGTTTTGATTTGTATTTCCCTGATGCCGAGTGATATGGAACACTTTTTCATGTGTCTGTTCGCCATCTGGATGTCTTCTTTGCAGAAATGTCTGTTCATGTCCTCTGCCCATTTCTTGATTGGATTATTTGTTCTTTGGGTGTTGAGTTTGCTAAGTTCTTTATAGATTCTGGACACTAGTCCTTTATCTGATATGTCGATTGCAAATATCTTCTCCCATTCTGTCAGTTGTCTTTTGATTTTGTTCACTGTTTCCTTTGCTGTGCAAAAGCTTTTGATCTTGATGAAATCCCAATAGTTCATTTTTGCCCTTGCTTCCCTTGCCTTTGGCGATGTTCCTAAGAAGATGTTGCTGTGGCTGAGGTCAAAGAGGTTGCTGCCTGTGTTCTCCTCAAGGATTTTGATGGATTCCTTTCGCACATTGAGGTCCTTCATCCATTTTGAGTCTGTTTTCATGTGTGGTGTAAGGATATGGTCCAATTTCATTTTTCTGCATGTGGCTGTCCAATTTTCCCAACACCATTTATTGAAGAGGCTGTCTTTTTTCCATTGGACATTCTTTCCTGCTTTGTCGAAGATTAGTTGACCATAGAGTTGAGGGTCTATTTCTGGGCTCTCTATTCTGTTCCATTGATCTATGTGTCTGTTTTTGTGCCAGTACCATGCTGTCTTGATGATGACAGCTTTGTAATAGAGCTTGAAGTCCGGAATTGTGATGCCACCAACGTTGGCTTTCTTTTTCAATATCCCTTTGGCTATTCGAGGTCTTTTCTGGTTCCATATAAATTTTAGAATTATTTGTTGCATTTCTTTGAAAAAGATGGATGGTACTTTGATAGGAATTGAATTAAATGTGTAGATTGCTTTAGGTAGCATAGACATTTTCACAATATTTATTCTTCCAATCCAGGAGCATGGAACATTTTTCCATTTCTTTGTGTCTTCCTCAATTTCTTTCATGAGTACTTTATATTTTTCTAAGTATAGGTTCTGTGCCTCTTTGGTTAGGTTTATTCCTAGGTATCTTATGGTTTGGGGTGCAATTGTAAATGGGATTGACTCCTTCATTTCTCTTTCTTCTGTCTTGTTGTTGGTGTAGAGAAATGCAACTGATTTCTGTGCATTGATTTTATATCCTGACACTTTACTGAATTCCTGTACAAGTTCTAGCAGTTTTGGAGTGGAGTCTTTTGAGTTTTCCACATATAGTATCATATCATCTGCGAAGAGTGATAATTTGACTCCTTCTTGTCGATTTGGATGCCTTTAATTTCCTTTTGTTGTCTGATTGCTGAGGCTAGGACTTCTAGTACTATGTTGAATAGCAGTGGTGATAATGGACATCCCTGCCGTGTTCCTGACCTTAGCGGAAAAGCTTTTAGTGTTTCTCCATTGAAAATGATATTTGCGGTGGGTTTTTCATAGATGGCTTTGAAGATATTGAGGTATGTGACCTCTATCCCTACACTTTGAAGAGTTTTGATCAGGAAGGGATGCTGTACTTTGTCAAATGCTTTTTCAACATCTATTGAGAGTATCATATGGTCCTTGTTCTTTCTTTTATTGATGTGTTGTATCACATTGACTGATTTGCGGATGTTGAACCAACCTTGCAGCACTGGAATAAATCCTACTTGGTCTTGGTGAATAATCTTTTTAATGTACTGTTGAATCCTATTGGCTAGTATTTTGGTGAGAATTTTTGCATCTGTGTTCATCAAGGATATTGGTTTATAGCTCTCTTTTTTGATGGGATTCTTGTCTGGTTTTGGGATCAAGGTGATGCTGGCCTCATAAAATGAGTTTGGAAGTTTTCCTTCCATTTGTATTTTTTGGAACAGTTTCAGGAGAATAGGAATTAGTTCTTCTTTAATTCCCCCAGGAAGCCGTCTGGCCCTGGCCTTTTGTTTGTTTGGAGATTTTTAATGACTGTTTCAATCTCCTTACTGGTTATGGGTCTGTTCAGGCCTTCTATTTCTTCCTGGTCCAGTTGTGGTAGTTTATATGTTTCTAGGAATGCATCTATTTCTTCCAGATTGTCAAATTTGTTGGCATAGAGTTGCTCATAGTATGTTCTTATAATAGTTTGTATTTCTTTGGTGTTAGTTGTGATCTCTCCTCTTTCATTCATGATTTTATTTATTTGGGTCCTTTCTCTTTTCTTCTTGATAAGTCTGGCCAGGGGTTTATCAATTTTATTAATTCTTTCAAAGAACCAGCTCCTAGTTTTGTTGATTTGCTCTATTGTTTTTTTGGTTTCTATTTCATTGATTTCTGCTCTGGTCTTTATGATTTCTCTTCTCCTGCTGGGCTTAGGGTTTCTTTCTTGTTCTTTCTCCAGCTCCTTTAGGTGTAGGGTTAGGTTGTGTACCTGAGACCTTTCTTGTTTCTTGAGAAATGCTTGTACAGCTATATATTTTCCTCTCAGGATTGCCTTTGTTGTGTCCCACAGATTTTGAACCGTTGTATTTTCATTATCATTTGTTTCCATGATTTTTTTCAATTCTTCTTTAATTTCCCGGTTGACCCATTCATTCTTTAGAAGGATGCTGTTTAGTCTCCATGTATTTGGGTTCTTTCCAAACTTCCTCTTGTGGTTGAGTTCTAGCTTCAGAGCATTGTGGTCTTAAAATATGCAGGGAATGATCCCAATCTTTTGATACCGGTTGAGGCCTGATTTATGACCGAGGATGTGATCTATTCTGGAGAATGTACCATGTGCACTAGAGAAGAATGTGTATTCTGTTGCTTTGGGATGAAATGTTCTGAATATATCTGTGATGTCCATCTGGTCCAGTGTGTCCTTTAAGGCCTTTATTTCCTTGCTGATCTTTTGCTTGGATGATCTGTCCATTTCAGTGAGGGGAGTGTTAAAGTCCCCTACTATTGTTGTATTATTGTTGATGTGTTTCTTTGATTTTGTTATTAATTGGTTTATATAGTTGGCTGCTCCCACGTTGGGGGCATAGATATTTAAAATTGTTCGATCTTCTTGTTGGACAGACCCTTTGAGTATGATATAGTGTCCTTCCTCATCTCTTATTATAGTCTTTGGCTTAAAATCTAATTGATCTGATATAAGGATTGCCACTCCTGCTTTCTTCTGATGTCCATTAGCATGGTAAATTCTTTTCCACCCCCTCACTTTAAATCTGAAGGTGTCTTCGGGCTTAAAATGAGTTTCTTGGAGGCAACATATAGATGGGTTTTGTTTTTTTATCCATTATGATACCCTGTGTCTTTTGATTGGGGCATTTAGCCCATTAACGTTCAGGGTAACTATTGAGAGATATGAATTTAGTGCCATTGTATTGCCTGTAAGGTGACTGTTACTGTATATTATCTCTGTTCCTTACTGATCTACCACTTGTAGGCTCTCTCTTTGCTTAGAGGACGCCTTTCAATATTTCCTGTAGAGCTGGTTTGGTGTTTGCAAATTCTTTCAGTTTTTGTTTGTCCTGGAAGCTTTTAATCTCTCCCTCTATTTTCAATGATAGCCTAGCTGGATATAGTATTCTTGGCTGCATGTTTTTCTTGTTTAGTGCTCTGAAAATATCATGCCAGCTCTTTCTGGCCTGCCAGGTCTCTGTGGATAAGTCAGCTGCCAATCTAATATTTTTACCATTGTATGTTACAGACTTCTTTTCCCGGGCTGCTTTCAGGATTTTCTCTTTGTCACTGAGACTTGTAAATTTTACTATTAGGTGACGGGGTGTGGGCCTATTCTTATTGATTTTGAGGGGCATTCTCTGAACCTCCTGAATTTTGATGATCCTTCCCTTTGCCATATTGGGGAAATTCTCCCCAATAATTCTCTCCAGTATACCTTCTGCTCCCCTCTCTCTTTCTTCTTCTTCTGGAATCCCAATTATTCTAATGTTGTTTCGTCTTATGGTGTCACTTATCTCTCGAATTCTCCCCTCATGGTTCAGTAGCTGTTTGTCCCTCTTTTGCTCGGCTTCTTTATTCTCTGTCATTTGGTCTTCTATATCACTAATTCTTTCTTCTGCCTCATTTATCCTAGCAGTGAGAGCCTCCATTTTTGATTGCACCTCATTAGTAGCTTTTTTAATTTCAACTTGGTTAGATTTTAGTTCTTTTATTTCTCCAGAAAGGGCTTTTATATCTCCCGAGAGGGTTTCTCTAATATCTTCCATGCCTTTTTCGAGCCCGGCTAGAACCTTGAGAATTGTCGTTCTGAACTCTAGATCTGACATATTACCAATGTCTGTATTGATTAGGTCCCTAGCCTTCGGTACTGCCTCTTGTTCTTTTTTTTGTGGTGAATTTTTCCGCCTTGTCATTTTGTCCAGGTAAGAGTGTATGAAGGAGCAAGTAAAATACTAAAAGGGTGGCAACAACCTCAGGAAAATATACTTTAACCAAATCAGAAGAGATCCCAAATCGTGAGTGGGGAGAAAGGGGATAAAAAGAGGTTCACAAAGAAAGAAAGAAAGAAAGAAAAGAAAAGAAAAGAAAAGAATTAAAAAAAGAAAATGAATAAAGAAAAATATAAAAAAGAAAATATATATATATTAGATAAACTAGTTAAAAAACGTTAAAAAAGAAAAGGGTAAAAGTTAAAAAACATTTAGCAGAAGAAGAGAAAAAAATGAAAAAGAAAAAAATTAAATTAACTGCAAGAGTAAAAAATCACAGGAAGAAAGCCATGTGTTCCGTGCTTTGCTTTCTCCTCCTCTGGAATTCTTCTGCTCTCCTTGTTATTGAAACCTCACTTCTTCGTAGGTCAACTTGGTCTTGGCTGGATTTCTTGTTGCTCTTCTGGGGGAGGGTCCTGGTGTAGTGATTCTATAGTGTCTTTGCCCCAGGTGGAATTGCACTGCCCTTACTAGGGGGCCGGGCTGAGTAATCCGCTCGGGTTTGCTTTCAGGAGCTTTTGTTCCCTGAGCACTTTCCGTAGAGTTCCGGAGGACGGGAATACAAATGGCGGCCTCCTGGTCTCCAGCCCGGAGGAGCCGAGAGCCTGGGGCCCCACTCCTCAGCATGTCCTCAGAGAACAGCGCCCAGTTACTCCCATCTGCCTGACCTCCGGCCACGCTCCGAGCTCACCGAGCCTGTGACCGGTTCAAGGTAACCCGGAGCTGTGAGCTTACTGTCAGCTCTGTCTCTGTAGCCAGTTTTCCCGTTCCAATACCTGCAAGCTCTGCGACACTCAGACACCACCAATCCTTCTGTGACCCTGCGGGACCTGAGGCCACGCTGACCCCGTGTGGGCTTCACCCCGGTTTAGCCTCTGGAGCGATGTCCCTCAGCGGAACAGACTTTTAAAAGTCCTGATTTTGTGCTCCGTTGCTCCGCCGCTTGCCGGGAGCCGGCCCCTCCCCTCGGGGTCTATCTTCCCGTCCCTTTGGATTCACTTCACCTTTCAGAAAGTGGTTGTTTTTCTGTTTCCAGAATTGCTGTTCTTCTTCTCTTCGATCTGCCGATGGATTTGCAGGTGTTTGCAATCTTTAGATAAGCTATCTAGCTGATCTCCTGCTAGCTGAAGTAGTCTCAGCCTGCTACTTCTCCACCATCTTGACTCCTCCCCCTGACTCCTGGTTTTGGCTAAGGTCATGATCTTGGGGGTCCTGGGATTGAGTCCCGCGTCAGGCTCTGTGCTTCTCCTGGAGTCTGCTTGAGGTTGTCTCTCCCTCCGCTTCTGTCCTTCCTGCTCGGGCTCTCTCTATCTTTCTAAAATAAAAAAATACACAGATAAATAGACAGATGGATAACATTACATTAAAAAAAGAAAGAAAAAAAGCAAGCAAGCAAGCAAGCAAAATCAAAACAAGTCTTCCTTGTAGGTATATCCTGAAAGAAAAGTTGCAACAGTGTTTTCCATTTTCATTTCGGAAAGATAAGATAATATATTTAAAACAATTCAAATATATTTTAAGCAAGATAGACGGTAGAAATCATGCTTGAACCTGAGATAAGTTTAAATGGCAGGTTGATTTAGCCATCCAGATATTCTGCCTGATGGACAAACTGCAGCTTTGAAAGAAGCCTAACTTCTTTCAGTGAACAGGCTGAGAATCTAGCTTCTACATTGGGATCGATAAACTAAAACTTACAGTCACTGTTATTATTATGAAAGAGACAAGTGTGAACTCTAGGAAACTCTCAAAGACAAAGCCAGCAAAGTCTCAAAGTATTTCTAAGTACTTAATTTGCAGCTTTAATTTTTAGCATGACAGACTTGACAAAATGTAAAGGCTGCTGGAGATTAATTCACAGACTCTGTGGTCCACTGCTTCGCAGCACAGTAGGTACTCAGCAGTTAAGGGTTTTAGTTTTGTCAAACTCACTCACGTATCAAACTGTCAAACATATTCACGGACATAATTTACTCCTTTTTGAAACTCCTTACTTTAGCTTTAAAAGAGGACACATAAGAATCACTGCAATAAGACGATTTCAAAAGAAGTACATCCTGATGATAGGACGGCCCAGGCTGTAATTTCCCTTCGGGAGGCTGCTGGGCAAGCAGCTTGGCTTCTGGTATAAATGTAGGACACCTAGCAACTGAGATTACAAATTAAAAGAAAGAACACACTTTCCTTTCTACTGATAACTTAAAAAATATATTCTGTATTTATGCTACAGAAAACAACCCAGCTAGAGTATATAAAACTCAAAGATACATTTTTGTTGAATTGGCTTAGTAAAGTAACTAAGGTCTTTAATATACTATTTTAACTACTATATTTCTACTACATTTCTTAGAAACAAATGTAACTAATGACCAAATACCAATAATTGGTGATATTTGTGAAAACTAATTCTCATTATACATTTAATTAATTGTATATTTATGGATGACCTATATAATAAATTGTTATTTTTATTGAGGTATAATTGACATATAACATTACATTTAGGTGTACAACATAATGATTGAATATTTGTATATATTAGGAAATGATCACCACAATAAGTCAACATCCATCTCCATACATAGTTGCAAAATCTTTTTCTTATGATAAGGTCTATATTAAAAATTATTGATGCCATAGACCTTATGATAAGGTCTATATTAAAAATTATTATGGCACCTGGGTGGCTCAGTGGGTTAAAACCTCTTCCTTCAGCTCAAGTTAGGATCCCAGGGTCCTGGGATAGAGTCCCGCATCAGGCTCTCTGCTCAGCGGGGAGCCTGCTTCCCTCTTTATCTCTCCTCCTGCCTCTCTGCCTACTTGTGATCTCTCTCTGTCAAATAAATAAATAAATAATCTTAAAAAAATTATTGATGCCATATTAAACTTCATATTTCAGAAGTTCTCCTTGCCAGATACAGCTTTCAAATTCTTTTATTGATTAAATAATATATTATATATATAAGGTTTACTATGTTATACTTTATAATTTCCTAAATTTGGAATTTGTCACAGTAACATCATATTATTTCTGCAGCAGAAATTTGCTACCTGAAAAAAAAGTTATTTTATTTAAAAATTTTGCCTAAGCCAAATATAAGCTTGAAGAGCAGCAGAAGTCCAGAACTTGGTAATTTTCTGGAAGAATGGGGAGGAATAAATAGGAATTTACAGATTCTAGCTTGAGAAACAGCATGGTTAATGACACCATTTACTGAGATTAAGGTTTGAGAGAAAAGAGTTACGTGTAGGGGTGTTTTGGAAGAGGAAAACAATGAATACAGTTTTAGTTGTGTAGTTTAAGGTGCATGAAAGACATCTAAAAGGAACTGAAAGAGTCACTTTAGGACCAGTGACACACGGAAGACCCCATGTGAGAAGCCAGACAACTTGCAGCAAGTGGGACTCCAATTCCTTCTGAGAACTAATATCCCAGTGAGCCAGTTTTCAGTGGTTCCCTCTGTGATGAGCTCACTTAATGGATGGAGATGATGGAAACCCTTTGTCTACACTGTTGGGTGGCTCCATAGACCCAGTGGCAGTTAACTTGAGTAGCTTATAACCATCCCAGAAGCCTGTTTCCTCAACCAATGCACCAGGAATGTCTCAGTTTCAGCTGATCTTAGAAGAAAAATGCTGCCCCAATGTCCTTTCACTGTGCTGAGATGCCACCAAATCTATTTATCTTTCACTTTTTTTTTTTTAGATTTTTTTAATGTATTTATTTGACAGAGAGAAATCACAAGTACATGGATAGGCAGGCAGAGAGAGAGAGGGAAGCAGGCTCCCTGCTGAGCAGAGAGCCCCATGCGGGACTCGATCCCAGGGCCCTGAGATCATGACCTGAGCTGAAGGCAGCAGCTTAACCCACTGAGCCACCCAGGCACCCCTTATCTTTTACTTTTAAAAAAGATTTTATTTATGTATTTATTTGAGAAAAAGAGAGAGACAGAGAGAGAATGTGAGAGAGCACAAGCAGGGGTAGCAGCAGAGGGAGATGCAGAGGAAGAAATAGGCTTCCCACTGAGCGGGAGTCCTCCATCCCAGGACTCCAGGATCATGACCTGAGCCAAAGGCAGACACTTAACTGATTGAGCCACCCAGGAACCCCTGTATTTGTCCTTTAAATTCCACTCAAGACAAGTTTGAATGCTTTACCCCTGGACAGACAGGTCTTTATCTGAATTCTGATAATTCTTTGTAAATATGTCTACTGGAATTCTTAGCATGAATATTCTGTAATATCTATGTAATTTTCTCTTCCATCAGGCTGTGAGCCCTTGAGGACAGAACTTTTTTCTTTTTTAATTCCTAACATTTAAGTAAATTCCTGTATGGTATGTTACAAAATATTTAATGTTTGAATGTAGTCTGCTGCCTGGTTACCCCCTTATCGCCCTCGACCCGCAAGGACGACAAGAAGCCCCAGTTCAGATGTATCTTCTTTTTATTTCCGGAAGTCTACACACTTATATATGTTTACATGACCAATCAGCAAGCAGGGTACAGGAGGGAGCGAATCAGGCTGTGCACCTAAACGAACAACTTCACTAGCAACCAATGCTGTTTACTTCCTCTTTGGGCATTCCGCTTAGTCTCACGAGGCAATCCTAACCTGGCAACTAGCCAGGCACCATCTTTTAATGGCGGAGGCCGCCCTGGCCAGGGGCCTGCCTCCGACACCCCTGAGGTGGAAAATTCTCTGTTATTGACAGAAAAACAATCTGAAATAATGTAGTTCCATTCCAGCATTGGCCTCAGCCTGTATTTCTGGTTTAGTAAAACTTTTCATTCAGATCTTGATAGGTTCTGGAGTATTAAGCTTTAGGGACTTCAATTTTGTAATGCAAACCATCAGAACCTTATAGGCAGATTCCCAACTAATACTAGAGACAACTGATGGCTTGGAGTTGCCTCTTAAAAAGTAAGCCACAAACTCCATAGAATAGGGAAGGATGTTGGAAAACACTGGGAAATTTCTTTCTTTCTTTCTTTCTTTAAGATTTTATTTATTTATGTATTTATTTATTTATTTATTTGAGGGAGGGAGAGAAAGGGCCAACAGGGGGAGAAGTGGAGGGGGAGGGGGAGGGAGATGGAGAGGGGGACAATCTCCAGCAGACTCCATACTGAACACAGAGCCTGACATGGGGCTTGATCCCATGATCCAAGACCATGAGCTGAGCTGAGATGAAGTTTGGACACTCCAATGATTGAGCCATCCAGGTGCCTCTGAAAAATTTCTTTTGATATAATTCACTTGTCTGTTGCCCCGTGGTCTTGCCATTCCAAAGGCCTGGCTAGCAACAAATATATTGATGCAGAAAGCATTCTTTGCAAGGATTATGGGAAGCACTAAGTACCACAGAAAGAAAGATGGTGTCATTTTGTTGGTAAAACATAATACAAAGACTTCATTAACTGAGTCAAAGGAGGATCATGTTATAACGTCGAATCTATCATCTACTCTTATTCAAAAGAAAGGCAAATGTGGACTCCAAGAGAGGAAACATATGGTCCTTGTTCTGGGTAGGCTGTTTGGGCTTGGAAGTCAGCTCAAGAAACCAGGGGCAAGGAGGGATGAAGGTTGAAGAAAGGAGGTAATTCTGAGGATCACAAAGATGAAATGAAAAAGCAATCTCAAAATTCATGGGAGCGGGAGCTAGAAACCCATTAAGAACCACCACAATGCCCTGGGTTCAGATTTCTCTCTCCTTGAGCTTGTCCTGAGCATTTCTTTGTTGTCCCAATACCAGGTTATGGCTCCTATTCCATTACAGCCTTTCAGTTTCTGCTCCTCCAGTTTACTGTCAGGTTCTCAGTGTTTCCTGGTTCAATAAGCCTTGAACTAGCTATTTGCCTTAGTTGTTGTTATTGTTATTGTTGTTAATATTTATTTTGGGTACTAATGTTCAGGATCATCAGGAAGCCTATCAACAGAGTGTCCTTGAATAATGTGCTGTTAGCTATCACCTGAAGTGTGGGACAAGGGGAGACCAGGTGATACACTATGGCTCCCTGAGTGCAGGGCTATTAGCAGGGGTTGTAGGTTGGTAGTTTCATCAGAACTGGATAGTGTTGTGCCAGCACCATGATGTTCCAATATAATGCAGAGGTAATGTCCTTCTTATCCAGGCTGCAGACCTGATGGTGTGGACACCTCTGTAGGAATTCTAGGTCTAAGAAAGCATAGGGGCAATTTAGACTTGTTGAATACCTAGGGCCATTATGTATGAATTATGACAAAATTGTATATCCAGGCACCTACTCCAAGAAAAGTTGAGTGATCTAAAGGTCTAACTCTGTAAGATTTATCCATATACATTCTTGACACGGTATATGATTATTTCCAAATTATGTAATTGAACATGTATTAAAATATTTAAATTTAATCTTATCAATTAGTAGGGAGTGAAAAATGAATTAGAAATTAGTATTTATTTAGCATTTACTATATATATTGGATACTTTATATATTATTTCATTTCATATTTAAAACTTAACCTACGAGGTACCACTGTCTTCATTTCACATTGAAGGGAACCAAGACTCAGGACACTTTGATGGCTTGCTCAGGTAGTAGGTGTAGAGGCAAGATTTCAACCCAGGTTCTATCTGACTCTAAATCTATCTTTCCACCACAGAACACTGCTTCCCTAGAGTGGATATGAATGGCTCAGAAGAGTTGATAAATGTTAAATCATCTGACTTAGTAAAAGTGAGTTTGAGTAACATTTTAACTTCATTTTCAGGTGTGACCCAACAACAGAATACTTAGTTAACACTACATACATAATCTAGGGTGTACGAGGGTACCTCAAAGAACATTTATACACACACACACACACACACACACACACACACACATACACACGTATTAGAAATGACTTTAAAAAGCAAATCTTAGCTCAAGATTTGAGCTACCCTTTATTATTCATTAAAAATGAGCTTTCTAAAATATTAGTAAATTTCCTTTTTAGCTCTCTTTTGAAGTTCTGATACCAGTGAAGTAACATTTTTCTTCTTTGAACCTTTTCTTGCAAAATGAGAGTTTTCTCTTTTTCTAAAACAGCAGGAAGTTCATTCCAGTTCTTAATAAAGATAAAGGGAGCATCCATGGACTTGAGTAACTGCAGAGGAGCATTATGGTAAACAGATGTATTTCCACAGCTGCCAGCTGTCATTATATCTTCTACCACAGGAACAGAGCCATAGGAGCAAGCCTCATATATTCTATAACATTCTGTGTTTACTCCTACCGGGCACAATGTGAGATCACTCTGAAGCAAAGCATCTTGATAATTCTTAAGGCTTTCATTTGTTTCCTGAGGCTGCCACCTAAAAAAATCAGAAAAACAACTGTCATTTTCACTTTACTAAGCATGTTTTTGTGAGGGAAAATGTCAGCTACAGGTAATGGTGGACACATTACAGAGATGACAGGCAGAAGAAAGAAATAAAATCTTGCCCAAATAGATTTCTTGAAAATATTTAAGAGTTTGAGAAGTTTACAGTGGCATATGTTTAAATCTAATAGTCACCATGACATTTCTGAACGAACGTTAATCTAGCCAATATATATATATTTTTTAAGATCTTATTTTTAAGTAATCCCTACACCCAGCGTGGGGTTTGAACTCACAACCCCAAATTCAAGAGTCTCATGCTCTGCCAACTGAGCCAGCTAAATGTCTTCTGAGGGCCAGGTCTTCTTTTTCTAACCCACCCTCCAACATTGTGTTCTTACAGAGCTTACATTCTAGTGCCAGTGATGGAGATGGATAGTAAACCAGTCAGTATGTTATTTAGGTTTAAATACTATGAAGAAAAACAAAGCAGAGAAGTGAGGAGGGGGTTTCTGAACTAGTAGTCGCGGTTTTAAAGAGGTAAGCGGGGAACGTCTCAATGCAGGAGCATCTGAGCATACAGTGGATGTGAGGCAGCAAAACATGCAGACATTTTCAGGGGAGAACTGAGTGAAGTGTAAGTACAGTGTGTGCCTGGCAAGGTCAAGGTCAAGGTCAAGGTCAAGGAAGAACAAGGAAGAGCCAGGCTGGTTGAAGCAAGGTAACTGAGGGGGAGAGGAATGGAGGATAAAGTCAGAGCATTCCATCGTGGAAGGCTGTGTTCACAGGGTGACTGACCTGATCCACATTTTATCAGAATTAATCTGGCCTTTGTGTTGAGAATAGACTGTACAGGAGCAAGGGAAGAGGTTGAGAGACCTCTGGAAAGCTTCACATTCTCTCCCGACTGTTCCTATTGTCTCCATGAAATAAGCAGAAGAGTCAAAGGAGAGAAGAAGAGAAGAAGGTATAAAACAGTCTTGTAGGAGAGGGGAAAATATATGGATAAGGGAAACACCTGATTGCTGGGCACTTGAGAGTCAAGATCGTGTATTTAAAGCAAGGTCTATTGGCACGAGTGTGTGTGTGTGTGTGTGTGTGTGTGTGTGTGTGTGTGTGTCTATTGGCACGAGTGTGTGTGTGTGTGTGTGTGTCTGCCTGCCTGCCTGCCTGCACGGTGCAGGTATGGTGCAGGTTAAGAGAGCTGGATTTAACTAGAGTTAAGGTTTGCTCCATTAGGGAATTAGGAACTATGTGTATCAGTCATAGTTGACTATGACATTTAAGTGGGGAGAAGAAGAAAGTAAAGATGAGGTGAGCAAAGGCCAATGAAAAGGTAGTAAGAACAATGGATTATAAATCCCAGCTAACCTGTTGGAGTCAGATATTTACAGCGAGTGAGCTGGAATGATAGAAAATGGTGGTTACAGAGAGAGATGCTGGAACCTGAGATCACAGAGAAGACGGAGTGTGTGTAATGATAAAGTCTAAGAAATGAGCATGACACTGAGTGGCCAAGGCCAACTGTTGGACCAGATCATTGGAAGACCGGGGTAAAGGACTATAAGACAAAGGTGAAAGAAGGACCATCTACATAGATTGGGAATCACCAAGAATTAGGTTGGAGTAACGTGGGAGAGAGTGAGAGTGTGCCAGAACTAAACTTTTCACAGAGCGAAAGAGATAAACCCCCGGGTCAGTAAATGACTTCAAAGAGGAAGAACAATGGATGGTTTTGTTGGATGGTTGTTTGCTGATATGATATTCAAATTGGGAGGTTTTAGGAAGGAAAAAAGGAGAAGGGTCTGAAAGTAGCAATGAGAAAGAAGCAAGGAGGACACCCACTCGACCTCCAGGCTCAATGCTATAAGAGGAATTACAAGAAAAATTCTATTTCTACAATACTTTGATACTTTATACTGCCCTCATTCATCCCTTTCCTGGTATACTGTCCTCCTGTGGCTCTTTACATTTGCTTTCCCTCTGCCTGGACTACCCTTCTCCTAAATAGAAATGGAGTTCACTCCTGCAGCTTCTTCCGGCCTGTGCTTCATCCTGGAGCTTTCCTCAGCCATTCTAAAACAGCAGATGCTCCACTCCTGATGCCTAGTCCTCTCTACATCCCTCCTCTGCTCAGCTGTTTTTACATGGCATCTATCTTCTTCTGACACACAATATATTTTACTGGCTTGTCTCCTCCAACAAACATTTCAGTTTTAGGAGGGCATAGAATTTTGACTGTTTTGTTCCCTGCTGTATCCTTCAGGGCTGAGAGAGTTTCAGGCATATAGCAGTTGCTTGAAAAACAGCTGGTGACTGAATGGATACAGTATGGTTACACTAACTCTAACTCTGTTGTTTGAGTTGGCAGTTATGACTTCAAAAAGAGAGTATCTGCTACAATTAATGTATTTCTAGATCTGGAGGGACATTTTTAAGGCATTTCTTCTCTGATGACTCTACACATGAAACTACATTTGTTTATTTAAAAACTAAAGGAATAATTCCAAAATTTCTCCTTTACTCCATGAACTGTTTTCATGATTACCGTGCAAAAGATGGAAGAAAGTTAAATTCATCCATCCATCCAACCATCCACTCCCCACTTATCTTAGGCCTATTTTGTGTAAGGTCCTATGTTAGATCTGGGGATTCAGAGAATAGTGTGTCCTGTTCTGTCCTCGGGGTGCTGTCAGTTCTCTAAGGAGTACTTCATGCCACTCTTGGAACACTGAAACTGGTCTGCCAAACATCTCAGGGATGAACCTAAGGTCTTACTGGCATTCATAATCACTTATGTGTCAGGTCTAACTAACAAATATTGGGGGAATCTTGAACAATTGACATTTGCATAGGATAGTTACTAGCATTCCTCTAAAGGATGGACTATAGCTATAGGAGATTGTCCCAATTTTAAATGCATACAACCCAGTTTCTACAGAGCCTTATTTACTGATATATCTTCTGCAGGAAGACTGGTATTAATGAAGCTAACAATGTCTCTTTGGAGACCTGTGCTGCTGCATAAAGCAACTCATGGACTGGAGAACAAAATGGGTGAATCAAGTAAACATAGAGCTTACTGTTCTCTTGCTGAAACCCAACAAAGCTTATCATTCCCATCTTGTTTCAAAATGTTCATCAGTTCTTGTCTGGATGAATTTTCATAAACGGTTCCTAAGAAATTACATAAGTAGGGCCTTTCATTATGCAGCATTGACCAACTTGGCTCCACCAGAGGAAAATTCCTGTATCTATAAAAATAAGTACATATGAGTTAATAGTATATGACAGTAGGATTGGCAAATTATTGTATAACCTAACAACTTAGGTAGCATGATGATGCAGAGAGGAGAGATTTCAAGTATGATTTTCTAAACCTCAAACTATAATTTTCCACACTTACTTTGGAAAAGTCCCTGAATCCACTAAGTTAAAAAAATAACCTCACATTGACATCTTTTACAAAACTGCCATAGAGATTAAGTGTCTGAAATGTTTTTTCTAACACTCTTTAACTTCCATAATTTGTAGTTATAAGGAAGGTTGAATTCAAGACCTTCAAATTATAAATAATCCACATTCATAATGATGATGATTTAATGAATGTTTTAATGATGGAAAGATTACAGAATACACATTTCTATAGCAAAGAGCTCCAATTTCCCAAAGGCTTTTAAAGTAGATTTTTAAAAAAGAGCTCTTACAGGCTGATTTTTTTTTTTTTGAGATTTTATTTATTCTTCTGAGAGAGAGAGTGAGAGAGAACATGAGAGCTGAGAAGGTCAGAAGGAAAAGCAGACTCCCCATGGAGCTGGGAGCCCGATGCAGGGCTCAATCCTGGGACTCCAAGATCATGACCTGAGCTGAAAGCAGTTGCTCAACCAACCGAGCCACCCAGGCGCCCTTATTGGCTGATTTTTAAAAAAGATTTTATTCTTTAATTTATTTACTTATTGGGGGAGATGCATGCATTCAGGGAAGGGAGGGAGCAGAGAGAGAGGAAGAGAGAGAATCCCAAGCAGACTCGTGCCAAGCGCACAGAAGTCCAACGCAGGGCTGAATCCCAGGACTCTGAGACCATGACTTGAGCTGAAATCAAGAGCTGGATGGCTAACCAACTGAGTTATCCAGGTACCCCTCAAGTAGATTATAAAAAAAATTGGGGTGCCTGGGTGGCACAGTCAGTTAAGTCTCTGACTCTTGGTTTTAGCTCAGGACATGATCTCGGGGTTTTGAGATAGGGCCCTGAGTTGGGCTCTGCACTCAGCGTGGAGTCAGCTTAAGACTGCCTCCTTTTCCCTCTGCCCCTTCCCCACACAGTCTCTCTCTCTCAAATGAGTAAGTAAATCTTAAAACAAAAAAAAATAACAAAAAATATTTTTAAAACCTCTCATGGCATATCAAAGAGGCCTTTTGCAATTGACCTATTCTTATGGGCATTTGGAAATATTAGAGACCTAACTGTGTGCCTGAGATACAACCTTCCTATAAGGGTGAAGCTTTATATAATATTCAATAACAGGTTCTTTCAACCTTTGCGTTATTGGCATTTTGGACTAGTTCATTTTTTGTTGTGGAGGCTGTTATCTACCATGTAGGCCATTTAGCAGCATCCCAGATGCTATTGTTGCCTCCCCCTTCCACTTGTAACAACCAAAAATTATCTCCAGACATTGTCAAATGTTTCCTGGGCAGCAAAACTGCTTCTGGTTGAAAACCACCAGATCCATAAAAAGGGTATTGGTCTAGTCCAACAATAACAGAATTACAAAGGGTTTTCATCCAATGTATGGAAATTGTATGAATAGGCTACATAGAGTTACTGTGAAAGAGTAATTTTGTTTCAGAGCATTTTATGAGTATGAGCTCTACTCAAGGGATGGAATTTTCAGAGTCTTGTATCTTGCTATACCTAATATAAAAAATTTTTGTCTGATGCTACCAAAAACCTACTAGATTGGAGTACTGTAGGGTGGGCCCTCAAATATGTCTTGTTAATACACTTCTCTGGTGATATTTGTGTACCCAACTAAGCAATAGTTTAAGGTCCCATCTGGTAACAAGTGATGAGTGAATAAGGAATATCTGATTCAGAGAGCATGTTAATGAAATTTCTTGTAATTCATCCATTTGACAAGTATTCATTGTCTACTCTGTGCAGGCTTGGTTTTAGACTCTGCCAATACAGTGAACAAGAGACAGAACCCCGGGGTTTATATATTAGTGCTGGACATAAGTTTAACTTCTCTTAAAGTCAACTAAACACACTTCATTAACAGAAAGATAAAAAATAAGCTTCAATTTTATAGAAAGATGGTACAGACATATTTAAAAGCCTTTGTTATTACTTAACCCCTCTTATTAAAGAAAAGATTTGTGCAAGTTCAACAAGTCTCAGTGGCAGTTCTGAGCATATTATGATCTTCCCAAATCCAGGGGTATGGAATCCTTCTGACTTAATACTGCTTTTCTAAATTTAAAAAAATATTTTATTTATTTGTCAGAGAGAAAGACCGAGAGAGAGAGAGCACAAGCAGGGGGAGCAGAAGGCAGAGGGAAAAACAGACCCCCCAGTGAACAGGGAGCCCAATGCAGGGCTCAATCCCCAGGACCCTGGCATCATGACCTGAGCCAAAGACAGATGCTTAACCACCTGAGCCACCCAGGCACCCCTTAATATTCAAGTAAGATCTTTTTCTTTGTTTTTACTATGAATTATATAGATTGTATAGTTGTTTTAAGAAGGTGTGCCTCTCTGTCATTCTCTTTTAGCCATCTCTTTATCACTACTGATAAACTTGAAATTCATCCTATGCCTTGGAGATTTAAAATACAAAAAGCTAACTTATCTGCTCTCCTTATAAAATGCTAAAATACTCTGGGGGCGCCTGGGTGGTTCAGTTGGTTAAGCGTCTGACACCTGATTTTGGCTCAGGTCATGATCTCAGGGTTGTGAGATTGAGCCCTGGCCATGGAAACTGTTTAAGATTCTCTTTCTTGGGTGCCTGGGTGGCTCAGTTGGTTAAGCAACTTGCCTTCGGCTCAGGTCATGATCCTGGAGTTCCAGGATCGAGTCCCACATCCGGCTCCCTGCTCTGCAGGGAGTCTGCTTCTCCCGCTGACCTCTCTCCTCTCATTCTCTCTCTCTCAAATAAACACAATCTTTAAAAAAAAAAAAAAGATTCTCTTTCTCCATTTCCCTCTGCCCTTCTTCCCCACTCACTCTCTATAAAACCAACCAACAAAGCCTAAAGTATTCTAAAAATATCATTATTATTATTGTAGCATGAGACCAAACCAGACTTTTTCCATGGAAAAGACTGTACGTGGCCTCCCAGATGATCCCAGAACTATGTTTATTACAAACTTAAAGTTCAATATTCCTGATTCAGAAATTCAGGTCTTAAAGAATCTATAAGTACCTAATAGTATTTTGTACTTACGTTGCCACTCCTAAAGGCCACTGAAAGATATCCACATCATCAACCCAGGGGCTATCATATATTATGAAAAGCAGCTCCACAAAGCCTCCATTTCTTTTGAGGAACTGGTTTATCCATTCATTATTACAATGTTCATTTCCAAGCAACACAACGGCGAGATGCTGGAGTTTTTTAGTTTGCACCAAATTCTGTGCATAAAGTAGCCACTGGGTGGCATAAAAAATCTTAGCCTTTTCTCTCCCATTTAGAATCAGTACCACGTTATTCACATCTATGGGAAAGTACCCTGGGACTACAGCTGGGCCAGTGATGAAGCTGTTAAAACAATACAACAAAACAAGAGCATGAGACAAAGAACAAAGGTATTTGATATCAGAATTTTTTTAAAGATTTTACATAAAATCTACAGTGAGATGTAATCTGTATTCTTTCTATAAACATAATTTCTATAATGCAAGTTTTCCTGAACAGGTTTGAATGATAGAGCATGGATGTAAATCAATGGGAAGCTTTGGTTGTAGTAAGATCAACTGCATATGATAATCAGAAATGTGGTAGCTTTGTTGTTACTTTAACCACATTCAAAATACGTGCTGGCCAGAGTTTGACCTGGTAAACTATTCACAGCTGAATTGTGTGAAACTCTGTATAGTTTCTCCTCTGTATAGTTTAAGTCAGTGGTTCCCACCTCTTTTATGTGGGAGTTACTGTTTCACTCTTTATCTGAAGGAAGGGTAAGTGATGAATTGGAGGTGAGAAAGGGAGGTTAAGTGAGAGAAGGAGGGTGGCATTATAAACATCCACGGAGGTTAAGTCTCAAAAAATATGATTCTATGTATATTTGAAAGTACAATATAAAAAATTGTGCTTAAATCTAGTATAAGTATAAATATAAAAATATGAATGGGAGGATACACATACACACCAGAATCATTACAGGGGTTGCCTTTGAGGAGGAGCAAGAGAAAAGGAACTTGAGAATAGTACAAAGAAAGCTTCCCTATTACTGGGAATATTTAATTCTTTTAAGAGGAAAGTTAAATGTTGGGGTGCCTGGGTGGCTCAGTGGGTTAAGCCTCTGCCTTCGGCTCAGGTCATCTCACGGTCCTGGGATCAAGCCCCATTATCAGGCTCTCTGCTCAGCGCAGAGCCTTGCTTTCCCTACCCCCTCTCTCTGCTTGCCTCTCTGCCTACTTGTGATCTCTATGTGTCAAATAAATAAATAAAATCTTAAAAAAAAAAAACAAGAGGAAAGTTAAATGTCTAAAGGAAATATGACAGAGAGCTAGAATTAGTTGGTTCTTCATCATGGGTAAATGAGAATATGTTCTATTATTCTCTGTGAAAAAGCAAGAAACAATACTGCATCTATAGTACAATTTTAATGACATAATGCTAGACATAGAAAAAAGAGTGGACGTAGACATAACGAAATGCTGTCTAACCTTGTTTTTGGAATTCTGGGCACAGTGGAATTAGGAGTGATGAAAATGTCTTCTGACTTTTCATGTTACTATAATAACCACTTATTAGTCTTTTAAATTATAAACCTATCTTAAAAAAGGAAAGATGTAATAAAAACTCTGTTTTACTTTAAACAACGCTATCTCTTTATTAACTACCAGCAGGACTGGCCTGCAAAGGGCAGTGGATGCTCTGGGTTCAGGGTCCAAATAGGATGTGAGGAGGAGGTGATGACTGGGAGGCTGCTTTGAAGGAAAGGGGGTGGTCTGGAGGGCAGGCCCAAGAGGCCCTTAGGCCCTTTACTTCCTTGTAAAGGAATCATGGAAAGCTATGACCAGGCCATCAAAGAAGAAGAAATTCCGGAAATCTAGCTGCCTATCATCCATTTTCTTCATCATGTGGTCAAGGACACCAGAGTCCTTCCAGTTCTTTGTGAAGGCAGCCAGTTCTGTATTCATAAATGTTAGGAACTCTGTCTTGGAGACCGTGCAGTTGTTACCCCCTTTCCAGCAATCAGAGACTTGATGCACTAGGTAGGACTGGACATTTTTGCCATGTCTTCATGGAGTGTGTGAGTGACTGTGACCCTGCAGCAGTGGCACTGCCAGAAGTTTATTTATTTTTAAGTAATCTTTACACCTGACATGGGGCTCAAACTCACAATCCAGAGATCAAGAGTCACATGCTCTACCAACTTAGCTAGCCAGAGCCCCTCGCAGGATTATTTTGAAGACTAAATGCATTAACAGATGTACAGTGCTTAGAACAGAACCTGGCACAAAGGAATCACTATAGGAGTCTTGCTGCTGTTATTAGTTTTATTATTTTAACTATTACTTAAATAGGTACTGCAACATCTCCCTACCTTCCCTTCTCCTTTCTGTTTCCAGAACTGAATATTATCTCTCCTTCATGTGCCTTCACAGAAACCTTATCGATACATTCTTTATATTAATATGTTCAGTTAGGTTACAAGCAAGCCTGCGTTTCATTCTGTCTCTTGAAGGAACTTTGCCTATTTCTACTCATATCTATCGTATATTGATTTACAGTTTAATTTCATAGGGCAACTTCATTTTTAATTTCTTAGGAGGAATCTTACTTCGCTCATCATGGCCTTTGCTTATCTTTAAAAGACTGCCTTCTGAGTCCTGTAATGTCCATATGCAGGAATTATCACAAGATCTGAAACTAACTGTCCATCCATTTGATAAAAAAAAAGCTAGATGCCACATTATTTAATTTATTATTATCAGAGCTCAATTATGGTATTTCAATTAGCATCTGCTGTTTTAAGAAAAAGTTGAAAAAAAAGTTGAACTTATTTCTAAAGATCATGACAGAGTAAGTTTTAATTTACATTTCATAAAATTCACCCATTTGGGCTCAGTTGGAGAAGAGTGTGACTCTTGACCTTAGGGTCAAGAGTTTGAGCCCCATGATGGGATAGATGTTACTTAAATAAATAAAATCTTAAAAAATATAAAAACCTGTTTACTTCTCAAGAAAAATTACTTTGAAAAGATACATGAAATGAAATTGCTTTCCACGTGTGTAAAAAGTAAACAAGAATTAAAGGAGCAGAGAAACTTCAAATGAAATTGAGATTAACCATAGCTTTTCTTTTTGATTTCTGTGGGAAATAACTGGAATCCTAATAGAAACCTGAATCTTTAGTTGACATTTTTCCCCCTAGTAGTACAATTGTTACATGAAATAATTTTGTTTATTTATTTGACAGACGGAGATCACAAGTAGGCAGAGAAGCAGGCAGAGAGAGAGGAGGAAGCAGGCTCCCTGCTGAGCAGAGAGCCAGATGCTGTGGGGCTTGATCCCGGGACCCTGAGATCATGACCTGAACTGAAGGTAGAGGCCTTAAGCCACTGAGCCACTCAGGTGCCCCTGAAATAAGCATTTAAAATAATTTTTATTTCAACAAGAAAGCAGAATCTAATAGAAAATAGCACTCTTTCATTGAGCAAAATTACCACATTTTTTCCTTAAGAAAGTAATCATAATTCTACCTTCATAAAATTTTTTAGAAAATGTGGAGTCATAGGTAAAAGTTTTATAAAAATAAAAACTTAAGATGTCTTAATGATACATTGGTTTTACTGAATCAGGAAAAAAAAAAACAAAAAGGGAGATTTCTGGGGGACCCTGGGTGGCTCAGTGGGTTAAGTGTCTGGCTTTGTTTAGCTCAGGTCCCAGCTCAATCCTGGGATTGAGTCCTGCATTAGGCTCTTTGCTCAGTGGGGAGTCTGCTTCTCCCTCTGTGCTCTCTCACTCAAATAAATAAACAAAATCTTAAAAAAAAAAAAGATTTCCGAGTAACTGCATTAAAATGGCAATATATACCATCAAATCATGAAAGAATTCATATATAAGCATTTTTATAAAATTTTCACAAGTCTTAACAATAACTTTGCTACCACTTGAGTATTATAAAGTATGTGAACATGACTAACATCTGAAAAAGAAAAATGAAAATATTTTTAAGATTATATATTATTCCTTCAAGGTATGGCATATTAAATGCTTATCAACAATCAAATGTTATAAAATTTGGAGCATGAACTTTCCCATAATCAGAAATGTTTTGATAAAAATGAAACAGACAAAATTAAAAAAAGGAAGTATCTTGTAAAATGTTCAGGTAAGCTGTAAATACAATATATATTCATGAGATTCATTTTTCTATTCACAAGTGGAAGTGGAAATATTGTCTCTAAATAAGTTTTCCTCTTATTTTTCTTCTCATATTTACATAAAACATTGTATAGAAACACCGTAAACCTTAACGTTGCACAATTAATACCTGTAACGTGTTCTTCCTACAACTGAATTTCCTTCTCTCCACTGAGCAGTCACATCAGTGGGATCAAGTAAGCCTTCAAAAATATGCTCCCAGAGATACAAACCTGGTAATTAAAAAAAAACAACAAGAACAAGCCAATTTACTGTCTGGTTTACTATGGTGTGTGATGAGTTTATGTTCTGCTCATTTATATAATTTATAAATTTATATAATTTATAATAATTTATATAATTTGACCAGGAAAACAGACTGTATTCCTTTTTGGTCCTCTGGCAGGCAGTTCTGCCAAGCAATAGCTCAAAATCATCAATATGGCGGTTAATATATGACAGAATTCAGAAGTCAGTGTGAAATGTGGCAGAATGCGGGTTATATTAAAGACAATAACCTCTCTCACTCTAAATCTGAGAAACCTATTACTACCTATTTTATCCCAACATGTGTTATAATGTTAGTTACTACATGATTAGAATGTTTTCTGTATTACAATAAACTAGGGGAATTCACCATTTTTTGCCAAACACCACTAGAGGAGCTCATGTATCTATGCATACAGTGAATACATTAGGGAGATAGTAACTCCTCCTCACTTGAACACACACCCCTCACGGCATCATGTCGTCTGCAGACAAAAGCCTTCGCATCTATCTCCTTAAGGCATCTCCTGATATTTTTTACTGTCATTTCACCGGAATGAAAGCTCTGAGAGTAGAGGAAAGCAGAATGAAATAATCGGAGAGCCCTGTTTTACTTACATTGTCAGAAGTGCTTTGTTCTGGTCTCATTATGCCCCAGTACTAAAGGACACCCACAAAATAACTATTTAAACACCTAGCCAAACAGATAAAGCTTTCCACGTGTGGTGGCCCAATAATGCTTCCCTGTCCACCCAAGATGTCCAGAGATGTAATCTCTAGAATCTATGAATACATTATCCTATATGGCAAAAGAAACTTTTTTTTTAAGATTTTATTTATTCATTTGACACAGAGAGAGAGAAAGAGAGAGAGAGAGAGAGAGAGCGCACAAGTAGGGGAAGTAGCAGGCTCCCAACTGAGCAGGGAGCCCCATGTGGGGCTCGATCCCTGGACCCTGGGATTATAACTTGAGTCAAAAGCAGATTCTTAGCTGACTGAGCCACCTAGGCGCCCCTGAAAGAAATTTTCTATGTGTGATTAAGGATGCTGAGATGGGAGGTTATCCTGGATTATCTGGATGGGCCCTAGGCAATCATAAGAGTCCCTACAAGGATGTAAGGGTGTCAGAGTGAGGGGAGGAGGTATTAGGATGGAAACAGAAGTTGGAGTGAAGCGGGGCCAGGAGTCAAGCAATGTCACAGAAGTCAAGAAAACAGATCTCAAGAAGCTGCAAAAGTCAAGGAAAGAGATCCTCCTCTAGAACCTCTAAAAAGAATACAGCCCTGTGGACACATTTTAGACTTCTACCTTCAAAAATGTAAGATTTAAGTTTATGATGACTATAGTTAATAATACTGTTTTATATATTTGAAAGTTGCTAAGAGAGTAGATCTTAAAAGTTCTCATCACAAGAAAAAAAAGTATAAGTGTGTGTGGTGAAAGATACTAATTAGACTTGTTATGTTGATAACTTCACAAAATACAAATATCTCAAATCGTTATGTTGTATACCTCAAACTAATATAATGTCATATGTCAATTACATCTTAATTTTTAAAAAGATAATAAATTTGTATTGTTTAAATTCACTAAAGTTTTGGTAATGGGTTATGGCAGCTAAAGGAAACCAGAGATTATGGTATCTGAAAATGAGATACTACTATAATAAATATTTTAAAATCTGGAAGTGCCTTTGGAATTGGGCAATGGGGACAGGCTAGAAGAACTTTGAGGAGCATGATTTTAAAATGTCTTAGACAGGTTATAGGTAGAAGTATGAGTGCTAGTGACTCAACTAGTGAGAACTCAGAAGAGAAAAAGCACAACAGAAATAAACTCCATACTGGATTTTATAAACATCTAAGCAGACTGTGAATAGAAATATGCAGGTTAAAAGTGTTGCTGGTGAGGGCTCAGAAGGAAATGAGGAACATATTATTAGAAACCAGAGAAAAGGGGATCCTGCTTATAATAGCACCAGAATGTTTAGCTGAATTATGTCCAGAAGTTGTATGAAAAGTAGAATGTGTAAGTGATAAACTTGGATATTTAGCTAAAGAGATTTCCACGTAGTGTTGAAGCTGTGGTCTGGCTTCTTCTTGCTAATTATAGTAAATGTAAGAGGAAAGAGTGATTGAGGGAGGAACTGTTAAGCAAGAAGGAGCCAGGACTTGATGATTTGGGAAAGTCTCAGCTTGTTGAATTGCAAAGGGTGGAAAACTAGGATATTCCCTGTCAGGAAGGCATGTTTCTGAAAGTAGGTGAAGGATGTAGCTGAGTATTTTTTGCTAATGCCCCAAAAGGATAAGAAGGTTAAAATATTCAGTCATATAGGTATTAGGTGTGTAATTTGTGGGTCTTCTCAGCTATCTCAGCAGAAGCCAGAAACAGAGATGAGATTCTCCAGGAAAGACCTGGAAGAGTTCTTGTTTAATAGAGTTAATCCCTGTGACATACATAGGAGACCCACAAGCTTCTTGAAAATGTTTTATCAGCAGAAACACTGCTGGCTTGGATGAAGGAGATGGAGAGATGTTGAAATGAAAGAAGGGTACTAATTCCTAAATCCTACCAGCAGGGTACTGGCTGATAAAACCACCCAGCTGCAAGCACATGCTACCATTCATGACAAAGAAAGGATGACTGCAAAGGTAGAGCTGTAAGACCAGAGGCAAAGTTTTGAGCCGTAATTCCCAGCCCTTGAAACCTAACAGTTTGCCTGGCTGTAATTTAGAATTGAGTGGACCAGTGATTTCATTCCCACCTTCCCCGCTCCTTTTTTTTGTTTGTTTGTTTTAAGATTTTATTTATTTATTTGAGAGCAGGAGTGAGAGCAATAGAGAAAGAAAGAGACAGAGAGAGTACAAGTAGGGCAAGGGGCAGAAGTGGAGAGAACTCTGCACTGAGCACAGGGCCCAACATGGGGCTTGATCTCACGACCCTAAGATCAGGACCTGAGCTGAAATCAGGAGTCTAAGAGTCTAATGCTTTATTGACTACACCACCCAGGTGCCCCCTTTCCCTTCCTTTTTGAATAGGAATGGAATTGGAATCCCATGTGCCTGGGAAATAGACTGATGAAAAGCAGTGTTTGATAAAACTCATCTGTCACTGTGCTTACTGAATGCAAAGCGAAAAGGCTGGAAACATGAAAACCTGTTAAGATGTAGAATTAATTAAAAACTAGAATGGGGAAGTAGGAACTTAAAGGATGTAATTAATATTAGAGATTTTGTAAGGAAAAACGTTGCTAGAACCTGATGATTAGAGCCTGGATCTAAATACTTGAAATTTGGAGGTCAGTAGTGGTCTTCAAGGATGCATATTTGATGCAAGCATGAATGAATTTATGAAACACTAAGGTCAAAGCATCATTCTCTGATTACTTCCTTCTCATCTGGTCCTTTCTACCATTATCCCTTATTGTAGATAAATTCAACTCATGTTTAAAGGTCTAACAAACCCCTTTTTAATTCACTAAATTCTTTCTGACTCTTGTAACCCTCATTTAGGGTCCCATTCTCTAAGCATAATATATAACTTGGAACTCTAGAATCTCATGATACTCAGAGCAAAATGCTTTTATGGGTATTCAAGTTTAATTAACTATACCCTATATCCCCCTTACATATTTATAATGAACAGTGGCATATTAAGGGCTCTTAGAATGGCCTGGAATAAAGAACCTTGTTTAACTTTGTTCATTTCAATGTTTCCCAAACTTGTTTGGCCATCAAGGGGAGGGGCCACATCTTATACTTGTGTGTCAAGTGTCCAATAAATACATAAATTCATAAAAATTCAGTTGACATAGGCATTTCTATATAATGATGCTTATATTCTACTTTGTATCTACACATAAAGCTGTAATCTTCTAAAGACTCACAACAGATTTTGTATGTGTGTGTTTACATAGATATTGTCTAACAGAAGTCAGAAGTGAAAATATCAATGAAAAGTAAGAAAATGTGTCATGATGCTTTAATTAACAAATGAAATAAACAATGTATTAAAATGAATTGAATTTAATATTAATAAAGTACATTTAGGATTCTTTTTACATGTCTTAGCTCTATACATTAACTTACCAATGGCAGCTTTCCCCCAGATTTGTACATGGAAGTCTGTTTTCCCTTTTGTGGATTTATTTAATATCTGAAGGCTAGTTTTAAATCTCTGTTGTTGCTCATTTTTTTCATCTCCTTCCCAAGGATTCCATTCTTCACTTCCCAGACTAGATTGTTCTGTGTTGTAAAAAGAGTAACAATGTTTATCAGTAAGGTAGAGCTGTAGTTGTAGATAAGTTCAAGCCATTTAAATTAGGTGTCAGAGAGTGCTAATTTCAGCTTTTCATAGAGCTAAAGCAACTGAATTTGAACTGATTAAACACATACAATTAAAAAAAAGAAATCAGAATTTAATTTTTATTAAATCTTTATTCTGAAAGATCTTAAAATGTTAATAGGAGACACAAAATTATCTCTCACAAATGAGACCTTCTAAAATAACTGGATAATAGGTATCGTTATAAGTTTAACATTTGCTATTCTTTATAGATTGTGTATACGGAAGCTATACATAAAAACTTGACTTCAGAATGGAAAGTGTCCAACAGTTCTATTGAGAAAATATTCTGAAAAAAAGGGAGAGCTAAGTCTGACTCCGATTCTGACATAGGTCAAAATACAGGACAGATGACCACCATCTGGAGGTAAGGCACCGAGGCCTTCCCAAATCAGGACAAAATTAGAGAAGGCTCTTTGTTTCAATGAGGAAATAGAGGTCTTCCCAGAAATCTCTGGCATTCCGTGACAACGCCTTGCAGGTTCAAGACGTGTTTCACAGAGTGCGCGCCAGCCCGCTTTGAAGGTGGGGAGTGGGGCCGGAGTGTGAGATTCGGGCGAGGACTGAGACAGCCGCACACGCTCCGAGCCCGAGCCCGAGCCCGAGCCCGAGCCCGAGCCCAGGGCCGGCTACCGAGAGCTGGAGGGGGCGAGGCGCACCCTGGAGCCCGGGGGCACCCCCGGACCCGCGAGGCGGGTCAGCTGCCGCCCAGTGTCCTACCTCGGCCGCGCCTCTCCCGCGCCGCGGCCGCCCCCTTCCTTAGGCCACGCAGAGACGCGGCCGGTGGCCGGCGGCGGCGCCCGAAGAAGACGTGGTAGGCGGCGTAGAGGGAGAAGAGGCAGTACAGGGCGATGAGAAACGAGCAGAACCGCTTCCGCGTCAGCCGCATCCCACTCCGGCTTCCCGTCCGCCACCACCACCCTGGTGCTGGGCCGGAGGAGAAGCCGGCGCTCGGGGCCGTGGCCCTGCGGCTTCAGGTGCAGGCCCAGGCCGGGCGGGCTGGGGGGCGGGGGCGAAGTAACCAGAAATAACCCCGCCTCCTTTCAAGCCCCGCCCCGGAGCTGCCCCGGCGCCTCCGCCTCGCCCCTCGCGCCGGCCCAGCTCAGGCCCCTCCCAAGCCGCTCCTAGGGCTTCGCCTCGCCCCGCCTCGCCCCGCCCCGCCTCGCCCCGCCCCGCCCCGCCTTAGGCGTGGCTTCTTCCCGGGCTTTGGTAGCCTGTGGGCGTCGGTCTTCTAAACTGGACGTTGGAAGATCTCATCTTAACCGCGCTCTGCTCCTTGACCTCTGTAGTTTACCGCTGACCTCTTTCAACTCTGTCCGCCTCCCCATGTACAGAAAAGCTTACCTGTTATCTGGCCGTTAAAAAAAAAAAACAAAAACAACAAAAAAACTAAAAACCAACAAACCGAAACACTACCACCCACCATGATCCATGACGTCCATGTGAAGGCATGACCCATTCTAGTTTTTGTTCCCAGGGCTTACCTGGAGGACTGCCACATTACATGTCTATTTAAAACATGATATACATGTTTGATGATATACATGTCTATTTACATGTCTGTTTAAAATGATATACATGTCTATTTAAAAAAGCTAAGTGGTGGAGTGCCTGGCTGGCTCAGTTGGTGGAACATGGGCTCCAGGTTGGGAGTTTGAGTCCCATAGCTGGGTGTAGGGGTTGTTTAAGAATAAAATCTTTAAAAAAAGAAGTTAAGTGGTAACAGTGGCACAACATTGTCAGTGTAATTAATGCCACTCAGTGGTACACTTAGAAATGGTTAGAATAGCAAATTTTGTTATGTATATCTTACTACAGTATTTGAGAAAATTAAGTTTTATTACTGATAAGACTTGAGTGCACACAGGCATGTAGTCTTTTGTCAAATAAAGGCTGTAAAATTGAATCCTGTCAATAAACTTTCTTTGTCAAGTCCTTGTGATGTTGGGCTACAATTTTTTGTCAATTACATTTAGTATTTTTTTTTAAGTAGTATCTTTGCCCAACATGAGGTTCAACTCATGACCCTGAGATCAAGAGTCACATGATCTACCGACTGAGCCAGCCAGGTACCCCTGAGTATTGCTTTGTCCTTCAACCTGTTTAGAAGTCTTGGTAGCTAGAGAGTTGTAGAACACAAGTGTGGAGTGGGTCATCAGAGCCTTTCACTGGCTGTGTCTTGACTGATTCAACCCTCTAAACTGATTCAGTCTTCTTCTTAACATTTCTGGATAAAGGTTCCATCTCCTCCATTAGCAAAAAACTTACCTTTCCAGAATTTTATGTTCTTGGGGTCAGGTCTCTGTCTTCTATCTTGACATGTAGATAATTTGATGAGAAAAATTTTATGGCTGGGAGGAAATTTAGGTGAGGTGTGAGGTGACTTGACCAACAGCTCATACTTTTTTTGATATCTGACTAAAATTCCTACATCTGTTCTCAGTTTTGTGTTCCTGACATTATCGTAGTTGTGTTCTGGCCCCTCATCACATCCTTTTTTTTTTAATATAAATTTTTTTTCGTTTGTTTGTTTTGTTTTGCTTAACCATATCAGAACCTAATAACAAACTGCTTGAGTTTAATCATAGACCTTAATGATACAATTTGATTCTGAATAATGTTCATTTGTTCCTCTAAATTAAATATATTATCAAAGAATGACTCTGTACCACAGCTGAGCATATAAAATAAGGTAGTACAAAAAGGGAGAACAAAGAAGTTTCCAAAGTACTTTGAGTACAATCAATGGGATAATAATGTATATCCAACCAAGCTATTTTCTTACTCAAAACTGCCACTAAGTGAAGAGGTGAAAATTCCTTTACTTACAGATTCTCATTTTTGGTCTTTTCTCCAGAGAAATATAATGTGCTTTTTGTTTCATTTTGTTTCAGGTTTGGCTTTTGATGTTGTCATTAAGAATCTTTAGAGTGGGGTACCTGGGTGACTCAGTGGGTTAAGCCGCTGCCTTTGGCTCAGGTCATGATCTCAGGGTCCTGGGATCGAGTCCCATGTCGGGCTCTCTGCTCAGCAGGGAGCCTGCTTCCCTCTCTCTCTCTCTGCCTGCCTCTCTGTCTACTTGTGATCTCTCTCTGTCAAATAAATAAATAAATAAAATCTTAAAAAAAAAAAGAATCTTTAGAGTGATATTTTAAAAAGAAAACAGAGCATTTTGAATAGAAATAAACTCAATGATTTGAATTTGAAGGTGTTGCTGATTTCAAACAGTTAAGACACAGTACTGAGGAAGTATCAGCTCTGAGCCATAGTGAGGAATCAAAGAAAACTTCGTAATTTTCTAGCTGGAAGGATGGTGTTACTGCCTTTTTTTTTTTTTTTTTTTTTTTTTTTTTAAAGTAGGCCCCACACCCAATGTGGGGTGAGATTAAGAGTCACCTGCTTTACCAACTAAGCAGCCAGGTGCACCCACTGTTACTACTGATGTAGAAGGAAAATATGAGATAGCCATTTTCTTAGAGGTGGATGATTTGTCTTTTTTTTCCCAGTAAAATTTAAAGGCAACTCAGTAATTTAGGTCAAAATGAAATGTTTATTAGCAGGATTAGAGGAGACTAGAGTAGCAGGAGTGCCTTGTCTTCAGTGACTAATCTTTAGTGTATCACCTGAAAGCTAATAGATGCTAAATATGTGTTTGTAGATGATAATGCATCACCAGCCTTGGATCACTCTACAGATTTACTTTTCATAGTATCACTGGTGCCTACTACAGGCTCTGGCATATTTTAGGTGTTTAGTAAATATTTGCCAGTTGAATTCTTTATTTTTTTATTTTTAGGATTTTAATTATTTGAGAGACAGACAGTGTATGAGAGCAGGGGGGAAGGGGCAGAACCGGAGGGAGAAGCAGACTCCCTGTTGAGCAGGGAGCCCAATGTGGGACTTGATCCCAGGACCCCAGGATCGTGACCTGAGCTGAAGGCAGATGCTTAACTGACTGAGCCACCCAGGCACCCCTTCTGGTTAGATCTTATTAGTATTAAAAAAACACTAGGTAGATCTACTGGGAAAATTGAGACCACCTGTAGCCACATAGCTTAAGTATCAGAACTGAGAACTCAGGCCATCTACACTAACATGACTTTTCTCTTGTAGTAAATTCTTGCCAAAGAGGCTAAGGTCATAAATTAATAACTAAATTCACTGTTTATTTTAGCTAATTCCTGCAAACTAGTTAATCTGAACAAAGAGCTCAATCTTCATGGCAAATATTATTTAGCTGAAATAAATGGTTTATCTGGGCAAATACTTCACTTAGGAAACTCACGAAATTCTTTACTTATGGAAAAACATCTTGGTTATCAAGACTTGTTTCAAAATCATCATAATGGTGTACCCACCTATTAGGGTGTCCACTTGTCTTTGTTTGCCCAGAACTGAAGGAATCCCTGGGATGTGGGGTTTTCAATGCTTAACTCTGGGAAAGTGCCAGAAAACCAAGGACAAATAGGCCGCCATACCACCAGCCCTCAGTTATGTTGTCAAAAACTCTGCTCAATCCCCCCCCCCCAAATTCCTTATCTTAAAAGAGTTGTCCTAAGCCATTTTTACTCAGATGCCCGTAACCTATAAAGTATCATTTGATATCTTCCTCCTTCTGAGACTTCTAAGTTCCTGTGAAAGCCCTGGTCTCCCTTATTGTAGTAGACTTAATAAATTTAGCTTTCTTTAATCACCAGGTTATTCTGGTGGTCTCTTGGGGGAGACCAACAGCAGATAGCAGCTGTTGTATGTTGTATGTATGTATATATGGGAAGGTGTATATATATATAATATATATATAATATTGTATATATATAAAATATATATTTATTTATTTTATAGCTTACATAAAACACCCACTGTATCATTGTACACTCAAGTGCTACTAATGGTTTTATTATAGAGAATGATATGCAAGTTACAACTACTATGGGGTTGAGGTTGTCTTGAATAAGGAAGAGGACCATACATATGGAAGTGTTGTTTTGCTTCAAACTACAAGTGACTGTACAATTTGAAAATAAATTTTGGTGATGTATTTAGGTTACAAAGGAATATATCTTTGAATTGATCTCAATATAGCAGTATTCATTTTTCTTTCTCTTTGCTTTCAATGTGTGTGCTAAGGCTGAGAGCTACTTTCTGTATATTACCGGAATCTCCTCAGGCTGGGATGGGTGAGAGGAGAGAGAAGGAAAGACAGAGAAAATTGGTGGGGAGGTGAGCAGTGTGGAAAAAGAAACCAAGTAAATAACTTTGAGTTTGGAGCTCCGGGGATAGGGAACCAGACCTGGGAAGGTAAAAGGTGGGAGGGAAGGTATAGATAAAGGAACATGAGACAAATTAAACTAAAGCAAGTCTAAACATTTTATTTGATGAAATTTTCTTCTCTGTCTGCAAAAGGAAAAATTATTAATCAACAAAATATTAAGAAAGAAGTCCCAATGCCTTCTGCCAGCTGCCTCAGAAATAGTACACATTTATTCTTAGAAATCCACAGTACAAATATTTTGAGATACCTGGCCAAAATTCTTCCCTAAGTTTATCAATGTTTCAGTAATACTCAAGAAATGTATTAACTACTTTAAGAGATTTTTTTTTTTACAGCTTGGCGGGCCAGAAGTCTTTGCTTCAAACAACGTTGTTGTTGTTGTTATTTTACAGTCAGATACTTCTGGTAGGGGGTGGCCATGTAACAACTTATAAGTCATTAACTATATAGCTATATTAAATTTATAAGAATCAATCCCAATAAAATACATTTTTTTTTCTGTGTAAGTATGGCGATGATACAAATAAGTGAAGAAAGTCTACTGAAATTTATTGACATTGGGAAATAAGCAAATTGTAATTTTTTTTTCCTTCTGAAGATTTATTTATTTGAGAGCGAGAGAGAGTGCAAGCGAGCGGGCGGGGAGGGGCGGAGGGAGAAGGAGGGAGAAAATTACAAGCTCAGAGCCAGAGGCAGGGCTTAATTTCATTACCCCCCACCACACACACACACACACTCAAGATCATTACGCTGAGCTGAAATCAAGTGTTAGACACTTAACTGACTGAGCCACCCAAGCACCCCAAATTGTAATTTTTTTTAAAAGATTTTATTTATTTGACAGACAGATCACAAGTAGGCAGAGAAGCAGGCAGAGAGAGAGGGGGAGCCTCTCTCTCTGAGCAGAGAGCCCGATGCAGGGCTCGATCCCAGGACCCTGAGATCATGACCTGAGCCGAAGGCAGAGGCTTAACCTTCTGAGCCACCCAGGTGCCCCTCTTTTTATTTTTTTTTAAAGTTTCTATTTATTTGACACAGAGATAGAGAGTACAAGTAGGCAGAGCAGCAAGCAGAGGGAGAGGGAGAAGCAGGCTCCCCACTGACTAGGGAGCCCCATTTGGGGCTCAATCCCAGGATCCTGGGATCATGACCCCAGCTAATGGAGGCCGCTTAACCAACTGAGCCACCCAGGCGCCCCTGTAATTTCTTTTTAAACAGCCAACTAGACAATTAACAAAAGCTAAAAAACACAATTAGACTATAAAGACAGCAGAACCATGAAGTGACATGGAAGGCAGATGAATAGAAACAGGTTCTGTGGAAACATGGCTTCTTTCGCCCATCTTTTTCTCCCTCCTGCCCCCACCCCCAGCAACCTCTCACCTTGATGTACAATTTCATCACTGCTGCAATGTTTCATTACAATATTTGTTTGTGTAAGACATGTAATCTGCTAGCTTTAACCCAAAGCTATTAAAGATTATTACTTTTATATGCATAAATGCTATGGATATCTGTGGACCCTATCTTACTAAGAGCTCTCTGGGTGGGCATCATAGCCACTGAGAGTGATTCATAACAGCTAGAACCCATACGGCTCCATCTCTAATTTACCACTCATTTCATTTGCATTTTTAGTTTCCTAATAATAGCTTGGAGAAGTCGACTGAAGAGCCCTAAGTGTGATATAACTGTTTCAACCTCTTTTGGTGGTTATTAGTTAAATCCTTCTGTGTTTTTTGCTCCTCTAATTTTTGTGCTTGCAAGAATGTTGATATTTGGTAAATTCCTCAATTTGACCTCCCCTCACAAGGTCTTGATGGCTGGTTCATTTTCCTTTAAATTCATCAACTTCTCACATTTGTATTTCTATTAACTCACCTCGATCTCTTCTTTCCCAACAAAATAGACACTACAGACTAATGCTGCACATCCAATAGTCTGAAGTTTACGTTTATTTTTTACAAAAATAAAAAAATTGACTGTGTTTGTTTTATACCAGGGGTTACTGCTAGTTACCACAAATGGATTGGATAGCAGTCCATCTTTTCTTAGGACCTAGAACAGTTTATACAGCATAGAAAATACCTAATCCTTGACAGGTTCATTGTACTTTCTGCTAATATTCACTGGCCTAGAACTATTTTTAGAGATAATTCTTTAATAACATTTCATTGGGCTTACTCGTGTTTGTAATACATCATGAGTCTGTTTGGTGATTTTAATTTTCCAAGAGAACACTTTATATCATTAGGATTAAAAAATACTCAGACATATCCCTTTTCTAATTTACAATTTCTTTTTGGGGAAATTTTTTTATATTTAAATTTTCAGATTTTATATTTGATTATTTTATTATTTGCTTTCCCCTCCCTTTCCAGCCATCTTTAGATTTATTTATCAGTTCTGTTTTTTATCTATTTTGCAATTACTGGATTGTACATTAATTTTTTCTTCCTTCTCTTTTCTTGTTTGTTTGAACTTTTCCCTACTAGTTTTTTCTCTCTCTCTTTCTTTCTTTCTTTCTTTCTTTTTTTAAGATTTTATTTATTTATCTGACACACAGAGAGATCACAAGTAGACAGAGCAGCAGGCAGAGAGAGAGGGGGGGAAGCAGGCTTCCTGCTGAGCAGAGAGCCCAATGTGGGGCTCAATCCCAGGACCCTGAGACCATGACCTGAGCCGAAGGCAGAGGTCCAACCCACTGAGCCACCCAGATGCCCCTTCCCTAGTGTTTTCAATTGGAAAGTTGGTTTAAAATTTTTATCATTCCTCCTTAATAATGAAATCATAGAAACCTATTAATTTATCTCTACAGCACTGGTCATATTCTGAAAGTGCAATATTTTTAATCTTTGATGTTTAGGTTTTTCATTTAACCTAGTAGTGATTATAGAAGACAGTGGGTATTTCATTTATTTATTTACTAACATCTTATTTATTTTAGAGAGAGAGAAAGAGAGAGGGTGCTAAGGAGCTAGGGGAGGAAGAGAGAATCTGAAGTCAACTCCGCACTCAGCACGGAGATGACCCAGGGCTGGATCCCATGATGGTGGGATCATGACCTGAGTGGGAACCAAGAGTAGAACGCCTAACCAACTGAGCCACCCAGGGACCCCAAGAGTGTGGGGGTGTTTTAATTACCAAGTGGTAAACATTTAACTTGGCTTTTTGATTTTACCAGTGTGGTGGCTGAAATGATATTCTGTTGTTTTAATGAAAAATTCTCTGGTTAATAGTGAGTTTAAATATCTTCTGATGTGTTTATTTTTATTTTCCTCTTCTGTAAATTGTCTATATGTTTTGAAGAGTTTTCTATTCATTGTTTATATTTTGCTTTTGATTGTGGGACTTCTTTATTTACTTTATATTGCAATCATTTGTTTTTGATATATATATTATAAATGCATTATTCTGATTTTTGGTTGGTCAATTACTTTTATTTATACTGCCTTTTATTATAAAGGCAGTCTAAATTTGGATATAGCTAAATGTATCCATTATTTCTTTTATTGTTTGGTATTTGTGTGTCTGTGTGCATGCATTACTCTCCCCTTTTTTATGATCTTATATTAAGTAATTTCTACACCCAACATGGGGCTTGAACCCCCAACCCTGAGATCAGGAGTTGCACGCTCCCCTGACCTCGCAGCCAGGCACCCCTGCATGCTTGCATTCTTTAAGAAAAACTTCTCTGGGAAGTTCTGTTAATTAAAATTGTATTGGATTTCTACAATAATTTGGGTAGAGGTGACATGTTACAATCTCGAGTCTTTCTACCTTACAAGCAATCCCAATAACACTATGGATAGACCTTTTTTTTTTTTTTTAAAGATTTTATTTATTTATTTGACAGACAGAGACCACAAGCAGGCAGAGAGGCAGGCAGAGAGAAGGGGGAGAAAGCAGACTCTCCACTAAGCAGAGAACATGACGTGGGCTCGATCCTAGGACCCCAAGACCATGACCCAAACTGAAGGCAGAGGCTCAACCCACTGAGCCACCCAGGTGCCCCTGGATAGACCATTCTTAAATGACTGATCTGTAATGCTTCTCCTGCAACTGCAGGCTTTCTTGTGTGTGTCGCTCTCCTTCTGATTTCTCTGCTTTTCCCATGTTGTTTACTAGAACTGTAACCAACTCCGTTACTACATACTCCCTATCTCAGAACTACAGCTTTATGTTAAGTCTTCTCATTTATAGGGCAAGTCTCCCTAATCTGTTCTTCTCTTTTTAAAACACTGTCTTGGCTCTTCTTGGCCCTTTGCTTTTCTCTGTACATTTTAGAATTAGCCTGTCAAGTTTCACTAAAAAACCCTCTTGAATTGTAGTTGGAGTTTTGTGGCATTTATAGAATAATCTAGGGATAATTGACTTTTTATGAAGTATTGACTTTTTAAGTCTATTTATGGGATTCAAATTGTGCCCAGTTTAAGTCTATTAGAAGCAATACTGTATGTTTGTTCCCTTATGGCCATATGTGATGTGTTTTGGGGCACAGCTCCTGATATATACATGTCAATGGAGGAGTGTGAAGAACATAATACTGAGGGACAAAAATGAAGCACAAAAGGAAGTGTATAGTAAGATGCCATTTGTGTCCTAACAAAGCATTATAATTTTATCCATAAAATTTGCATATCTTTTATAGGTTTTGTTTTTGTTTTTTAAAGATTTATTTATTTGAGAGAGAGAGAGAGAGAGAAGGAGCAAGGGGAGGGGCAGAGGGAGAGAATCTCCAGCAGACGCTCTGCTGAGCACAGAGCCCAATGCAGGCTCCATCTCATAACCCTGAGATCATAACCTGTGCTGAAACCAGGGACCTCCAAATAGTAAAATACTTGAAGGCCTTCAGGACTGCTGTACTGGTTTACATCAGTAAGAGAACCTGTTTTATATGGAGTAAAAGAAATGTGTTATTCTCCAATTACAGTTTTTTTTTTTTTAAGATTTTATTTATTTGAGAGAGAGGGCAAACATAATCAGGGGTAGGCACAGAGGACAAGGGAATAGCAGGCTCCACACTGAGCAGGCAGCCTGACTCTGGGCTCCATTCCAGGACCCATGAGATCATGACGTGAGCCAAAGGCATACACTTAACCGACTGAGCCACCCAGGTGTCCCTGCAATTACAGTGTCAAGCTCCTGTTGGCCAACTCTGTCAGAGGGAGGCCACAAAGCATCATCTTCTGTAATTTCACTATCATCAATAATTCTTTTCAGTTCCTCCATTATATTCTTGTGCACGTAAGCCTCCTTTCTGGTCATGACACCATTTCTGTAACTACTGTTGTTGGCATACCTAAGCTTTCTGTCCAGAAACTCATGTCCAAACTTGCCCTCCTGCTCTACCTTGTAGCGCAGGTGGAAATCACTGGCCATACCATTTCTGTTCTTTCTTTTTGTTTGTGTTTACAATTTAGATCACTCATTTATTTTTACCTTTTCTGTTTTACTTTACTTCAGGTTTGTGCCTTCAAGTGGTACATAGTTGGTTTTTACTTTTACTTTTATTCTATTTTAAAGATTTTATTTATTTATTTGACAGACAGAGATCACAAGTAGGCAGAGCAGAGAGCCTCAGCTCTCTGCTGAGCAGAGAGCCCGATGCACTTGCTAGATCCCAGGACCCTGGGATCATGACCTGAGCCGAAGGCAGAGGCTTTAACCCACTGAACCACCCTGGTGCCCCTGGTTTTTACTTTTTAAATAGTATTTGCTTTTCATCATGGGACTCTAAGCCTTTTGTGCATGTGGTTATAATTTCTATGTATAGACTTCTGGTGTCTTGCTTTGTATCTTTTATTTAACCTTGCTCTTTCTTTTGTTTTTTATCTTTGGCATATAGATGTTCTTAAATTTGTTTTTATCTTTTAAGATTTAGAAACAATTCTGTAACTGTTTTTAATTTTATAATAGTTTTTATAACTGTTGTTTTTAGTGAAAATAATTTTTAGCATATATTTCTACAATTGTCAAAGAAAAAAATAAATGACATATTTTGCTCCTTTTCTTCCTAATTTTTGTGAGAATAACCTGGGTTTAGACTCAGATGTCACTGAATGACTGATTTGACATCCTACATCTATTTTTCAGTACATGGTGGTAGTAGAAGGTATTATTGTTAACCAATATTTGTATCCCTTCCCAGAGGAGAATATATACTCTTGCCCTGTTGATTGACTTCAGGTGTGAATGCAGTTGGCTTTGGCTAATAAAACTTTGAGCAGAAGCATCATGCAGGACTCCCAGGCAGAAGCTTAGGAGGCAGCAGGTGCCCTGCCATTCTCTTCCCTCTGTCACCCTGACTGGCATGTACTGGAGGGTCTCTTTGCCCTCGTCGTGGGCACTGCTGGACTGAGGGTGACTATTATGCAGGGCCCCACTGTTGATCAGTTGAGGACACATGCTGTTGTGAGAAGAACTAACCTCAGGTGTTGTAGGCCATTAAGAGTTTAGGATTATTTGTTACCTCAGCACGATCTATCTTCTCCTAAGGAGATGTTCGGAGAAGTGTCTGACAAGATCTTGGAAGTTTGTTTGCCTTCAGAAAATTAATCTGGTAAAATCTATCCAGTGTGGTGAATCGTCTATTTTGGTAGTCAAGCAAGTGATTGTAATTGTCTTCTGGAATATCCAAGAACTGTCTTGGGGCAAAGCAGTTCTGCCTCACAGTTCAGGGATTAGTAGTCTCCTCAAGAGATATAGGTAGAGAGGCCCCTGAGAACAAAGTATTCAAATTGAAGAGTTTTGTCCTTATCCTGAAAGCAGCAGGAATCTGGTGAATGGTCTTAAGCACTCATTTATTCATTCAACAAATACATATTGGCCAACGACTCAGTGCCCCTCACTATTTTTAGTGATGACACCAGCTGTGAGCAAAATGAGTTCTTGCCCAAATGGACCTTCCTGTGTCTAGATGAGAAGCCATGTCCCAGACACTGTGGTAATACAAGCATAGACTACTCAACAGTTTCTGACAGGACTATTCTTGTTTATTGCCTTAAAATTTACTGTGAGAAAGTTTTGATCAAGTGTTGGTGGTGTAATCCATCCCACAAGTATGTATGTGTATGGAACTATGTGAAAGATACCTAACAGTCAGCCTAAAAAACAACATCTGAATGATTTGGGCCAACTTTCCAGTTTAAACTAAAAACATTATAGGCTTGAAATGTATCTTGTGATTAAAATAAATGTTGATGGAAGGAATTGAAATAATCTTTGTAATAGGTTTTGTGCTCTTTGCTCTGACATTGTAGCTGCTTAATTTAGCAAAAAGAAATAATGTTAGGTAACAGAAATGGAGTTCTCCAAAGAAAATCTCCTGGAAATTTTGGAATAAGCAAATGCTGCCAAAGTGAATTATTCTAAAAGACAGAAAGGAAACTGCATTTAAAGAAAGTGAACAGAGGAGGGAGCTGCAGATATAATTTCAACTATATGAATGCAACTGTTTTTGTATTTGAGATTTCTGATATATATTAATATAAATGAGCGTATTCATTAAAAATTATATTACACATAAAAATGACATGTTTCTGTATCTGTGAATTGGTAGTGTTTGCTCAGAGGAAAAGAATGCCACAGGGTCAATTCTAGATTTGTGATGAAAGATAATTACATTTAGAACTGTTTCTTTCATGAGGAAACCATTTTTCCGAGGTTACTCTGATCTGGGGGGCAAAACTGAATAATAATAACACTTTAAAAAGAAGAATGATTTCTCTGGCTTTGCCACCATCCAGTCTGCCTGGACGCTTATCTCTGAAAAGGCTTACATGTGATACGCTATGATATTTATTTGCCTTCTGTTTCACTGGTTTGCTGATGATACCTTCTGTGTGCAGCACTGGGTAAGGCCCAGTGCTTTCACTACTGGTTCTGGGAGATGTCTACACTGAGAAGGCTCTGCTATATTGCAATAGGTGTTACTAATATCTTCGCTAAGGGGTCTTTTGTCACTGCCAATACTGCTGGCGTGGTATCCATTGACTTTCCAAAATATTGTCACCACTGCCATTTTTCAATAGCCCCTTTATCCTCTACTCATTTTTCATCCTAAGTAGATCTCTTTACCCTAATTTCCATCAGACCTCAGAATAGGCTCAGTCTGGCTTAAAACCCAGAATAAAAGCAGTTTAGAATCAAACTCAAATCTCAAAAACTTTTAGGATAATTGTATTGTTATCCTTTGCAAAAGTCAGAGATATTGGTGAGTATATCTGAGAAAATGTCTAGTCTGAACTTGCTCATGGAAGTAAGATACAAATACTTCCCATAATTATTCCTCTAATAACACATTATCTATAATTTTTCTCATGTACATTTCAAATGTAAGCTTGTAGGATGATCTGTTTTTTAAGGTTTTTGAGCCCTGATCCCTTTCAGGGGAAAAAAACCAAAATCTGAGATTCTGTTACTTTGAATACTTTTCACCACATTCAATCAACATTATTCATATGATGTGGGCTTTAGGTCCCTGAGTAATAACTGACATTACTTCTTGTACCCAAAACACATATTACGTATGTTTTACTAAAAATACATTTTGTGCAATCACTTCTGTGCTGGAAAACAGACACTGTCTCTAGAGCAAAGGGAACTTGCCGTGGATGTCAGAGGAGGAACAATTCTCATCAGAATTCCTCACAGGAAGAAGACGAAGGCTAAAATCTTCTACAGGATTTGTTCTGCTGATGTTGCCATCTTAGGAAGAAATGCTGATAACCATCTGTTTCGCATTAAGATATATATGAATCTTGAGATGTGGAAAGTTTTTACAATTAAATTTTATTTTGTTTCTTGAGGAGCAGGTTTGTAAACTTGTAAATTCCCCCTTGTTGGCAGTGAGATGACATGAATGAGGAGCAAAATCGGTGATTTTTCTGAGGAAGAAATGAAAAATACTTCACAGAAGTTTTAACAAATTGAGATATAATTGACACATAACATTGTATTAGTTTTAAGTGTACAACATAATGGTTTGATATATGTATATATTGCAAAATGATTACCTGAATCAGTTTAGTTAACATCCATCACCTCACGAAGTTACACACTCTTTTCCTATAATGAGACTTTTTAGATCTACTTTCTTAGCAACTTTGAAATATACAACACAATATGGTTAACTATAGCCAGCATGTTGTACATTACAGCACTTGGCCTTATTTATCTGAAACTTTGTATCATTTGACTATCTTCACCCATACACCTCCCACCCCCATCTCTGGCAACCACTAATCTGTTCTCTATATCAGTGAGCTTCTTCTTCTTCTTCTCCTTCTCCTCCTTCTCCTTCCTCTTCTCCTCCCTCTCTTTCTCCCCCATCTTCTTCTTCTCTAGATCCCACATATAAATGAGATCATAAAGCATTTGTCTTTCTCTGTCTTATTTTACTTAGTATAATGCCTTCAATTTCCATCTATGTTGTTGCAAATGGCAGGATATCCTTCTTTTTTATGGCAGCATAATATTCTACTCTAGTATTGTGCACTATTGGTGGGACTGTAAACTGGAATACCCACTATAGAAAACAGTATGGAGGTTCCTCAAAAAATTAAAAAAATCGAATTACCATATGATCTAGTAATTTCACTTCTGGTATTTATCCAAAGGCAAAAAAGTCTCTAACTCAAAGAGATATCTGCACCCCATGTTCATGGCAGCATTAGTGACATGAGCCAAGACATGGAAACAAACTAAGCATCCATCAGCAGATGATTGGGTAAAGAAAAAAAAAAAGATATATATACTCATACAGACATACACACACTGAGACACAAAAATTCACTTTATTCTGATTGTCACACATAGTCACATACTGTTAAACACACATCATGCCTTATCCAGAATAATGATCATGTAATAATAATTAACATATGACCAAACTACTTTCCACATTTTTTGGTAAAAGACACTGGACAGGAGAGTATAAATATATTTATTGCTTGGCAATGATTATAAGATTTAACAAATAAGTGTTATCTTTCAGGGATTTGAAGTGGACATCTGTGAATAAAGAGATTTTTCTTCCTTGGTCTTTGAATGCTATAAGAATTAAGTACTCTAGCTGGAAAACCTCAGTTCCAGACATGTGTGATGGTTGTTGTCAGAATTATGGCCCCTAAGAAGATTCATAGTCTCTAATCCCTGGGACTATAAATATATTACCTTACATGGCAAAAGGGAAATTTGCAGAGATAATTAAGGTTAGTAATCATTTGATGCTAAAAAAGGGAGATTCTCGATTTTCTATGTAGATCCAACATAAGCACATGAACCCTTAATCCAGAAGAAGACAGAAGAGGAAGTCAGAGATGCAAGAGAAGTCAGATTGGGTTGAAACTCTAGAAGGATTTGGAACACTGTTGCTGGATTTGAAGGAGAAAGCATAAACCAAAGACAGTGGACACTCTCTAGAAGCTGAGAATGACACCTGCTTGACAGCCAGCAAGGAAATGTGGACAATTGTGTCAGAAAACTGAATGAGCGTGGACATGGATTCTCCCTCACAGTCTCCAGAAAAGAGTCCACACCAGCCAGCTTGCTTGCTTATTTATTTATTTATACTTTAATTTTATTTTTTCAGTTTTCCAAGATTCATTGTTTATGCATCACACCCAGTTCTCCACACAATATGTGCTCTCCTTAATATCTTCCACCAGGCTCACCAATCCCCCCAACCCCTTCCTTTCCAAAACCTTCAGTCTGTTTTCCAGAGTCCACAGTCTCTCATGGTTCCTCTCCCCTCTGATTTCCCCCGTTCACTTTTCCTTTCCTTCTCCCGATGTCCTCCATGTTATTCCTTATGCTCCACAAGTAAGTGAAGCCGAATTAGAATAGACTTTCTCTGCTTGACTTATTTCACTCAGCATAATCTCCTCCAGTTCCATCCATGTGATACAAAATTTGGGTATTCATCTTTTCTGATGGGGGCGTAATATTCCATTGTATGTATGGACCACATTGTCTTTATTCATTCGTCTGTTGAAGGGGATCTTGGCTCTTTACACAGTTTGCCAGCCAGACTTTAACATAAGGATTCATCTGAGTCCTCCTGGAATTCTGACCTCCTAACTGTGAGAAAATAAAAGGGTTTTGTTTTAACTCACTAAATTTGTGGTAATTTGTTATAGCAGCAATCAGAAACAAATGCACTGGCCATTTGTGGAGGTTGGAAAGATAGTGACAGGAGATGTCATTACTAAGTTGCCTTCTAAGAATGAACTGGGTTTAAGAGAAGAGAGAGTTGGAGTACTCAGAGTTTTCCTTTGGCAGTGTGTCAGTGGCAGAGGAGCAAGACAACATTGAGTGTATCTTGCTGTGTATCTACTCAAATAGCTTGCCAACTCAGCTCCTTGGACTCATGCTTAAACCTTAGTTTTCAGGGGTGCCTGGATGGCTCAGCTGATGAAGCGGCTGCCTTTGCCTCAGGTCATGATCTCGGGATCAAGACCAGTGTCGGGCTCCCTGCTCAGCGGTGTGTCCCTGCTTCTCCCGTGCCCCTCCCTCTGCTCATGCTCTCTCTCTTTCACAAATAATAAATAAAATCTTAAAAAAAAAAATTTAAACCTTAGTTTTCAATAAAGAAGTAGTTTTAAAAAAAAGAGGTATTTCACAAAAATTTGTACAAGACCCTAAAGCTCTCCATGCTATTTTTTCCCCCTGTTTTTTATTTTTTATTTTTGTAAAGGTTTATTTATTTATCTTAGAGAGAGAGTGAGAGCAGGGGAGAGGGAGAAAGAGTCTTAAGCAGACACTGTGCTGAGCCTCGAGCCTGACACCCTTGGGGCTTGATCTCATGACCCTGAGATCATGACCTGAGCCAAAATCAAGAGTTGGACACTTAAGAGACTGAGCCTCTCAGGTATCTCATGTTGCTTTTACTTAAATTATATAATTTTCTCAGATAAACTAAAATTACTGAACAAGAGGATATCAAAATCTGTGTCTCCAAACCTTAAAATATATGATCTGAGTGTAGATTGGGCTTCATGCCCTAATTCACATTGAAAGATGTTGGAATCCAGCATTACTTTAAAATTTTTTATACTGAAGTAATTACATATTTTGGTCTAAATGGGCTTCTTTTGATTCAAAATCTTGTATTTTCCCAAGGGTATTATAACTTAGCTTAATGCTATTTATATGTTGAAATTGGGACTATAGAAATTTCTTTTACCAGAGTAAGAGGCATTAAATAGATATTGAAAAACCTCACAAAGTCCTCAGAAAAAGATCTCCAAGGTACATTATGACTTCCATGAAAATCTGGAAATGATTCGTTAAATCTTGGCTAGGTTATGAGTTTATGCATGCAAACTTTCCTAATCTCTACTTTACTGTTGTAGGTTGCTTCTGCCAAAAGTTGCAGAATAAAAATTATGTATGTGGACTAAGGAGCTTTCTAAAAATGTAGCTTCAAGTCGAAGATGATTCCAGCGAAGAGTGGAACCAGGTAGAGCTGTGTAAGAAAAGTGGAGACATGAAGAAAGCATGGGGTATCTGGGAAGCAGGGAGTTAGCCCCTGACTGCCTTGCAAAGCTTGTGTTGAAAGAAATGAAAGGTATTAATGGGGCCAGTTAAATCATTAGTTAGGGTTCAGTGTAGGAAACAGAAACCATCCTAGATAATCAAAGCCGTGAAGAATTTAAAACAGGGAATTAAGTATTTCAAAATTTTTAGAAGAGTCAAAGAGAAGATAGCAGCCTGGGTCTCCAGGAATGTCTTTAGAATAACAGAGAACTGGCACATAGGGGACAAATTGCCTTAAAGAACCAGGAAGCAGGGTGCCTGGGTGGCTCAGATGGTTAGCACCTACCTTCAGCTTAGTTCTTGATCCCAGGGTCATGGAATTGAGCCTGGTGTTGGGTTCTCTGCTCAGTATAGGGCCTGCTTCTCCCTCTCCCTCTGCTGCTCCCCCTGTTTGTGCCCTCTCATTCTCTCTCTCTGTCAAATGAATAAATAAAAATTTTAAAAGAAATTAAAAAATAAATAGCTAGGAATCCAAAACAGTCATTTCAAAGGTAATATTTGCTAGCAGACCACCAGGAATTGACTAGATGGTGACCTTTGATTGGTTTCTTTCCTTTGAATCTTGCCCACTGTCATAGCTTGCACACAAAGCCTTAGGTCTAAGGGAGTCAAGAGTAATAATTTCAGCTTTCTGGTTCTCCAGCTACAAGATAAATGGAGAAGACTTTTACACATTTCTCAACTTCATGGAAGGCTGGTACCACAAAACTAAGGAATTAAAATCAATCTTAGAAAGAAGAATATCTCGCCTATATTGAGTGCTTACCATATTTCATGAATTCTTCAAATCACTTATATATATAGTATCTTGTTCAATTTTCTCAAGAATCCTATTTACACAAGAGGAAACTGAGGCACAGACAGGTTAAATTACTTGACAAGGATCACAGATGCAATAGTTGGAATTCATGAGCGATGTTCCTTGATACCATATTATATTGCTTCTTTTTTCTTTTAAGATTTTATTTATTTGACAGACCTAGAGATCACAAACAGGCAGAGAGACAGGCAGAGAGAGAGAGGGGGAAAGTAGGCTCTCTGCGGAGCAGAGAGCCCAATGCGGGGCTCGATCCCAGGACCCTGGAACCATGACCTGAGCCAAAGGCAGAGGCTTTGACCCACTGAGCCACCCAGGTGCCCATATTGTTTCTTGAAGACAGAATCAAGGTTGGATACCTAGAGGTGTTAATGTCTCAGTTAAGTATTGAACATGAATAGTAGTTTTCCAGGTGAGAGAGATAGGGAAAAGCTTTTAAGGGAAAGCTATGGAGATATGATGGAGTATGACTTGCTCAGTAAATTGCTGGTAGTTTTGTTCAGCTGCTCTGTATGGCATGGGCTAAAGTAGCAAAAGATGACATTGCAAAGGCGAATTAGATCCTAATAGGTCTCTGAATTCTGCCAAGACGTTTGAATTTTAAACTGATTGGATTTTCATTTTTGAAAGACTAATACAATTACATTATAGAATATGACTTAGATGGGGACAAGACGGTAGTTGTTTAGGAACTGATATTGTCTGGAGGAGAGATGAAGAGAGGGGAAAGAGCAAGAGGACAGAAGGAAAATGCAGGTAGTAGGATCACAGCATACACAGAGCACAGCATACACATACATAGCAACCAATGGGAGGTAAAGGAAACAGTGTGGGATTATCCCCAGATTTCTGGTTACAGTACCATTCAATCAGTCATGGGGTGGGGGGGGGGGGAAGATAGGTTTCATTTTTAACAGACTGAAATTGAAGTATCTGTGGGATAGAAATGGATGTGGTTGGAAGACCCCTGACTCCAGCCACTGAAAGTGAAGAGCAGAACCAGAAACTTTCTGACGTTAAAGCCTCCTCTCTGGATAGCCACCCCCCCGCCAAAAAAAAACAAATTTCCAAGGAATCTGTGGCCGAATGTGGTTAGGCCTTGCTCAGACACCTTTTCTCATTGTGGACAAAGAGAGATATTCATCATTTCTCTGGAGAGCTATGAAAGCGAGATACAGTCATTATTTTTTAGTTAATGAGAGATGTGTGCCTTACATTCTTGGGGAAACTTTCTCTGTAGTCTTTTGCTTGACTGAGAATTAATCTAATGGACTTGGGGCAACCATCCTAAGACGGTCACTCACAGGGTTTTCTAAAAGAAGAGGATTTCTTCCCACTACCTCCATTGTCATAAAATAGGATTAGGATGGTAAGTACCTAGTGTTTTGTTGACCACTGTAAGGATTAGAAAGAATTTTCACTTTAGCTACTGGTAACCGAGAACTGACTATAGTGATGTAAACACATGAATACTTTTTCTTTCATATAAAAAAGTCCAGAAATTGATATTCCAGTGCTGGTGAGGCAGCTTCCTGAAGTCTTCAAAGACTGCACTTTCTTTGAACATTTTCAACTCACATTAGTGCATGGTTTTCTTCTATAAAATAGAGTTATGGTCCAGATAGCCCTTGGATCTCTAGCCATTATATCTACATTTCCAGGGAGCCCGCAGTAGGAATAGTTGAGGGGCCAAAAAGGGCCTGTCCAATAACCTCTGTTTACATGTCACTGGCCAAATTGGGTCACACACACAAACCAACCAGTTACAAAGAAGGCTGGGAAATGTAGTCTTTTAGAAGGCCCATTACTATTCTGAATAAAACTAGAAAAAAGTGAGAATGGATATCAGGTAGATAACCAGTAGTCTCTGATACAGACTGATCTCAAGGATCAATGGTCTTTGCGGTTAGGCAGTGATGAACCAGAGACTGAGAAGACTGAGAAAACAAGAAATGTGAATTTTGAACAAAAAAAAAATATAAGTAATTTTCTTGTATTTGATAACGCCTTTGTAACTAAAAATTAGGTCATTAAACGAAGGGTCTGTGGACCCATGTCTCCAAATGGGCTTTATGGGTTTTTTGAAACTCTTGGGATTTTTTTGGAAATTTCTGTGTATAGCAAGTAATTTTCTAGGGTAAGAGTTCAAAAAGTTTCTCAGATTCACTAATCCATCAGTGCATGCTGAAAGGGCAGAAAAGCTGTCCTAGAACATAAAATCCAAGCAACTGGAAAATTCCTTCCTACTTGGATCCAAAAATATTTTTCTCCTGTCTCATATTCTCATGTCAATGATTCAGCACACAGAAAATAATGCATTTTGATTATGGAATCATCAAAATGATGATTCAGTTCTCTCTCAGTTCTCTCTCAGTCTAAAATTCCCTCTGCCAATGTTTTAGTTAGTGAATGGCTACTTAAGCCCTAAAAACAGTCAAAATATCCTCTTTCCTGGAAAACCTTCCTTAACTCCACACATAAATTTTTTTTCTCTTCTGGGATTTTATAGTAGTGATAATTCCTGAGATAACATTAGAGAGAAGGCTGTTACCACTAAGAAAGCTGGATGGAGGAGGTTGGGGTTAGATATGGAACAGACGGAAATCAGATGAGGTATGGATGCTGCTAAGAGAAATGGGAATGAGTATGGCTTACATGGCTGAAAACTGCCAGTCTGATAAATTTTTAATGCCATTTGGGCATTCTCTCCCCTCAACACTTTTATTTTTATTTATTTATTTTTTTAATTGTTCTTTATTTATTTTTTTAATTTATTTTCAGCGTAACAGAATTCATTGTTTATGCACCACACCCAGTGCTCCATGCAATACGTGCCCTCCATAATACCCACCACCTGGCTCCCCGAACCTCCCACCCCCCACCCCTTCAAAACCCTTAGATTGTTTTTCAGAGTCCATAGTCTCTCATGGTTCACCTCCCCTTCCAATTTCCCTCAACTCCCTCTCCTCTCCATCTCCCTATGTCTTCCATGTTATTTGTTATGCTCCACAAATAAGTGAATCCATATGATAATTGACTCTGCTTGACTTATTTCACTCAGCATAATCTCTTCTAGTCCTGTCCATGTTGCTACAAAAGTTGGGTATTCGTCCTTTCTGATGGAGGCATAATGCTTCATAGTGTATATGGACCACATCTTCCTTACCATTCATCCGTTGAAAGGCAGCTTGGTTCTTTCCACAGTTTGGCGACTGTGGCCATTGGTGCTATAAACATTGGGGTACAGATGGCCCTTCTTTTCACTACATCTGTATATTTGGTGTAAATACCCAGTAGTGCAATTGCAGGGTCATAGGGAAACTCTATTTTTAATTTCTTAAGGAATCTCCACACTGTTTTCCAAAGTGGCTACACCAACTTGCATTCCCACCAACAGTGGAAGAGGTTTCCCCTTTCTCCACATCTTCTCCAACACATGTTGTTTCCTGTCTTGCTAATTTTGGCCATTCTAACTGGTGTAAGGTGGTATTTCAATGTGGTTTTAATTTGAATCTCCCTGATGGCTAGTGATGATGAACATTTTTTCATGTGTCTGATAGCCATTTGTATGTCTTCATTGGAGAAATGTCTGTTCATGTCTTCTGCCCATTTTTTGACATGATTATCTGTTTTGTGTGTGTTGAGTTTGAGATATTCTTTATAGATCCTGGATATCAGCCTTTTGTCTGTACTGTCATTTGCAAATATCTTCTCCCATTCCGTGGGTTGCCTCTTTGTTTTGTTGACTGTTTCCTTTGCTGTGTAGAAGTTTTGATTAAGATTCTCTTTTAAATACCAAAAGAGCAACAAAGATCATAAAATATACAAAAATACCTTTTAAAGATGCGTAGAGTGTGGAGAACTCTGAGCAGGAATGTAACTACAACACCGGAGAGAATATAATGAACATTAGGAGAAAGTCCAAATAAAGTAAAGTGGGATTGCAATAGGATTCATATTTCAAGATTTCATATTTCAGAGTGGGAATCATGAAATTTTTATTAAGGAGGTAATAAGTGAGGCAGACTTTCAAGAATGAGCCAGATTTTCAGGAGCATAATGTTGCAGATGATCCAGAGTAAGCATGAGTAGAGAAACAAAGTCAGTTTTTAAAACCAACCATGATCATCCAGCTTGGTTGAACTACAGAGAATGGGTGGAGGAAGAGTGGAGACAAGTCTTGAAAACTTGCTTGAGCCATATTTTGGAGGAACTTGAATAATAAGACTGAAGAGTTTGTGCATAACCTGAGAAGTTGTAATAAAAATAAAAAGTAGCTGGCATTTGTTGTTCATTTCAGCTGCCTAGTACTTGGACCCTTTTCTTTTTGGGAATGCTCTTCCTTATGGGTCTTAGTGAAGGGCGAAGACTTAGAGCTCATATAAATGTTAATTATTTGCTTTTCCAGTCTCTCTTACAGTGTATGTAGTTATGTGACCCAGCCTCTACTGCATGACATCAGACTTTATCTCAGAAACTAGTTCCATAGAAAAGAAGGGTTGGGAGCTCTCTTTCATCTGGCAGGCACAAGAGCAAGGCTGCAAGAAATGGCGGTGGTAATGGACAGAGTGCCAGTGTAGAAGCTGGAGTGCTGTGAAAGGAGCAGCTTGGGGTTGGGGTGGTAGCGCTGTTTCCTGCTTAGACAGCTCTGGGGGGCTTGTGCATTGTGTTGGCAGCTTTGCTTCAAGTCCTCTCAATGTCTCAGTCAGCTCACCAAAATTCTTTTTTTTTTTTAATTTTTTATTTTTTATAAACATATATATTTATCCCCAGGGGTACAGGTCTGTGAATCACCAGGTTTACACACTTCACAGCACTCACCAAAGCACATACCCTCCCCAATGTCCATAATCCCACCTCCTTCTCCCAAACCCCCTCCCCCCAGCAACCCTCAGTTTGTTTTGTGAGATTAAGAGTCACTTATGGTTTGTCTCCCTCCCAATTCCATCTTGTTTCATTTATTCTTCTCCTACCCACTTAAGCCCCCATGTTGCATCACCACTTCCTCATATCAGGGAGATCATATGATAGTTGTCTTTCTCTGCTTGACTTATTTCACTAAGCATGATACGCTCTAGTTCCATCCATGTTGTCGCAAATGGCAAGATTTCATTTCTTTTGATGGCTGCATAGTATTCCATTGTGTATATATACTACATCTTCTTGATCCATTCATCTGTTGATGGACATCTAGGTTCTTTCCATAGTTTGGCTATTGTGGACATTGCTGCTATAAACATTCGGGTGCACGTGCCCCTTTGGATCACTACGTTTGTATCTTTAGGGTAAATACCCAGTAGTGCAATGGCTGGGTCATAGGGCAGTTCTATTTTCAACATTTTGAGGAACCTCCATGCTGTTTTCCAGAGTGGCTGCACCAGCTTGCAGTCCCACCAACACACTTGAGAATCACTACAACAGGCCCATCCCCCAGAAGATCAACAAGAAATCCAGCCAAGACCAAGTTCACCTACCAAGGAGTGCGGTTTCAATACCAAAGAGAGCAGCAGAATTCCAGAGGAGGAGAAAGCAAAGCACGGAACTCATGGCTTTTTCCCTGTGATTTTTTTTAGTCTTGCAGTTAATTTAATTTTTTTCTTTTTCATTTTTTGTTTTTTTTTTTCTTGCCTTCTGGTTAAATTTTTTCTTAACTTTTACCTTTTTCTTTTTTAACATTTTTAACTAGTTTATCTAATATATATATTTTTTCTTTTTTATATTTTTCTTATTTGTTTTCTTTTTTTTAATTCTTTTCTTTTCTTTTTTTTTTTCTTTTTTCTTTTTTTTTCTTTCTTCCTTTTTGAACCTCTGGATCTCTTCTAATTTGGTTAAAGCATATTTTCCTGGGGTTGTTGCCACTCTTTTAGTATTTTACTTGCTCCTTCATATACTCTTATCTGGACAAAATGACAAGACGGAAAAATTCAACACAAAAAAAAGAACAAGAGGCAGTACCGAAGGCTAGGGACCTAATCAATACAGATATTGGTAATATGTCAGATCTAGAGTTCAGAATGACAATTCTCAAGGTTCTAGCCGGGCTCGAAAAAGGCATGGAAGATATTAGAGAAACCCTCTCAGGAGATATAAAAGCCCTTTCTGGAGAAATAAAAGAACTAAAATCTAACCAAGTTGAAATAAAAAAAGCTACTAATGAGGTGCAATCAAAAATGGAGGCTCTCACTGCTAGGATAAATGAGGCAGAAGAAAGAATTAGTGATATAGAAGACCAAATGACAGAGAATAAAGAAGCCGAGCAAAAGAGGGACAAACAGCTACTGGACCACGAGGAGAGAATTCGAGAGATAAGTGACACCATAAGACGAAACAACATTAGAATAATTGGGATTCCAGAAGAAGAAGAAAGAGAGAGGGGAGCAGAAGGTATACTGGAGAGAATTATTGGGGAGAATTTCCCCAATATGGCAAAGGGAATGAGCATCAAAATTCAGGAGGTTCAGAGAACGCCCCTCAAAATCAATAAGAATAGGCCCACACCCCGTCACCTAATAGTAAAATTTACAAGTCTCAGTGACAAAGAGAAAATCCTGAAAGCAGCCCGGGAAAAGAAGTCTGTAACATACAATGGTAAAAATATTAGATTGGCAGCTGACTTATCCACAGAGACCTGGCAGGCCAGAAAGAGCTGGCATGATATTTTCAGAGCACTAAACGAGAAAAACATGCAGCCAAGAATATTATATCCAGCTAGGCTATCATTGAAAATAGAAGGAGAGATTAAAAGCTTCCAAGACAAACAAAAACTGAAAGAATTTGCAAACACCAAACCAGCTCTACAGGAAATATTGAAAGGGGTCCTCTAAGCAAAGAGAGAGCCTACAAGTGGTAGATCAGAAAGGAACAGAGACCATACACAGTAACAGTCACCTTACAGGCAATACAGTGGCACTAAATTCATATCTCTCAATAGTTACCCTGAATGTTAATGGGCTAAATGCCCCTGTCAAAAGACACAGGGTATCAGAATGGATAAAAAAACAAAACCCATCTATATGTTGCCTCCAAGAAACTCATTTTAAGCCCGAAGACACCTCCAGATTTAAAGTAAGGGGTTGGAAAAGAATTTACCAAAATTCTTTACCAACATTTCATGACAGAAAATTTCAGACATACAAGAATAGACATCAGATTCAGTTTTGATTTTTGACAAGAATACTTTATAGGTGGTACTTCCAATCACAACAAATCAGGAGACATAAAATGATCAATTTTTGTTATTGTTGTTAACAATCAGTTGAGTGGATTTGGGTGTTATCAACCTGGTCTGTTTAGAGTTAGGTTCCTGTTGGCTGTCTTCCTGGTAGCATTGCTGGCATTAAATGTTGGTGTGGCATGAATAGGAAATTAAGGTTATCCAAGGACAGATTTGTGGAACAACTTATATCTGTTTATTATATTTTTTTCTGAGCCAATTCCCTTCAGCTCTTTGGCTTCAGAAGTTGTGGCCTGTCCTTTGCTGTAAATGACTCCTCCTTCAAATGTCAGACTGAGTAGGCTGCCCTAGAAATCTCCAATTAATGGGGCACCTGGGTGGCTCAGTTGGTTAAGCATCAGACTCTTGGTTTTGGTTCAGGTCATGATCTCAAGGCTGTGAGATCAATCCCTTGGGATCAGTGCCTTGTGATATATATAGACGTATATATATCTATATCTATATCATCTATATATATATCTATTGCATCTTTATCCATCATTCATCAGTTGATGCACACTTGGCTGTTTCCATAATTTGGCTATTGTAGATAAATGAATGACCTTTAAAATGTATTGTTGTATTCAGGTTGCTAATATTTTGTTGAGGATTTTTACATCTATGTTTATCAGAAATATTGTCCTGTAGTTCTCTTCTTTAGTAGTTTCTTTACCTGGTTTTCATATCAAGGTAATGCTGGCCTCATAGAATGAATTGGGAAAGTTTGTTTCCTCTTCAATTTTTTGGAACAGTTTGAGAAGAGTAAGTATTAATTCTTCTTTAAATGTTTGGTAGAATTCATTTGTTAAGTCACCTGGTCCTGGAGTTTAGTTTCCTGGGAGTTTTTTGATTATGAATTCAATTTCATTGCTGATAATTAGTCTGTTCAAATTTTCTATTTATTTCTGGGTCCGTTTTAGGAGGTTAAATGTTTCTAGTAGTTTGTCCATTTCTTCTAAATTGTCCAATCTGTTGGCATATAATTTTTCATAATATGAAATAGATCTCTGGGATTATTACTACACCAGGTTTTGTAGAGGAAATAATATAGTATAAGGACTTGTCTTTGTTTATTAGTTGCCCTGGGAGTACCAAAATACATGTAAGAAATTGCAAAATTGTATTCTCTATGCCTTGTGTCCTATATTAAGGGGAGATGAGATAAAAATCTGTTCTGGGGTTTTTTATGATCCCTATTTTTTTGATCGGTAATCAACTATAAAATCAACTATAAAATGTAGATATTTTCCTCATTAGTATAGTAATGCATGCTCATTAAATATAGGTATTACAATTGAAAAATTCTAACAAGCAAAAAGAAGAAATAAGACTATTCATAACTGTGTGACCTGGAGACAATAACTTTTTAATATTTTTGGTGGATGTCTGGCTCCATTTTTCTAAGTACATTTTCCCCCGATAGTTGAGACACTTGTGAATATAAGACACTTGGAAAGTACTTGATATGTCATAGATGTTCAGTAATGGTTAACTATTGTTTTTGCCATATGCTATTTTAAATCCTCTCTCTTAACTTTATTTGATAACAAAAATATTTCCTCAGGTTATAACTAATGCCTTATAAATGTATTTTAAGCTATGGCTATCCATCGTGTGAATGTGATATAATTTATTTAACCATTCTTTATTTTTTGATATTTAAAGTATCTTCAAATTTTATTTTGTTTTACATGACATTATAGTGGCCTATGTGTATAAATCAGGCTTCTTAATCTAGAATCCTTGTAATGTTTAGCAACCAAGCCCATACCCTATGTGTAGGGTACTCTGTCCCTAGGGCAATTACTTTTCTTAAGTGAAAATCACTTATTTTGGCAGTTCAACCTTCTGGAATGCAATCCAGGGGTAGGAATTCCTCAGTAAAATTTTCTGAGCAGCCCAAGATGATAACATTCAATCTAAGCACCAAAGTTACTATATTCAGCTTCTGAGAGAGTACATAGGTGCTTTCTCAGACACCATTCATTTTCCATTTGTGTGCAATTCAACCACTTTCCAATGAACTCCTTACTGTTAACAAATAAGATGTGGGAAATTTGGAGGAGATTTAATTTTTTATTTAACTTTTTAAAAGATTTTATTTATTTGACAGAGAGGGAGAAAGCACAAGCAGGGAGAGTGGCAAAGGGAGAAGGATAAGCAGACTCCCCACGGAGCAGGGAGCCAGATGTGGGGCTCAGTCCCAGGACTCTGGAATCGTGACCTGAGCAGAAGGCAGACACTTAACTGACTTAGCCACCCAGGCGTCCTAGGAAGCAATTTAAGGAAAGCTAGCAACTGGAGGCCTGTTGAAAATGTCAAGTAGCTGCGATGGGTCAATAGTGCCAAAGGGGAAGGAAAGATTGTAAGTTCAGATAAAAGAACACAGAAACACATAACAATATCATTTAAAATTAATGTAAAGAATTGTTTGTTCCTTGATCATGGTGTGTTACTGAGTCATCAACAGAATCAATAAATATTAGTTGATTTACTTAAATATTGTGTCAATAGTAAGGTCAGGAATTCTATTTAAAGTTTTCTGAATCTTGGGGTTACTGGGTGGCTCAGTGGGTTAAGCTTCTGCCTTCGCTCAAGTCATGATCTCATGGTCCTGGGATCCAGACCCGCATCAGGTTCTCTGTTCAGCAGGGAACCTGCTTCCCCCCCCTCCCCGGCCTGCCCCTCTGCCTACTTGTGATTCCTCTCTTTCTGTCAAATTAAAAAAAAAAATCTTTAAAGTTTTCTGAATCTCAACTGTGAAGTATTATGTTAATTTACTAATCCATTTTGAACGATGGCTTCTAAGCTCTTCATAGTAGGAAAGCAAAGCATTTATTAGCTTTAGAGATTTATATTGATGGGGTCCATGAACTGAGACTGATACAAAGCGAAGGTCAAGCAAAGCTGTATTTCACACCAGCACCAAGAATCAAACTGACTGGTCAGTCAGGGCCATCGCCTTGGAGAGAGCGATTCCTCCCAGCCTCAGAGACCAGCTTTTATAGAGCAAAGTCCATGTGGTTGAGCCTGGCCAATGAGACTGTAGCACACAGAGAAAGTTGCACAGTCATGCTAGGTCATGAACGGGTGATGAAGTGGATTACAATTTACCCTATAGTAGCTGTTTGAACTAGCCTATCACTTTGGTCAGAATTGGCTCCTTAGTTTGGCACCCAAAAGACAAGGTTTACATTCTTTGGTGGTTAGGGAGGTAGTAGGTATGCTTTACTGATAGGATGCCTCCACCTGGCCTGGCTCGTCCTTGCATCTGGGCTCTGTTCTCTCTACCTTGCCTGACATGTCCTGGTATCTGGGCTCTTTTATCAGGGAGTGGTTGGCCATATTTTACTGGTTTCCCAGACTTGTTTCTAAGTAAGTTCCTCTGGGGGGGCAGGCTCAATCTAAGTTCACTGCATAAACAACAAAATGGCTGTTCTACCAAGATGGGGTCACTCTGGCTAAATAGGCCCTTACAATATGAACACCCTTCTAGAGGAAAAAATTATCATTGTACCCTATCTGGCAACGCCATAGTAAGGCTATAGTTTCCCAGGAAATCAGGGGAGAAGTTGGTTCTAGTAGTCGTTAGCTTGCTATGAAATTTTGCACAGGTTAATTTAAAGTCTTTTGACCACTGTCTTATTACACTTCAAATAAGAGCAGAATAAAACAAAGCCACATGAATGCTCCAATTATGATGGCTCTTATCATGCCTTGCTCATCCAGGATCCTGTCTGCAACCCTGCAAAGTCTCTGTGGCCTATTATTTCTGATATCTCCAAGTGGTCAAGTGGGAAGACATCTCAGATGTCCTCTTCAACAAGTCTGTTCTAGTTTTCCATGATCTCTTCTTGCCAAGGTGCATTAACAACACTTCTTTTGCCAGTGCCCTTCCTGAGAAGGATGATTCCCAGACCATGCATTGTTAATGTTTGAGTCCTCAGGGTACCCCAAACTGCACTAAGCCCATGCATGGTAGAGTGAGAATCAGTCATGGCCTTCTGCAAGTGCTGTTCAACATTTTGTTAACACAACACAAAACGTACTCTCCATACACTCTTAGACTCATGAAGCCTTTCATTAAATTAGCTTCTTAAGAATCTACCCCCACATAGGATCAAATCCAGCTCTCCAGACCACTAGAAGCTGGCTGTTATTCCATCCTTCTTCACCATCTGTCTCTCACCTCTTCCTGGAACTTTTATTCTTCTTTCATACCCTCTCACATCCAAGACAAAAACCAAACTTACCCAGGAACTCATGGACACACAGATGATTCAAAAAGAATTGATCATTGCAGGCAGTCTCTGCTCAGTAAGGAGGTTATATAGGTAGTTAACACTAATTTGTAAAGGAATGATTTCATTATTTATGTTTAGTTATTTCCAGGATATGTAAGAGAATAAAAGATTGCTATTATCCTTAAGTCCAACATGGGCCCCTCACATCATATGTGTGTCATATTACATAGCACCCATCAATCCTATAATCTAAGTCATCCCAGACCTTTATACCATTCACTATCAATGATTAAAATAGCCACCCATGATGTCACTTCATTTCCCCAAGGCTGTTGGAAACAGTGGTACAAACCAGAGATTTTTGACATAGCCCCATGTGAATATAGATGTAAATTTTTATCTAGTTATGGAGAAATACAAATTATGAATTGTTCAGTTCATAATTTAAAAATTAATTAAAAAATTTGGTCTGCAGAGCAGCCCTCTTTCCATTCAGCACCATCAGTCCAATTACCCTACACTAATCCTGATTTCTAGTCTAGGATCTGCTGAACCCGGTTCCTAAAGTATTGAGCCAAAGAATATTTAAGGTTTCATCTAGTTCTAAATTGCACATATCCTCAAGGCATCTATATTGTGGGGATGATAAACACAAACAAAATTAAAGGGAAAAAACAATGTTATCTATTACGTGAAGGAGCAAAGAGGAAGGAAGACATCAGGGAATAATTACTGGAATCATGGCTTTGGAGCTGAGATGTGAAAGAGTAGGTTTGGCTGGGAAGATCTGGGGTAAGGGCAATCCTCAGAAGAGACAACCATAGGTAGTGCCTTTCAGGGAAGAACATTTTCTGCTCTGATTCTGTTGGATCTTTCTTGTTCTTCTTTCTTCTTCTTCATCTTCTTCTTTTTTCTTCATCCTCTTCCTCTTCTTCTTCTTCTTCCTTCTTTTTCTTGGCCCCCTTTTTTGCAATTTGCTTTCATCAGTTACTTTACACTTAATGCTATCTTGTCACAAATGAATTAGTGTTGCAAACAAAGCAATTTATTGCTTGACCACTGAGCCAAATACAACTGGGCTTAATTGATTAACATGGATATTTGGTCTTTGCTTAATGTTGTTTCAAAAATTAAATTTTCAATCTGATTTACTATTCTCAGAAATTTTCATAAGAAATAATCTAGTGCTTTAAGCTCGTTGGAGTGTGAAGAAGCCCATTAAAAGTGATTGAATGGTAATGCTTTCCCTAATGAGCCCTGTTTATATTCTTCTTCTTCCATCATGCTTGTTGCTTATTAAATTCACTCTATTTCACTTGTCACTTTCAGTTATGGAAAAATGGAGCTCACTTTGTGCTCTTTTAAAAGCAAACATCTAAATTTGCTTCTTGTAGTATAACATTCATTCTGAAGTGAATTCCTTAGCCTATAAGCCAAGGTTTCTGATGAAGTTCTAGAGCATAGGTGAGGTTCTGTGGGGTGAGGTCTGGGGCTGATGACCAAGAAAGAATTCTTGAGACATCTTTGGTGCAAAATGGTGGTTTATTAAAGCATGGGGACAGGACCCGGGGGCAGGAAGAGCTGCTGTCCCGGGGATGTGAGGAGTGGTTTATTATATACTTGTAAGTTGGGAGGGGATTAAGGATAGCATAGGTGGCTAAGGAATTTTGGAAGCAAGATTTCTAGGACCTTAAAGGGCTAGCTATTGCCTGGGGAAAAGGTTATTCATTACCAGTAATAAAACCTTCTCCTGAGACCCTTTAGATGTATATCAGTGGGCCATATACTTGGGAATAATTGTCAACACTATCTTGGAGGTTTAGAGATAAAGTTTCCAAAGGAATTGTAATGTAGACTTACAGGATCCTGGTTGGGGGTAGGCGGTTGGTCAGGGTAGGATTGTCCTTTGCCCTCAGCAAAGCCTCAAGGTGAGGGTAGTTGAGTCCCTAGAGGAGAGTCACTCTGCCTATTTCAAGGGCTTGTCAGTAGGTAAGGAAATTTAATAATTTTTCTTCTGCCTCTGTTTCCCTCATCAGTTTCTACTTCTATAATCAGAGATACTTTGTTAAACATCTTTTCACCTATAGTAACCAAGCTTGGGATAGAATATGTAGAACACTGAATGGAAAACTACATCAGGATAACAAAACCCAGCCCCATTTCAATTTTGCATCAGATTTAGACAATTTCCCCATGCAGGTACATAAAACCTTGAGTCCTAATAGTCTCTTCATTTTCACCATCATTCTTGTTTTGTTGGTAAGAGTGGTGGAGAGTTAATGCATTTCAAAAGATTTAGTTTATTCTTTTAATCTTTGTTGTGTTTTTGAAAACATAGTTACTTAGATAGGTTAATTTTGTGCCCTGGGATCAAGTGATATACAATTTGATATTATAAATTTTTGCTTGGTGACTGGATATAACTGTTTTAGGTACATTAAATAAGTTTATAGAATTTCAAATATGAACTTTATTTAGTATAACCAAGTTGGTGTCACTTTCTTTGTGGAGCCTTCCTTACTATCCTGGAAATTCAATTTCTCCTTTCTAATCCTGTATCTTGTGTAGCCAAATTGGCACACATCATACTATATGGTAGTTGTTGTCCGTTCACTATTGAACTGTAAGCTTCTTGATGACAAGGAGCTGGGCCTCATTCATCCTCAGAGGCAACAGGGTGAAACATGAGTGAATAAGATACAGGCTCAGAAACCAACAAGCTGGGTTCAAATCTGAATCCAGTTGAAGGAATAGAAGGCTGGCTGAGGACAAAGCAAAAGCTGACACCCTCCACCTTTCCCCCACTCCAACTCCTGGGTGGGACATATGCGGCATTCTTTAGGAATCTCCCACCCATCTTAATGTTTATACCTTGCTAGAGGGCAAAATGACCTTGGCATTGTCAAGGCCTCTGGTATCAGGTATCTTTGTAGGCCCTCTTTACCATATGAAAGTTTTATTGAAACCTCTCTTTTCCTTACCTCCCCCTAACCCCTCACAACCCTGGGGCAGCAGCTCTTTCTGCCCATGGGTCCTGTCCCTGTGCTTTAATAAACCACCATTTTGTACCAAAGATGTCTCAAGAATTCTTTCTTGGTCATTGGCTCCAGACCTCACCCCACTGAAACTCACCTATGTTCTAAAACTTCATCGCAATCACTATTGTCTCTGTGGACTTAATCTTTTTCTACCTCAGTTTTCTGAGCTATAAAGTGGAGATGACAGCTTCTACATCAGTGTAGTATGAAATGAATTACTACATGTAATTTGGATCAATTCAAGTTTTGTGGACCTAAAGTTTAAACAATTTTGTGTCACTCCTTAAGAGAGGAAAAAAACTTAGCATGAAAATAAATATATTGAAAACGGGAAAGAAATAACAAGTTACAAATTATGGAGCACTGGGTGTGGTGTATAAACAATGAATCTTGGCACACTGAAAAAATAAAATAAAATAAAATAAAATAAAATAAAACAAATTTTTAAAAAACTGGGGTATTAAAATATTCAATAGCGTTCAGAAAAATAACAAAGTACTTTAAGAAAATAAATAGCCTAACACACTCTGTAATATTTTACCCCCACTTTTTTTGGCTATATGTTCCTTGATTGTTTTCTCATGTAAATGATTTTGTATTATCTATTGAGATCATAGAAAGGTTGTTTTCTCTAGCATAGTTTGGTTGAAATTTGTCTTTTGTTACTGATCATTCAGTAATGTTAATTTCTGCTTCATAACTCATTGGTGTTGGGTCCAGGGGCTCCAGAAGTGCAGGAGGAACAAAAGAAATGATCACCAGGTCATCTTCCAGCACCCCCCCACCCCCACCCGCCTTTTCCTTAACCCTTGACTCTCCCACCAAAAGGATGTATGCCTAGGTCACATCTCCATAGGTATCTCTGATACCTATGCAGGAAACAGATAAAAGACTCCCAACAACTCCCTCCCAGTGCAACTTCCTCAACTTCCCCTTTCCGAGTTGTGGAACCTTGCCTGAGAGTGCCCACCTCCTCCCAGCACAACTTTCCTGGCTCCCCTTCTCCTGAGCCCTGAAAATTTGCCAGAGAGTGCCTTTAATAAATCTTGCCTTGTGCCCACCTCGCCTGGTATTGTGTTTACGTCACCTGCGAAACTTTACAGTTGGTAGTGTCATACACATTTTTAGGATTATTGTCAAATTTGGGAAAGTCTTTATCAAGGTAGTTTCTGGCCTACAACTTCATGTTGCAATGCCTGGTGAGTTTTCACAGTGGGCATTAGCTATAGGCCAGCAATATGTTAGCATTATAAGGGGTGACCACAAAACCATACGTATTTTCTGAATCCAGCTACATATATGCTTAATTTCCCCTTTAAATTCCCATGGCTTTCTCCGACACATGAATACTTGCAAAATTGAAATAAGTATTTGATCAGGTGAACATATCACTAGAAACTCTCCTAGGGCCTTGAAAAGGGCCAGTGGAAGTGAGGGACTCAACTTAAGCTTCCTTAGCTTCATAGCAAAGCCACCTTTATTTGTAATAAGACCCTGGAACGAGAAGTGAATATTCCAGCACAGATGGCATAGGACATGAGCAGGGGTACATCAAAGACCCAAACCACTACATATTTTTCTTCTTTATACTGTTTAAAAGTTAATTCTTTAGGAAGCACCTGGGTGGCTCAGTTGGTTGAATGTCCAACTTTTGATTTTTGGCTGGGGTTATGATCTCAGGGTTGTGAGATTGAGCTCTGTGCAGAGCCTGCTTAAGATTCTCTTTCTTGGGGCACCTGGGTGGCTCAGTCAGTTGAGCATCTGCCTTGGGCTCATGTCATGATCCTGGGGTCCTGGGATCGAGCCCCACATCAGGCTCCCTGCTCAGTGGGGAATCTGCTTCTCCCTCTTCCTCTGCCCCTGCTTCTTTTCTCTTTCACTCTTTGTCCAAGATAAATAAATCTTTAAAAAAAAAATTCTCTCCCTTTGTCCCTCCTATCCCCCAACTTATACACATACTCTGTCTCTATCAAAAAGAAAAAAAAAAAAAGAATTCCTCAATGTGGAAGAATTAAAGACTGATACCTGCCTTCCTTAAACCCCTTCCAAGCCCCTATGACTAAACTTCTGTATCACTTCACCTTCTGTGCTGCTCCGTGTATGTACACTACACCTTTCAGAAACACAAGGAAGAAGGGGATTGTAAGACGTAGCAACATAACTTTCAAATTAACTTTCCCATAGGGATACTGAAGAGAATATGATAAAATTGCAAGGGCAAAGAAGTAATTTTGAAATATTGATTCTTGTTTTTATAAAAAATGAAGTCATTTGCTTTATCCATTTACCTGCTTAAATTATAAGGATTAGATAAATTTTAGATACGAAAAGTGAACATGTGTATCAGAAGCATTCAGAAGAATGAATGTCTATTAAATAGAAAGTTACAAGTGGTTTGTGTCTGTGTTTAGATTTTTAAGGATTTGTTGTTAATCCTTTACTAGTAAATAAAATCAGCAGAAAAATTACCTTTTATGAATTATTGAAGAATATTCCAGTAAATAACATGCTAAGATATAATCCATCAAAAGAAAAGTTTTGTTCCTTTTTTTTTTTTGGAGTGACTTTTCCCTAAGACAGTTATCAATCTGATTTTTAAATGTCATGAGTTTCTGATTTCTACTCTTTCAGAATGTGGTAAAAATAATAGGATATTAATTTACCCATTTCCAAGATGCAAAGTCAGGGGCACCTGGGTGGCTCATTCGGTTAAGCAACTGCCTTTGGCTCAGGTTGTGATCCTGGGGTCCTTGGATCAAGCCCTGAGCAGGCTCCCTGGTCTGGCTCCCTGCTCATGGAGAAGTCTGCTTCTCTCTCTCCCCTGCCCCTCCCACTGCTTGTGCTCTCTCATGTCCTCTCTCACTCAGATAAATAAATAAAATCTTTTAAAAAACCCGAAATGCAAAGTCAGCCTATAAATTTAGCTTTCTTTTAAGTCCATGAGTAAGCTATAATGAAAGGTACTTTAGGTGAGGTTTATAGGTCTCCCCTGTTGCTCATCCCTTCGGGTAATATGTCACAACCAAATCACATACTGCCACACCAACAGGTATTTTCATCACACTGGTACAAAGCAGTTCTGCAACCTGTTCCCTAGATTAGATAAAAGTTTTTGCTCTCAGTTTCTTTGGCTGTTTCAGAAGAGCCATGCAGGAAAGTTTCTCTGAAGGCAACCAACAGTGACAATATTAAGTGTCAGGGTTTGGTTGTCTTAGTTTGAATGAGGTGACAGAAATCATCCAATGTGAGGGATAAATAAGCTGTTATTGTCATTGTCTTAGGCTATTAAATTTTGGGTTTATTTGTCACACTTTGGTGAACACTAATTCACAGATGAGGGTCAGTTTTCTCATACTTTCTTCATTTATCAGAGTAGGAAGTGAATGATTAGAGCTTCATGAATGGCATACATGAAGAAATTTGCCAGGTATGAAGGGATGTGAGTATATAGGTTCACCTAATTTTACTATGTGTTGCTCAGTCATATACACAGTTACTTTCCCTTAGGAATAGCATGGTTCATAGATGACATTATTAAAGTGTTTCAGAAGATATATATGACATCTGTAGTCAGTTTCAGACTTATCTAGGAGAAAGGCTATATTAAAAATGCTGAGTCCTAAAATATTCTGAGTTCTTAATTTTGTGTCTGCCATATAATCTTCCTCTCATCCTTGTGTAGCAGGAATCTATTCATTCATTTGTTTACTTATTTATTTATTTATTTAGCCTTAGATTCATTTATTTTAGTGGGAGAGAATGCATGCATTAGTAGTGGGGCAGAGGGAGAGAATCTTCAAGAAGACTCCCTGCTGAGCACTGACCATGGAGCCAAGGTGGGGCTTGATCTCCCTTCCCATGAGATCCTGACCTGAGTGGAAATCAAGAGTTCCATGCTTACCTGACTGAGTTACCCAGGGGCACCAGCAGGAAAGTATTCTTAATTAAATGCAAATAAACATTTGAATCCTCAAAGTATTTTGCTTTTCCTTTACTATCCCATTAAACAACCTTATTTATTTTCATTAAAATTGACTAGAGGGAAGAATAAAAAAGCAGGTAAAAAATGATGAAAAAACCTAAGGCTTGGGAGCCTGGGTGGCTCAGTTGGTTAAGCCACTGCCTTCAGCTCAGGTCATGATTCCAGAGTCACAGGATCGAGTCCCACATCAGGCTTCCTGCTCTACAGGGAGTCTGCTTCTCCCTCTGACCCTCTCCCCTCTCATGCTCTCTCTCACTCTCTCTCTTTCTCAAATAAATAAATAAAATCTTAAAACAAACAAACAACCCAAGGCTTTGTAGGTGATACTTAAAGTGATTTAGTGCTATCATCATATCTATGAAAGTCTTTTATTAACATTTTACTTCAAGAAGATGTTTAAGCTATATACTGATTCTTTTAGTAATGCATGGAATTTGATGAAAATCCACTAGTATGGTATTGGAACAGTTAAAAATTAATCAGACAGATATACTTGAAATACTGGGGAATCCAAATTAAATGAAAATTTCACTTCTTTCTTTAGGGTATTTAAATATTTTTACACTGTTTTTTATTTTAATATTTAAATATTTCATGTGTGACTCTGAGTGTAATTAGATCACAAACTGCTTTTCATGAGCCATACCCATTTCTGTTGGATGTGGAGGCAGCTTCTAATAGGGCCCCTGATAATCCTATATCTTGATACTCACACTTTTGTGTAATCCTTTTCCCTCGAGTGTAGACTAAACCTAGTGACTTTTTTCGAACAGAATACAGAAAGAGTGACAAGATGTCAGCTCTTGAGATTAGATCGCGAAGAGATTGATTTCCATCATTCTTATTTTCTTCTCTCTCACTTTCATGGAGGACAGATGTTGCATTGTGAGGTGCCCTATGGGGAGGACATTGGGAGAGAGGGAGAGATATGCAACTAAGGGAGGCCTCTAGGGAATACCCCAGGAGGGACTGAATCCTGCCATTAGCCATATGAGCTAAGAAATAGACCCTTCCCCAGTCCAGCCTTTAGATGATAGCCCCCACCTTAACGGTGGTCTCATGAAAGACTGAGTTTTAGGACCTGGCTAAGTTGCATCAAGATTCCCAACTTATAGAAACTGTTACCAAATATTTATTGATTTAAGCTGCTACATTTTGGGGGTGATTTGTTAAGTAGCAGTAGATAATGAATATAGCAGATAAAAATATAGATGGAAAGGTAAAGTTTATAAGGCTACTAAAAATCACATGTAGGTAAATCAACATTGGGAGAGTAAATATAAATGAAAAAACTTTTACTTTAAATTATTTTCATGGATCAAAAAATTGTTTTCATAGATCAGTGATGCTATAAAAAGTATATGATGACTACCGGCAGCATGACTAAAGAGTGTATAACTTGATGGTCCCAAATTCATGAGGATGTCTAGGTCAGTACACAAACAAGTATACAAATTGCATTTATATTGCCTATTTGTTTTGTAACTCTTTGGCTGTGATATTTTCTAGGCTGAGTCGTGAACTCTTAAATTCATTCACCTTTCATGTCTATGAAGATAAATTCTAAGAACAAATATTACTGACCATCTGATTAAAATAATTTAAAAGAATAGTATTAGGTTCATCATCTGTCCTTGAAAGTAATACATGGGAGGACTGATATTTTGCTTAAACATTAATCTCCTCTTGCTTTTGTCAATAACAACAAAAGATCTGAAGAGAATGACTGAGCTGTATGGTGGTTGTCTAATTTCAACAAATAGCAGACAACTGATTTAAGACATCCTATTTCATTCCCCAGAGGTCTAATACTTCTGGCAGTGTAATTCTGATGGTTGCTTTATGCTTTGCACAGCTCCTCAGTATTTTAATGAGTGAACAACTCATTCTATAGCAATACAACTCTGACTTATGGGATCCATTAAACTACCCAACCTTGTTCATTCAATTTAAGCAATGACTGATGACCACATTCAGCTGTATGATCAATATAACACAGTGACTGAAAAGTTTATGCCATTAAGTAATATATTTGATTTGATTTGATTTCTTTTCTCAAATATATTCCCCTCTTTAATCGGGGCCGCCACAAAGACACAGAAAGCACAGGGATTTCTTTTCTTTCCTATCCTGGTATAAATAATTGATTTTAGAAATCTGTAAGTGTTAGGTTCTGTAATCAAAGGAGCAAGCCTGATACAAAGCAAAAGTCAAGCAAGGCTTTCTTTCGCACCAAGCATCGAGAATCAAACCAACCGTTCGGGCTGCCTCTTACAGAGAGAGCGACCCCTTCCTGCCTTACAGACTAACTTTTAAAGGGCAAAGGCCATGTGGTTGGGCCTGGCCACACACAGGTGGCCAATGAGATTGCAACACACAGAGAAAGCTGCACAGTCATGCTAGGTCACACACGGGTGGCCAATTGAATTATAATTCACTCCATAGTAGCTATTTGAACTAGCCTATCACCTTGGTCAGAATTGGCACCCAAAAGGCACCCAAAAGGTGGGGCCCACACTCCTTGGTAGCTAGGGAGACATTATGCGTGCCCCACTGATTGGATGTCTCCACCTGACTTGACCCGCCCTTGTATTTGGGCTCTGTTACCTGGGACTGGTCAACCATATTTTACTAGTTTCCCGGACTTGCTTTTAAGTAAGTTCCCCTGGTGCTGAGGGGGAGGGCAGGGTCAGTTTAAGTTTTACTGCATAAACAACAAAATGGCTGTTCAACCGAGATGAAATCACTCTGGCTCAATAGGCCCTTACATAAGTAATAAGTAATAAGCAGGATAAGACAGTTAATATGATTATTATCCCAAAAGTTGTATTATTGTCCATCTAACTAGACTTAATGTAAAATTGAGAAGATGCTATCAGATATTAATTAATCACCCAGAAGAGATTTTTACTGATTAGCCATGACAGGATATGGATATCATTCCATCAGGTTTTCTGGGAAAAGCCAGATCCTGGCTTCCTAAGATAACCCCTGGAAATATGGCTGCCAGGATCCAAAGACATCTGAACTGTCCTTCAGATCACTTTACTTTGGTGCGGCAGCAGCTTCCTGCAATGTCTCTCTGGATCTGGGCTGAAAGATCTCGAGTTAGTAGTTCACTTTTCATTAACCAGGTGACTTTTGCTAATAGGAATCTTTGATTTCCACAGTGTGCTTGATCTTAGAGCTTGTACTATCTTTCCATTAGAAGGAAGGGTAAACAAAGTAGCATATTCCATTAGAAGGAAGGGAAAATAAAGTAGCACGCAATTATCACGACATTTCTGAGCCCACTTTTCATCTACAAGCAAGGGTAAAAGAGAGCCTTTGCCAGGAGATGTACCTACTCTGTGCCCTCACTGTTACTACTGATGCAGATCTTGCTTCAAACTAACTTGCCACAAAACCTGTGTCTAATGTGTCTGACTTCTCTGCCTGCCTCCAAGAGTGAAGAGTTTGAGGAGATTATCAGGTGGATGCTGATAACATGTGTAGGGGATGAGAGCAGAGAGATCTAGATACATAACTTTGTTTACAGCATTGCTCCTGCTTGGAATCCCACTCTTTCTAAAATACTCTAAGTGAAGCATCTTGTAGTGATGCCATAGAACTGGGAGTCAGATAGATGGAGTGCAAATCCAGGATTTGTCAAATACTAGCTCTTTGACCTTTGGCAAATTACCAAACATACAAACAAATCTTAGTTTTCAAAATTTTATTAAAAGGGGAATAATTATACTTAACAAAGAGGACTGTCATAAGATTCAAAAAAAATTTTTTTTTTAATCTGGGACAGTGCTTGTTGTATATTAGGCATTCATCAAATGTTTGCTTTCATACAGAATCGCTCACCCCATGAAACTCCTGACCATGCTTAGCTCACTGTGATCATTAGTAACTAGTATTTGTGTAGTGCCTTGCAGGTTATAAACTTTGAAAATCTGATTTCTTATTTGCTGCAGCAGGAGAGAAGGGGCAGATTCTTTGAGAAATGTACCCATCACAGATAGAAAGTGGTGGAGTTGGGTTTCAGGAGTGCAGTGTCCAGCTCCAAATTCTGTATATTTACTATAATAAAGCATGGCCTCTCAAGTATGTTTTTACTACTCATTTGGGCCTCATTACCCATTGCTTTATACTTTATATTTATAAACTTTATATAATATATATAATATATACTTTATTTATATACTTTATTTAATTTATATTTATATACTATATAAATATAAATATTTATATATATATTTATATATATATATATATTTATATATGCTTTATATTTCGTGGGTCTTTCTGGGTGTTTCTGTTCTCCAGTGAGTTAGAAATAGGCACGATGTTTTATGAATCTCTGTAGCCCTCACAATACCCTGCTTAGTGTCTGCTCTGAGAAAATATTCAATAAAATTACACTGATCTATCAGTGAGGGCTTTTTGGTTGTAAACAACAGAAAACATGATTGTGGCTAACCTAAACAGGAGGGAATCTACTGAAATTCTTGCATGCTCTCATAATTTATGGGAAGCTGAGAAACGAAACCAGACACAGGCTCACCTGGAGCTGCTCTGGAGATAGAAGCACAACATGGGGCACATCATGGACAAATGTGTTCAGGACCCTGCTACTTGGGGGAAAATCAAATGGTAAACATTTCTAATTTCTGTTTCACCAGCTCAAGGAGAAAGAATTTAAATGGCCATTTTGGGACATGGGTATGTCCCTTGTCTAGGGGAAGCTAGGGCATCTGAATAGAGTTCCTCCAGACCATATACAGTGGGGTAGAATTAATTCCTCAAAATGAAATTTGGGTGCTATTGGAAAGGAGAAATGGGTACTGGGAAGCTAGTTTTTCAGCCCTCAAAATCATACAAGGAGTCTCCTACAAGTGACTAATTGAATTGTTTTTAAAAGCCTTGCTCATTGTTTTCAATTCTGCATGGATCCGGGAAAGTATTATGAGGAAACACAGGCAAAACAAGATTAAAGGATTTGCTCTAGGCTACTCAGAAGTTAAGTAATTCAGTTCAGATTCAAATCCAGACTAGGAATCTCAGATTTTTCTCACTAAATCATTCTGTATCTTAACATCAGGGTCTTTATATCATAACTTAATTATGAATTGAAACATACAATATGGTGTGTTCAAAGCATATTTCAACATCTTGTTCCACTTGCAAAATACATTTCAGAGCCTAATAGCAAAGGACTACAACAGAAAAAAATACTACTCATTAGTATATGGTAATTGATTTACATGGAAAAAATGAAAGGATATTCCTGCCACAGATATAACCATAAGTAATACATCATATGAATAACCTAAGTGCTATATATTTCTGAATCTATAGAAAGGAAAAAGAGTTTTCTCAGTGTATTTAAAAATCACTTCAAAGAAACCATAAAGCTGGTATAATAGATTTACATATTTATAATTAATAATAATATGGCAATTTTTCATTCATGTGTCTAGGTAAAAAAATCATATTTGCATAAAGAGATTTTATGTTATTAACAAACTTTTCAGTAGGGATAATTAATGATTTAAAACCTACTAGCAATCTTTGTATCTGAGACTCTAGACTTCTATAACCCAGCTCAAGGAATCAATTTTCCTAGAGTTTTGAATGGGAAAAGACAAATATTTCCTCATATATCTAATGCAATGACAGCCAGGGACCTCTGCTTGATGGGGGACTTAATTTTTTCAGGGGACCAGGAGGACAACTAATACCATGAACGTAGCAAAAAAACCCACCACCAGCAACTAATGTCTGTTGGATGTTCAGCTACACATCTGGTAAGCTCTTCAAAGAAATCAGTGCCTCCAACACTCATGATGACACCATTGGCTTTGAATTTTAAAACTATACTTTAGTTAAGAATCTTTTTTGTTTCTACTTTGAAAGATAGTTCTGTACAAAGACCATTGAGAGTGCTCAGCACAAAGGCAGAGGCTCTGAGCTTCCTTTAAAGGCTCTTGGATGATTTAGGGATGCGGAAGGAAAAAGATAGAAGCCTTAGCACATCAGAGTGCATTCCTGAAGATGCTCTACCTTGGGGCTGGTTTACATCAGATTTTGAACATTCTCATTTATGTGTGTCCGGTAAGTAGAGTGATAATCAGGACACTGGGCTCTGGGTGCTAGCTCCAGAACCCTCCACACTGGGTGGAGTTCTATCGTTTTCATTTGTCCATAGGATGTACCCCCCCAACTCCGCCCAGAGTTGTTCTGTACTATGGGTCTTCTGCCTTCACAGATGTTCTTATTCAGTGCTTCATCTGTTTCTTATTTTCTCTAGGCACTCTCTTATGCTCAACCTATAACTGATGGGTTTTTAAAATTCAAGTATAATTAACATATGATGTTACATTAGTTTCAGGTGTACAATATAATGACTCAATAATTCTGTACATTTCTCAGTGCTCAAAATAAGTGTACTTGTAATCTCCTTTATCTCCCTTATCTATTTCCTTCATCTATTATCTATTTATCTATTTATCTTTATGTATTTATCCTTTATCATCCTCTCCCTAACTCCGCAACCACCAGTTTGTTCTCTGTATTTTAGAGTCTGTTTTTTTGTTTGTCTCTTTTTTCTTTCTTTGTTTATGTAATTTTTTTGGCGAGTGCTATTCTTTGTTATAGTTTTAAATGGTTCAGAGAAATGAATATGTACATTTATCACTCCCAAAGGAAAAGAATACACATTCCATCTAATTACACACACACACACACACACACACACATACTGTGTGTGTGTGTGTGTGTGTGTGTGTGTGTGTGTTCGCCAAAGGAAACATTGCCCATTTTATGGATGAGGAAACTTGAGAACTTGAGGTTAAGTCCATGACCAAAGTATAGCTAGACAAGGATGAATTTGGGATTTGAATCCAGGTAGAGTATATCTTTGGTGAAGAATGTCCTTAGTGATTTAAATAATGAACACTTAATTTACTACCAAATAGCAAATGAAACACACATGAAGGATAAGACATAGAAGAAATTAATTCTTAGGGAAATTTCTGTTTTATACTTAACCATTAGGTTAAGTAAACACTAACATTAATACTCTTAACCATTAGGTTATATCTTGAATTCTTAAAACCACACAAATGAATGAAATCTATAAATTCACTCCCACGAAATGAGTGTGTAGGGGTATGTCTGAAGCCTGTGTGGGGGTTTAATAACTTCTCAACAAACTCTGAAAAATTAACATGAAGTATGTTGTACATTCAAGTTTTCATATCACTGCAAGAAAGGCTTTACTCTGTGATTCCTGGAAATATCTACTCAAATAACTCTCTAATTGGCAGCTACAAATCATGATACACTGGAATGCTTCTGAGAGAACGCTCTTCTTGGAAATAATTTCTTAAAAGGAAGACTGTTTTGGGGCACCTGGCTGGCACAGTCAGTAGAGCATGCAACTCTTTTTTTTTTTTTTTTTTTTTAGGGATTCAAGTAATTTATTTTTTTTGCAGCCCAGGGGCAGAGAGTCTCTTGCTCAGGTTGCTAAAGGGAGGACGCCACAGCAGAACTGACATCCCTCCCTTCTCAAAAGCAACAAGGCATCTTGAAAGCTCAACTTCTTGGTGAAGTTTTGTGGTTGGTGGCAGGACTTAGTTCATCCATATGAAAAGACAGCTGAGCCTGGGATGTAAATTCTTCAAAGGAAAATCCCTTTCTAAGAGTCACACCGAAGAAATTTCAGCCAACATATAATCAAATTCCCTTTTGGGAGAAGTCCATCCCAAAATTTCATAGTGGGAGGAGAGGTAGGTACAGTTACCCAGCCCACATTCACTGCTTTCGTCCTTGTCTGGATCAGATGTGGTTTGAAAAGAAGCGCTCCCACATTCATCATCTCTGTCCGGGAAGGTGAACAGAGGCAGAAGCGGGGTCCTGTCCTTCACAGATTCGTTTCAGTTCTGGCAGACCACGAGCCAGAAGCATCCTGTTCCCACTATGTGCACTCTGGGATCAGACAGAGCTCCTCTTCCAGGAGTTGGTGTCCATGCTCATGTCCGGCTTTCAGTTAATTCTCCTTGGTTTAGTAACTCCTGTGGATTTACAGCAGTTAACACAGAAACCTCATAGGATTGCCTCCCTGACTGCATGGTCACCAAGTGATGTGTCACATTAGGCACTGAAGACAGGGGATGCGGGGATCCTTCAGCAAGCACCTCATCATCAACTCCTAGGATAGAATTGGTATTTGGTAGGTTCAAGGACTCTCCTCCAAGGCTGGGCTGGGGGTTCATAGGCACCAGGTTTTTACTGGTTACTGAAGCCTCTTCAAGCAAACTACTGCCCATTAGTGGCTCAGCGGTTTGCTCCTGGTCTTGACTCCCAGCTGCTCCCAGCTGCAAGTGATGCTTTCTCATGTGCACGTTCCTACTCCCACTCTGAGAGAAGGTCTTCCCACAGACTTGACACTGATGAGGCTTCTCTCCTGAGTGAACCACCAAATGTTTTCTCAGACTAGAATACTCAGCAAAGGAACGGCCACATCCTTGGGCTTCACACAGGAAAGGCTTCTCTCCTGTATGGATGTGCAAGTGGTTCTTCAGATTTCCAGCTGTAGTGAACTGCTTACCACAGCTAGACTCGGGGCACACAAAGGGCTTCTCCCCGTTATGGGTCCTCATGTGCACCTTCAGTCTCTGCAGCACATAGAAGCTTTTCCCACAACCTTCTGCAGGACAGAGGAAAGAGCGGTCATTTCGATGCGTTTTGAGATGGTACTTGAAGTGAGCGGGCCACACAAATGTCCGGTCACAGCCTTCAACTGTACATTTGAGCTTCTTTTCCACTTGAGGAAGGGGCCCAGAATCTTTGGGCTGCCCATCACCAGAACTGAGGTGGACATTTTCTCCATTGCTGCTGGTTTTTGCATTCTTTGCCAGCTGTGCACGAGTAGCAGCAATCAAACTATCATGAGCCAACTCCTGAACCCGGAGGAACCATGGAATGCTACTGTCCGTGCTCTCACCGGAGAGGAAATCATTCCCTGAATCCTCTGCCTCATCTTGTACAAATACTAAGTGCTCAGCTGAAGAGCCCAGACCTGCTCTTGTTAGGTTAAGAAGAATAAAAGAAGTGCTATCACTCGGCTGTAGATCTTGCAACAAGCTAGGAGACTGTGGAGTGGACAAAAACTCCGGGGACTTCTGTACAGTCTGAGCCCTTGTCTCCTCTCCGTCTGGGCCCACATTCACCTGAAGGCTTCTCAACACAGCTGAGGAGGGGACCTCCTTGGAGGAGTTTGTATGACTTGGAGTATCATCTGGTAACATTAGCCGACTGCATTCTGGGGCCTCAGTCACTGGAAGGAGGGACAAGCAAGTAATGTCTTTAGCTTCTGATTCTACTAGCCCCTGTCCCAATGGGATGGACGTATTCTGAACAAACTGTACCAGGAGCTCTGGTTTGGATTCTAACTCATCTGATAACATTGATTCAGCTTCCAAATCCCGTAGCTGTTCAGGGGACAGGTTAAAAATTTAACTCAGTCAAAGACACCTTCCTGTTATGCTCATATTCCTCTAGGAAATGCTATGCTTTTCCTGTAAGATGCTCTGCTGGGTGGGTAGTCAATTCAGCCTTCCCGTCCTGGGCAGCCCGCTAGCCGTCCCGAATTCCGAATTCCGTCCCGAATTCCGTCCACACACAGCGTCTTCCTGCTCCTGCCGGAAGCCTTTTTTTTTTTTTTTTATTAAAGATTTTATTTATTTATTTGACAGACAGAGTTCACAAGTAGGCAGAGAGGCAGGCAGAGAGAGAGAGAGGGAAGCAGGCTCCCTGCTGAACAGAGAGCCTGATGCGGGACTCGATCCCAGGACCCTGAGATCATGACCTGAGCCAAAGGCAGCGGCTTAACCCACTGAGCCACCCAGGCGCCGGAGCATGCAACTCTTGATCTTGGAGTCATGAGTTTGAGACCTACATTGACGGTAGAGTTTACTTAATTAAAAAAAAAAAAACTAAAAAAAAAAAAAAAAAAAAAAAAAAAAAGAGACCTAGTCTTTGACTACCAGTTCAATTAAAAAAATAAAGACGTTTTATTGATGAAAATTAAAGTTAAGCCTCAAACACATGGTTTTTAATTTTAGGTTGTATCAATACCTCTAGGAGGTAAGCAAGTTTGGTGTATTTTTAGGTGTACAATACAATACAATTTTTAGGTGTATTACCCTGGTGGAGAACTAATTTTCTAATAACAGAGGGAGCAATGAGCAGACATTTCTTCTTCTCCAAAATGAGCATGGATATGGTATGCATAAAACAAGTAAGCTTTATGATGTCATCTATCCTGAGATCTATTTAAGCAGTCTACACTGCTTACATAATTTTATTCCTTACTTTCCTGTTCAACATTATGTTGTGAACATTTCCTATATTGGTACAGTCCTTTAAAAATAATTTATTGAGGGGCACCTGGGTGGCTCAGTGGCTTAAAGCCTCTGCCTTCGGCTGGGGTCGTGATCCTAGGGTCCTGGGATTGAGCCCCGTGTTGGGCTCTCTGCTTGGCGGGGAGCCTGCTTCCTCCTTCTCTCTCTCTGCCTGCCTCTCAGCCTACTTGTGATCTCTGTCTGTCAAATAAATAAATAAAATCTTTAAAAAAAATAATTTATTGAGCTATAATTCACATATTATAAAATATACCTTTTTAAAAGGTATGATTCAGTGATTATTACCATATTTATAAGCATATTTATTAGCATATTTATATATTCTGGAAGCTTTATCCCCTCAGAAAGATCCCATACCTCTTAGCAGCAGTTCTTCATTCCTCTCTCTCTGAAATGCTTGGCAATCTCTCATGTATTTTCTTTCTCTGGAGCTGCCTGTTCTGGACATTTGATATAAGTGTAATCATATGACACATAGTCTTTCATGTCTGATTTTTTTACTTAGCATGATATTTTCAAAGTTCATCCATGTTATAATATGAATCTGTACCTCATTCCTTTTTATGGCTGAATAATATTCCATTGTATGGTACAGTCCTTTTTTAAAAAAATATATTATTTGTTTATTTGAGAGAGAGAAATAGACTGCTAGAGATAGAGAGAGAGAAATTGAGAGAGAGAGAGAATGAGCAGGGGGAAGAGGCAGAGAAAGCAGCAGGAGAAGCAGACTCCCCACTGAGTAAGGAGCCCATTGTGGGGCTCAATCCCAGGACACTGGGATTCTAACCTGAGCCAAAGGTTAGAAGCCAAAGAAGCTTAACTGACTGAGCCACACAGGTGCCCAGGTATAGTCCTTTATTTATTTATCTATCATTTATTTATTTTTATGGAGATATAATTGACATAGTACAACATAGTGATTTGATATTTATATATACTGCAAAATGATCACCACAATGTCTAGTAAGTATCCACGCACAATTACAAATTTTCCCCCTTGCAATAAGAACTTTAAGATGTACTCTTTAAGCAACTTTCAAATATACAATAGTCACCATGCTGTATGTTGCATCTTTATGATTATTTTATAACTGGAAGTTTGTACCTTTCAGCCACCTTTATCCATTTCGCCCACCCTCCATCCTCTACCTCTGACAACCGCTAATCCATTCTCTGTATCTATGAATTCAAAAAAAATTTTTAAGTGAGATCATACAGGATTTGACTTTCTCTATCTGACTTATTTCACTTAGCATAATAGCATAGTGCCTTCAGGTTCATTCATGTTGTCACAAACGGCAAGATTTCCTTCCTTTTTTAATGGCTGGATAATATTCCATTCTGGGTGAGTGTGTGTGTGCATGTGTGTGTGCATGTGCATGTGTGTGTGTGTTTATACTACAATTTTTTTAATCCATTCATCCACTGAAGGACATTTAGGTCATTTCCATGTTTTGACTATTGTAAAAAATGCTGCAGTGAACATGGGGATATCTTTTTGATTTAGTGTTTTCATTTCCTTTGGATAATACCCAGAAGTAAAAATTGCTGGGTAACATGGTAGTTCTATTTTTAATCTTGTGGGGAACTACCATACTGTTTTCCACAGTGGCTGCACTAATTTACCTTCCCACTAACAGTGCACATGTGTTCCTTTTTCTCTACATCCTTGGTAACACTTGTTATTTCTTGTCTTTTTTATAATAACCGTTCTACCAGGTGTAAGGTGATATATCATTGTGATTTTGATTTGCATTTCTCTGATGTTCAGTAATGTTGAGCATCTTTTCACATACCTGTTGGCCTTCTGTATATTTTTGTGAAAAAATGTTTATTCAGATCCTCTGCCCATTTGTCAGTGAATTGTTTGTTTTTTTGCTGTTGAGTTGTATGAGTTCTTTATATTTATATTTTGGATATTAACCTCTTATCAGATATATGATTTGCAGATATTTTCTTCCATTTTGTAAGTTGCTTTCTCATTTTGTTGGTTTTCTTTGCTGTATAGAAGCTTTTTAGTTTGATTTAGTCCCCAAATTCTCGTATTTGTTTTCATTGTCTTGACATAGTCTTTTTATTTTTATTTATTTATTTTTAATTAATTAATTAATTTTAAAAATAAACATATAACGTATTTTTATCCCCAGGGGTACAGGTCTGTGAATTGCCGGTTTACACATTTCACAGTACTCATCATAGCACATACCCTCCCCAATGTTCATATCCCCACCACCCTCTCCTGTCCCCTCTGCCCCCCAGCAGCCCTCAGTCTGTTTTTTGAGATTGAGTCGTTTATGGTTTGTCTCCCTCCCAATCCCATCTTGTTTCATTTTTTCTTTTCCTTCCCCCCAACCCCCCCATGTTGCATCTCCATTTCTTCATATCAGGGAGATCATATGATAGTTGTCTTTCTCCGATTGGCTTATTTTGCTAAGCATAATACCCTCTAGTTCCATCCACATTGTCGCAAAAGGCAAGATTTCATTTCTTTTGATGGCTGCATAATATTGCATTGTGTATATATACCACATCTTCCTTATCCATTCATATGTTGATGGACATCTAGGTTCTTTCCATAGTTTGGTTATTGTACACATTGCAGCTATAAACATTCGGGTGCACGTGCCCCTTCAGAGAACCACGTTTGTATCTTTAGAATATATACCCATTAGTGCAATCACTGGGTCATAGGGTAGGTCTATTCTCAGTTTTTTGAGGAAGCTCCACACTGTTTTCCAGAGTGGTTGCACCAGCTTGCATTCCCACCAACAGTGTAGGAGGGTTCCCCTCTCTCTGCATCCTCACCAGCATCTGTCATTTTGTGACTTGTTAATTTTAGCCATTCTGACTGGTGTGAGGTGGTATCTCATTGTGGTTTTGATTTGTATTTCCCTGATGCCGAGTGATGTGGAGCATTTTTTCATGTGTCTGTTGGCCATCTGGATGTCTTCTTTGCAGAAATGTCTGTTCATGTCCTCTGCCCATTTCTTGATTGGATTATTTGTTCTTTGGGTTTTGAGTTTGCTAAGCTCTTTATAGATTTTGGATACCAGCCCTTTATCTAATATGTCGTTTGCAAATATCTTCTCCCATTCTGTCAGTTGTCTTTTGGTTTTGTTCACTGTTTCCTTTGCTGTGCAAAAGCTTTTGATCTTGATGAAATCCCAATAGTTCATTTTTGTCCTTGCTTCTTTTGTCTTTGGCGATGTTCCTAGGAAGACGTTGCTGCGGTTGAGGTCAAAGAGGTTGCTGCCTGTGTTCTCCTCAAGGATTTTGATGGATTCTTGTCTCACATTGAGGTCCTTTATCTATTTTGAGTCTATTTTTGTGTGTGGTGTAAGGAAGTAGTCCAATTTCATTTTTCTTCATGTGGCTGTCCAATTTTCCCAGCACCATTTGTTGAAGAGGCGGTCATTTTTCCATTGGACATTCCTTCCTGCTTTGTCGAAGATTAGTTGACCATAGAGTTGAGGGTCTATTTCTGGGCTCTCTATTCTGTTCCATTGATCTATGTGTCTGTTTTTGTGCCAGTACCATGCTGTCTTGATGATGACAGCTTTGTAATAGAGCTTGAAGTCTGAAATTGAGATGCCACCAACTTTGGCTTTCTATTTCAATATTCCTTTGGCTATTCGAGGTCTTTTGGGATTCCATATAAATTTTAGAATTGTTTGTTCTATTTCTTTGAATAAAATGGATTGGATTTTGATAGGGATTGCATTAAATGTGTAGATTGCTTTAGATAGTAGACATTTTCACAATATTTGTTCTTCCAATCCATAAGCATGGAACATTTTTCCATTTCCTTGTGTCTTCCTCAACTTCTTTCATGAGTACTTTATAGTTTTCTGAGTATAGATTCTTTGCCTCTTTGACTAGGTTTATTCCTAGGTATCTTATGGTTTTGGGTGCAATTGCAAATGGGACTGACTCCTTAATTTCTCTTTCTTCTGTCTTGTTGTTAGTGTAAAGAAATGCAACTGATTTCTGTGCATTGACTTTATATCCTGACACTTTACTGAATTCCTGTACAAGTTCTAGCAGTTTTGGAGTGGAGCCTTTTTGGTTTTCCACATATAGTATCATATCATCTGCAAAGAGTGATAGTTTGTCTTCTTCTTTGCTGATTTGGATGCCTTTAATTTCTTTTTGTTGTCTGAGTGCTGAGGCTAGGACTTCTAGTACTATGTTGAATAGCAGTGGTGATAACAGATATCCTTGCCGTGTTCCTGACCTTAGCAGAAAAGATTTCAGTTTTTCTCCATTGAGAATGATATTTGCGGTGGGTTTTTCATAGATGGCTTTGATGATATTGAGGTATGTGCCCTCTATCCCTACACTTTGAAGAGTTTTGATCAGGATGGGGTGCTGTATTTTGTCAAATGCTTTTTCAACATCTATTGAGAGGATCATATGGTTCTTATTTTTTCTTTTATTAATGTATTGTATCACATTGATTGATTTGCAGATGTTGAACCAACCTTGCAGCCCTGGAATAAATCCCACTTGGTCATGGTGAATAATCCTTTTAATGTACTGTTATATCTTATTGGCCAGTATTTTGGTGAGAATTTTCACATCTGTGTTCATCAAGGATATTGGTCTAGTAACTCTCTTTTTTAATGGGATCCTTGTCTGGTTTTGGGATCAAGGTGATGCTGGCCTCATAAAATGAGTTTGGAAATTTTCCTTCCATTTGTATTTTTTGGAACAGTTTCAGGAGAATAGGAATTAGTTCTTCTTTAAATGTTTGGTAGAATTCCCCCAGGAAGCCGTCTGGCCCTGGGCTTTTGTTTGTTTGGAGATTTTTGATGACTGTTTCAATCTCCTTACTGGTTATAGGTCTGTTCAGGTTTTCTATTTCTTCCTGGTTCAGTTGTGGTAGTTTATATGTCTCTAGAAATGTATCCATTTCTTCCAGATTGTTGAATTTGTTGGCATAGAGTTGCTCATAGTATGTTCTTATAAATGTTTGTATTTCTTTGGTGTTGGTTGTGATATCTCTTCTTTCATTCATGATTTTATTTATTTGGGTCCTTTCTCTTTTCTTTTTGATAAGTCTGGCCAGGGGTTTGTCAATCTTATTAATTCTTTCAAAGAACCAGCTCCTAGTTACATTGATTTGTTCTATTGTTTTTTTAGTTTCTATTTCATTGATTTCTGCTCTGGTCTTTATGATTTCTCTTCTCCTGCTGCGTTTAGGCTTTCTTTGTTGTTCTTTCTCTAGCTCCTTTAGGTGTAGGGTTACGTTGTGTATTTGAGACCTTTCTTGTTTCTTGAGAAAGGCTTGTACCGCTATATATTTTCCTCTCAGGACTGCCTTTTTTGTGTCCTACAGATTTTGAACCATTGTGATTTCATTACCATTTGATAATTTGACTACTTCTTTGCCAATTTGGATGCCTTTAATTTCCTTTTGTTGTCTGATTGCTGAGGCTAGGACCTCTAGTACTATGTTGAATAGCAGTGGTGATAATGGACATCCCTGCCGTGTTCCTGACCTTAGCGGAAAAGCTTTCAGTTTTTCTCCATTGAGAATGATATTTGCGGTGGGTTTTTCATAGATGGCTTTGATGATATTGAGGTATGTGCCCTCTATCCCTACACTTTGAAGAGTTTTGATCAGGAAGGGATGCTGTACTTTGTCAAATGCTTTTTCAGCATCTATTGAGAGTATCATATGTTTCTTGCGGATGTTGAACCAACCTTGCAGCCCTGGAATAAATCCCACTTGGTCGTGGTGAATAATCTTTTTAATGTACTGTTGAATCCTATTGGCTAGTATTTTGTTGAGTATTTTCGCATCTGTGTTCATCAAGGATATTGGTCTATAGCACTCTTTTTTGGTGGGATCCTTGTCTGGTTTTGGGATCAAGGTGATGCTGGCCTCATAAAATGAGTTTGGAAGTTTTCCTTCCATTTCTATTTTTTGGAACAATTTCAGGAGAATAGGAATTAGTTCTTCTTTAAATGTTTGGTAGAATTCCCCCGGGAAGCCGTCTGGCCCTGGGCTTTTGTTTGTTTGGAGATTTTTAATTTTTAAGGGTTGAACCGCTATATATTTTCCTCTCAGTACTGCCTTTGTTGTGTCCCACAGATTTTGAACCGTTGTATTTTCATTATCCGTTGTTTCCATGATTTTTTTCAATTCTTCTTTAATTTCCCGGTTGACCCATTCATTCTTCAGAAGGATGCTGTTTAGTCTCCATGTATTTGGGTTCTTTCCAAACTTCCTTTTGTGGTTGAGATCTAGCTTTAGAGCATTGTGGTCTGAAAATATGCAGGGAATGATCCCAATCTTTTGATACCGGTTGAGGCCTGATTTAGGACCGAGGATGTGATCTATTCTGGAGAATGTTCCATGTGCACTAGAGAAGAATGTGTATTCTGTTGCTTTGGGATGAAATGTTCTGAATATATCTGTGATGTCCATCTGGTCCAGTGTGTCATTTAAGGCCTTTATTTCCTTGCTGATCTTTTGCTTGGATGATCAGTCCATTTCAGTGAGGGGAGTGTTAAAGTCCCCTACTATTATTGTATTATTGTTGATGTGTTTCTTTGATTTTGTTATTAATTGGTTTATATAGTTGGCTGCTCCCACGTTGGGGGCATAGATATTTAAAATTGTTAGATCTTCTTGTTGGACAGACCCTTTGAGTGTGATATAGTGTCCTTCCTCATCTCTTATTATAGTCTTTGGCTTAAAATCTAATGGATCTGATATAAGGATTGCCACTCCTGCTTTCTTCTGATGTCCATTAGCATGGTAAATTCTTTTCCACCCCCTCACTTTAAATCTGGAGGTGTCTTCGGGCTTAAAATGAGTTTCTTGGAGGCAACATATAGATGGGTTTTGTTTTTTTATCCATTCTGATACCCTGTGTCTTTTGACAGGGGCATTTAGCCCATTAACATTCAGGGTAACTATTGAGAGATATGAATTTAGTGCCATTGTATTGCCTGTAAGGTGACTGTTACTGTATATGGTCTCTGTTCCTTTCTGATCTACCACTTGTAGGCTCTCTCTTTGCTTAGAGGACCCCTTTCAAGATTTCCTGTAGAGCTTGTTTGGTGTTTGCAAATTCTTTAGTTTTTGTTTGTCCTGGAATCTTTTAATCTCTCCTTCTACTTTCAATGATAGCCTAGCTGGATATAGTATTCTTGGCTGCATGTTTTTCTCATTTAGTGCTCTGAAAATATCATGCCAGCTCTTTCTGGCCTGCCAGGTCTCTGTGGATAAGTCAACTGCCAATCTAATATTTTTACCATTGTATGTTACAGACTTCTTTTCCCGGGCTGCTTTCAGGATTTTCTCTTTGTCACTGAGACTTGTAAATTTTACTATTAGGTGACGGGGTGTGGGCCTATTCTTATTGATTTTGAGGGGTGTTCTTAGCATCTCCTGGATTTTGATGTTTGTTCCCTTTGCCATATTAGGGAAATTCTCTCCAATAATTCTCTCCAATATACCTTCTGCTCCCCTCTCTCTTTCTTCTTCTTCTGGAATCCCAATTATTCTAATGTTGTTCCGTCTTATGCTGTCACTTATCTCTCGAATTCTCCCCTCATGGTCCAGTAGCTGTTTGTCCCTCTTTTGCTCAGCTTCTTTATTGTCTGTCATTTGGTCTTCTATATCACTAATTCTTTCTTCTGCCTCATTTATCCTAGCAGTGAGAGCCTCCATTTTTGATTGCACCTCATTAGTAGCTTTTTTTATTTCAACTTGGTTAGATTTTAGTTCTTTTATTTCTCCAGAAAGGGCTTTTATATCTCCCGAGAGGGTTTCTCTAATATTATCCATGCCTTTTTCAAGCCCGGCTAGAACCTTGAGAATTGTCATTCTGAACTCTAGATCTGACATATTACCAATGTCTGTATTGATTAGGTCCCTAGCCTTCGGTACTGCCTCTTGTTCTTTTTTTTGTGTTGAATTTTTCCGTCTTGTCATTTTGTCCAGATAAGAGTATATGAAGGGGCAAGTAAAATACTAAAAGGGTGGCAACAACCCCAGGAAAATATGCTTTAACCAAATTAGAAGAGATCCAAAATCGTGAGGCGGGGATAAAGGGGATAAAAAGAGGTTCAAAAAGGAAGAAAGAAAAAAAAAGAAAAAAGAAAAAAAAAGAAAAGAAAAGAATTTTAAAAAAGAAAACACCTAAGAAAAATGTAAAATAGAAAAAATATATATATTAGATAAACTAGTAAAAAATCATTAAAAAAGAAAAAGGTAACAGTTAAAAAAAAATTTTTTTTACCCGAAGGCGAGAAAAAAAGAAAAAAAACAAAAAATGAAAAAGAAAAAAATTAAATTAACTGCAAGACTAAAAAAAATCACAGGGACAAAGCCATGAGTTCCGTGCTTGGCTTTCTCCTCCTCTGGAATTCTGCTGCTCTCCTTGATATTGAAACGGCACTGCTTGGTAGGTGAACTTGGTCTCGGCTGGATTTCTTGTTGATCTTCTGGGGGAGGGGCCTGTTGTAGTGATTCTCAAGTGTCTTTGCCCCAGGCAGAATTACACTGCCCTCACCCGGGGCCGGGGTGAGTAATCCGCTCGGGTTTGCTTTCAGGAGCTTTTGTTCCCTGAGCGCTTTCCGTAGAGTTCCGGAGGATGGGAAAACAAATGGCGACCTCCTGGTCTCCGGCCCGGAGGAGTCGAGAGACCAGGGCTGCATTCCTCAGTGCGCCCTCAGAGAACAGCGCCCAGTTACTCCCGTCTGCCTGACCTCCGTCCACGCTCCGAGCTCACCGAGCCTGCGACCGGTTCAAGGTAACACCGAGCTGCGAGCTTACTGTCGGCTCTGTCTCTGTAGCCGGCTTTTCCGTTCCAATACCCGCAAGCTCTGCGACACTCAGACACCCCCGATCCTTCTTGACCTTTCGGGACCTGAGGCCACGCTGACCCTGCGTGGGCTTCGCTCCGGTTTAGCCTCTGGAGCGATGTCCCTCAGTGGAACAGACTTTTAAAAGTCCTGATTTTGTTCGCGGTTGCTCCGCCGCTTGCCGGGAGCCGGCCCCTCCCCCTGGGGTCTATCTTCCCGTCGCTTTGGATTCACTTCTCCGCCGGTCCTACCTTTCAGAAAGTGGTTGTTTTTCTGTTTCCAGAATTGCTGTTCTTCTTCTCTTCGATCTGCCGTTGGATTTTCAGGTGTTTGCAATCTTTAGATAAGCTATCTAGCTGATCTCCAGCTAGCTGAAGTAGTCTCAGCCTGCTACTTCTCCGCCATCTTGACTCCTCCCCTTCTCTTTGTTCCTAAGACTTGTAAATTTTACTATCAGGTGACGAGGTGTGGACCTATTCTTATTGATTTTGAGGGGTGTTCTTAGCATCTCCTGGATTTTGATGTTTGTTCCCTTTGCCATATTAGGGAAATTCTCTCCAATAATTCTCTCCAATATACCTTCTGCTCCCCTCTCTTTCTTCTTCTTCTGGAATCGCAATTATTCTAATGTTGTGTTGCCTTATGGTGTCATGTTGACTCGTTCCCCTTGACATAGTCTATTTAAACATTATTTTTAAACATTATTTTTAGTGACCACAAAATATTGGAACATACCATTGTTAATATTATTCTATGGAAATTTAAACTGTTCTTTCCTTTGGTTTCTATTTATATCATATGACATGACCTTCAAAATCCCTACAATATCCTGAAGAACAGTAGTGTTTTTGCGTTGTCTTGGCAGTGGACATATATTAATCATTCAGATTATGGCCACGTTACAAGTGGCCACATTACTAGTATGTAATTTTCTCCTTATATTTAGAATTCTTTTCTTAGGATACATTCCCCTAAGTAGAATAGTAGAGACCTTGGCTGTAGATATCTCTGAAGGAAGTCAGGTTAAGGGAAAGAAGAAAATCACAGATACTAATCAGTGGCTTGTGCCCCTTCTCATGTGAGAGAGCCCCAAAAGCCATTTAAAGGACTGATGGTCCCGCAATAGAAAAAGGACACAACAGCTAGTAATATGACCCCCATTTAAAATATCCAGGCTCGCGGTGCCTGGCTGTCTCAGTTGGTGGAGCATGCAATTCTTGATCTCAGGGTTGTGTGATTGAGCCCCACATTGGGTGTAGAGGTTACATATATCTAAAAATAATAATAATAATAATTAATTAATTAAATTAAAAAAAATCTCCAGACTATTATAGCAAGAGGAAAGAGAAAATAGAGAACTACTGAATATCATTAGTGTTCAAAGAAATTAAACTTTAAACAATGAAATATAGCACTTTTCATGTTTCAAATGGGTGGACACGGAGCAAATGTAATATTCAATGCTTTGAAGTGTGGGGCCATTCTTGGGACACGTGGGTGGCTTAGTTGGTTATGTGCCTGCCTTTGGCTCAAGTCATAATCCCAAGATCATGGGATCAAGTTCCATGTTGGGCTCCCTGCTCAATGGGGAGCCTGCTTCTCCCCGTACTTATTTCTCCCTCTGCCTGCCACTCCCCTGCTTGTGTTCTATCTCTCTGACAAATAAATAAATAAAAATCTTAAAAAAAAAAAGAAAGAACCGTGGGCCATTCTTTTATAATGCTGTTATGTATATACATGGGAACACATTTTCTGGATGGCAATTTGAGAATATATAAAAAATATTCTCATGTAATAAGTCTACTACTTGCAGTCCAAAAAATTAATCAATGAAGCAACACAAAGACTTATCTCCCAAGATGTTCATCTTGACATTATTTATCAAAGCAAAAGTTAGAATTCTCCTAAATGGACAATAGCAATATGTTTTCTCTTCTTTATTTCATTTCTAAATTTTCTTTAATAAGTATGTATTACTTTTATAGAGAGAAAAATAATAACTAGAAAATTAAAAAAATCATTAGGTTGTTCAGGTGTTAACACAAAATATGGGTTACTTCTGAATCACATGGCCATGATCTGAATGATTAATGTATGTCCACTGCCAAGACAAGGCAAAAACACTGTTCTTCAGGGTATTGTAGTGTTTATTTAGAAGGTCATATCGTATGATAAATTAATTTCAGTAGTCACAACAAAATTAGAGGAATTTTCCATGCAACCAATTTTCCATTCTCAAAATTGTCCCATTTTAAACTGTCTAAAACATTCGGATACAATCAAAGAATGTTGTCCCTTAAGTAAATTCAGAAAATGTGTTTGGATCTCTATGAACTTTCTACATTTAAAGGAAATTTTTTAAAAAGCTAAATTCTTATGTAAAAAGAGGAAGGTGACTTAAAGAAAGTGGATCTAGCCAGATATCTAAAAGAAAGAGAAAGATGAGAAAGGCTTGCAAGGAATAGAGCTATTTTAATATATTTATTATTTCCTTAAAGTTATGATTCTAAAAGGTCATATAATTATTTCTATTTCATATGAGTGATGCTTTAAAAAAATTTAAATTCAATTAGTCAGTATATACTATATTATGGAATGATGCCTTAATAATTGCTCTGAAGATCCTTTTAATGTTGTTTGGTTTGTTAAGAAAATATTCACAAACCGGGAAGAGTCAAGATGGCAGAGAAGTAGCAGGCTGAGACTACTTCAGATAGTAGGAGATCAGCTAGATAGCTTATCTAAAGATTGCAAACACCTACAAATACAATGGCAGATCAAAGAGTAGAAGAATAGCAATTCTAGAAACAGAAAATCAACCACTTTCTGGAAGGTAGGACTGGTGGAGAAGTGAATCCAAGGCGATGGGGAGATAGACCCTGTGGGGAGGGGCCGGCTCCCGGCAAATGGCGGAGCAACAGAGCACAAAATCAGGACATTTAAAAGTCTGTTCCGCTGAGGGACATCGCTCCAGGGGCTAAACCGGGGTGAAGCCCACACGGGGTCAGCATGGCCCCAGGTCCTGCAGGGTCACAGAAGGATCGGGGGTGTCTGAGTGTCACAGAGTTTACAGGTATTAGAATGGGGAAGCTGGCTACAGAGACAGAGCCAAGGAGTGAGCTCCCAGCTCGGGGTTACCTTGAACCAGTTGCAGGCTTGGTGAGCTCGGGGCGCGGCTGGAGGCCATGGAGATGAGAGTAATTGGGCGCTGTTCTCTGAGGGCGCACTGAGGAGTGGGGCCCTGGGCTCTTGGCACCTCCGGGCCAGAGACCGAGAGGCCGCCATTTTCATTCCCGTCCTCTGGAACTCTACAGAAGGCACTCAGGGAACAAAAGCTCCCAAAAGCAAACCCAAGCAGATTACTCAGCCTGGCCCCTGGTAAGGGCGGTGCCATTCCCCCGGGGCAAAGACACTTGAGAATCACTACGACAGGCCCCTCCCCCAGAAGATCAACAAGAAATCCAGCCAGGACCAAGTTCACCTACCAAGGAGTGCAGTTTCAATACCAAGGAGAGCAGCAGAATTACAGAAGAGGAGAAAGCAAAGCACGGAATTCATTTCTGCCCATGATTCTTTAGTCTTGCAGTTAATTTATTTTTTTTTCTTTTTCAATCTTTTTTTCTCTTCTTCTGCTATTTTTTTAAACTTTTACCCTTCTCAATTTTAATGTTTTTTTAACTAGTTTATCTAATATATATATATATATATATATATATATATATATATATATATATTTTCTTTTTTACACTTTTTCATTATTTGTTTTCTTTTTTTAGTTGTTTCTTTTCTTTTTTTCTTTTTTCTTTCTTTCTGAACCTCTTTTTATCCCCTTCTTCCCCCTCATGATTTGGGAACGCTTCTGATTTGGTTAAAGCATATTTTCCTGGGGTTGTTGCCACCCTTTTAGTATTTTACTTGCTCCTTCATACACTCTTACCTGGACAAAATGAGAAGGCAGAAAAATTCACCACAAAAAAAAGAACAAGAGGCAGTACTGAAGGCTAGGGACCTAATCAATACAGACATTGGTAATATGTCAGATCTAGAGTTCAGAATGATGATTCTCAAGGTTCTAGCCAGGCTCGAAAAAGGTATTGAAGATATTAGATAAACACTGTCGGGAGATATAAAAGCCCTCTCTGGAGAAATAAAAGAACTAAAATCTAACCAAGTTGAAATTTAAAAAGCTATTAATGAGGTGCAATCAAAACTGGAAGCTCTTACTGCTGGGATAAATGAGGCAGAAGAAAGAGTTAGTAACACAGAAGACCAAATGACAGAGAATAAAGAAGCTGAGGAAAAGAGAGACAAATACTGGACCACGAGGAGAGAATTTGAGAGATAAGTGACACCATAAGGCAACACAACATTAGAATAATTGCGATTCCAGGGGGAGGAGTCAAGTAGGCGGAGAAGTAGCAGGCTGAGACTACTTCAGCTAGCAGGAGATCAGCTAGATAGCTTATCTAAAGATTGCAAACACCTGAAAATCCAACGGCAGATTGAAGAGAAGAAGAACAGCAATTCTGGAAACAGAAAACAACCACTTTCTGAAAGGTAGGACCGCCGAAGAAGTGAATCCAAAGCGACAGGAAGATAGACCCCGGGGGGAGGGGCCGGCTCCCGGCAAGCGGCGGAGCAACCGCGAACAAAATCAGGACTTTTAAAAGTCTGTTCCGCTGAGGGACATCGCTTCAGAGGCTAAACCGGGGAGAAGCCCACGCGGGGTCAGCGTGGCCTCAGGTCCCGCAGGGTCACAGAAGGATCGGGGGTGTCTGAGTGTCGCAGAGCTTGCGGGTATTGGAACGGAAAGCCGGCTACAGAGACAGAGCCGACAGTGAGATCGCAGCTCGGTGTTACCTTGAACCGGTCGCAGGCTCGGTGAGCTCGGAGCGTGGACGGAGGTCAGGCAGACGGGAGTAACTGGGCGCTGTTCTCTGAGGGCGCACTGAGGAATGCAGCCCTGGTCTCTCGACTCCTCCGGGCCGGAGACCAGGAGGTCGCCATTTGTTTTCCCATCCTCCGGAACTCTACGGAAAGCGCTCAGGGAACAAAAGCTCCTGAAAGCAAACCCGAGCGGATTACTCACCCCGGCCCCGGGTGAGGGCAGTGTAATTCTGCCTGGGGCAAAGACACTTGAGAATCACTACAACAGGCCCCTCCCCCAGAAGATCAACAAGAAATCCAGCCGAGACCAAGTTCACCTACCAAGGAGTGCCGTTTCAATATCAAGGAGAGCAGCAGAATTCCAGAGGAGGAGAAAGCAAAGTACGGAACTCATGGCTTTTTCCCTGTGATTTTTTTTAGTCCTGCAGTTAATTTAATTTTTTTCTTTTTCATTTTTTGTTTTCTTTCTCGCCTTCTGGAAAAATTTATTTTTTAACTTTTACCTTTTTCTTTTTTAACGTTTTTTAACTAGTTTATCTAATATATATATTTTTTCTTTTTTATATTTTTATTTGTTTTCTTTTTTTTAAATTCTCTACTTTTCTTTTTTTTTCTTTATTCATTTTTTTTTCTTTCTTCCTTTTTGAACCTCTTTTTATCCCCTTTATCCCCACTCACGATTTGGGATCTCTTCTAATTTGGTTAAAGCATATTTTCCTGGGGTTGTTGCCACCCTTTTAGTATCTTACTTGCTCCTTCATATACTCTTATCTGGACAAAATGACAAGACGGAAAAATTCAACACAAAAAAAAGAACAAGAGGCAGTACCGAAGGCTAGGGACCTAATCAATACAGACATTGGTAATATGTCAGATCTAGAGTTCAGAATGACAATTCTCAAGGTTCTAGCCGGGCTTGAAAAAGGCATGGATAATATTAGAGAAACCCTCTCGGGAGATATAAAAGCCCTTTCTGGAGAAATAAAAGAACTAAAATCTAACCAAGTTGAAATAAAAAAAGCTACTAATGAGGTGCAATCAAAAATGGAGGCTCTCACTGCTAGGATAAATGAGGCAGAAGAAAGAATTAGTGATATAGAAGACCAAATGACAGACAATAAAGAAGCTGAGCAAAAGAGGGACACACAGCTACTGGACTACGAGGGGAGAATTCGAGAGATAAGTGACAGCATAAGACGAAACAACATTAGAATAATTGGGATTCCAGAAGAAGAAAAGAGAGAGGGGAGCAGAAGGTATACTGGAGAGAATTATTGGAGAGAATTTCCCTAATATGGCAAAGGGAACAAACATCAAAATCCAGGAGATGCTAAGAACACCCCTCAAAATCAATAAGAATAGGTCCACACCTCGTCACCTGATAGTAAAATTTACAAGTCTTAGGAACAAAGAGAAGGGGAGGAGTCAAGATGGCGGAGAAGTAGCAGGCTGAGACTACTTCAGCTAGCTGGAGATCAGCTAGATAGCTTATCTAAAGATTGCAAACACCTGAAAATCCAACGGCAGATTGAAGAGAAGAAGAACAGCAATTCTGGAAACAGAAAACAACCACTTTCTGAAAGGTAGGACCGCCGAAGAAGTGAATCCAAAGCGACAGGAAGATAGACCCCGGGGGGAGGGGCCGGCTCCCGGCAAGCGGCGGAGCAACCGCGAACAAAATCAGGACTTTTAAAAGTCTGTTCCGCTGAGGGACATCGCTTCAGAGGCTAAACCGGGGAGAAGCCCACGCGGGGTCAGCGTGGCCTCAGGTCCCGCAGGGTCACAGAAGGATCGGGGGTGTCTGAGTGTCGCAGAGCTTGCGGGTATTGGAACGGAAAGCCGGCTACAGAGACAGAGCCGACAGTGAGATCGCAGCTCGGTGTTACCTTGAACCGGTCGCAGGCTCGGTGAGCTCGGAGCGTGGACGGAGGTCAGGCAGACGGGAGTAACTGGGCGCTGTTCTATGAGGGCGCACTGAGGAGTGGGGCCCTGGGCTCTCGGCTCCTCCAGGCCAGAGACCAGGAGGCCTCCATTTGTATTCCCGTCCTCCAGAACTCTACAGAAAGCGCTCAGGGAACAAAAGCTCCTGAAAGCAAACCCGAGCGGATTACTCAACCCGGCCCCTGATAAGGGCGGTGCAATTCCGCCTGGGGCAAAGACACTTGAGAATCACTACAACAGGCCCCTCCCCCAGAAGATCAACAAGAAATCCAGCCGAGACCAAGTTCACCTACCAAGGAGTGCCGTTTCAATATCAAGGAGAGCAGCAGAATTCCAGAGGAGGAGAAAGCAAAGTACGGAACTCATGGCTTTTTCCCTGTGATTTTTTTTAGTCCTGCAGTTAATTTAATTTTTTTCTTTTTCATTTTTTGTTTTCTTTCTCGCCTTCTGGAAAAATTTATTTTTTAACTTTTACCTTTTTCTTTTTTAACGTTTTTTAACTAGTTTATCTAATATATATATTTTTTCTTTTTTATATTTTTATTTGTTTTCTTTTTTTTAAATTCTCTACTTTTCTTTTTTTTTCTTTATTCATTTTTTTTTCTTTCTTCCTTTTTGAACCTCTTTTTATCCCCTTTATCCCCACTCACGATTTGGGATCTCTTCTAATTTGGTTAAAGCATATTTTCCTGGGGTTGTTGCCACCCTTTTAGTATCTTACTTGCTCCTTCATATACTCTTATCTGGACAAAATGACAAGACGGAAAAATTCAACACAAAAAAAAGAACAAGAGGCAGTACCGAAGGCTAGGGACCTAATCAATACAGACATTGGTAATATGTCAGATCTAGAGTTCAGAATGACAATTCTCAAGGTTCTAGCCGGGCTTGAAAAAGGCATGGATAATATTAGAGAAACCCTCTCGGGAGATATAAAAGCCCTTTCTGGAGAAATAAAAGAACTAAAATCTAACCAAGTTGAAATAAAAAAAGCTACTAATGAGGTGCAATCAAAAATGGAGGCTCTCACTGCTAGGATAAATGAGGCAGAAGAAAGAATTAGTGATATAGAAGACCAAATGACAGACAATAAAGAAGCTGAGCAAAAGAGGGACACACAGCTACTGGACTACGAGGGGAGAATTCGAGAGATAAGTGACAGCATAAGACGAAACAACATTAGAATAATTGGGATTCCAGAAGAAGAAAAGAGAGAGGGGAGCAGAAGGTATACTGGAGAGAATTATTGGGGAGAATTTCCCCAATATGGCAAAGGGAACGAGCATCAAAATTCAGGAGGTTCAGAGAACGCCCCTCAAAATCAATAAGAATAGGCCCACACCCCGTCACCTAATAGTAAAATTTACAAGTCTCAGTGACAAAGAGAAAATCCTGAAAGCAGCCCGGGAAAAGAAGTCTGTAACATACAATGGTAAAAATATTAGATTGGCAGCTGACTTATCCACAGAGACCTGGCAGGCCAGAAAGAGCTGGCATGATATTTTCAGAGCACTAAATGAGAAAAACATGCAGCCAAAAATTCTATATCCAGCTAGGCTATCATTGAAAATAGAAGGAGAGATTAAAAGCTTCCAGGACAAACAAAAACTGAAAGAATTTGCAAACACCAAACCAGCTCTACAGGAAATCTTGAAAGGGGTCCTCTAAGCAAAGAGAGAGCCTACAAGTGGTAGATCAGAAAGGAACAGAGACCATATACAGTAACAGTCACCTTACAGGCAATACAATGGCACTAAATTCATATCTCTCAATAGTTACCCTGAATGTTAATGGGCTAAATGCCCCTGTCAAAAGACACAGGGTCTCAGAATGGATAAAAAAACAAAACCCATCTATATGTTGCCTCCAAGAAACTCATTTTAAGCCCGAAGACACCTCCAGATTTAAAGTGAGGGGGTGGAAAAGAATTTACCATGCTAATGAACATCAGAAGAAAGCAGGAGTGGCGATCCTTATATCAGATCCATTAGATTTTAAGCCAAAGACTATAATAAGAGATGAGGAAGGACACTATATCACACTCAAAGGGTCTGTCCAACAAGAAGATCTAACAATTTTAAATATCTATGCCCCCAACGTGGGAGCAGCCAACTATATAAACCAATTAATAACCAAATCAAAGAAACAGATCAACAATAATACAATAATAGTAGGGGACTTTAACACTCCCCTCACTGAAATGGACTGATAATCCAAGCAAAAGATCAGCAAGGAAATAAAGGCCTTAAACGACACACTGGACCAGATGGACATCACAGATATATTCAGAACATTTCATCCCAAAGCAACAGAATACACATTCTTCTCTAGTACACATGGAACATTCTCCAGAATAGATCACATCCTCGGTCCTAAATCAGGCCTCAACCGGTATCAAAAGATTGGGATCATTCCCTGCATATTTTCAGACCACAATGCTCTAAAGCTAGAACTCAACCACAAAAGGAAGTTTGGAAAGAACCCAAATACATGGAGACTAAACAGCATCCTTCTAAAGAATAAATGGGTCAACCGGGAAATTAAAGAAGAATTGAAAAAAATTCATGGAAACAAATGATAATGAAAATACAACGGTTCAAAATCTGTGGAACACAACAAAGGCAGTCCTGAGAGGAAAATATATAGCGGTACAAGCCTTTCTCAAAAAAGGTCTCAGGTACACAACCTAACTTTACTCCTAAAGGAGCTGGAGAAAGAACAAGAAAGAAAGCCTAAGCCCAGCAGGAGAAGAAAAATCATAAAGATCAGAGCAGAAATCAATGAAATAGAAACCAAAAAAAACAATAGAACAAATCAACGAAACTAGGAGCTGGTTCTTTGAAAGAATTAATAAAATTGATAAACCCAATGGCCAGACTTATCAAAAAGAAAAGAGAAAGGACCCAAATAAATAAAATCATGAATGAAAGAGGAGAGATCACAACTAACACCAAAGAAATACAAACTATTATAAGAACATACTATGAGCAACTCTACGCCAACAAATTTGACAATATGGAAGAAATGGATGCATTCCTAGAAACATATAAGCTACCACAACTGAACCAGGAAGAAATAGAAAGCCTTAACAGACCCATAACCAGGAAGGAGATTGAAACAGTCATTAAAAATCTCCAAACAAACAAAAGCCCCGGGCCAGACGGCTTCCCGGGGGAATTCTACCAAACATTTAAAGAAGAACTAATTCCTATTCTCTCGAAACTGTTCCAAAAAATATAAATGGAAGGAAAACTTCCAAACTCATTTTATGAGGCCAGCATCACCTTGATGCCAAAACCAGACAAGGATCCCACCAAAAAAGAGAGCTATAGACCAATATCCTTGATGAACACAGATGCGAAAATTCTCACCAAAATACTAGCCAATAGGATTCAACAGTACATTAAAAGGATTATTCACCACGACCAAGTGGTATTTATTCCAGGGCTGCAAGGTTGGTTCAACATCCGCAAATCAGTCAATGTGATACAACACATCAATAAAAGAAAGAAGAAGAACCATATGATACTCTCAATAGATGCTGAAAAAGCATTTGACAAAGTACAGCATCCCTTCCTGATCAAAACTCTTCAAAGTGTAGGGATAGAGGGCACATACCTCAATATCATCAAAGCCATCTATGAAAAACCCACCGCAAATATCATTCTCAATGGAGAAAAACTGAAAGCTTTTCCGCTAAGGTCAGGAACACGGCAGGGATGTCCATTATCACCACTGCTATTCAACATAGTACTAGAGGTCCTAGCCTCAGCAATCAGACAACAAAAGGAAATTAAAGGCATCCAAATCGGCAAAGAAGTAGTCAAATTATCACTCTTTGCAGATGATATGATACTATATGTGGAAAACCCAAAAGACTCCACTCCAAAACTGCTAGAACTTGTACAGGAATTCAGTAAAGTGTCAGGATATAAAATCAATGCACAGAAATCAGTTGCATTTCTCTACACCAACAGCAACACAGAAGAAAGAGAAATTAAGGAGTCCATCCCATTTACAATTGCACCCAAAACCATAAGATACCTAGGAATAAACCTAACCAAAGAGGCACAGAGTCTATACTCAGAAAACTATACAGTACTCATGAAAGAAATGGAGGAAGACACAAAGAAAGGGAAAAATGTTCCATGCTCCTGGATTGGAAGAATAAATATTGTGAAAATGTCTATGCTACCTAAAGCAATCTACACATTTAATGCAATTCCTATCAAAGTACCATACATCTTTTTCAAAGAAATGGAACAAATAATTCTAAAATTTGTATGGAACCAGAAAAGACCTCGAATAGCCAAAGGGATATTGAAAAAGAAAGCCAACGTTGGTGGCATCACAATTCCGGACTTCAAGCTCTATTACAAAGCTGTCATCATCAAGACAGCATGGTACTGGCACAAAAAAAAGACACATAGATCAATGGAACAGAATAGAGAGCCCAGAAATGGACCCTCAACTCTATGGTCAACTAATCTTCGACAAAGCAGGAAAGAATGTCCAATGGAAAAAAGACAGCCTCTTCAATAAATGGTGCTGGGAAAATTGGACAACCACATGCAGAAAAATGAAATTGGACCATTTCCTTACACCACACACAAAAATAGACTCAAAATGGATGAAGGACCTCAATGTGCGAAAGGAATCCATCAAAATCCTTGAGGAGAACACAGGCAGCAACCTCTTCGACCTCAGCCGCAGCAACATCTTCCTAGGAACAACGCCAAAGGCAAGGGAAGCAAGGGAAAAAATGAACTATTGGGATTTCATCAAGATTCAAAGCTTTTGCACAGCAAAGGAAACAGTTAACAAAATCAAAAGACAACTGACAGAATGGGAGAAGATATTTGCAAACGACATATCAGATAAAGGACTAGTGTCCAGAATCTATAACGAACTTAGCAAACTCAACACCCAAAGAACAAATAATCCTATCAAGAAATGGGCAGAGGACATGAACAGACATTTCTGCAAAGAAGACATCCAGATGGCCAACAGACACATGAAAAAGTGCTCCATATCACTCGGCATCAGGGAAATACAAATCAAAACCACAATGAGATATCACCTCACACCAGTCAGAATGGCTAAAATAAACAAGTCAGGAAATGACAGATGCTGGCGAGGATGTGGAGAACGGGGAACCCTCCTACACTGTTGGTGGGAATGCAAGCTGGTGCAGCCACTCTGGAAAACAGCATGGAGGTTCCTCAAAATGTTGAAAATAGAACTGTCCTATGACCCAGCCATTGCACTACTGGGTATTTACCCTAAAGATACAAACGTAGTGATCCAAAGGGGCACGTGCACCCGAATGTTTATAGCAGCAATGTCCACAATAGCCAAACTATGGAAAGAACCTAGATGTCCATCAACAGATGAATGGATCAAGAAGATGTGGTATATATACACAATGGAATACTATGCAGCCATCAAAAAAATGAAATCTTGCCATTTGCGACAAAATGGATGGAACTAGAGCGTATCATGCTTAGCGAAATAAGTCAAGCAGAGAAAGACAACTATCATATGATCTCCCTGATATGAGGAAATGGTGATGCAACATGGGGGCTTAAGTGGGTAGGAGAAGAATAAATGAAACAAGATGGGATTGGGAGGGAGCCAAACCATAGGTGGCTCTTGATCTCACAAAACAAACTGAGGGTTGCTGGGGGGAGGGGGATTGGGAGAAGGGGGTCGGATTATGGACATTGGGGAGGGTATGTGCTTTGGTGAGTGCTGTGAAGTGTGTAAACCTGGTGATTCACAGACCTGTACCCCTGGGGATAAAAATATATGTTTATAAAAAAAAAAAAGAATAATTGCGATTCCAGAAGAAGAAGAAAGAGAGGGGAGCAGAAGGTATATTGGAGAGAATTATTGGAGAGAATTTCCCTAATATGGCAAAGGGAACAAACATCAAAATCCAGGAGATGCTAAGAACACCCCTCAAAATCAATAAGAATAGGTCCACACCTCGTCACCTGATAGTAAAATTTACAAGTCTTAGCAACAAAGAGAAAATCCTGAAAGCAGCCCAGGAAAAGAGGTCTGTAACATACAAGGGTAAAAACATTAGATTGGCAGCGGACCTAACCACAGAGACCTGGCAGGCCAGAAAGAGCTGGCATGATATATTCAGAGCACTAAATGAGAAAAACATGCAGCCAAGAAAACTATATCCAGCTAGGTTATTATTGAAAATAGAGGGAGAGATTAAAATTTCCAGGACAAAGAAAAACTGAAAGAATTTGCAAACACCAAACCAGCTCTACAGGAAATATTGAAAGCGGTCCTCTAAGCTAAGAGAGACCCTAAAAGTAGTTGATCAGAAAGGAACAGAGACAATATACAGTAAGTCACCTTACAGGCAATGCAATGGTACTAAATTCATATCTCTCAATAGTTACCCTGAATGTTAATGGGCTAAATGCCCCAATCAAAAGACACAGGGTGTCAGAATGGATAAAAAAACAAAACCCATCAATATGCTGCCTACAAGAAAGTCATTTTAGACCCAAAGACACCTCCAGATTTAAAGTGAGGGGGTGAGAAACAATGTATCATGCTAATGGACATCAGAAGAAGCTGGGGTGGCAATCCTTATGTCAGATCAATTAGATTTTAAGCCAAAGACTATAATAAGAGATGAGGAAAGACACTATATCATACTCAAAGGTCTGTCCAACAAGAAGACCTAACAATTTTAAATATCTATGCCGCTAATGTGGGAGCAGCCAACTATATAAACCAATTAATAACAAAATCAAAGAAACACATTGACACTAATACAATAATAGTAGGGGACTTTAACACTCCCCTCACTGAAATAGACAGATCATCTAAGCAAAAGATCAACAAGGAACTAAAGTCCTTAAATGACACACTGGACCAGATGGACATCACAGATATATTCAGAACATTTCATCCCAAAGCAACAGAATACACATTCTTCTCTAGTGCACATGGAACATTCTCCAGAATAGATCACATCCAGTTTTCTAAATCAGGTCTCAACTGGTATCAAAAGATTGGGATCATTCCCTGCATATTTTCAGACCATAATGCTCTGAAGCTGGAAGTCAATCACAAGAGGAAATTTGGAAAGAACCCAAATACATGGAGACTAAACAGCATCCTTCTAAAGAATGAATGGGTCAACCAGGAAATTAAAGAAGAATTGAAAAAATTCATGGAAACAAATGATAATGAAAACACGATGGTTCAAAATCTGTGGGACACAACAAAGGCAGTCCTGAGAGGAAAATATATAGCGGTACAAGCCTTTCTCAAGAAACAAGAAAGGTCTCAAGTACACAACCTAACCCTACACCTAAAGGAGCTAGAGAAAGAACAAGAAAGAAACCCTAAGCCCAGCAGGAAAAGAGAAATAATAAAGATCAGAGCAGAAATCAATGAAATAGAAACCAAAAAAACAATAGAACAAATCAACGAAACTAGGAGCTGGTTCTTTGAAAGAATTAATAAGATTGATAAACCCCTAGCCAGACTTATCAAAAAGGAAAGAGAAAGGAATCAAATAAATAAAATCATGAATGAAAGAAGAGAGATCACAACTAACACCAAAGAAATACAAACAATTATAAGAACATACTATGAGCAACTCTATGCCAACACATTTGACATTCTGGAAGAAATGGATGCAGTCCTAGAGACATATAAACTACCACAACTGAACCAGGAAGATATAGAAAGCCTGAACAGACCCATAACCAGGAAGGAGATTGAAACAGTCATCCAAAATCTCCAAACAAACAAAAGCCCAGGGCCAGACGGCTTCCCGGAGGAATTCTACCAAACATTTAAAGAAGAATTAATTCCTATTCTCCTGAAACTTCCAAAAAATAGAAATGGAAGGAAAACTTCCAAACTCATTTTATGAGGCCATCCTCACCTTGATCCCAAAACCAGACAAGGATCCCATCAAAAAAGAGAACTACAGACCAATATCCTTGATGAACACAGATGCAAAAATTCTCACCAAAATACTAGCCAATAGGATTCAACAGTACATTAAAAGGATTATTCACCACGACCAAGTGGGATTTATTCCAGGGCTGCAAGGTTGGTTCAACATCCGCATATCAATCAATGTAATACAACACATTAATAAAAGAAAGAACAAGAACCATATGATCCTCTCAGTAGATGCTGAAAAAGCATTTGACAAAGTACAGCATCCCTTCCTGATCAAAACTCTTCAAAGTGTAGGGATAGAGGGCACATACCTCAATATCATCAAAGCCATCTATGAAAAACCCACTGCAAATATCATTCTCAATGGAGAAAAACTGAAAGCTTTTCCACTAAGGTCAGGAACACGGCAGGGATGTCCATTATCACCACTGCTATTCAACATAGTACTAGAAGTCCTAGCCTCAGTACTCAGACAACAAAAGGAAATTAAAAGCATCCAAATCAGCAAAGATGAAGTCAAATTATCACTCTTCACAGATGATATGTTACTATATATGGAAAACCCAAAAGACTCCACTCCAAAACTGCTAGAACTTGTACAGGAATATGAAATTATGTCAGGATATAAAATCAATGCACAGAAATCAGTTGCATTTCTGTACACCAGCAACAAGACAGAAGAAAGAGAAATTAAAAAATCAATCCCAGTTTCAGTTGAACCCAAAACCATAAGATACCTAGGAATAAACCTAGCCAAAGAGGGAAAGAATCTATACTCAGAAAACTATAAAGTACTCATGAAAGAAATTGAGGAAGACACAAAGAAAGGGAAAAATGTTCCATGCTCCTGGGTTGGAAAAATAAATATTGTGAAAATGTCTATGCTACCTAAAGCAATCTAAACATTTAACGCAATTCCTATCAAAGTACCATACATCTTTTTCAAAGAAATGGAACAAATAATTCTAAAATTTATATGGAACCAGAAAAGACCTCGAATAGCCAAAGGGATATTGAAAAAGAAAGCCAAAGTTAGTACCATCACAATTCCGGACTTCAAGCTCTATTACAAAGCTGTCATCATCAAGACAGCATGGTACTAGCACAAAAACAGACACATAGATCAATGGAACAGAATAAAGAGCCCAGAAATAGACCCTCAACTTTATGGTCAACTAATCTTTGACAAAGCAGGAAAGAATGTCCAATGGAAAAAAGAAAGCTTCTTCAATAAATGGTGTTGGGAAAATTGGACAACCACATGCAGAAAAATGAAATTGGACTATTTCCTTACATCATACATGAAAATAGACTCAAAATGGATGAAGAACCTCAATGTGCGAAAGGAATCCATCAAAATCCTTGAGGAGAACACAGGCAGCAACCTCTTCGACCTCAGCCGCAGCAACATCTTCCTAGGAACATCGCCAAAGGCAAGGGAAGCAATGGAAAAAATGAACTATTGGGATTTCATCAAGATCAAAAGCTTTTGCACAGCAAAGGAAAGAGTGAACAAAACCAAAAGACAACTGACAGAATGGGAGAAGATATTTGCAAACGACATATCAGATAAAGGGCTTGTTTCCAAAATCTATAAAGAACTTAGCAAACTCAACACCCAAAGAACAAATAATCCAATCAATAAATGGGCAGAAGACATGAACAGACATTTCTGCAAAGAAGACATCCAGATGGCCAACAGACACATGAAAAAGTGCTCCATATCACTCGGCATCAGGAAAATACAAATCAAAAACCACAATGAGATATCACCTCACACCAGTCAGAATGGCTAAAATTAACAAGTCAGGAAATGACAGATGCTGGCGAGGATGTGGAGAAAGGCAAACCCTCCTACACTGTTGATGGGAGTGCAAGCTGGTGCAACCACTCTGGAAAACAGCATGGAGGTTCCTCAAAATGTTGAAAATAGAACTACCCTATGACCCAGCAGTAACAGTACTGGGTATTTACCCTAAAGATACAAACATAGTGATCCGAAGGGGCACGTGCACCCGAATGTTCATAGCAGCCAATGTCTACAATAGCCAAACTATGGAAAGAACCTAGATGTCCATCAACAGATGAATGGATCAAGAAGATGTGGTATATATACACAATGGAATACTATGCAGCCATCAAAAGAAATGAAATCTTGCCATTTGCGATAACATGGATGGAACTAGAGTGTATCATGCTTAGCGAAATAAGTCAAGCAGAGAAAGACAACTATCATATGATCTCCCTGATATGAGGAAGTGGTGATGCAACATGGGGGCTTAAGTGGGTAGGAGAAGAATAAATGAAACAAGATGGGATTGGGAGGGAGACAAACCATAAGTGACTCTTAATCTCACAAAATAAACTAAGGGTTGCTGGGGGGAGGGGAGTTGTGAGAAGGGGGGTGGGGTTATGGTCATTGGGGAGGGTATGTGCTATGGTGAGTGCTGTGAAGTGTATAAACCTGGCGATTCACAGTCCTGTACCCCTGGGGATAAAAATATATTATATGTTTATAAAAAAAAATAAAAGATTTTTAAAAAATGGGAAAGCAAAAGAAAATATTCACAAACGTCTGTCATCCTCTAGATAGAATCCATATCCAACTGGTCACAAAAGTTCCGTATTTCATCCATGTTTCTCTAATTCTTTTTCCTCTTTCCACTTTTTTCACCCCCACCACCACCACCACTGGTCCAAGCCACCATTGTCTTACTTAATCAGCTACAATCTTTCATGTTTTCTGTTAAATCTTTTAAAAACTATTTATTCAGAGGATACTTTTACTTTTCCAAATAGACCCATATTCCTGAGACCCTGAGATCTCTGAACAAAGTGTCTAGTTCAAAAAACTTGTGTAATATACCAGAGTAAATCACAGAGCTCAGGGACTTTTGAGGGGGAATACATGCTTTACTCTGTAAAAATGAAAGATTATCTAAAAATGTGCAAGAATTTACTTATACACATGTAAGTTTCCATTTCTACACATTGCCTCCTGCTATAAAAGGATTCTTTACTTTATGAATAGTTCTCTTCCCTCTGGCCTGTAGCAATACAGGTTTACTCAGGGAAAAGTTACTCCCATTTGGTTTATTTCTAATTAATGAAGCTTTGGTCCATGGAGGAGTTTCTTTCAGTAAAAAAGACTACCCCTGGGAAGGAGTCTTTGGTGTAGTTTGGAGAACAGCTCTGTTACAAAAGATCTCCTCCTTTAAAAGGTACTCAGAGTGGGGCACCTGGGTTGCTCAGTGGGTTAAGCCTCTGCTTTCTGCTAGACTCATGATTTCAAGGTCCTGGGATTGAGGCCCACATCTGGCTATCTGCTCAGCAGGGAGCCTGCTTCCGCCTCTCTCTCTGCTTGCCTCTCTGCCTACTTGTGATCACTCTGTCAAAGAAATAAATAAATAAATAAATAAATAAATAAATAAATAAATGGGTAAGTAAATAAATAAATAAATAAATAAAGGTACTCTGGGTGTTTTAAACCCATCATTTATAGAACAGGAATTTAGTAATCTTGCATTGATGAATCTGATGGAGGTGTCCTTGGTATCCCAGAGATGGATGGCTTATATGTGCTTGGCAAAAGAGTGGTATTACATAAGGTCAGAGGCAGAAGAAGAGGGACCTAACAGTGGTCCTTAATGGGTTGGCACTTTACATGGTGGAAGCATCTGGGTGGGGGTTAGTAGTTCAGAACTTGGGCTTTACAAAATGTATTTATTGCCTAGGAAATATTCAGCATTACATCTGGTAGTCCTATACTAGCTAGAACGATCCCACTTAACATGCCAATAACATTTCATTGAAAAATCTCGAAGGGTCTTAAGTTCTATAAGGACAAATGGGAATTAAAAATAAGAAGCTTAATTCTCTACTGAAAATAAAGGAAGAGATTTCCTTCTGTTCCTTTTTCTTAGAATGTTTACTTTAGAATATTTTAACTGTAAAAAGAAAGAAAGAAAGAAAATTCTAACCGTTAAGTACTTTCTCCTCTCTTTGAAATGTAAATTAATTCTTTTGAGGATGAGATAGGACTTTTATCAGCCTTAAGGAACCGAGAAGGTCTTTTACAAGGATCTAGTAGCCATCTCTTTGAAATATAACATTAAGAGAGATAGCCCTCCCCTCTTACCGTTTCCATGGAAGGACAGGGGCTTACTTTTGGGTGCTTTACTCAAAGTTGCAACAACACCTCCTGTCATAAATATATGAGAAGTAGTTTCTTCTTTGGATAAAGTCAATTAGCTTACACAGTTGGTCACTTGCATTACCAAGCAAATTTAGGATGAACTATGTGTGAAAAATGGTACTGTCAAGTTTTCTTCCTTGAGGGCTTGTTATTGTTTATTTTGAAAACACATGTGTAATGAGTTCTGTCTGCTTGGCTCTGTAAAACTATGAGATTTCTTTCTTTCTTTCTTTGCAATTTCTTAATGGGATTTTTGTGATGTGTATCACTTTCTGGTTTAATGTTTATTCGGTCATAAAAGTACTTTCTCTCTTACCTTTAGAGAGAGGATAGAAGACAGAAGATTTCATTTCTTAATTATATTTTCCAATAGTTTCCATGGCAATGGGAAAACAAGAGTACACTTACCATTCTTGTTACATGTTGAGGTTTATTCAGTCACTCATTTTTTCGATGACAAAAGTGTTTTTACAGTACTACTATTTTTCAGGTTTAGATAGAGCATAAAAGGACTGGGTCCTGAGATTCTTCTAACATTTAAATATTTAATCTCTTGTTCTAGGAGACTTTTACCATCTTTAGAGTTAGAAGGAGAAAAGATTTACTAATCATTAGAGTCCAAAATCCAATCAGATGACAGATCACAATGGGGACTACACATTTCTGGCTACAGACAAAAGAATCAGAGTACATATATAACTCTGAATCCAAGGACATGGTCCTGAGACCCATCAGTCTAACTTCTTTTCCTTATTTGTCCTCTCAAATGTGATGTCTGTGATGTAGCCAGTTACAACATAGAGTTTAGTGAATTCTGAGAGGGTCAACAACAATGATCTCACCAGGGTCTTGTTCTAATTTTTGGTTAGTGGTGGTTTTAGTTATGCTGAGAAGGTAACTCTAAATTACTTGGGATGATATCATAGTTTTCTTTGTTGGTGCTGAGAAGAATTGCTTTGGATGCCTGCTAACGTCTCTGGAAGTACATAACTTTGATTTCCTAGGTGAAAACTAGCTTCATTAATAGATATGCTTTCCCTAGCTGAGGAAAGATTTAACATTAAGTATAGAAGGGTTAAAACAACCAAACTGTAATATTTATATTTGTGCTAAAAAGAAATTTGTACATGTCTGTTATAGTCTTATGTACTGTATTTGGCATATTAACAAGCGATAGCATGTGTTTGTTATTACCACCATTACTTGTCATTTGAAAGAGAACTTGGCCAAATAGAGTCACAGCCTTATAATTCTAACTTGAAATACCCTATTAAGTAGTTGACTGAGACTCTTGATCTTAAGTTGAAATCTTTTAAAGTTTATCTTTCAAATAAAAATAAGAGAAATTTAGAAACAATTTATTTAAAATTTAATTTATTAGATATGTTAGTACTATTTAATACTTATGAAGGTTTTAGTTGATGAGCAAAGTGTTTATAAGGAAAATTCAATTAAGTAGTTGTAATCTTTTTTGATATTAATATTCTTTTCTCAAATTTAATTTCAATTAATTAATATATAATGTATTATTAGTTTCAGAGGAAGCGTTCAGTGATTCATCAGTCTTATATAATACCCAGTGCTCATTACATCACATGCCCTTCTTAATGTCCATCAACCAGTGACCCTCATTCCCTCACCCCTCTCCCCTCTAGCAACTCTCAGTTTGTTTCCTATGATTAAGAGTCTCTTATGATTTGTCTCCCTCTCTGATTTCATCTTGTTTTATTTTTCCCTCCCTTCCTCTCTGAGCCTGTTTTGTTTCTTATATTGCATGTATAAGTCCTATGATAATTGTCTTTCTCTGATTGACTTATTTCACTTAATATAACACTCTCTAGTTCCATTCATGTCATTGCAAATGGCAAGATTTCATTTTTTTGATGGCCAAGTAATATTCCATTGTCTATATGTACCACATCTTCTTTGTCCATTCATCTGTGGATTGGTCTCAGAGTTCTCTCCATAGTTTGGCTATTGTGGACATTGCTACTATAAACATTGGGGTGCAGGTGCCCCTTCAGATCAGTACATTTATATCTTTGGGGTATATACCTAGTAATGTAATTGCTGTAAGTTGTAATTGCTGTAAATTGTAAATCTTACCTCATAGGTAAAATGTTGAAATCTTTTAAATTAAATATTACATATTTATAAATATTATTTTATATAAATATTAAATATTTTAAATTAAATTGCAATAGGACCAAACATTATTCAGACTCTGATAGTTATTGTAAAAAATTGTTAATCATTTTATCCATTGGCTGAATAAATTTTTCCAGTTAAACTTAAGTGAGAACTTTCCAGATTTTCAGCTCCTTGTGGCAACTGTAGTCTAGAGGGGAAAGAGTTGCTCACTTGTGACTATTCTTTCTTCTCCTGAGTATCAGGTTATTTCTCTCTTAGTAAGATGAACTGCTCCTCCGCTGAGTAAGTGTGATGAGATGCACCTCACCAGTGAGGACTGACCAAAAGACAATTTTTCCTGAGGGGTCTTATCCTGTACACAGATATAAAATAAAAGCTGGAATTTTGAGGTTTTAAGGCACTAGATATGGTAGCTATCTTGCGACAGGTTGGTGAGTACCTTCTGTATTTTCTTCATGCAATAGCATTCTTAATAAATGAGAAAGGTTCAGCATACCTGTGTGGCTCAGTCAGTAGAACTTCCAACCAACTCTTGATCTTGGCTCAGGTCTCAATTTCAGGTGGGAGTTCAAACCCCACATTTGGCTCTATGCTGAGCATGAAACCTACTTAAAACTAAGAACAAGTTAAAATTTAAAAAGTAAGTGAGAAAGATTTGTTTTAGAGTCTGAGTCTGTGATGTCTTTTCTAATATAGTGGAGGGTGACATGACAATTTTGTCTATTCGTAGATCTCTTTAGGTTCAGAAGAATAAGGACCAATTATAAAACTTTTTAAAATCATGCATATTTTCATTTTTATTGTAAATGTTTTCAGTTTTATTATTCTCTTTCAATAAAAAAGTTTTGCTGATTTTGCTGCTATGCATTTCTTACAATAAGTGTACAACGTGTTATGGTCTTTTACTCTGAAATTATTTGAGTTAAAATTTATTGGTGATTTTATTTCTAGGTGGTTGTTTTTCCTTTTTTAAGCAGACTCCACACCCAGCATGGAGCCCATATGAGGCTTGAATTCATGACCCTGAGATCAAGACCTTAGCTGAGATCAAGTGTCAGATGTTTAACCAGCTGAGCTATCCAGGCAGTCCTGCTGTGTTTTCTTAAATACAAACTAAGCATAAAATTTGATGTCAGATACATTTCTGCCCCACCCTTCTTTGAGTTACTGAAATTTAAATAAAGCTTAGCCTGTTAAAACGTATAGTTTCTGTGATCCCTGACTTCATACATATTCAAATATAGTTAAAAAAATATATATATATATCTTAAAATATATATATATATTTTTATATATATATGGTTAAAATTCTAATGTAAAAATCACTGAATAATAGCTGGCCAAATTATAGTATAATTCAAACAACTATTTGATAGCTGCTCAAAGCACATGGAGAATAGTTCATTGCTGAATGGTAATTAAACAAATGAAACCTGTGACTTAATAAATGTTTTGAAGTTTAATTCAACGTCTTCATATGTTCTGCAGTTATTAGCAAGTTGTCCTGTCAGTTAGTGTGGTATCTTTATTTTTATATTGGCAAGCTGGGATTCAAGAATATAAATTTTTCATCCAGTCACTAGAAATGCTGAAAAGAAATCCCTGTATATTTGATTTCTAATTTTGTTTCATGAAAGTTTCATTTTTGCAGGTTTTTAAATTAATCGATAAGTTAAAAAAAGAATATTTATGAGCATCTATGTTACAGACTTATAAGAAGTAGTGACATATTAAAATTGTTTTCAAATAATAGCCAGTGGCAATCTGGAGGGTGGGCAGTAATTGGGAACAATTGATGAGGGAAAGACCAGACAATAAGCCATTGCAATAGTCCTACTAGACATTTTGAAGATTAAAATAAGGTAGTTGCAATGAGGATGGAGAGAAAAGGTTAGATATGTGAGTCACTTCTGTGATAAAATTGACTTGATTTGGTGTCTTGTGAGATAAATATGGAGGCTGAAATTAAAGTTGAAAATAATATTTGCATGTGTAGTGTGGGTCACTCGGTGATTGGTGATTCCTTTTACTAAAAAAAAAACAATTTTTAAGGGGAACAGGTGGGCTCATGAAGAAAGACAATGAATTCAATGAAAAATATTTATTTTTAATAGGTAGCCCATAAATCTAAAAAAAATTTAAAAGCACAGAAGAACATAGAGTGAAAAGTAAGTTTCAATTTCATACTTGGCCTCTAGTGTCCAGAATCAATGACTATCACCACTTTCTATGATAACAGTAACTTATCCTACACCAATTTTTCTCTTTCTTCTTTATCAATAGAATCTTAATTGTTTTGGAGGGCTCAGTAAATATTTTTTCCAAGCTTCTTTTCAAATAAAAGTGGCTATGTCACTCATTTCTGATCAGTAACATTAAGTAGAAGTTATTGGGTTGGATTATGAGAGAGTTCTTTAAAAAAGCTTTTGCTCTTCTTCCCTTTCTCCTTCAATTCTATTTGGCCTGGAGTGTGAATGTAATGACTAGATGTCTAGTGGTCATCTTGGGCAAAAAAGCAACCATGAGGATGGGAACCATTCAGTGATGATGATGGACTAAAAAGATGAAAGAAGGTGAGGGGTCTGATGATTACGGGGTCACCTTCTCAGTTTTAGACTACTTACTTCCTGATAACTTTGATGTGAAATAAACAGAAACCTGTATCTTACTTAGAAGTTCTCTCTACAGCCAAACAATTTTAATTGATTTAGGATTCTTTCATGAATTTCCTTTTGAACAAATTAAATATGAGGATACCCAGATGTAGGTATCAGGTGTGTAGTTAAGCATGTTTTGTAAGTTTTTCAAGTACTGAGAGAAAGTCGATGCTCAAAAAAAATAATATATATATATATGTGTATATATATATTTTATATTATATATATGTGTATATATTTTCAATAAAATAATATATATGTATAAAATATATATAATAATAAATATAATAAATATATATTTATTATATTTATTATTATATATAATATATACACACATATATTTATTATTTATTATATATTTATTAATTATTATTTATTATCATTTATTTATTATTATATATACACATATATATTTATTATTTAGTTATTTATTATTATATTTATTATTATTTTATATATATTATATATTTATACACACATATACATTTAATATATATAAATATATATACACACATATATATTTCATATATATATACACATATATATATTTATTATTTGACAGAGAGAGATCACAAGTAGGCAGAGAGGCAGGCAGAGAGAGAGGGGGAAGCAGGCTTCCTGAGCAGGGAGCCTGATGCGGGGCTTCCTGGGATCATGACATGACCTGAAGACAGAGGCTAAACCCACTGAGCCACCCAGGCACCCCTCAAAAAATATTTATTTAATGAGCTAAAGAGGGAGGTCTGGAGATGAAAGATTTTTGAATGACTGGTAAGTGCATAGTGGTTGAAGAATACCTGACTTAATGGAGGAACACCTGGGTAGCTCAGTTGGTGAAGTATATGACTCTTTTTTTTTTTCCCCCTTTTTTTTTTTTTTTTATTTCCAGCATAACAGTATTCATTATTTTTGCACCACACCCCGTGCTCCATGCAATCCGTGCCCTCTATAATACCCACCACCTGGTACACCAACCTCCCACCCCCTGTCCCTTCAAAACCCTCAGATTGTTTTTCAGAGTCCATAGTCTCTCATGGTTCACCTCCCCTTCCAATTTCCCCCAACTCCCTTCTCCACTCTAAGTCCCCATGTCCTCCATGCTATTTGTTATGCTCCACAAATAAGTGAAACAATATGATAATTGACTCTCTCTGCTTGACTTATTTCACTCAGCATAATCTCTTCCAGTCCCGTCCATGTTGCTACAAAAGTTGGGTATTCATCCTTTCTGATGGAGGCATAATACTCTATAGTGTATATGGACCACATCTTCCTTATCCATTTGTCCGTTGAAGGGCATCTTGGGTCTTTCCACAGTTTGGCGACCGTGGCCATTGCTGCTATAAACATTGGGGTACAGATGGCCCTTCTTTATTTTTTTTTTAATTAATTTTTTATTTTTTATAAACATATATATTTATCCCCAGGGGTACAGGTCTGTGAATCACCAGGTTTACACACTTCACAGCACTCACCAAAGCACATACCCTCCCCAATGTCCATAATCCCACCCCCTTCTCCCAAACACCCTCCCCCCAGCAACCCTCAGTTTGTTTTGTGAGATTAAAAGTCACTTATGGTTTGTCTCCCTCCCAATCCCATCTTGTTTCATTTATTCTTCTCCAACCCACTTAAGCCCCCATGTTGCATCACCACTTCCTCATATCAGGGAGATCATATGATAGTTGTCTTTCTCTGCTTGACTTATTTCGCTAAGCATGATACGCTCTAGTTCCATCCATGTTGTCGCAAATGGCAAGATTTCATTTCTTTTGATGGCTGCATAGTATTCCATTGTGTATATATACCACATCTTCTTGATCCATTCATCTGTTGATGGACATCTAGGTTCTTTCCATAGTTTGGCTGTTGTGGACATTGCTGCTATAAACATTCGGGTGCATGTGCCCCTTTGGATCACTACGTTTGTATCCTTAGGGTAAATACCCAATAGTGCAATTGCTGGGTCATAGGGCAGTTCTATTTTCAACATTTTGAGGAACCTCCATGCTGTTTTCCAGAGTGGCTGCACCAGCTTGCATTCCCACCAACAGTGTAGGAGGGTTCCCCTTTCTCCGCATCCTCGCCAGCATCTGTCATTTCCTGACTTGTTGATTTTAGCCATTCTGACTGGTGTGAGGTGATATCTCATTGTGGTTTTGATTTGTATTTCCCTGATGCCGAGTGATATGGAGCACTTTTTCATGTGTCTGTTGGCCATCTGGATGTCTTCTTTGCAGAAATGTCTGTTCATGTCCTCTGCCCATTTCTTGATTGGATTATTTGTTCTTTGGGTGTTGAGTTTGCTAAGTTCTTTATAGATTCTGGACACTACTCCTTTATCTGATATGTCGTTTGCAAATATCTTCTCCCATTCTGTCAGTTGTCTTTTGATTTTGTTAACTGTTTCCTTTGCTGTGCAAAAGCTTTTGATCTTGATGAAATCCCAATAGTTCATTTTTGCCCTTGCTTCCCTTGCCTTTGGCGTTGTTCCTAGGAAGATGTTGCTGCGGCAGAGGTCAAAGAGGTTGCTGCCTGTGTTCTCCTCAAGGATTTTGATGGATTCCTTTCGCACATTGAGGTCCTTCATCCATTTTGAGTCTATTTTTGTGTGTGGTGTAAGGAAATGGTCCAATTTCATTTTTCTGCATGTGGCTGTCCAATTTTCCCAGCACCATTTATTGAAGAGGCTGTCTTTTTTCCATTGGACATTCTTTCCTGCTTTGTCGAAGATTAGTTGACCATAAAGTTGAGGGTCTATTTCTGGGCTCTCTATTCTGTTCCATTGATCTATGTGTCTGTTTTTGTGCCAGTACCATGCTGTCTTGATGACGACAGCTTTGTAATAGAGCTTGAAGTCCGGAATTGTGATGCCACCAACGTTGGCTTTCTTTTTCAATATCCCTTTGGCTATTCGAGGTCTTTTCTGGTTCCATATAAATTTTAGCATTATTTGTTCCATTTCTTTGAAAAAGATGGATGGTACTTTGATAGGAATTACATTAAATGTGTAGATTGCTTTAGGTAGCATAGACATTTTCACAATATTTATTCTTCCAATCCAGGAGCATGGAACATTTTTCCATTTCTTTGTGTCTTCCTCAGTTTCTTTCATGAGTACTTTATAGTTTTCTGAGTATAGATTCTGTGTCTCTTTGGTTAGGTTTATTCCTAGGTATCTTATGGTTTTGGGTGCAATTGTAAATGGGATTGACTCCTTAATTTCTCTTTCTTCTGTCTTGCTGTTGGTGTAGAGAAATGCAACTGATTTCTGTGCATGATTTTATATCCTGACACTTTACTGAATTCCTGTATAAGTTCTAGCAGTTTTGGAGTGGAGTCTTTTGGGTTTTCCACATATAGTATCATATCATCTGCGAAGAGTGATAATTTGATTTCTTCTTTGCCGATTTGGATGCCTTTAATTTCCTTTTGTTGTCTGATTGCTGAGGCTAGGACCTCTAGTACTATGTTGAATAGCAGTGGTGATAATGGACATCCCTGCCGTGTTCCTGACCTTAGCGGAAAAGCTTTCAGTTTTTCTCCATTGAGAATGATATTTGTGGTGGGTTTTTCATAGATGGCTTTGATGATATTGAGGTATGTGCCCTCTATCCCTACACTTTGAAGAGTTTTGATCAGGAAGGGATGCTGTACTTTGTCAAATGCTTTTTCAGCATCTATTGAGAGTATCATATGGTTCTTGTTCTTTCTTTTATTGATGTGTTGTATCACATTGACTGATTTGCGGATGTTGAACCAACCTTGCAGCCCTGGAATAAATCCCACTTGGTCATGGTGAATAATCTTTTTAATGTACTGTTGAATCCTATTGGCTAGTATTTTGTTGAGTATTTTCGCATCTGTGTTCATCAAGGATATCGGTCTATAGCTCTCTTTTTTGGTGGGATCCTTGTCTGGTTTTGGGATCAAGGTGAGGATGGCCTCATAAAATGAGTTTGGAAGTTTTCCTTCCATTTCTATTTTTTGGAACAGTTTCAGGAGAATAGGAATTAGTTCTTCTTTAAATGTTTGGTAGAATTCCCCCGGGAAGCCGTCTGGCCCTGGGCTTTTGTTTGTTTGGAGATTTTTGATGACTGTTTCAATCTCCTTACTGGTTATGGGTGTGTTCAGGCTTTCTATTTCTTCCTGGTTCAGTTGTGGTAGTTTATATGTTTCTAGGAATGCATCCATTTCTTCCAGATTGTCAAATTTATTGGCGTAGAGTTGCTCATAGTATGTTCTTATAATAGTTTGTATTTCTTTGGTGTTAGTTGTGATCTCTCCTCTTTCATTCATGATTTTATTTATTTGGGTCCTTTCTCTTTTCTTTTTGATAAGTCGGGCCAGGGGTTTATCAATTTTATTAATTCTTTCAAAGAACCAGCTCCTAGTTTCGTTGATTTGTTCTATTGTTTTTTTGGTTTCTATTTCATTGATTTCTGCTCTGATCTTTATGATTTCTCTTCTCCTGCTGGGCTTAGGGTTTCTTTCTTGTTCTTTTTCCAGCTCCTTTAGGTGTAGGGTTAGGTTGTGTACCTGAGACCTTTCTTGTTTCTTGAGAAAGGCTTGTACCGCTATATATTTTCCTCTCAGGACTGCCTTTGTTGTGTCCCACAGATTTTGAACCGTTGTATTTTCATTATCATTTGTTTCCATGATTTTTTTCAATTCTTCTTTAATTTCCCGGTTGACCAATTCATTCTTTAGAAGGATGCTGTTTAGTCTCCATGTATTTGGGTTCTTTCCAAACTTCCTTTTGTGGTTGAGTTCTAGCTTTAGAGCATTGTGGTCTGAAAATATGCAGGGAATGATCCCAATCTTTTGATACCAGTTGAGTCCTGATTTAGGACCGAGGATGTGATCTATTCTGGAGAATGTTCCATGTGCACTAGAGAAGAATGTGTATTCTGTTGCTTTGGGATGAAATATTCTGAATATATCTGTGATGTCCATCTGGTCCAGTGTGTCGTTTAAGGCCTTTATTTCCTTGCTGATCTTTTGCTTGGATGATCTGTCCATTTCAGTGAGGGGAGTGTTAAAGTCCCCTACTATTATTATATTATTGTTGATGTGTTTCTTTGATTTTGTTATTAATTGGTTTATATAGTTGGCTGCTCCCACGTTGGGGGCATAGATATTTAAAATTGTTAGATCTTCTTGTTGGACAGACCCTTTGAGTATGATATAGTGTCCTTCCTCATCTCTTATTATAGTCTTTGGCTTAAAATCTAATGGATCTGATATAAGGATTGCCACTCCTGCTTTCTTCTGATGTCCATTAGCATGGTAAATTCTTTTCCACCCCCTCACTTTAAATCTGGAGGTGTCTTCGGGCTTAAAATGAGTTTCATGGAGGCAACATATAGATGGGTTTTGTTTTTTTATCCATTCTGATACCCTGTGTCTTTTGACAGGGGCATTTAGCCCATTAACATTCAGGGTAACTATTGAGAGATATGAATTTAGTGCCATTGTATTGCCTATAAGGTGACTGTTGCTGTATATGGTCTCTGTTCCTTTCTGATCTACCACTTGTAGGCTCTCTCTTTGCTTAGAGGACCCCTTTCAATATTTCCTGTAGAGCTGATTTGGTATTTGCAAATTCTTTCAGTTTTTGTTTGTCCTGGAAGCTTTTAATCTCTCCCTCTATTTTCAATGATAGCCTAGCTGGATATAGTATTCTTGGCTGCATGTTTTTCTCGTTTAGTGCTCTGAAAATATCATGCCAGCTCTTTCTGGCCTGCCAGGTCTCTGTGGATAAGTCAGCTGCCAATCTAATATTTTTACCATTGTATGTTACAGACTTCTTTTCCTGGGCTGCTTTCAGGATTTTCTCTTTGTCACTGAGACTTGTAAATTTTACTATTAGGTGACGGGGTGTGGGCCTATTCTTATTGATTTTGAGGGGCATTCTCTGAACCTCCTGAATTTTGATGATCCTTCCCTTTGCCATATTGGGGAAATTGTCCCCAATAATTCTCTCCAGTATACCTTCTGCTCCCCTCTCTCTTTCTTCTTCTTCTGGAATCCCAATTATTCTAATGTTGTTTCGTCTTATGGTGTCACTTATCTCTCGAATTCTCCCCTCATGGTCCAGTAGCTGTTTTTCCCTCTTTTGCTCAGCTTCTTTATTCTCTGTCATTTGGTCTTCTATATCACTAATTCTTTCTTCTGCCTCATTTATCCTAGCAGTGAGAGCCTCCATTTTTGATTGCACTTCATTAATAGCTTTTTTGATTTCAACTTGGTTAGATTTTAGTTCTTTTATTTCTCCAGAAAGGGCTTATATCTCTCGAGAGGGTTTCTCTAATATCTTCCATGCCTTTTTCGAGCCCGGCTAGAACCTTGAGAATTGTCATTCTGAACTCTAGATCTGACATATTACCAATGTCTGTATTGATTAGGTCCCTAGCCTTCGGTACTGCCTCTTGTTCTTTTTTTTGTGTTGAATTTTTCCGTCTTGTCATTTTGTCCAGATAAGAGTATATGAAGGGGCAAGTAAAATACTAAAAGGGTGGCAACAACCCCAGGAAAAAATGCTTTAACCAAATTAGAAGAGATCCAAAATCGTGAGGGGGGAGAAAGGGGATAAAAAGAGGTTCAAAAAGGAAGACAGAAAAAAAAAGAAAAAAGAAAAAAAAAAGAAAAGAAAAGAATTTAAAAAAAGGAAAACACCTTAGAAAAATGTAAAAAAGAAAAAATATATATATTAGATAAACTAGTAAAAAATCGTTAAAAAAGAAAACGGTAACAGTTAAAAAAAAAAAATTTTACCCGAAGGCGAGAAAAAAAAAAAAAAATGAAAAAGAAAAAAATTAAATTAACTGCAAGACTAAAAAAAAATCACAGGGAAAAAGCCATGAGTTCCGTGCTTGGCTTTCTCCTCCTCTGGAATTCTGCTGCTCTCCTTGGTATTGAAACCGCACTCCTTGGTAGGTGAACTTGGTCTGGGCAGGATTTCTTGTTGATCTTCTGGGGGAGGGGCCTATTGTAGTGATTCTCAAGTGTCTTTGCCCCAGGCGGAATTACACCGCCCTTACTCGGGCCGGGGTGAGTAATCCGCTCGGGTTTGCTTTCAGGAGCTTTTGTTCCCTGAGCGCTTTCCGTAGAGTTCCGGAGGACGGGAATACAAATGGCGGCCTCCTGGTCTCCGGCCCGGAGGAGCCGAGAGCCCAGGGCCGCACTCCTCAGTGCGCCCTCAGAGAACAGCGCCCAGTTACTCCCGTCTGCCTGACCTCCGGCTGCGCTCCGAGCTCTCCGAGCCTGTGACCAGTTCAAGGTAACACCGAGCTGTAAGCTTACTGTGGGCTCTGTCTCTGTAGCCGGCTTTCCCGTTCCAATACCCGCAAGGTCTGCGACACTCAGACACCCCTGATCCTTCTGTGACCCTGCGGGACCTGAGGCCACGCTGAATCCACGTGGGCTTCGCCCCGGTTTAGCCTCTGGAGCGATGTCCCTCAGCGGAACAGACTTTTAAAAGTCCTGATTTTGTGCACCGTTGCTCCGCGGCTTGCCGGGAGCCGGCCCCTCCCCCCGGGGTCTATCTTCCCGTCGCTTTGGATTCACTTCTCCGCCGGTCCTACCTTTCAGAAAGTGGTTGTTTTTCTGTTTCCAGAATTGCTGTTCTTCTTCTCTTCGATCTGCCGATGGATTTTCAGGTGTTTGCAATTTTTAGATAAGCTATCTAGCTGATCTCCGGCTAGCTGAAGCAGTCTCAGCGTGCTACTTCTCTGCCATCTTGACTCCTCCTCCCTCCCTAATCTCGAAGTATATGACTCTTGATTTCAGCTCTCAGGTCACAATCTCAGGGTTGGGAGAGTGAGTCCTGAGTGGATTCAAAATTAAGATTTTCTCTCTCCCTCTCTCTCTCTGCCCTTCCTTCCCCATTTGCACTCTCAATCTCTCTCTCTAAAAGCAACAACAAGAGCACTCCACTTAATGGAGAGTTTGTAGACTAAAAGAACAATCAAAGAAAGAACAATTGAAATACAGAAGTATAATAAGAGGTATTGCTTTTTCTTGTTCTTCAATATTATTTATCTCCCCATTTATTTAGCCTTCTTTAATGTCTCCCTAAGTTTATAATTTTATCTCTACTGGTTTTACAAATTTATTGTTAGGCTTATCACTAAGCATTGTACTTTTTATTACTATCATGAGTTAAATTTTTGAAATAATTAAATTTTCTAATTAGAAGTTTCTGTGTTGATCTTTTGTCTAACCACCTTGGCAGACTAAAATTTCTGTTGATTTTCTAAATTGTTAATCATATCACTGCAAATAGCAATAGTTTCATCTCTTCCATTTTCATTTCTTTTCCTTTCTTATTTCATGGGCCAACATCTCCAATACAATGCTATACTGTAGTGCAAAGAGCAGCCAAACTTGTCTACTTGTTTAATTGAAATGCTTCTAAGATCACGTCATTAAGCATGATTTTCATTAAGGTTTTTCTAAAAAACATGCTTTAGGAAGTTAGAAAGTTGTGGGGTTTTTGTTTGTTTGTTTGTTTGTTTTTAGTTTGTTTTGTTTTTGCCAATAAGCAATACTTCCAGTCCACATCCTGGATCAGTTTCCTATTTCCATTACTTCCAGTTATATAGCACCTTAGGTATGGTTTATATCTCCTAAAAATGTATCTAATTTTGTGTAATCTGGGCTACAATTTCTCTCTTCAGTGCTTCAAATCTCTCATTAATTCTTCACATACATGTTCTGTTCGGCTGAGAGTTTTTTGCATTGTAGAGCAAGGTTGTATATTCATTATTATTATCATTATTATTTCTCATTAAACTTTTGTTTTAATGGGTCTCAAAATTCTGTAACAGATTTTTGGTCAAGTTGTTTCCATTAAAAAGTACTGATTTTAAAAACTAATAACTTAAAACTGCCACACACACACAGAAAAAACAAATGGTCCACAAAACATTCTCCTTCCCTTCTGAAGGTTTTACGATGCATTGTTATCATTAACCAGACATTTACTATTAAACTTAAATGGCCAATTGACACAAACAGTTCTGAGACCGTTCTTCCACCACTGATTAAGACTGGGGTGGCAGATATTGTGGGTTAATATTCATTTAGCCTTCTGAGCTTTCTGGGCATACTTGGTGACCTTGCCAGCCCCAGCTGCCTTCTTGTCCACTGCTTTGATGACACCCACTGCAACCGTCTGTCTCATGTCACGAAGAGCAAAATGGCCCAGAGGAGGATAGTCAAAGAAGCTCTCATCACACAGAGGCTTGCCAGGAACCGTATCAACAATGGCAGCATCACCAGATTTCAAGAACTTAAGACCATCTTCCAGCTTTTTTCTAGAACGATGATCTATCTTCTCCTTCAGCTCAGCAAACTTGCAAGCAATGTGAGCTGTGTGACAATCCAGCACAGTTGCATATCCAGCACTAATTTGGCCTGGATGGTTCAGCATAATCACCTGAGCTGTGAAGCCAGCTGCTTCGATTGGTGGGTCATTTTTGCTGTCACCAGCCACATTGCCATGACAAACATCTTTGACAGAAAGATGACATTGAAGCCCACATTGTCCCCAGGAAGAGCCTCACTCAAAGCTTCATGGTGCATTTTAACAGACTTGACTTCAGTTGTAACATTGGAGCAAAGGTGACCACCATGCCAGGTTTAAGAACACCAGTCTCCATTTGGCCCACAGGGACAGTACCAATACCACCAATTTTGTAGACGTCCTAGAGAGGCAGACACAAGGGCTTGTCAGTTGGACAAGTTGGTGGCAGAATGCAATCCAGAGCTTCAAGCAGTGTGGTTCCACTGGCATTCCCATTGTTACGGGTGACTTTCCATCCCTTGAACCAAGGCATGTTAGCACTTGGCTCCAGCATGTTGTCACCATTCCAACCAGAAATTGGCACAAATGCTATTGTGCCGGGGGTGTAGCCAATTTTCTTAATGTAGGTGCTGACTTCCTTAGAGATTTCCTCCTATCTCTTCTGGCTGTAGGGTGGCTCAGTGGAATCCATTTTGTTAACACCAACAATTAGTTGTTTTACACCCAGTGTGTAAGCCAAAAGGGCATGCTCACAGGTCTGTTCGTTCTTGGAGATACCTGCTTCAAATTCACCAACACCAGCAGCAACAATCAGGACAGCACAGTCAGCCTGAGATGTGCCTGTAATCATGTTTTTGATAAAGTCTCTGTGTCCTGGAGCATCAGTGATGGTCACATAATTCTTGCTGGTCTCAAATTTCCACAGGGAGATATCAATGGTGATACCATGTTCACGTTCAGCTTTCAGTTTATCCAAGACCCAGGCATACTTGAAGGAGGCTTTTCCCATCTCAGCAGCCTCCTTCTCAAATTTTTTGATAGTTCTTTTGTTGATCCCACCACATTTGTAGATCAGATGACCAGTAGTGGTAGACTTGCCCGAATCTACGTGTTCGATGACAACAATGTTGATATGAGTCTTTTCCTTCCCCATTCTGGCTTAGGTTGAGCGGTGGTTTTCACGACACCTGTGTTCTGGCAGCAAACCCGTTGCAAAAAAGGTATATTTATTATTTTATTACTACATCTTTTATAACATTTCTGGGAACATGATGCAGGAAAGGAAGGCTGAACAGAACGTTTGCATTAATTTGTAAATGTTGACAACTGACGGTTTGCATGAGCATAGTGAATGTTTGTAAGAATTTAATGGAGCACTGAAGATTTATTTATTTAAACCTTCATAAAGTTTAAGAACTTGAGGGGTGCCTGGGTGGCTCAGTGGGTTAAAGCTTCTGCCTTCAGTTTGGGTCATGATCCCAGGGTCCTGGGATCGAGCCCCACATCGGGCTCTCTGCTCGGCAGGGAGCCTGCTTCCTTCTCTCTCTCTCTCTCTGCCTGCCTCTCTGCCTACTTGTGATCTCTATCCATCAAATAAATAAATAAAATCTTAAAAATATAAAGTTTCAAAACTTGAAACATTAATTGTTAAACACTGGCCTTCTATGTGAACCTAAAACAATGTTTTTTTAAAGCAGTTATTGACATAGAAATTCAGTGTGTTTTTGTAATTTTTTCTTATTCAAAATTTTGAAACTTTAAAAAGTATATCGATTTCTTAATTACGTTATTCCTTTCAAAAGAATGGTGTCTTTCAAGTGGCTGATTTTTCATTTTCTCTATATTATGGTAAATATAAGCTGAATAATAGGAATTTGTTGGACATTGTTGACATTTCATTTGTAGTCTAGTATTATGTCAATTGTAAATGCTCCTTTCAACAGTGTTTAAAAAAAAGAATGAGTGTTAAATCAAGTTTTTCTCTATAGTGATGATATTTTTGTCTGCTTAATATTTTGAGAGGTTAAGCTCTGTTCTACTGATAATAAATTTCTCAAATTCTCCTATAAGTTCTATCAGTTTTGCTGTGCTTATATGGAAGCCATGTTATTAGGTGAGAAAATATTCATGATATATATTAATCTTGGGTTTGGAAATTTTATTACTATAAATTCTCAGCATTATTTTCTTTGATTCTGTATTGTTTGATTCCAAAATTCCAATAGCCTTACATTAACATTTTTATGTTCTATCTTTTCCCATTACTTTATTTTTTAACTTTTTTGTATCAGTTTGGTTCAGTGTTATTTATAAAAAGCACATGCCTTGATTTTTAAAAATTCTAGCAGCCAGTGTTATAAGAAAGTTTATCCATTTATATTTATTTTGATTGCTGCTATTTTGTAGCTATTTAAACCATCTTATTTCATGTCTTACACTTATATGTTATCTTACTTTTTATCCTGGCTTTAATTGGAATAATGAAGTTTTCCTTGTTCTCCTATTTTCCTCTATTGCATATATATTATACTAATAATATATTTTTTCTCAAAATGTTTAGAGAAAAACTTTCATCACAAGATAAAAGTTTAATATGTTTTACATCATTTTGTATTTCACTTCCATTTCCTTTCTCTCTTCAAACTTACATTTTGATACAACTCGGACTTTTAGATTTAGATTTAAAAAAAAAAAGATCAATGAATTTTGATACTTAATAATGTTTTACTCATTTTTTTCCTCATCATTATTTGTTGTATTCTATAATTCTTCTTAGATTCATTTTTCTTCTGGTTATAAAAATATTTTCTGGTAACTTTCCTAAAGACAAATGATGAGTATTAAATAGTACTTTAATGTTTGAAAATGTCTGTGCTTTATTTTGAATAAAATAAAGTATAAAGCTCTGAATTGATAGATATGGTAGACTGCAAAAAGGCCCTCAATCTTTAGTCTTTCATGTACTTCTGGTTTGATTCTGGGCTTGGGTCACATGACTTGTTTTGGCAAACAGAATGTTAGATGAATACCCAACATTTGTAGCAACATGGACGGGACTGGAAGAGATGATGCTGAGTGAAATAAGTCAAGCAGAGAGAGTCAATTAACATATGGTTTCACTTATTTGTGGAGCATAACAAATAGCATGGAGGACAAGGGGAGTTAGAGAAGAGAAGGGAGTTGGGGGAAATTGGAAGGAGAGGTCCACCATGAGAGACTATGGACTCTGAAAAACAACCTGAGGGGTTTGAAGGGGTGGGGGGTGGGAGGTTGGGGGAACCAGGTGGTGGGTATTAGAGAGGGCATGGATTGCATGGAGCACTGGGTGTGGTGCAAAAACAAGGAATACTGTTATGCAGAAAAAAAAAAGAATGTTAGCAAATACAACACAAGTAGAGTACTTAAAAGCCCTTGTTTTATTGCTCTTGTGTTCAGGCATTTCCTGGAAGAAACTTATTGCTATTATCCCATAGGAAGCCATCCTAGGTTAGCTATTCTAGGTTAGCCAATAGCCGACTGATCCCCATATATAAGGATGGGCCCAACTGAGACCAAAAAAAATCACTGAGCAGAGTTCAATCTAATTGGTCAATTTGCAGACTGATGAGCTTAATAAATCAGTATGGTTTCAAGGTTCTGTTTTAGAGCTGCATTTGGTGGCAGTAGATGACTGATAGAAAAGGTGTCTTTCTTTGCCACTTGGAAGATATTTGTTCTGTTACCATCTTGGATATAATATAACTATTAAGAAGTAGATTGTTTTTCCTTTATATAAAATATTTATGGATAAGAAACTTTCTGGTCTTTCTCTTTGCCTAGATGTTTGGAAGTTTTGTTACTATATACTATATCTATTTACACAAAACTAATTTTTTCAGTAGATGCATTTGTGAGTATGTTAATACAAAGAACGATGTATGAAAGAATACTGAGCTGCAGCTTGAGGAAAAGGAATATTGTTTTTAACTCTTCACTTCACACTTATAGTGAGTTCACACTTACAGAAGAGCTGAGGGTTAAGGCAAAGGCAGAATACTGAAGTCTACTGCTGCAAAACAAGAATATTTATGCTGGCCTGGAGAGCCAAGGTTCACAGTGTCAGATGTTTATTGGCTTTGGCTATCTGCCTATAGGATTGCCATTTCAGATTTAGTAAACCCTAGAAACCAAAAACCTGCTTTTTTAAGCCTTCACTCAGAGTCCCCATCACTGTAACAATAGGAAGGGGTTGCTAATATTAAGAGAAATTCTCCCCTGTGCCTTTCTTAAAAGGGATCTTTCAGAACAAATATAAGGATGATCTTCCCAGAGAGCAAAACTAAAGAGGTTTTTTAGTTGGCAGTCCTTATTTGCAGCTTCCTTTTCTCTGCAAGGTCAGTTACTTGTTCTGTCACATTCTGTCCTCAAAAACTTTTTGACACCTCTAAATCATTCAAAGAACCAGTTACCAGAATTAAGAGAATATGTGTTCTATCAAAAGGAAAATGAATGTTAGAGGATTTCAAAATTAAACAATAAGCAAAGCAAAAATAGTATCTCAGTTTCTGCCTTTTGTTAAAAAGCTGAATTTGTGATTTATTTTCCTGCTCTTCATTTTACTGATTTTTAACATCTGTTCTACTGAAGTTCTAGAAGTAAGAAAAGTAGTTGTAGTACTCTACTTACCCACCAACATTTATAGCTTGGGACAATGTATGCACAGATATGACCCCATTGGGAAAACGGAAGGGGAATGAAGTGAAATAGACCACACTGAAGGGCCAAAAAAGTCATGACAAAACTGATAGATCAGAAGTGGCATCATACACATATTCAGGAATGCAGAATAAATTAAAAAAGAAATCATCCGAGAGTTGAAAATAGCTGCTCCTATAGGCAGTAATTGGGAGTGATAGGTGGTGGTGAGGAGAACTGCTCCTTTTAGATGTATCTTTTGGTAGTGTTTGATTTTTGAAAACCATGTGCAACTATAAAACATTTGTAACTAATTTAATAAAAAAGATATCTCTGGTATTATTCTATTGTCTATATAATGGAAAGCTATTTTCAAAGATATAAAAGATATAACAGAGAGGAATATAAAGGAACTATACAATGAAGTCGCTGAGCCTTTCACAAAGATGGCACCCAAAGTGAAGAAGGAAGCCTCTGTCCCTCCCAAAGCTGAAGCCAAAACAAAGGCTTGGAAGGCCAAGAAAGCAGTGCTGAAAGAAGTCCATGGTCACACAAAAATGATCTGCATGTCACCTAGATACTGTGTCTCTGAAGGCAATGCAAATATCCTTGAAAGAATGCCCCCAGGAGAAACAAGCTTGGCCATTATGCCATCATCAAGTTCCCCCTGACTACAGAGCAAACCATGAAAAAAGCAGAAAATAACAACACACTTGTGTTCCCTGTGGATTTCAAGGCCAACAAGCACCAGATCAAAAGGGCATGAAGAAGCTCTAGGACTTTGATGTGGCCAAGATCAACACCCTGATCAGACCCAAAGGGAACAAGAAAGCATATGTTTGACTGGCTCCTGACTATGAAGCTTTGGATGTTGCGAACAAAATTGGGATAATCTAAACTGAGTCCAGCTGGCTAAATATAAATATAGTTTTTTTCACCATAAAAGAAAGAGTAAGTCTCTAACTTTTTTTTTTTTTAAAGTTTATCAAAGTGGTGGTGGATTTGAAGGAGGGCATATGTTGCATGGAACACTGGGTGTGGTGCATAAACAATGACTCTTGAAACACTGAAAAAACCTAAAATTTAAAAAAAAGGTATATCAAAGGAAATCTTTCTAACTTCATTTTAGTTTTATTTATTTATTTGACAGAGATCACAAATAGGCAGAGAAGCAGGTAGAGAGAGAGGAAGGGAAGTAGGCTCCCTGCTGAGCAGAGAGCCTGATGCAGGGCTCAATCCCAGGACCCTGGGATCATTACCTGAGCCGAAGGCAGAGGCCTCAACCCACTGAGCCACCCAGGCACCCCTCTAACTTCATTTTATGAAGATGAAGGAAAGAGGAAATGATCATAAATCTTCAAACATATGGAAGAAATTAGATTAGGATGAAGATATGTTTTTGTTTTTAAGTTTTAGACAGAAATCCAGTTCTAAGCATACTAGTACTGACATAGAATTAACACTCCAGGGATTTTTGTTTCAGAAAAATAATTTTGTAGAAAAGCTGAAATTTTATATTCTTCAAGTTAGTAGATTACATTTTGATTTTGCAGAAAATGGAATTCAAGAGATTAAGAAAAGGATACAGAACAAAGTTATAAAAGTCCTTCAAAATATTGCTGATAAAACTAATGAGATAGGAAATCCAATAAAGGATTACTGTTTGGAAAGGAATCATTGGCAAAGAATTCTAGCTTCATGAAAAGGTCAGAAAATAGAAGAGTAAATAATAAAGTACAGTGAATCTAAAGACTGAAAACTAAAAAATGTGCCATAAATGGTTTAGGAATTCTACAGTACCTCAGAGCCAAAGGTTGATGGATAAGTCTGGGAGACCTAAAGAAGGAACTTTTAAAAGAATGCCTTTTGTGCTCGCTTCGGCAGCACATATACTAAAAAAGAATGCCTTTTGTTATTGTTGATATATTTGGGCTTAAAATCATGTTTTTCTTTTTCTTTTTCTTCCTCTAGTTTTTATTTTTTATTCTTCTTTCTTGTCTTCATCTAGGTTTATTACTCTTTGTCAAAAGGTTTATTAGGTTTATTAGGTTTATTACTCTTGTCTTCATCTAGGTTTATTACTCTTTGTCAAACCATGTTTTCCCTTTATTGGTTTGAATTTTAATAAAAGATACATTTTAAAATATATTTTAATGGTGATACTAATGTTTCTTTTCCAATAATTGAGAATGAAATTGATAGTGTCAATTTGATATACAAGTTATTTGGCAATTAATTCATTTTTGTCCTATCCAAATACACTTTAAAAATTGAAGAATATGTTCAAAGTCAATTTGTCCTATACCAACTCTGGGTTATGATATATGCATGGAAAGAAATAAAAAACAACAAAAATACTAAAAATCAAACCCTTAGACTTAAGCACTCAGTCTTTTGAAGTAATAGTGAGCAGTTAAAAACCAATAATATTATAAGTTTCTAACATATGTTCATATTATCACTCTGAAATCTTCCAGATATTACTATTATTTATAAAGCCCAAAGTTAATGGATCTAGACTAGTCTTTCTATATGAACTTCTTTGAGTTAATCTCTAAATAATTTGAAACAATCAAAGTATATGACATGTTACAGTGATAATTTAGATATGAACGGTTTATTTTCTTATGTGTTTATATGGGTTTGAATAACTCCAATCTCTTTAGAGAAGTCTATAAAATAAAAATCTAATACCTTGAAAGCATTCTTAAAATCTCATTTGTTCCTGTCCTATGGTTCTAGACATGTGCCATTATTCATATTTTGTTTCTACAGGAACTGAGGTGTAGAGTAGTAAAATTGTTTGCTTACACTCTTACAACTATTAACAGAGGGAAAATGAGAGTCGAGAGTCTTATAGTCTTCCAGTAAAATATACTGATTCTCATTCTGGTGTACTTTAGATTAGAAGTCAGGATGAAAAACAAATAATCCTAGGTAAGCACTTAGGAATCTGTTTCTCCATCTCTTCAAAGTCAGAATACTATTTCATTTCTGTTCCTTCCCCAATATCAAAGGGAAAAGAGAAACACTGTTAAGTGGAAATGATTTATTTCAAAGTGAGCATTTCATAATTTTCAATCCCCTCCTGACATTTACTCACTGGTAGCTAGAGGGAACGAGTAAGACTAGAATGGGTTCTATTTTCAGATTTCTTTCTTTCTTTCTTTCTTTTAAATATTTTATTTATTTATTTGAGAGAGAGAAAGAGAACAAGCAATGGGGAGGGGCAGAGGGAGAGTGAGAGAGAGAGAAACAGATTCCCTGCTGAGCAGAGAGCCCAATTCAGAGCTCAGTCTCAGGACCTGGAGATCATGACCTGAGCGGAAGGCAGATTCTTAATCAACTGAGTCACCCAGGCATCCCTATTTTCAGATGTTTTGACACAATTCCTGTAATTTTTCTTTCAATCTCTTGAGGGGGACTTCCATAGTTATTTTCAACCATGTGCAGTTTAACACTTCAATACATTCTAATATACATGTATTTTTTTAAAAAATATTTTATTTATTTATTTGAGAGAGAGCATGAGCGGGGTGGGGAGTATGGGGGGCAGAAGGAGAGGGATAAACAGACTCCCCACTGAAGAGGGAGCCCAAAGTGAGGCGTGATCCCAGGACCCCGGGACCATGACCTGAGCTAAAGGCAGACACTTAACCAACTGAGCCACCCAGGCACCCCTAATATACATGTGTTTTTAATAAACAGTTGACTTAATATAACAAAATGAACTGAAGGGCAAGTTAATAGTCTCCTTATCTCATATATGTATTTGCAATTCCACTGGTAGATACTCAATTTTAATATATAATTTCCTTGTGGTTTTCTTGTTCTCTAATTTATAAAAATTCAATTCAACAACAACAAAAAAAGATAATGCAGTTCAAGATTTGGGGACAAGTAATTCCCAGTTTCACTAAGTTTATATACAAAACTTGAAGACAACTACTTGGACTTCAGTTCCATTCTGCATTATGGTACTCTTGGGAAACCTGCTTTCAAAATCCTGGCCCATTAGGCGTTATTTTTTATATCTGCCAACAGTTTTCATATTTGTTTTAGTCTGGAATGGACAGAGCCCAAATAGAGTTATTAATATCTTTGTGAAATGTCTTTTAAAAAATAAATGTTAAGGAGTAACAAATCGGTGAGTGTGTGCTTTCATATCTCCATGGTAAACCAGCACTTGGCACTCAACATTACCATCTCCATACTGCTGTCACTTACAGCCATTCCCACAAAGTCTATTTCAAGTATTCTTCACATATTAGCTTTGGTTATGTTGCAAGAGTGTCACTTATGGATCTAAGAAAATATATTTTTTTAAACATTTTATTTACTTATTTGACAGAGAGAGAGATCACAAGTAGGCAGAGAGGCAGGAAGAGAGAGAGGAGGAAGCAGGCTCTCCAAGGAGCAGAGAGCCTGATGTGGGGCTCGATCCCAGGACTCTGGGATCATGACCTGAGCCGAAGGCAGAGGCTTTAACCCACTGAGCCACCTAGGCGGCCCTCTAAGAAAATATTTTAAGATTAGCTCTTTCCTGGCATGGCCTGCTATAGTATTTCTCAAACTAGAACCAGACCACTGTGATCCTCAGGTATATTTTCTACAAGAATTGTTAAATTTTATATTTTCTTTTGATGAAAATCTTCAAAAAACATAAGTATATTTGGAATTGTTTGCGTGTCTACCTTATAACAAAATGTGGCAGTTTCACTTTTCATGTTTGGTTTTTTTGTTGATGGTGGGGTCATCTTAAGTGATGTTGTTTACTTATTTATTTACAGATTTTATTATAACAAAATGTGGCAATTTCACTTTTCATGTTTGGTTTTTTTGTTGATGGTGAGGTCATCTTAAGTGATGTTACTTATTTATTTATTTACAGATTTTATTTTTAAGTGACCTCCACACCCAACATGAGGCTTGAACTCACAGCTCTGAGATCAAGGGTTGTATGCTCTTCTGACAGAGCCAGGAGTGATGTTTAAATTTTAGTAGAATTATAGACTCTTCTCCTCATTGGAGTCAGTGAACGTATTCTCAAGTTCAAAGAATTCTCAAGTTTAGGATATACTGGTCTGTTTTTTTAGGTGAGGACAAAGCTATTGCTTATTGTGCAGGCCAGTACTTACTTAGAGAGAATTCTGTTAAAAAAAAAAAATATATATATATATATATACATACATATATATATGTAGATATATATATGTATGTATATATATATATATGAATGAAAAGACATTTTATTCATTTAATTAATTAATTATTTTTGGTGGGCTCCATGTCCAACATGGAGCTTGACCTCAGGACCCTGAGACCAAGAGTCACATGCTCTACCGATTGAGCCAGCTAGGTGCCCTGATAAACACTTAATCATTCTTTTTTGGAGGTGTTATCTTTTCTAAAACTTTCTCAAACAAATATTTTTTTGGAGCATGTAAAACTGCCTTGATTAAAAGTGTGGATATCCATATGCAAAGAATGAAATGAGACCCTTATCATATATCACACATAAAAATCAACTTGGAATGGATTTAAGACTTAAACATAAGACCTGGAACCTATAAAACTCCTGGAAGAAAATACAGAGGAAGAAGTTCATAACGTTGCTCTTGGTAATGATTACACAGATATGATAACAAAAGCACAGGTTACAAAAGCATAAAGTCAACACAGTGGGACCACAACAGACTGGAAAGGTTCTACACAGCAAAGGAATAATCAACAGAGTGAAAAGGCCAACCTATAGAATGGGAGAAAATATTTATAAACCATGTATATGATACAACATTAATCTCCAAAATATATGTAAGAAACCCCTACAAGTCAATAGCAACCCCCTTTCACAACCTGATTAAGAATGAAGCTAGGGGCACCTGGGTGGCTCAGTGGGTTAAGCCGCTGCCTTCAGCTCAGGTCATGATCTCCGGGTCCTGGGATCGAGTCCCGCATCGGGCTCTCTGTTCAGCAGGGAGCCTGCTTCCCTCTCTCTCTCTCTCTCTGCCTGCCTCTCTGCCTACTTGTGATCTCTGTCAAATAAATAAATAAAATTAAAAAAAAATGAGGCTAAAAACTTGAATAGATATTTCTTCAAAGAAAACATATAAATGGTCAGTAGGTATATGAAAAACATGCTCCCTGTCACTAGTCATTAGGGAAATTGAAATCAAAACCACAATAAGATTATCTGTCAGGATGGTTATTATTTAAAAAAAAAAAAAAAGGACACAGAGAAAAGGAAGCCCTTGCACATTTTTGATGGAAGTATAAATGGTGCAGCCAATATGGAAAACAGTATGGAATTTCCTCAGTAAATTAAAAAAGAGAACTATTGTACAATCCCGTAATCCTGCTTCTGGGTATTTAAAGAATTGAAATCAAGGTCTTGAAGAGATATTAACACTCCCATGTTCACCGCAGCATTATTCACAATAGCCAAGATGTGGAAACAACCTGAAATTCCATTGACAGATGAATGGATAAAGAAAATGTGGTATATACACACAATGGAATACTATTTAGACTTAAAAAAGAAGGAAATTTTATAATATGTGACAACCTGGACGCATCCTGAGGACATTATGCTAAATAAAATGAGCCAGGCATAGAAAGACAAATATACATGATTTGACTTATACAGGGTATCTGAAGTAGTCAAATTTATGGAATCAAAGAATGGAATGGTGGTTCTAGGGGCTGGGGAAATGGGGAAATGGAAATTGCTCATTAATGAGCAAAAAGTTTTAGTTAAGCAAAATAAATGAGCACTAGAGATCTGTTGAACAACATTGTACTTGTAACCAACATTAATGTATTGTGCACTTATGCATTTATGAAGAGAGCAGATACCATGTACAGTATTGTTTCTACAATAAAATAAAACTTAAAAAAATTTAAAAAATCCAAACATCCCAAATTATGAGTCTCTGTTCTCAGCTTACACTATTCCTCTCAACTTGTTATGTCTTCTTCCTTCCTTGTTATGATTATAGGCTACCTTTTAATGTTTCTAAATGACTCTAAGTAAGAGTGATCTCTCCATCACTTTGTTCCATCATCATTTTCTTAATATCCTGAATTCCATCTCTTTTAAAATCAAAGTATAGTCTAGTAACTTATTTGTCTCCCACTGTTATGGTAATGATTCATGTTACCCCTTGGGCATATATTTACGGATATTACAGCTGGAAAGAATTCATTGAATTATTTGCTGAAGATACCTTAAAGATTCTTGTTTAGTCCACTATTAAATTACTGCAACTCTCATTCAAACCCCCAAAGAATGACAGACTTACGCTAAGTCAGAGGCTAACCAGCAAGACCGCTGGTGGAGCAGAACTCTCTCAAGAAAATCCAGTTTCGGGAAATGAGGAACGAGGAGTCCACAACAGTTAACATGTATTGCCACTCTCTAATGTTGAGACAGTGAGCACAGTGTTTTTTAGGCATAATGAACCACCGGAGATAGTTAGATACTCTTATTATCTGAATCCATTCTGAATGGGATTCTAACATCTAGATCTCCTACAGTTACCAGTCAGTGCATGGACAGTTTTGCTTATAGCTATGAATGTGTAGTGGAGATAAAGTTCAGATCAGGCTTGCCTGTGAATTGCTATTTTTTTTTCCCCAGGGCTTTGTCTCCCCTTATTTTTCCAAGCCTTAGTTTAATATTCCCATGAAACTTCATCCGAATCAGTTACTGAGTAGGTAGTTCTTTTTCTTATTGCATCTATATTGGTAAGGTACAAAAAGTTCATGTCTTCAAAGCAACATCACATTGGAAGACATGATTTAAAAATTTTTTAAAATCTTTTTATTAATGTATTATTAGCCCCAGGAGTACAGGTCTGTGAATCGCCAGGTTTACACACTTCTCAGCACTTACCATAGCACATACCTTCCCCAGTGTCCATAACCAAGCACCTACTCCCTAAGAGAACATGATTTTAAAAACCTTCACACTACTTAGCTACTATTATCTTGATCCCAGGTTAATAGAGGTTATATATTAACATATATTCTTTAATTGAATTACCATCCATATTTATTCTTTTCTTAGAATAGTGGTGTTACCTTTTGCTTTAATTAATATAAAGCATCATCTCCCAAGATAGACTCTCCTGTCAATGTAATTAATATGCTTTTATTTTTTATTTATTTTTTAAAAAGATTTTATTTATTTATTTGACAGACAGAGATCACAAGTAGGCAGAGACGCAGGCAGAGAGAGAGAGGGAGAAGAAGGCTCCCAGCGCTGAGCAGAAAGCCTGATGCGGGGCTGGATCCTAGGACCCTGGGATCATGACCTGAGCCGAAGGCAGAGGCTTTAACCCACTGAGCCACCCAGGTGCCCCATATGCTTTTAAAAATTATTTTAGGGGCGCCTGGGTGGCTCAGTCATTAAGTGTCTGCCTCTGGCTGGGTCGTGATCCCAGGAACCTGGGATCCTAGGGACCTCTGCTCTGCAGCGAGCCTGCTTCTCCCTCTCCCACTCCCTGCGCTTGTGTTCCCTCTCGCCATCTCTCTCTGTCAAATAAATAAATAAATCTTTAAAAAATTATTTAGAAGAAATTTTAACAACTTTATTGAGGTACAATTGATATACATAAAACTACACATTTAATATGTACGATATGATGAGTTTGTACTTAACATCGTGATATATCACCACAATCATGGTAGACATGCCCAATACCTACCAAAGTTTCTTTGTGACACTTTGTTATGGTTTTTATAATTAATATGCTTTTAAATTTTTCTTAGAGATCACTAAGGACAAATGAAGGAGAATAAATAATTTCTTATTGTTAGTAGCCCTTATAATCTAATCTATATACTTGTCAGATATGTTCGCATTTATTTGGCTTTGTATTTTATTTGCACATGGCTATGCTATTATATACATCAATGTAAACAAATAATAAAGTGCTTAAAAACACTCTTTTAACTTAGACATATAGAGGTTTCTCTACTGAGTGTTGACTGCAGAAGAAAATTCTATTGCCTTTTATTCTTCAAATATTAAAAAATAATTTGTTTATTAAAAACAAATCGTTTTTTTTCTTGTTGACGTCTTAACAATGCTTATAATTTTTTGTCATTAAATTTCTAGTCCTTTGTTACCTATTTCTTAGAATTATTTTTCTTTTTTAAAAAAATTAATGTTTTGGAGGTGCTTGGGTGGCTCAGTTGCAGCTGCTTCTGGCTCAGGTCATGATCCCAGGGTTCTGGGATAGAGCCCCACGTTGGGCTCCCAGCTCAGTGGGAGCCTGCTTCGGCCTCTCCCTCTGCCTGCTACTCCCCCTGCTTGTGCTCTGTGTGTGTGTGTGTGTCTTAAATAAATAAAATCTTTTAAAAAAATTAATGTTTTCCATTAATAGGTAGTGCAACTAAACAACATGGGTGGAGGTAGACAGTGTAATGCTATGTGAAATGCCAGAGAGAGAGAAATTCACTCATAGGTGGAATTTAAGAAATAAAACGAATGAATGAAGTGGGAAAAAAGGGGGAGGCAAAACAAGAAACAGATTCTTACCTATAGAGAACAAACTTGATTACCAGAGGGGTGGTACATGGGAGGTGGGGGTGTAAGGACCTATCTAGCAAGGGGCTTTCATTAAAGTTAAACTGTCCCTGCTCCCCTTCCCCCAGGGGATTTACTTAAAAACAAGTCCCGGAAACCAGCTCCAGGTAACAAAGCCCAGATACAAGGGTGGGTCAGGCCAGATGGAGAGACATCCAATCAGTGAGGGGTTGCATACTGTCTCCCTAGCTACCAAGGAGTATGGGCCCCCACCCTTTGGGAGCCTTTTTGGCACCAATCCTAATCAAGGTGTAATAGTCTGGTTCAAATGTCTACTAGGGTAAATTGTAATTCAATTGGTCATCTAGCATCACTGTGGAGTTTCCTGTATGTTACAATCTCATTGGCCACCTGTGCATGGCCAGGCCCGACCGCATGGCCTTTGCCCTTAAAAGCTAGTCTGTGAAGCAGAGAAGGGTCACCCTCTCTTGTAAGAGGTGCGTCCCTGAATGTTTGGTCTGATTCTTGATGCTTGCGCAAAATAAAGCTTTGTTTGACCTTCGCTTTCTATCAGTCTCGCTCCTTTAATCACGGACCCGTTATTGGGGCATAACAGGGGGAAATAGGTGAAAGGGATTAAGAGTACACTCATCATGATGAGTACTGAATGATAGACAGAATCATTGCATTACTGTATTGTACACCTGAAGCTAATACAACACTGTTTACCATATTGGAATTAAAATTAAAAACTTAATAAAAAATAAGTAGTATAACTAGCTAATGATAAATATCCATAGGTTTTACCAAATTTTAATCCAACAAATATTTCTTAAGTTTCTACTATATGCAAGATACTTAGCTAAATACCGGGACTTATTAGTATTAGTGGGAAAAACCTGCATTTGACATCTGGGAGTTTTTGGTGACTGTAAAATTCTCCTGTGTCACATTTTGGTGGACTTGGGTTCTTCTCTTCATATTTAAAATGAAAGCAACTTGAAGATTTGTTTTTACTTTATTCTTGTCTTTTTCTTGAGTGGAACATAAGAATGTATAGTAGGTTGAATAATGGCGCCCAAAGATATCAGGTCCTACTCACTGAAACGTGTAAATGTGACCTTATTTTGAACAAGGGTCTTTGCAGATGTGATTAAGTTAATGATTTTGAGATGGGAACATTATCCTGGATTATCTATTTAGGCCCTAAATGCCACCATATTATCTCTAATAAAAGAGAGGAAAAGGGAGATCTGAACACACACACACACACATACACACACAATTCTCTTGGGGAGAAGACAATGTGAAGACAGATATAGAGATTGGAGTGATGTGGCCACAAATCAAGGAATGCCTCTAGCCACCAGAAGCTGGAAGGTAATGAGCGGGAAAGGCAAGGAATGCATTCTTGCCCAGAATGTCCAGAGGGTGTGCTGCCCTACTGACACCTTGATTCTGATTTTGGACTTTCAATCACCAGAAATATAAAAGAATAAATTTCTGTTTTTTTTTTTTAATTTTTAGAAGATTTTATTTATTTATTTGACAGAGATCACAAGTAGGCAGAAAGAAAGGCAGAGAGAGAGAGAGGGGGAAGCAGTCTCCCCGCTGAGCAGAGAGCCTGATGAGGGGCTCCATCCCAGGACCCTGAGATCATGACCTGAGATGAAGGCAGAGGCTTAACCCACTGAGCCACACAGGCACCCCTAAATTTCTGTTGTTTTAAGTCATGTAGTTTGTAGTAATTTGTTACAACAGCCATACATAACTAATACAATACGTAAATTACTTAATGGTACTGGGCAGGCTGTGGGGTAGCAGAGAAACAGCCTGTAGCTGTAGAGCTCAGACCACCTGATTTTGCCCTCTGACCCTGCCATTTTCTAGAGTTTACTTAAACTCCATGAGTTTCAATGTCTTTGTTTGTAAAAATGGACCTAGTAAAATCTCACTATGTGGTTATAGTAAGTTATTAATGTAACAATTCTTAGAACAGCACCTAGAATTGATTAAGTATTCAATAAATGCCTTTTGTCATTGTCATCGATATTACAACATGCTAGTGCTGAAAATCTGACCCGTGTGTAGAAATTGACTCTTTGCTTCTCACTCTCAAGTTGCTAAAAAATAGTAGTACAGAGTAGAGCCAGAGAACCATGCGCAAATAATCTATCAAAATGACTACCAGAGTATCCTCCTCTTTGTTGGACTACCCTTTCCATCTCTCCTTGTTAATGAAACTCTTGTGTTCAGCTAAATTAAAAAGCTAAAGGATGGACTTAATGAGTGTTAATTAAGGTGAGTCATACTTTTGCAAATGCTAAATTGCTGGCCCAGAATAATGAATTTGGAATAAACAAAATTTAAAATTATCTCCCTTCAAAAACTGGAAGCGACTCAAAGAAAGCCTGGGAACAGGTGGCAAGAGCAAAGTATGCAAAGGAAGAATATTCAGCTGAATCCTGACCCTCCAGAGGGGAGCCAGTTTAGGTGCCCCGAAGAGGGAGTGCTGCCTGAAAGACAAGGTTATTCTCCTAGTTTTATTCTCTGCTCAGGAATATTCTCTTTCGAATGATGGGTTTCTCAGCAATTTTTCATTATTTTGGAAATTACACTGCAACCTAACTCTGGATTAAATTTGAGTAACTTATTTATTTGTTTTTTAAAAATATTTTATTTAGGGGTGCCTGGGTGACTCAGAGGGTTGGGCCTCTGCCTCCGGCTTGGGTCATGATCCCAGGGTCTTGGGATCCAGTCCCGCATCAAGCTCTCTGCTCAGCAGGTAGCCTGCTTCTCTCTCTCTCTCTGCCTGCCTCTCTGCCTACTTGTGATCTCTGTCTGTCAAATAAATAAAATCTTTAAAAAAAATTATTTATTTGTTTGACAGAGAGAGAAAGAGATCACAAGTAAGGAGAGAGGTAGGCAGAGAGAGAGGGGGAAGCAGATCCCTGCTGAGGAGAGATTCCAATGTGGGACTCAATCCCAGGACCCTGAAATCATGACCTGAGCCGAAGGCAGAGGCTTAACCCACTGAGCCACCCAGACACCAAAAATTTGAGTAATTTAAATAAATGAATAATGGCAAAAGCTAAAAGTACTATGAAAACTTGTTTCTCCACATCTTCTTCCTATAATCTGTAAAAACTTTATTAAAGGACATAAATGTCTACCTGAATGTGGAGCTGTAATGAATTTATGTTTCTGGGTGAGGAGACTCACTACTGTAAATGTCAAGTCTTTTCAAAATTGTATTCAATGCAACCACAGTTAAAACTTGATAGGATTTTAAAATGGAATTTAAAAAGGTCATCCTTATATGTTCAAGGACTGTCACAAAAATTCTGAAAAATGAAAAAGAATGAGGAGGAACTGGTCCTATTAGATGTTAAATGTACCACAAGACCAGAAATTTGTCTATGTATAGACAAAGATGAATTGAGGAAAAAAAATGAGAAGTTACAGAAACACATGTACATATACGGAGATTAGGTTTGTGGTAAAGTCAGCACATAGTGGTGAACTATTTAGCAAATAGCATTAAAATACTTAGCTATAGATCTGAAACGAAATGCAAAAGTAAATTATTAACATATAATATACAATGATGAATTCTAGACAGTGTTTATATAATAAAACTAAAAAAAAAATACTGAAGAAAACAGAAAAATATTTAGAAAATTTTGGATTAGGGAAAGTTTCTACTAGGCAATGCACAAATCCCTGAAACAACAAAGGAAATAAATAAAAACTCTGGTTATTTAAAATTTTTGAAAATTTATGTCAAAGTCTTAATAACAAACAGAGAATGTATCTGTAACATTTCTGAGAAAAATGACTGTCCATTAAATATAAACTACTTCTATAAATGACTAAGAAAACCAACAACCCATCAAAAATGAATAATGAAGATTTTAAAACATAAGCGTATGTTGAAGGGATGAACATATGTCCACTAGAGAGAGAGAAAAGACTATGCATGAGAGATAGAAAGGAGATGGATGCATTCTTAAAAAAGAGACAGGTGATGGGTCCTACAAAATATAAGGACTAATCCTCATTGGATGTAATGAGTAGAAAGATGGAGAAGGTGAGCTTGGTTTCAGGTTAAGTTTGTAGAGTTGGTGGTTGTAAGATGGAGTTGCCATAACAATATAGAGTAGAGGCAAAGTTATTAGTTGAGAATAAGGAGAAAGGCAGAAAGGCAGAAAGCTTAGTGATGTGAGGAGAATCAGAGAGCAAATGTATGTGAAAAATACAGTAAGGCCTCTGATAAATTTGAGAAGCCATATAAGATTTGTGTTGAGTAATGAGTTGCCCAGATGCATATATTTCCTATTTTCAGATGCTCAAGTATAAGTAACAGAGAAGATAGAGGGTTCACTAAACTAACAATGAAAGAACATGTTCAAACGGTCTTTGTTGCAGGCTTATCAGTTAGCAGTTATCTGCTAGTCATTCAGTGTGGACACCATGTTAGGCATTAAGAAAAATAGAAAATAGAAAAAAGGACTTTCCCTTAAAGATACTAGAGTTTAAATGCGAGATAAATTAAAAAAAAAAGATTTAATTATTTGAGAGAGACCAGGAGCGCATGAGCAGGGAGAAGGACAGAAGAAGAGGGAGAGAAATCCTCCAGCAGACTTCTTGCCAATGGTGGAGTCTGATCACAGGACCCTGAGATCATGACCAGAGCTGAAGGCAAACGCTCAACTGACTGAGCCACCCAGGCTCCCTAATTTATCTTTAAAAAAAAATTAATTATTTTCATTAACATATAATGTATTATTTGCCCCAGGGGTACAGGTCTATGAATCACCAGGTTAACACACTTCACATCACTCACCATATCACATACCCTCCCCAATGTCCATAACCCAACCACCCTCTCCATACCCCCTCCCCCCAGCAACCCTAAGTTTGTTTCATGAGATTAAGAGTCTCTTATGGTTTGTCTCCCTCCCGATCCCATCTTGTTTCATTTTTTCCTTCCCTACCCCCTAAACCCCCTACTCTGCCTCTCAAATTGTGAAATACAGTATTGTATAAGTCATGGTTTTGTCAGAAAAATGGAAACATCTTTAGGTCTTTCAAGCAGGAGTGGATTTGAAAGAGGGAATTATACCACATGGGAAAGGGTGGGGCAAAAAGTCAAAGAAAGCTGTTGAGTAAGTACCATGGGGGTCAAGACTATGCTTGCCTAATTCATGATCATATCCCATTTTGGTTGGCACATAGTAGATGTTCCATAAGTATGTGTCAAACAAATGAGTGAAATAGCTTGCCATTTGAAAGAAAACAAAATAAAATTAAGCTTGAATCCCTTCCTTACAATTATGCTTAAACAAATTCTAGATGGAGTCAAGAGTTAAGTATTAATACTGATAACCTTAAAGTGTTAGAAAAAAATAGAAGATAATTTTTCCAAACATGACACCAAAGGCAGTTGTAAAAAAAAAAGTTTGATGAAACAGCCTAAGTGAAACTTAAAACCTTTTATTAGATACAAATCATAAAAAAATTAAAAGTCAGATGATTGAGAAAAAAATTTTGTTAAATATGCAGCATATAGATGACTGATAATAAAAAGGAAATTTTGGTATCCAACAAATAATAACATATGAATGTAATAATAAGGTAATAAAGGAATTTTATATAAAAAGATATAAATTCAGTGCACAAATTGAGAGATGCTCAACCTCACCAGAAATTACATAACAAAGAGATTCATTTAAAAGAAATAATATTTAGTAAGAAAGGATTAAAAGAATAATGACATTTGTTTTGGGACAGTGGGAAGGGAAATAGGTCCTCTATATCTCCTTTCTGGGAGATATAAAGTTTAAATTGTAATAATTTTTCTAGTACTTAAGCTAATTGAAATAGAACACCCTCCTCGAGCTAGGCATTTATTCTAAGCATGTATCAGAAAAAAACTACAATAAATATGTAAGGTTGTGCAGTGCTTTTAAAGAGTATGGACTCTGAAAAACAATCTGAGGGTTTTGAAGGGACGGGGGGTGGGTGGTTGGGGTACCAGGTGGTGGGTATTATAGAGGGCACGGATTGCATGGAGCACGGGGTGTGGTGTAAAAAATAATGAATACTGTTATGCTGGAAATTAAAAAAAAAAAAAAAGATTATGTAAAGTTAGAACCATTCTAAGTGATTATTGGGGGGCATATTTTAATTAAATTGTGTATACAACTGTAAAATGGAATAGTATACAACCACTACTATGTGGATTATTATTTATGCCATAGATAGGCTAAAAATAAGCTCTAGGCTGAAAAACGGTTGGCAGAAACAGTCTGTATAGTGCTATTCTGTACTGTTTAAAAAAAGTCTGCCAATTTTTGCCTAAGTTTCATCTAATTGTCTATCATCCATCCATGCGTGTACTGGTGAACATTTGGAAGAATATTTAATAAATGTTAAAAGTGATTATCTTTGGGTGCTATGTTTGTGGCTAATTGTACCATTTACATATTGAAAATATCAAGCCATCATTATAGTAAGTAGTATAACTAAATAGATAACATAATTAGATTCATAAATATTTCCACTTGAAAAGGATGCATGAGAGCACAGAGGATACAAAACTAGGCATGGTAGGAAGAGCACAAAATATATGCATGTATGAAAAATGAGACTGAAAAAATTATAGATTTGTTAATGTTTGCATTTGTTTGAACATATTAATTCTGACGTCCACTCATTACAAAATAATACCCTTGAAATTTCTCATGAGAAGGCTGACGGTTGATTTCCTCTACATTTTTGGCTTAATCACAAGTATGGCATAAGTGACTATCTCAGAACTCCCATTTAAAACAAATAAGCAAATTCATAGATATTTAAGAACCACTACAAAGAAATTCTTGACTTTTTTCAATCTATAAATCTATCCAGTTTTAGCTCAAGTCTTGGAAAAAACCCTACACATATTTTCTGTGTGTTACATGAGTAAGTTCATATCCTGGTGGACATTTGGGATGTTTCTTTTTCTGAGATTTATTCATTTATTTATATTTCTAATTTTTATTTTTTGGGAAGAGAGGGAGAGAGAGTGTGTGAGTGTGGCAGGGAGGCACAGAGAGAGAGAGGAAGAGAGAGAATCCCAAGCAGGCTCTATGCACATCGCAGAGTAGAGTCCCACAGAGGGCTCTATCTCATGACCCTGAGATCATGACCTGAGCTGAAATCAAAAGTTGGATGCTTAACCGACTAAACCACGCAGGTACCCCCATATTTTCCCTAGATTTGTAAACAAAGTTCAGCTGCCCTGAACTTAGTGGACTGAAGGCCACTTTAAGTTTCCCAATAATGTTGCCTAGTATCATACAGCTTTTCTAACCCTACTCAGAGTGGTGGGAAAAGTTGTCAAAAGTCTGCTCTCTGGAATTGATATCAGATAATGAAATAGTTGAAGAGCCGTGAACAAAAACCAAAAATTCAAATCTGACACTTAGATTGTGTGGTCTAAGGCTATTTCCTAAAATGTCCTGGTCCTTTGTTTCCTCCTTCATAAAGTGGGCATAATAATGTACTTATTTCATTAAATTATCATGAGAATTAAAAAGAAAACCATCTAAAATAGCTAGCTTACTGAGGGCCACATAAGAAGTGCTTAACAAATGTTGCTTTTATTTGATTACTTTACCAACCACATAAGCATGATTTCTGCCTGATTGGGTTCAGAACTATTCCAACTGTTGAAAAAGCAGAAAAAATAGAAAATAGAATACAATAATAATGAATTTCTGGAATATATAGAATGGATGAGAAATATATTTTCCCACCCACATGAATGAAAATAAAATGTGAATTTTTCCCAGGGGAAACCGAGAATACTTCAGTCCCACTGAGCGTGTATAAAGCTCTGGGCCACAGGCATTGAGTATCTTAACTGAAGAATGAGGAACAGTTGTATTTACCCTATATCCTCAGGTCAAAGTCCACTAGTAAATTTCTCTAAAGTGGGAATTTTGATTCCAAAGATTCCAGAATAAGTGCTTGAGCCATATTATACCATTTAAATGTCTATCTACAAATATACAAATGTGAATAGGCAATTTAAAAATAATAGTTAAGAGAGGCTCAGACTCAATAAATAGAAAAAAAATGCCCATAGGAAACACAGTTAACAGGGTTAAAAAAAAAAAACCCTAACATAAATAAAATAAGCATCTTTAAAGATTTGAAGCATATTTTGTCTGCCATAAAAGGCTACTATGAGAAAGAAGAAAGTTAATTACAACCTTTTTGATAAAAAGAAGAGAAAAGAATAGACTAGCTAAAGAGAGTAGACCACTGAAGACTGGATTTGTAAGCTGAGTGATAGCTCAGAAGGCTACACCCAGAGCTGAATGATAAAAGCCAAGGCAAAGGAGTATCCTGGAGGATAGACCCAGAGACATCATGCTTATAGGAGGAGAAGATAAGAAAGAATGGTGTGGAGAAAGTGAACAAATAATTGAAGAAATCAAATAATGACTCTGGTCTTCAGATGGGAGGGATGCCCTGCAAACTGGGTGGAAAGTAGGGATAGGGAAACAACATATCCATGCTTAGAAGCCATATGGTGAAATGTCTGGAAGCTAAAGCCAAAGACAAAATCTCATGAGCTTCAAGAAAGGAAAGGCAACTTACTTATTTAAAGAAAAAAAAAAAAGTCTAGTCACAAGCAAACAAAAAAAAAAACAAAACCCAATAAAATATATAGCTAAGCATAAACATTTACTCTCGAACTGGCACCAAAGTTTGCCCTTTAAGCTGACAGAAATGAAGAAAATTTCTAAAAAAGCAAAAATACAGTATTAAAAAGAGAACATTTAAGACAAAAACATCCAGATTATTGAAACCAAACATGAACTGGCAGTACACAGAAAAGTAAAAGCCTATTTGATTCTTTTCTAGACTGAAGTTGTCGATGCTGACTACTTCTTGTACTGATACTTACTCTTTTTAAAAAAAAATGTTTTTGTTTATTTTTATTTTAGAGAGAGAGAGAGAGAGAGAGCATGAACGAGTAAGGGGGAGGGACAGAGGGAGAGAAATCCACAAGCTGACTCAGTGGTGAGCATGTAGCCCAACATGGGGCTTGATCTCAGCTCTTGAGATGGTGACCTGAGCTGAAATTAACAGTCAGCCACTTAACCTACTCAGCCACCCAGATGCCCCACAAAGGAGGCCTTTTAAATTTCAACTCTGGTGTGCCCAAATTCATTCACTGCCGAACTCTTTTTTTAGTATATATTAAGGCAGAAAACTCCATAGAAGTCCTGCCTTGCTACGAGACTTCAGTTTCTGCCAGAGATATATAACAGTGGTCTAAAACTTAAAGGCAGGGGCACCTGTGTGGCTCAGTGGTTAAGCCTCTGCCTTCGGCTCAGGTCATGGTCTCAGGGTCCTGGGATGGAGCCCCGCATTGGGCTAATCAGTGGGGAGCCTGCTTCCCCTTCTCTGCCTGCCTCTTTGCCTACTTGTGATTTCTGTCAAATAAATAAATAAATAAATATCTTTAAAAGTAAAAAATAAAAAATAAAACTTGAAGGCATCTTAGAAACTGTAGCTTAACAAGTTTATTCAACCGTAAACTCATATACCCACAAAGATGCTTGGGGATTTGAGGTATGTGGGAAGTAGACAACTTATTCACTCTCGGACTTTTATGGACCCCAATTCTTGGGAAGATCTTTTTATGGATTTGGCAATAGCAGCTACTCCTCAGGGAGGTTGTGTCTGCTATACATCCCATTCCGGATTACTAATCTTTTTAGGCTTCTCAGACTCAGAACAAGGCAAATATGTATAAGGTTACTTGATGGGAAAGTCGTATAATTATAGGTATGTTTGTAAGACTATGAGATAGGACATTACAGTAATTAGAGGATATTTTTAAGTATTATAAAGAAAAGACACCAGTTTCATATGTTTAAAGAAAATAAAAGGCCCCTAGTTCCTCTAAAAATTCCCCAAACTGAGAAATGCTTAATGACTTGACTTTAGATTTTCAGCTACTTGATATATATCATTTACATATTAGATTCTGTGTCACCAAAAAAGCATGAAGTTTCTGTATGTTAATGTTAGGTATAGGGTATGGAAGCCAACCTGGGTATTAAATGAAAATAAAGACCAAACAAAATTATCATTATTTATTATTTTCATAGCCATAATGGGAAGTGCTTTGTAATGACCACGTTTATTATAGCTAGAGACAAACGTGTGGAATAGACCCTAGAAAGTTTCATATTAGGCTCCATAAAAATTTAATTTAAAAAATCAATGTATGTTAATAAAAATAGTCCTGAATCTGAGTAAGATGATTTAGGGTTTAATACTAGCAAGGATGCTCAAATGAGCAACTATTTTAAAAGTGTAATTCTCTGCAAAGTAATTTGTATATTTCAAATAATTTGAATACAAATCTCAATAGTCTTCTCTTTTGAGGTTTGAAACTCAGTTCTAAAATCACTTGGAAGAATGAATGGATGAAAATGTCCAAGAACATTTGAGAAAGAAAAATTCTGGGTGAAAATTTTCACTACTAATTGTTAAAACAGATGATCAAATGTCAGCAATTAATGTAGGCTAGTGACAGAAGAATAAGTTGTAGAATAGAGTCTAATATATGTAGGAATTGATACTGAGATAAATGTGGCATTTCAAGGTGGTGTGAAAGATGAGATCATTTAATGAACAAAACACTGGATACAGTATTGTCACTTGGAAAATGAAGTAATGTGGTAAGTTTAAGAAGTAAATGGAGGGGCGCCTGGGTGGCTCAGTGGGTTAAAGCCTCTGCCTTCGGCTCAGGTCATGATCCCGGGGTCCTGGGATCGAGCCCTGCGTTGGGCTCTCTGCGGGGAGCCTGCTTTCTCCCCTCTCTCTCCCTCTGCCTGCCTCTCTGCCTACTTGTGATTTCTCTCTGTCAAATAAATAAAATTAAAAAAAAAAAAGTAAATGGAGTAAAACTAAGAAGCTATAAATATAAAAGTATAAATTATTTTCCAAGCAAAATAACAAAAAGAAAAAGCTAAGGTGAAATTGAATTATTGATAGATTTTTTTTACTACATAATAAAATTTCAAAATTAAAAGGCTACATATTATTATAGCAAACATTTATTACTACATAATAAAATTTCAAAATTAAAAGGCAAAAAAACAAAAGGGTAGTATTTGCAACGTACGTGTCTGACAAAGTTTAATATCCTTAATATCATAAAAATACTTACAAATTATTAGAAGATTCATTCATTAATAGAAAAATAGGCAAAGAAGTGAAGGGCATATTTGAAAAAGAGGAGATACAGACAGCCAAAGTTCATGGGAATACATGTATACATCAGTAGTCATAAAACAAATGAAAAAATAAGACAATATTAAGGTACAACAGAAAAATATTAAGGATTTTTGAAAAAGTTATTCTTGGTGAAGTGAAATGGGAAATTCCTTTCATTGCTGATGGCACAGTAAATTGGTATAATCTCTTTGAAGGTCAATTTGGCAATATATATCAAGAATCGAATACATGTTCAAATTTCCTGATTTGTTAGTTCTACTTCAACTGATCTATCCTAAGAATATATTTTAAAATATACATAAAATGTATATACAGAGGTTTTTACTGTTAAAACCTGAATATTCCCTTAAAGATTCATTATTATCTCAGAACTATGGTGCTTAAAACCACCAGCCTTGGAGGACACACACCTGGTTTGAATTTTAAAAGCACTGTGCCCTTGCCCAAGTTATTTGACTGGCGCTGATCTGAAAGAGGGACGCAAAAATCCGTACCTCAAAAGGCTGCTCTAAGGATTAACTGACAATATATCTCAAGTGATTTGTGCAACACTTAGAATTCCCCAGTGCCAGAACTCAAGAGCTTGTACTTACTATTATAATTATTATTACATGTAGATGAAAACATGTTTTTGGATAATATTGATACCATTGAGAGATACCCAGGGTAAAACATTAAGTGGAAAAATCCAAACACAAAACTGTGACACACACATGGAAGAAATACATTAGGTGTGGTGGAATGTTATAGGACTTTATCATCTTATCTATAATTTTATATATTATTAAAGAAATGTAACCATAGTAATTTTATAGCTTAAAAAAATGCTTTTAAGGAACTTTTTGGGAATGTGTCCATATTGTATTAAATGGACTATGTTGAGTTAGACTCCAGAAAATTGCATCCAAGGGGCACCTGGCTGGCTCAGTCAGAAGAGTGTGTGACTCTGGATCTGGGGGTTGTAGTTTGGAGCCTCATGTTAGTTGTAGAGATTACTTAAAAATAAAATGTTAAAAAAAGAGAATTGCATCTAAAAGTTCTAGAAGGAAAAGTAAAATCTAAGACTTTTAATTTAGTTACATTAATTTTATAGCATGTCATTTCACCTATTCAAATGTAATGATTTATCTATTTTCTTGTTGGTTCCTTAGAATAGAATTTGATGAATATTTTGCCTACTCAGTAGAGCAATGTGGGAGTTTCTATCAAAATGCAAATGTGGACAATGAGAAAAATGTACACCATGTGAGTATGCACACAGGTAGGTCCATAGGCATCCTCCTATATTTTGTCAAACTAATCCGTGAATATCCATGGGCATGTTAGTCATATTGCATGATATTTTAGTCTTTTCTACAAAAAATTAATTACCTCCAAAGATATCCAGTATACTATAACTGAAATACCTTTTTTTTTTGTAAAGTAGGCTACACACCCAACAGGGGACTTGAACTCATGACCTGGGTGATCAAGAGTTGAATTCTCTACTGACTGAGCTAGCCAGGCACCACTGACATACTTCTTGAAAGAATAAAGGCATTTTCATAGTTTTTTTATTTTCATCAATTTAAGATACATATATATGTATAAATTATAATATATAAGCATATATTATAATTCATATATAAATATGATGTATATAACATATATTAAATATAAAATTATATATAAATATATTATAATTTATACATATATAAATGTGTGTATATATATATACAATAAACTATTATTCAGCCATCAAAAAGAATGAAATCTTGTCATTTGCAATGATGTAAATGGAAGTAGAAGGTATTAAGCTAAGCAAAATAAGTCAGTCAAAGACAAATATCAGATCATTTCTCTCATATGTAGAATTTAAGGAAAAAACAGAAGAATGTTGGGGAAGGAAAGGAAAATAAAATAAGATGAAAACACAGAGGAGGCAAACCATAAGAGACTTTAACCTGTAGAAAACAAACTGAGGGTTGCTGGAGGAGAGGTAGGTGGAGTGATGGGGTAATTGGCTGATGGACATGAAGAAGTGCACTTGATTGTAATGAGCACTGGGTGTTGTATGTAACTGATGGGTCACTAAATTCTACCCCTGAAACTAATAATACAGTATATATTAAATTAAATTTGAATAAAAAAGAAAAAAAGAACGATGTCAACACTTGCTCACATGCATGTCAAGATGGGTACTTTCTTCTATCACAGTGTATCCATCATCATTGAGATTGTCTGATATCAACACATAAGAAACAAAGGAAAAATATACACTCTGCATCCTCAGATCTTTAAATTGGTTATTATGCAAAAAAATAGGTATCTAAATAAAGTGGTCTCTCACATACCTACATCAGTTAGGATAAATCATGTTATGTAGTGTTAACAAACATTCTTCAATAACTCAATGACTTAAAATCATGGAAGTACATTTATTTTGCCCCTGCTACATGTCTGATGAGGATCAGTGGAAGTCATTTAGTCATTAGTCATTTAGACCCCTGGGTTACTGGGGGCTTCCACTCTGCCAGGACAAGGGAAGAAATAAAGTACCGAGCACCAGCAATGACATACTTCCACATATAATGACGTAAATCACTTTGTTCAAATTCATTGGCCAAAGCAAGTCACATTGCCATGGTGTCAAGGAAGCGTAATTCTCTTGTGAGACCAAAGGAGAGAGGTATGCTATGTTGCTAAAAAGTTAGTAATGTCTAGCACACATGCCCAGAAATATTAAAACATCCATTCTAAAGTGAATTCTAATCTACAGAATCACATTAGGAGAATTTATTGGAAGGAAGCAATAGATTGCTTTTGATGGAAGTGCTAAAACTGACTTTACTGTGGCAATCATTTCACAATCTATGTGTATCCAGTCCTCACATTTTATGCCCCCAACTTGTACGATGCAATAGGTTAATCATACCTTAATAAAAGTGGGGGAGGAAAACTCCTCAGACTTTAAAATGAAGATTTATTTTGTGATGTGGCTAATCAATTGTGACTATCACATCCCACAGTTAAGAAAAACATTAGTTTTTTTAATTGTAAAAATTCATGTCATCTATTTTTCAGGAAGAGGGTTCTCAAATACTAAGTTTAAGCAGCAAGGGAAAAAGGAATAATTTGCAGGACAGAGAAGACAGCAATTTTTCTTTCCACTTTTTACACTTCCTTCTGGTGAGTTTCATGTTTGTGTCCGAGCTCTTTGAAACCAGGAGATGGAGCCATGTAGCTTAAGACATTCTAGCACCCCAGTTCTCTGGGTATTTCTGAGCAAACTCTTCTCACTATGCCAGAAGTAGTATTTAATTTGCAAACTTGCAAGGAGAAAAGAAGTTTATGCCAATGTCTCATTCTCTTTATAAGTAGATTATAATAGATCTAAAAGAAATATAGCTGGAGCATTATGTAATCATAATGTATTATTATTCCTAATGGAATTATGTCTTGAGAATAGTTTATTTTTTCACAAATACTCTTAGCCATCTCATGCTTATTTTATTCTGCTTGGTTCCACAGAGCTTGTGTATCAGTCTATGTGAAGGAGAAAGATCCTCTGATTACATCATGACAAAATGTGATCATTGAATCAAGCCTTAAATGAATGGTGGGTATCTTACATGCTGACTCGAGCCAGGCATGCAGAGCCAGGCATGATGAGGAGCAGGGTGGGAACCGTGGCAAACAACATATATGCCTGTGTGGTGACAGCTGTTTCTTGTGTCTCACTGGTGTAACTACAGAGATATGGAAAACCCATATTGTCAGACTTTGTTCGTGCTAAAGAAAAAGTAAAACCCTCAATTTTTATGTAAAATCTCCAGGTATTTACAATTTTAAGCTATTTTTAAACACTTACAGAAACTCTCCAGGCTAAACAAATACCATGAGACTACTGGTTTATGACTTGAATAGTTTAGAGACAATTTTACATCTGTTATCTCATCAAATCCTAATAAGAATACATGAACTACTTCTTTAAATTGCTATAATTATGGGTAATGAGACTGAGTACAATCAAGTAACTGACTCCAAGTCACAGCATTAGTATGTATATCTGATTCTGGCTCCATGTAGTATTCTTTCCACTTTTTAGACTTTTTTTTAGAAGATGTTTTCTGAAGATTGAAATGGACATGGGATCAGACATCTGGCTATCTCTGCCCTGGTCCTGGTCATAGTTTCTGTGTTTCCGTGTGACTTTGAATTCGACCTGTCAGATGAAGGGCACTTCTAGATCTCTTAACTTCTATGGCCACTTCTAATTCTGAAACCTCATCATTCCCAGCCAATAACCATCATATATGATATATATGTAAATGTATATATATATGTATATGTATATGTATATGTATATGCATATGTATATGTACATATAATCCCACAAGATAATAAAACCATATAGGCTCAAATCACTAGATTACATTATGGCTGTGATAATCTGGGCACAATGATTAATCAGCAGATACAGGGAACCATTCTTGCCCATGCTAGTTACATTTTTGATATTCTCTTCCTTTTCTCCACACAATCTAAAAAGATACCAGATCTGAGACCCTGAACGAATTAATACAGTCTCTACTTTCACACTAAGAATTATGAAATTCATCTTTTATTTCTTCCTAGATACATTTTCATAATGTTTAGCTATAAAATTCAAAGGTTAAAGTAGAGATAAAGGGGCAAGAAGGCAATTCTTGCCTGGAATTCTTGCCTGGAGTTCTTTTATAATTATATGCTCTAATTTATGACTCATACACTTTCAATGAGTTTCTCTACTCTTTAATGAAATGAGTGCCATTAAATCAGTCTAAGTACTATTAGCTCTTTACGGTGTTTTCAAATATAAATGCCTACTTATACTGCCTTTTGGGAAAATCCTTTGCATATTAGTTTTTAAGTAGGTCAGGAGACTTAGGAGTCACAATTCTCTTGAACTCTTTGATTTAAAAAATATATATATTTTATTTATTTATTTGAGAGGGAGAAAATGAGAGAGAGAGTGCATGGGATGGTGGAGGGCTGAACAGGGAGCCCAATAAAGGACTCAATCCCGGGACTCTAGGATCATGACCAAAGCAGAAGGCAGTTGCTTATCCAACTGAGTCACCAAGGCACCCCTCTTGAGCTCTTGAACTAAGGATTTTCTCTGTTATGTAGATCATACAGGAGGTGTTGCTACATTTTTTTCTCTTAAGCTACCTTGTAGGTTACCCTCATACCTTAAGGACTCGATAAAGGTCCATACCATACAGAAGTAAGCTTTGGAGTAACTAGAGAAAGCACATTTCATTAGGATCCAGGGTATCACAATTGTCCAGTATGGGCTCTGAACTTGGTGTATATTGTCCCATCAGCTCCCTCAACAACCAGGTGACATAGATATCAGTATTCCAGATTCAGAAGGTTACCTAACTTTCCCAAGATTGCATGGTTAATTAGTGATGGAACTTGAACCAGAACTGAAGACAGGTTCAAAGCTCTGAGAGATCTGTACATTTGGTTGTAGGCACATGGTTTCATTTCCTGTCTATCTTTTTTCCTCCATTTTTGAAGAGTTATTTGGGTGCCATCATGAATGGAAATTAAATGTAATGAAAAAGAAGGGCTCTGAAATCTTTATAACTAATCAGTGGTCTTTTGAATATACTTTGGGTAGATATTTAGAACATAATGCTATTAATTCATTGAAACTAATTATTCAAGTTGGATACATGTATGTATTGATACATACATCTATCAGGTAATATCTATTAGGATGATCCATAGAAGTTATGATAGATTAAATTACTGGCTCCAATAATTTCACCTTTCTCTGTATCCAGTCCTTGTCAATGGCCTCTAAATGGGTACAATATACAGCCCTGCCCCTTGGCTTTGAGTTTGGCCATATGACTTGCTTTGGCCAAGGGAATGGGGAAGAAATTACAGTGTTCCAATTCTACTAGGATTTGAGAGATTCCCCATGTTTCTGATTCTCCTCTTATACTTTTGCTATTGCCATGAGGAAAAAGAAGCCCCAAATAACCCACTGGTCCAAGAAGGATGGGAGACATGTGTATCATAGCCACCTCTGTGGCCTTACAGACCAGTGGTGAGAAATACAGCCTCTGAAGACATTGCAGTCTGAAGCAGGGCCTCATAGGCAAGCCCAACCTGAATCAGCTGACCCCCAGCCAACCCTCAGTTCTGTGAAAATAAATGCTTGCTGTTATATTCCACTGAGATTGTATGAGATTTTTTTATGCAATGATTGTAGCAATACTAGATGGATATAACAGCCAAGGTCATCTACCTTCCAATTCTGTTATACCATTAATCACCATATATAAGCTGTTCCTAACATCTAGCAGCTTCTTTTCAATATTTTAAAATCCATTCCAACTTATTATTAATATGGAATAAGTATTAACAAAATAAAAGATAATAGAGGAGAAAAGCAATTAATTGGTAACTCAATCTTTAAATTTCAGCTTAAATATCACTTCTTCAAAGGGACCCTTCCTGACCCTCCAGATTATATTGGGTACCTCTTGTTAGATTCTCTCACATAGAAATCAACCCTTACATCTGTATCTTTGGGGTAAATATCCAGGAGTGCAATTGCTGGGTCATAAGTTATCTCTATTGTTAACTTTTTTTTTTTTAAGATTTTATCTATTTATTTGACAGAGATTACAAGTAGGCAGAGAGGCAGGCAGAGAGACAGAGGGGAAGAGGGATCCCTGCCGAGCAGAGAGCCCAATGCAGGGCTCGATCCCAGAACCCTGGGATCATGTCCTGAGCGGAAGGCAGAGGCTTTAACCCACTGAGATATCCAGGAGCCCCTATTTTTAACTTTTTGAGGAACTCCCACACTCTTTTCCAAAGTGGCTGCACCAACTTGCATTCCCACCAAAATCATGGAACACTACATCAAAAACTAATGATCATACTGTATGGTGACTAACATAATAATAATCATAAAAAAAGAAACTTGACCAACTAAACTTAAAAAAAATCAGCCTCTTTCCTTTATAACTTGTTCCTATTAGTAATTATATGATTGATTTTTATTTCTGAAATAATATTTACCACCCTCACTGGACTGGATTTCAGAAGGTGAGACCATCCATATCTTTCTTATTTACCACTCTAGCTTAGCATCAAGCCTAATATTTGGCCAAGAGTAGACATTCAAGATATACTTGTTAAATAAATAAAAAGAAAGAGTTTGAGGATCTGATTATTAGTGCAGCATGTTTGATGTTGTTCATCTGCTTAAGATCTGTTATATAGCAGTTCTCTCACAGATTTTTTTTTCTCTGTCACCATCTCTGCAAGGGTAGAAATAAAACAGGCTTTATATGACAGCTATAAAACTCACATGTTCTTTCTTTACGAAGAATGTCTTCAACTGCAATTTGCCCCTTGCCAATTATGGTGGGTTCTCCACATCACACAATGTGATAGCTCCTTTGAGGTTTCCTGTTATCACTGTACAGGTTTCCTACTAATGTTAGAACCCAGGTCATATGCAGATCTGTTCATCTATGAGTACAGATGGAGCATATCATTTCAATAGGATTCAGGATGGGTCAGTGGAGAAAAATTCACCTTGGGAGTAGGAAAATGAAGGATACGTGTTTGAATCTCAATTCTACAATGTTCTAGTTATGTTGTTAACCTGAAAAACTAGGATGATAACATCTACTCCATAAAGTGGTTGTGAGAGGTGGAATTAATTGAAAAAAATGCTTTGTAAGCTGCGTAGCGTTATATAAATATCAATAATTCCAATATCTTTGGCAATTCGATAAAATACATGCAGAATACATTGCATTAAACATTAAAGTTGTTCATAACCACTGCTAGAAATGCACCCTGCTGTGGTTTCTGGCTCAACTGAATGTTATAGAGTTTAGTTCCTGCAATGAATCACTGCAGTGGGCCATGTGATATTTTTCTTAACTGTTTCTAAATTGGGGGATTGCTAGCATCTACATCCACTGAAGGAATTCTCAAAAGTTAGAGTGGGGATAATTTTTAGTTTAGGAAATATGGTGACCAAAGGTCACTGGTCATAATACAGTGCCTGAACTATATTCTAAACATTTCATTGTTAAACCATTTCATCTCACAGAATCCATGAATCATGTTTTCTCGTTATTAATAGCTTGTCAAATTGACAGAAAGCTATGTTAGTCACTTTCAGAATTCAGAAGTCTTATGAAGAACAGGTGGGTTTACACGTTGACTCTAAATCAGCTTAGGAAAATTGATGAAATAGATCTTTATGTCAAATACAGAGGTCTTCTATAGCATAAACCGTTGATTCAGGTTGGTAATCCACACTCCACTGAGAAAAACATTGTGTCTAAAATTCCTGACTGGTTTTATAATCTTTGAAACCAGTATGAAGTTTATATTTAAATTCCTCCAGGTCTCATTCAAAAGATTTTGAAGCAAGTATTTCTCACTGTTTTACGAAGGGCATGTTTACCATTATGATTACTTGCAAAAGTAGCAAAGTGTTTTATTCAGAGCAACCAAGTCACATAATATCCTCATTTCTCCATTTTGTTGCCACTTAAAATTATAATGGCTGCATGAATATTAAAGTGAAACAACTAATATGGCCTGCAATGTGGAGAAGAGCTTATATGCGTGGACTACCTCAAACAGCTTAATTAAGTTCCTTACATAACAAAGCACACTGAGCTGAATTTTGCATGTGGGGGATAAGGGTTCAAGTACCCTAGACATTTTGAATCTTTCTACTTGCTTCAGTGTGTTAAAGTATCTATAGTCTTCTTACAGCAGTTAATGAAATGAGTTGATTTATACATCTCTGTAATATAAGAAAATGCAGATCAGATTATGCTTCAGTATAAATGTTAGTATTCAAGAGCAAACTCCGTCTTTTGTACTTTGGTGAGACGCCATCATGAACAATAACCTTCATAAACTCCCAACATGGTGCCTGGAAAGAAGTAGGTGCTTGCTAAATGTTAGTGTTTTCCCATTATCCATTTTCTCCTGCTTTTTGAGAACAGACTCACATAGTTTTTTTGGTTTGGGATTGTTTAGTTATTAAGTCATTTAGTCATTAAGTTGAATCATCACCAAAGTTCATTTTCTTCTTCATAATATCTGTATGGAATTGAGGCTGAAAATTTGCTTTGTTTCATAGACACCTTATGGTCTCTTCTGAGATGATTTTGTTTTCATTTTCTACTTCTGATACTTGTGGCATGGGCTGAGTTTATAGTCTTCCACCACACTGAAGACATGCAAATATGAAAAATCTAAATGAAACTAGGTAACTACATATAAAATTAAAAAGTACTTATGAATATATTTAACCTTTAAATTCCACTTTAATCTCTTTTTACTTCAATTATAAAATTGAATGTTGAATTTTTTTTAGGTTTACACTATGATTTAGGTTTTATGATACTTCAGTGTAATATTTCCTTATTAAAAATAGAACGGGGGGGAGGAGTCAAGATGGCGGAGAAGTAGCAGGCTGAGACTACTTCAGCTAGCAGGAGGTCAGCTAGATAGCTTATCTAAAGATTGCAAACACCTACGAATCCATTGGCAGATCGAAGAGAAGAAGAACAGCAATTCTGGAAACAGAAAAACAACCACTTTCTGAAAGGTAGGACTGGTGGAGAAGTGAATCCAAAGCAATGGGAAGATAGACTCCGGGGGGAGGGGCCGGCTCCTGGCAAGCGGCGGAGCAACGGAGCACAAAATCAGGGCTTTTAAAAGTCTGTTCCACTGAGGGACATCGCTCCACAGGCTAAACCGGGGTGAAGCCCACATGGGGTCAGCGTGACCTCAGGTCCCGCAGGGACACAGAAGGATTGGGGGTGTCTGAGTGTCGCAGAGCTTGCGGGTATTGGAACGGGAAAACCGGCTACAGAGACAGAGCCGACAGTAAGATCACAGCTCGGGGTAACCTTGAACCAGCCGCAGGCTCGGTGAGCTCGGCGCGGCCGGAGGTCAGGCAGATGGGAGTAACTGGGCGCTGTTCTCTGAAGGAGCACTGAGGAGTGGGGTCCCGGGCTCTCGGCTCCTCCGGGCTGGAGACCAGGAGGCCGCCATTTGTATTCCCGTCCTCCGGAACTCTACGGAAAGCGCTCAGGGAACAAAAGCTCCTGAAAGCAAACCCGAGCGGATTACTCAGCCTGGCCCCGGGTAAGGGCGGTGCAATTCCGCCTGGGGCAAAGACACTTGAGAATCACTACACCAGGCCCCTCCCCCAGAAGATCAACAAGAAATCCAGCCAAGACCAAGTTCACCTACCAAGGAGTACGGTTTCAATACCAAGGAGAGCAACAGAATTCCAGAGGAGGAGAAAGCAAAGTACAGAACTCATGGCTTTCTCCCTGTGATTTGATTTAGTCTTGCAGTTAATTTAATTTTTTCTTTTTCACTTTTTTTTTTCTCGCCTTCTGGTAAAATTTTTTTTAAACTTTTACCCTTTTCTTTTTTAACGTTTTTAAATAGTTTATCTAATATATATATTTTTTCTTTTTTATATTTTTCTTTATTCGTTTTCTTTATTTTTAATTATTTTCTTTTCTCTTTTTTTCTCTTTTTTTTCCTTTTTTTTATTTCTTCCTTCTTGAACCTCTTTTTATCCCCTTTCTCCCCCCTCACGATTTGGGATCTCTTCTGATTTGGTTAAAGCATATTTTCCTGGGTTTTTGCCACCCTTTTAGTATTTTACTTGCTCCTTCATATACTCTTATCTGGACAAAATGACAAGATGGAAAAACTCACCACAAAAAAAAGAACAAGAGGCAGTACCGAAGACTAGGGACATAATCAATACAGACATTGGTAATATGTCAGATCTAGAGTTCAGAATGACAATTCTCAAGGTTCTAGCCGGCCTCCAAAAAGGCATGGAAGATATTAGAGAAACCCTCTCGGGACATAGGAAAGCCCTTTCTGGAGGAATAAAAGAACTAAAATCTAACCAGGTTGAAATAAAAAAAGCTATTAATGAGGTGCAATCAAAAATGGAGGCTCTCACTGCTAGGATAAATGAGGCAGAAGAAAGAATTAGTGATATAGAAGACCAAATGACAGAGAATAAAGAAGCTGAGCGAAAGAGGGACAAACAGCTACTGGACCACGAGGGGAGAATTCGAGAGATAAGTGACACCATAAGACGAAACAACATTAGAATAATTGGGATTCCAGAAGAAGAAGAAAGAGAGAGGGGAGCAGAAGGTATACTGGAGAGAATTCTTGGGGAGAATTTCCCCAACATGGCAAAGGGAACGAGCATCAAAATTCAGGAGGTTCAGAGAATGCCCCTCAAAATCAATAAGAATAGGCCCACACCCCGTCACCTAATAGTAAAATTTACAAGTCTCAGTGACAAAGAGAAAATCCTGAAAGCAGCCCGGGAAAAGAAGTCTGTAACATACAATGGTAAAAATATTAGATTGGCAGCTGACTTATCCACAGAGACCTGGCAGACCAGAAAGAGCTGGCATGATATTTTCAGAGCACTAAATGAGAAAAACATGCAGCCAAGAATACTATATCCAGCTAGGCTATCATTGAAAATAGAAGGAGAGATTAAAAGCTTCCAGGACAAACAAAAACTGAAAGAATTTGCAAACACCAAACCAGCTCTACAGGAAATATTGAAAGGGGTCCTCTAAGCAAAGAGAGAGCCTACAAGTGGTAGATCAGAAAGGAACAGAGACCATATACAGTAACAGTCACCTTACAGGCAATACAATGGCACTAAATTCATATCTCTCAATAGTTACCCTGAATGTTAATGGGCTAAATGCCCCTTTCAAAAGACACAGGGTATCAGAATGGATAAAAAAACAAAACCCATCTATATGTTGCCTCCAAGAAACTCATTTTAAGCCCGAAGACACCTCCAGATTTAAAGTGAGGGGGTGGAAAAGAATTTACCATGCTAATGGACATCAGAAGAAAGCAGGAGTGGTAATCCTTATATCAGATCCATTAGATTTTAAGCCAAAGACTATAATAAGAGATGAGGAAGGACACTATATCATACTCAAAGGGTCTGTCCAACAAGAAGATCTAACAATTTTAAATATCTATGCCCCCAACGTGGGAGCAGCCAACTATATAAACCAATTAATAACAAAATCAAAGAAACACATCAACAATAATACAACAATAGTAGGGGACTTTAACAGTCCCCTCACTGAAATGGACAGATCATCCAAGCAAAAGATCAGCAAGGAAATAAAGGCCTTAAAGGACACACTGGACCAGATGGACATCACAGATATATTCAGAACATTTCATCCCAAAGCAACAGAATACACATTCTTCTCTAGTGCACATGGAACATTCTCCAGAATACATCACATCCTCGGTCCTAAATCAGGACTCAACCGGTATCAAAAGATTGGGATCATTCCCTGCATATTTTCAGACCACAATGCTCTAAAGCTAGAACTCAACCACAAAAGGAAGTTTGGAAAGAACCCAAATACATGGAGACTAAACAGCATCCTTCTAAAGAATGAATGGGTCAACCAGGAAAGTAAAGAAGAATTGAAAAAAATCATGGAAACAAATGATAATGAAAATACAATGGTTCAAAATCTGTGGGACACAACAAAGGCAGTCCTGAGAGGAAAATATATAGCGGTACAAGCATTTCTCAAGAAACAAGAAAGGTCTCAGGTACACAACCTAACCCTACACCTAAAGGAGCTGGAGAAAGAACAAGAAAGAAAACCTAAGCTCAGCAGGAGAAGAGAAATCATAAAGATGAGAGCAGAAATCAATGAAATAGAAACCAAAAAAACAATAGAACAAATCAACGAAACTAGGAGCTGGTTCTTTGAAAGAATTAATAAAATTGATTAACCCCTGGCCTGACTTATCAAAAAGAAAAGAGAAAGGACCCAAATAAATAAAATCATGAATGAAAGAGGAGAGATCACAACTAACACCAAAGAAATAAAAACTATTATAAGAACATACTATGAGCAACTCTACGCCAATAAATTTGACAATCTGGAAGAAATGGATGCATTCCTAGAAACATATAAACTACCACAACTGAACCAAGAAGAAATAGAAAACCTGAACAGACCCATAACCAGTAAGGAGATTGAAACAGTCATTAAAAATCTCCAAACAAACAAAAGCCCAGGGCCAGACGGCTTCCCGGGGGAATTCTACCAAACATTTAAAGAAGAACTAATTCCTATTCTCCTGAAACTGTTTCAAAAAATAGAAATGGAAGGAAAACTTCCAAACTCATTTTATGAGGCCAGCATCACCTTGATCCCAAAACCAGACAAGGATCCCATCAAAAAAGAGAGCTATAGACCAATATCCTTGATGAACACAGATGCGAAAATTCTCACCAAAATACTAGCCAATAGGATTCAACAGTACATTAAAAGGATTATTCACCACGACCAAGTGGGATTTATTGCAGAGCTGCAAGTTTGGTTCAACATCCGCAAATCAGTCAATGTGATACAACACATCAATAAAAGAAAGAGCAAGAACCATATGATACTCTCAATAGATGCTGAAAAAGCATTTGACAAAGTACACCATCCCTTCCTGATCAAAACTCTTCAAAGTGTAGGGATAGAGGGCACATACCTCAATATCATCAAAGCCATGTATGAAAAACCCACCGCAAATATCATTCTCAATGGAGAAAAACTGAAAGCTTTTCCACTAAGATCAGGAACACGGCAGGGATGTCCATTATCACCACTGCTATTCAACATAGTACTAGAGGTCCTAGCCTCAGCAATCAGACAACAAAAGGAAATTACAGGCATCCAAATTGGCAAAGAAGAAGTCAAATTATCACTCTTCGCAGACGATATGTTACTATATGTGGAAAACCCAAAAGACTCCACTCCAAAACTGCTAGAACTTATACAGGAATTCAGTAAAGTGTCAGGATATAAAATCAATGCACAGAAATCAGTTGCATTTCTCTACACCAACAACAAGACAGAAGAAAGAGAAATTAAGGAGTCAATCCCATTTACAATTGCACCCCAAACCATAAGATACCTAGGAATAAACCTAACCAAAGAGGCACAGAATCTATACTTAGAAAACTATAAAGTACTCATGAAAGAAATTGAGGAAGACACAAAGAAATGGAAAAATGTTCCATGCTCCTGGATTGGAAGAATAAATATTGTGAAAATGTCTATGCTACCTAAAGCAATCTACACATTTAATGCAATTCCTATCAAAGTACCATCCATCTTTTTCAAAGAAATGCAACAAATAATTCTAAAATTTATATGGAACCAGAAAAGACCTCGAATAGCCAAAGGGATATTTTAAAAGAAAGCCAAAGTTGGTGGCATCACAATTCCAGACTTCAAGCTCTATTACAAAGCTGTCATCATCAAGGCAGCATGGTACTGGCACAAAAACAGACACATAGATCAATGGAACAGAATAGAGAGCCCAGAAATAGACCCTCAACTCTATGGTCAACTAATCTTCGACAAAGCAGGAAAGAATGTCCAGTGGAAAAAAGACAGCCTCTTCAATAAATGGTGCTGGAAAAATTGGACAGCCACATGCAGAAAAATGAAATTGGACCATTTCCTTACACCACACACAAAAATAGACTCAAAATGGATGAAGGACCTCAATGTGCGAAAGGAATCTATCAAAATCCTTGAGGAGAACACAGGCAGCAACCTGTTCAACCTCAGCCGCAGCAACATCTTCCTAGGAACATCGCCAAAGGCAAGGGAAGCAAGGGCAAAAATGAACTATTGGGATTTCATCAAGATCAAAAGCTTTTGCACAGCAAAGGAAACAGTGAACAAAACCAAAAGACAACTGACAGAATGGGAGAAGATATTTGCAAACGACATATCAGATAAAGGACTAGTGTCCAAAATCTATAAAGAATTTAGCAAACTCAACACCCAAAGAACAAATAATCCAATCAAGAAATGGGCAGAGGACATGAACAGACATTTCTGCAAAGAAGACATCCAGATGGCCAACAGACACATGAAAAAATGCTCCATATCACTCGGCATCAGGGAAATACAAATCAAAACCACAATGAGATATCACCTCACACCAGTCAGAATGGCTAAAATCAACAAGTCAGGAAATGACAGATGCTGGCGAGGATGCGGAGAAAGGGGAACCCTCCTACACTGTTGGTGGGAATGCAAGCTGGTGCAGCCACTCTGGAAAACAGCATGGAGGTTCCTCAAAATGTTGAAAATAGAACTGCCCTATGACCCAGCAATTGCACTACTGGGTATTTACTCTAAAGATACAAACATAGTGATCCAAAGGAGCACGTGCCTCCGAATGTTTATAGCAGCAATGTCCACAATAGCCAAACTATGGAAAGAACCTAGATGTCCATCAACAGATGAATGCATCGAGAAGATGTGGTATATATACACAATAGAATACTATGCAGCCATCAAAAGAAATGAAATCTTGCCATTTGCGATAACATGGATGGAACTAGAGTGTATCATGCTTAGCGAAATAAGTCAAGCAGAGAAAGACAACTATCATATGATCTCCCTGATAGAGGAAGTGGTGATGCAACATGGGGGCTTAATTGGGTAGAAGAAGAATCAATGAAACAAGATGGAATTGGGAGGGATACAAACCATAAGTGACTCTTAATCTCACAAAAGAAACTGAGGGTTGCTGGGGGGAGAGGGTTTGGGAGAAGGGGGTCGGATTATGGACATTTGGGAGGGTATGTGCTTTGGTGAGTGCTGTGAAGTGTGTAAACCTGGTGATTCACAGACCTGTACCCCTGGGGATAAAAATATATGTTTATAAAAAATAAAAAATTAAAAAAAATAGAACCAATAATTTTAAAAACTAGAGTGAGGATGACTGAAATTAAGTTAATTAATTTAATATAGTTTAAATGTGGATGGTGAAATTGGTCCTGAAATTTGTGTCTTACTGTGTAATTCCCTGAGTAATCCATGAAGATAAAATTATTCCTTTTTTTTTTTTTTTTAAGATTTTTTTTTTTTATTTATTTATTTTACAGAGAGAAATCACAAGTAGATGGAGAGGCAGGCAGAGAGAGAGAGAGAGAGGGAAGCAGACTCCCTGCTGAGCAGAGAGCCCGATGCGGGGCTCGATCCCAGGACCCTGAGATCATGACCTGAGCCGAAGGCAGCGGCTTAACCCACTGAGCCACCCAGGCGCCCCAAAATTATTCCTTTTTTAAAATAAGATTTCATTTTTAAGTAATTGCTATACTGAATGTGGGGCTTGAATTTACAACCCTGAGATTAAGAGTCACATGCTCTAGCAACTGAGCCAGCCAGGTGCCCCAAGATAAAATTATTCTGTGTGACAGCGCCCAACTTTTACCTAAAACAGCATGTGGTCTAGGGCTGCTGAGCAGATTGGAAAAAAACTACGTAACTGCACATTATTTAACATTTAAAATCTCAGAGGGGTCAAAAATCCTGCCATCGCTCTAATTAGTTGACTTTTGTATTCTCACATGATTGTTTTACATTTTCTCCTCTCTCCTCAAATCTCTTGCATGATTTCTTCTCTCTCTCTCTCTCGGCTGATGAGTTCATCTCTTGCTTCACTGAGAAGTAATCAGATGAAAAATTACATCATCTTTCCAATGGCAAATATATGAACCTACAGTGAAAAATTGTCCCCACTCTTATCTAAGCTTTCATCGGACACTTGGTTCCCATCATTTTCACCCGTATGAAATAAATGCTCCCCCTTCATTTTCTCCCTTTCTTCTCTCCCATTCTCATGTCTTTCCCCATATCTCCACTCTCCTGTTTAGCAAAACTTCTCAAAATGTGGTCTTCCTTTGTTGCCCTTTTTGTGACATTTTGTAATATTTTGCTTCCTATTTTCTTCTCAACCGAATCCCATTTGGATTTCATCCTCACCATTTCACTGAAATGATTACTGACTGCCTGGTAAACATTTCCATTTGTTCAGCTAGTAGTAGCTCAAAGTTAAAACACCAAACTATAACCCTTTATTTCCCTCAGGGGAAAAATGTTCCTTCAGTGCTGCTTTGAGTTTTTATTTTATTTTGATTTTAAATTGAGGTATGATTTATAAATAGTAAAATTTACAAATATATTCATTAAATAATTTGATGTTTACCTACACATAGATCTTTGTAAACTTCCATTAGTACAAGATACAGAATGCTGTCATCAACCCAGAAGGTTCCTGCAAACCGTATTTCCTGTCAATACTCTAACATACTCACTCTGTTGTGACTTCCATCATGGTCGGTTAGCCTAGTTCCAAAGATCATATGAATAGAAGCATACAACATGTAACTCTTTGTGTGTTTCTCCAGTAATATTTTTGAGACTTATCAGTAGTTCTTAATTCTGCATAGTATCAGTTGCACGAATATACACAGTTTATTCCTTTTCCTCTTGATGGACATTTTTCTGTCATTAATTTCTGATCTTTAATTTCTGATCTTTAATATTTTTTCCCTCTATCTTCTTTGTGTATTTTTTTTAGCTTCTTAAGATCAAAGCTTTTGTCACAGATTACACACTTTTTTTTTTTTACTAATATGTACATTTAAAAGTAGAAGTTTTCTCTAAATTCCTGGTTTAGCTGTGTCTCAAATTTTGATATGCTATATTTTTATGCTTTAGTTAAAAATATTTTCTGATTTTCATTGTGATTTTCAATTTGACTTATGGATTACTTAGAATGTGTTACTTAGTTTTAAAATATTTTGGGATCTCCTGTTCTCCTTTCAGTATTAATTTCTAGCTTAATTGTTTTTTGTGATCAGAGAGCATACTCTGTATGATTTTAGTCCCGTGAAATTTACTGAGAATTCTTTATGGCCCAGCATATTGTCTATTTTTGTTAATGTCCCATGTTCATTTGAGAATAATGTGTATTCTGAAGTAGGATATCATGGTGTACAATGTCAGTTAAGTACAGGTGATAAATAATGTTGTTCAATTGTATATACCTTTTCTTATTTTCTGTTGGCTTTTTCTATAAATTATAGAATAACTTGTATTAAAATCTCCAACTTTAATTATAGATTTATCTCTTTTTCCTCTTGGTTCTATCAGTGTTTGCTTCATATACTTTAATTCATATTTTTATGTAATACACAGAGGATTTTATGTCTTTCTTTCTTTTTCTAAAAAGATTTTGTGTATTTATTTGACAGAGAGAGAGATCACAAGTAGGCAGAGAGGCAGAGGCAGAGGGGGAAGCAGGCTCCCCGCTGAGCAGAGAGCCCGATGTGGGGCTTGATCCCAGGACCCTGAGACCATGACCTGAGCTGAAGGCAGAGGCTTAACCCATTTAGCCACTCAGGCACCCCGGATTTTATGTCTTTCTGATTAATTGGACCATTTATATATATGAAATGCCCATCTTCATCTCTGATAAAAGTCTTTGATCTCATGTCTCATATGATTGATGTATTTCTGCATCGGTCTTTTTATGGTTAGTGTTTGGATGATGTAGCTTTTACTAATCTTTTATTTTCATCTACTTGTATTACTATGTTTAGAATCTGTCTCTTGATATGGCAAGTAAAAAGATCTTAAAAAAAAATCCCATCTGATGAGACCTCTTTTAATTGCAGTATTTAATCTATTTATGTGATTACTGATATGGATTTAAGTTAAATAATTTGTTGTTTATATATTTGCCCCATCTACTCTTTGTTCTTTTATTCCTTTTTTCTTCTTTCTTTTGAAATAATCAACATTTTTTCCTCATTCTACTTTAGTTTCTCTTTTACCTTTCAGCTGTAGCTCTTTGCATTACTGTTTTTTTTGTGGTCATTGTAAAGCTGTACTGTCCAATATAGTAGTCACTGGGAACATGGGGTCATTTCAAATTTAAATTTGCATGAACAAAAGCAAGTAAGTGTAAAAAGTCAGTTTTCATTTGTGGGCGGTTACATAAGGATCATAAACTCCTGCGATGGGATATATAAGAGATACCAGTTGCAAGAAAAATCCTGCTACTCACATGAGTTTGGTGTCAGTTTCTACAAAACCAGAAGGGGGTAAAATCCATCCTCACCTTTTCCAGTTTTCCTTTCTGTTCTTCCTCTCCTAGTTTTCTATGTGAACTCTTCTACATGTCACAAATGTTGAATCTCTCAGGGTTTGGTCCTATGCCTCCTTCTCTCCTTGATTACTATTCCTTGAATATTCTTATTTACCCCACAGGAAGACTGTATTTGCCCAGAGCCTGTTGGCCCAGAGTTTACTGTCCACTGGACAGTCAACTGAATGTCACCCTATCAGTACATTCCTAAATAAAAGAATCAGTTTCTCGGTGCTTCTTTTTTTGTATTTTCAATCTTGGATTGGATTGGTGGCATCAACTTTCTTTCTTTTTTTTTTCTTAAAGATTTTATGTATTTCTTTGACAGACTGAGATCACAAGTAGGCAGAAAGGCAGGCAGAGAGAGAGAAGGAAGCAGACTCCCTTCTGAGCAGAGAGCCCAACATAGGGCTCGATCCCAGGATCATGACCTGAGCCAAAGGCAAAGGCTTTAACCCACTGAGCCACCCAAGTGCCCCAGCATCAACTTTTCTTGATCTCACTCCAATATTCAATAATTCACTAAGTCTCATAAATTAAATTTCTGAACTATTTTTTAAATGCTGTATCATGTCTGGTGCTCCTAATCTCTTATCAGGCTATGAAACAACCTCTTAAATAAAAGGCCTCTGAAGCTTTAGGAACTTTCTCCCAAAGTGCATTTTAAAAATACATTTCCTCTAGAGTTGTGTTTTAGAAGTCAAATATGATCACGTTGTTTTTCCATGTAAACAAATAAATAACCAAGAAAACCATTCACTTCTCATTTTCTATAGAATATCAGTACTACTGCCATTACCACACTTTTCTTTCTTTTTTGTTTTAAAAAGATTTTATTTATTTATTTGAGAGAGAGAGAAAGAGAGAGAACAAATGAGCAGTGAGGAGGAGCAGAGGCAGAGGGAGAGAGAGAAGCAGACTCCCAGCTCAGCAGAGAGCCTGACGTGCATCCCTTTCCCAGGACCCTGGGATCATGACCTGAGCTGAAGGCAGAGGCTTAACTGACTTAACCACCTAGGAGCCCCACCGAAATTTTCACCACTAATTTTTCTTCGCCTACTTACATACTGTAATTACCACTACCAGCTATTGCTACTAGTGCTATTATTTCTATTTTTTAAAAGATTTTATTATTTATTTGTCAGAGAGAGAGAGAGAAAGAGCACAAGCAGGGAGGAGGGTTAGAGGGAGAAGCAGACTCCCCTGCTGAGTAAGGAGCGTAAAGCAGGACTCTATCCCAGGAGCCTGGGATCAAGATCCAAGCTGACGGCTGGTGCTTAACCAACTGAGCCACCCAAGTGTCCCATTACTGTCATTTCCAACTAATGTTTACTGAGCTGTGTTATGTGCCAGGCAATAGGCATTTTATATAATATTGGTTAAAAACACTGCCTTTGGGTTAGACAGATCTATATTTTAATCATACTGTAGCTACTTATTAAAAAATTATTTAATATCAGTTTCCTCAATGGTAAAATATGGATAATCACAAGATCTACATACTATAATATTATGATAATTGAATGAGATATCCATGTAAAGCACAATAGTTGTACATAGTACTCAATAAATTGAAGTTACAGATATACTAATCATATTATCTCTCATTTCTAGCTCAATCCTGAGTTTTTTCTTTAAAGGTTTTTATTTATTTGAGAGAGCAAGAGCTGGCATGAGTGGGGGGAGGGGCCGAGGGAGAAGCAGACTCCCCAAGGAGCAGGGAACCTGATGTGGGGCTTATAATTTCCAGGACTTGTAAGTAATGAGACCTGACCTCTCAAAACTTCTTGATGGTTATTGCTGTAGGCCTCTTGCAATCATAGTAAGAACCACAAGGGTTGTCTAGACAGCCCTGGTTCTGGAAAGGCTAAGACCAGCACAAAACAATCAATGATTGAAATACATGTATTTAAAGGCATTTGATGTTGAAAGAAGAAAAGAGAATTGTGAAGAGAAGTATTTCATCACTCCCTAACGTTTCCTTTGTGAAGTCTTCCGCTGGGCTGAGCTGTTCAGTGACCATCTTGGGATCATCAACACAGTTGAACAGCACCAGTGTAACAGCACCAGGGTTACACAGGACTATTTTGGTCTTTGTTTAGAAGTGATTACCTGGATGACTCAGGAAGTTGGGATAAACTTCCTGGGTTGACCTTACTGTACATTTTATTACATTTTCCAGCTGATTGCATTAGTTGCTGGGAAGCCAGTTGTAGAGGGCCCAGCTAACCTGGACTGCTTGTACCACATGCCCTTCAAGTAATTAGGGTCTAAAAGCTTCCAGGATATGTGTTTTGTTTGTTTTGCCTAGGCAGCCACTGAAGTGTTTTCCAGCCTGGCCAACAGAAACATGCAAAAGAGGACCTTGGGCCACGGGATAGAGGACAATTTTAAGCAATGAAAAAAGAAAAATGTGTCAAAGGAAAAGCTATAAAGCCATCATCCTGAAAATAAGCACCTGAGACAGCAGACCATACAACTGAGGACAACTCAGTATTATGAAACCAAAATGCATAAAGACAAACCACATGAAGGAAATTCAAGAGAAATTAAAATAAACAACACAAATATTAAAAAAAACCAACAACCTGAATTGCCAGAAGTGGCAAAACAAGAGCAATTTAGTGGGAACAGTTTGTGCAAATGAGCTTGTACCCCAGCACTGTGGTATACAAAAAGAAATTCAGAAATGTTATTACCTGCCCCTCCTCCCTTACTGCTACTCTCTTAGGACAATTATTAGACAAACTGAAAAAGAAGGGATTGACCTTTTATTTATTTTTTTTAGAGGGGGAGACAATTGGGGGACAGGCAGAGGGCAAGAGAATCTGAAGCAGGCTCCAGGCCCCGCACTCGGTCTCAGGATCCTGAGATCATGACCTAAGCCAAAATCAAGAGTTGGACACTTACCCAGCTGAGTCACTCAGGTGCCCTGAAGGCACTGACATTTTAAAATCCTTACTCTGTGGCAGGCAGTTTACTTAAAATATCTCATTGTATCTTCCCCCAAATTTATGAGACACATATTATTATTGTCATTGTTGAGGGTGCTCAAATAATGTGTCTAAGGTCCCATGGTACTGCGGCACAGCCAGGGTTAATTGAAACCTAAATCTGACCTCAAATTTTATCCATTCATCTCACTGTGCTGTCTTCCAGAATAAGCTCATTATAGGAACATCTCTCCTATGACTTGGTGCCACTAAATTGAATCCAAAGACAGAGTGACGGGTTGTTCCTAAGTAGTAATATGGTTATGTGGGCTGTTATAGAATCTTTTCTTTTTTCTCAAAGAATATTTTAAAATTGAGGGAAGTATCATGCACACTGTAACAACACTCATAGGCTCCCAGAACTAGCAGCTATTAGTTATCATATTTGATGTACATCATTTTTTTCTACCAAACAGTACAGATCTTTCTGTCCCTCTTCCACTCTCACACTCCCTCATCTAGTTCCATTTATAGAAAAAGTTTAATTTTGGCGAGTGATGGATGGCCATTTGTTGGCTAGGGGCCCTGCTCTCCTTTTCAGAATTCAGAGCTGTCTCTGGAAATCACTGTCTGGCCAGTGGCTCCACGTCTTCTAGTAAGCTATGGCCTCGTGACTATTTCTCACCAATGGAATGGTGGGAAGTCACTGCCCGCCTAAATTTTTAAGAAGCAGATATGTTCCCTCTACATCTTTTTCCCCTTTTGTTGGCTGGAGGCAGAGGACAAGGTTGTAGAAGATCTTGAGAATTTAATTTTGTTTTGGATGTTACAGTTGAAAGACAGAAGGGATCCGAATCCCTGAATCACTTCATGAAGGAATAGTATATGATGATGAGGAAAATTTACATTACAATGTTATATGAGCAAGAAATAAATTAGGTTAAACCATTGTAATTTTAGAATTATTTTGTTATAATACCCCAGTTAATCATCTGATTAATTAATTAATTAATTAATTATTAATTAATGAGTGATTAATTTCACATCTTATTTTTGTAGATATATTGCTCTATTTTAATGTTATACCTATATTTCCTTAATTACACTAATCCAATATTTAATTTTCTATAGATATATTACCTTAATTAATTATTCCAAGTATTTTTCTAATTAACTTTCTATTGAATTACCTTAATAGTACAGTTTTTATTTTTTTGTAGTTATTTATCAATAAAATTGTTTTTAGAGACACCTGGCTGACATGTTCACTGGAGCATGCAAATCTTGACCTCCGGCTTGTAAATTCAAGCCCCACGGTGGGTGTAGAGATTATTTAAAATAAAATCTTTTTTTTTTCAAGATTTTATTTATTTATTAGAGAGAGAGGACAACCAATGGAATGGAGCAGAGGGAGAGGAAGAAGCAGGCTCCCCATTGAGCAAGGAGCCTGATGTGGGACTTGATCCCAGGATCCTGGGATCGTGACCTGAGCCGAAGGCAGACACTTAACTGACTGAGACATCCAGGCATCCCTTAAAAATAAAATCCGAAAAAAAAAGAAAAGAAAGATAGCTCTTATTTGTGTCATTTAAGAGAAACTATATGAAAAATATAATGTAAACATTGATATGTGAATTATTTTTCCACAGAAAAGTAGGTTTTTGTAATTTTTTCATGTTGAATGTATTTATAATACTATATGTAATACAATATATGTTATGTATATTTATCTAATTAAAAATGGATTTTTCTTTGGTGCCTGGGTGGCTCTGTGGGTTAAGCCACTGCCTTCGGCTCAGGTCATGATCTCAGGGTCCTGGGATCGAGTCCCGCATCGGGCTCTCTGCTCAGCAGGGAGCCTGCTTCCCTCTCTCTCTCTCTGCCTGCCTCTCCATGTACTTGTGATTTCTCTCTGTCAAATAAGTAAACAAAATCTTTAAAAAAAATAGATTTTTCTTAACTACTATATAAAATTCTTTTATTAAGTCATACTACTTATCTCTTCACTTCTGATGAGCATTTAGGTTGTCTTCTCTTTTTTCCTTCTGTTTTGCTATTATGCACACTGCTGCAATGAATATCTTTCTTCAATTTTCTTGAGCATGAATGCAAGAATCACTCTAGGATATATGCTTTTACTTGGAATTGCATTTTAATGTTTTATGAGATATTGCCAAATTGCTCTCCAAAATGATTGTTCCAATTTCTATTTCTTTTTTTTTTAATTTTTAAAAAAATATTTATTTATTTATTTTTGAGAGAGAGAGAGAGAGAGAACATGAGCAGGGGAGGGGCAAAGGGAGAGAGAGATAAGCAGACTCACCACTGAGCATGGAGCCTGGACTCAGGGCTCTGTCTTATGACCCTGAGATCATGACCTGAACCAAAACCAAGAGTCAGCTGCTTAACCAACTCAGTCCCGCAGGCACCTCCCAATTTCTATTTCTACAGTAACATATAGTATTCCCATTTCCCTGCATCCTTACCAACACTTCAGAGTTCTTGACAATTTGATAAGAAATGATATCCTGTTGTTTGAATTTTCATTTCCGAATGGGTGAGCATTTTGTCTGGCTCTTTGGGTTTCCTCTTATGATTATTACCTGTTCATATTTTGTTCATTGTCTGTGGTGTTTTTTTTCTTTTTCTAAGTTTTTAAAAAATAATCTGTATATGAACTTGATTATCTCTTCGATGTCTCTTACTTTTGACTTTGATTGTATGTCTTTGTTGAACATACATTTTAATTTTGATGCAAAATTTATGAAATGATTTTTACTATTTTTCTTTATTTTTTGCATAAGACAGTCTTCTTTATCATCAGTTTTACAAATTTATTTCTACATTTTTTCCCAATATTTAAACTTCTATATTTCACATATAGCTCTTTAAAATTTATTTTATTTAAAATTTTTTTAAATTTTGTTTTATCAGTGTTCCAAGACTCATTGTTTATGCACCATACCCAGTGCTCCATGCAATATGTGACCTCCTTAATACCCACCACCAGGCTCATCTAACCCCCACCTCGCCATCCCCCAAAACCCTCTGTTTGTTTCTCAGATCCATAGTCTCTCATGGTTCATTTCCCCCCGCCTATTTCCCCCAACTCACTCCTCCTCTCCATCTTCCAATGTTCTCCATGTATTCCTTATGCTCCACAAGTAAGTGAGACCATATGATAACTGACTTTCTCTGCTTGACTTATTTCACTCAGCATAATCTCCTCCAGTCCCGTCCATGTTGATACAAAAGTTGGGTGATGTAATATTAAGTGATTTATTAGTTGCATATAATACTCAATGCTCATCACATCACATGCCCTCCTTAATTCTCATCATCTAGTTCACATGTAGATCTTAATCTAGCTTGGGTTTATCAAGATAGAGATCTAATTTTATTTTTTTTTTCATGTAGAAAATCATCATTCCCAATATCATAGATTGAAGAGTCTACCTTTTATCTCTGATTTGTAATAGTGTCCTTACCCCTTTCTAGCTGTGTGATTTGGGCAATTACTTGATGTCTCCATAATGGGAATAATAATAATAGTAATTATTATTATTATTATTATTACATATTTTCATGATATATTAGTCCAACTAAGAGCTGGTCCCTTCAAGAGCCAGCCACTTTAAACTTACCCTCATTTGAGATAGAGGAACCACATTTTTTTATTAGTTTTTTTTTTTTTAATTTATTTGGCAGAGATCACAAGTAGGCAGAGGGGCAGGCAGAGAGAGAGGAGGAAGCAGGCTCCTTGCTGAGCGGAGAGCCCCATGCAGGGCTCGTCCCAGGACCTTGGCATCATGACCTGAGCTGACGGCAGAGGCTTTAATCCACTGAGCCACCCAGGGTTGATATGGATGATATACATAAACTATATAACTGTCTGTTGTGTACAGAAACACTATAAACATGATAATTTCTCTGAAGAAATAACATTGACTAAGTATTCTTTAGTATGAATGAAACTGACAGTTGAGGTAATGCCAAAATGTCCAGGCTTTCACTTTCAGAAATGTAAAGAGATGTCAGCAATTAATTCTGAGTTTGACACAGTAATGGGAATTATAGATGGAGGGGAAGACATGAGGCTTATGATGACATAAGGACAATGAGCAATGGAAAAAGTAATAGACACTAATCAAAAGAAATGAAAGTTAAAGAATATAAAACTGGAAGTAACCAAGGGCCAGAGGTAAATTGTTGCATCTCAGACATAGTAAGGGCAGAGAGAAGATTTGAATTCAGGTCTTCTGATTTCAAAATCTGAGCTCCAACTATACTAGATCCCCTCCTGTATATGGAATGTGAAAAACACATATAGTATCAGGAGTTAGATTTGAATTCTGCCATGTCAGTAATAGATCCGTGACTTTGCCTAGTTTCATTCTCACTAAATTGGGAACACTAATAGCTGCCTTCTGTGGTTGCTGGGAGAATGGAGAGAATGCTGGTGATGCCTCTGACATGTCCAGGTGCCTAATTAATGCAGCTTCCTTCTTGAGAAATCATGTAGTTTTTATGATTAGGAATTAAATTAAGCCATCCTCAGCTTCTTTGTTGTACAAATTATTTCTACAGAGAAGCAAGACTTACTTATCTCAGTACTTTTTTGAAGATAAAAAATGGCAGCAAAATAAAGGATGACTTTGTGATTTGGAAGCAGAAACAGTGGCCTTATTCTGAGCACATGTGAGCACCACACAAGCATATGCATATACTCTCATCTGGTGTCCTAGATGTTGCCACTCTAATTCAATCCCAGGGTTCTGTCTCCGCATTAAAACTTGCTCCTAGATTTAAAAAAATGCCAAGCCTGGGCTGATTCAAATTTCGTAAGTATCAAAGATTCTAGAATGGGGTTCTTTGTTTCTCCATGTTTGACAGACAGCTGCACCTTCTGGTGCAGTGCCAGCTGTTTCCCTGAGACATGATGGTCCAGGTTGGAGAAAGTGGATTTGTCCCTATTGGGTATCTGGTCACCAGGACTCTGGCAAAGTGGATATTGTCACCATCAATGACCCCTTCATTGATCTCCATTACATGGTCTATGCCATGGTTCCAGTTCCACCCATGGCAAATTCAACAGCACGGTCAAGGCTGAGAATAGAAAACTTGTCATTAGTGGAAAGTGCATCTTCATTTTCCAGGAGCAAGATCCTGCCAGCATAATGGGATGATGCTGGTGCTGAGTATGTTGTGGAGTCCAGGGTCCTTCTCACCATGGAGAAGGCTGGGGTTCATTTGAGCAGTGGGGCCAAGATGAACATCATCTCTGCCCCTTCTGTTGATACCCCCATGTTTGTGATAGGTGAGAACCATGAGAAGCAGGACTGTACCACCAACTGCTTGGCCCCTCTGGCCAAGGTCATCCATGACGACTTTGGTATTGTGGAGGGACTCATGACCACAGTCCATGCCATCAATGCCACCCGGAAGACTGTGGACAGCCCTTCCAGGAAGCTGTGGTGTGATGGCCAAGGGGCTGCTGACAACACATCGCTGCTTCTTCTGACCTGCCAAGGTTATAGGAAAGGAATCCCTGAGCTGAATGGGAAGCTCACTGACATGGCCTTCCATATCCCCACCCTCAATGTGTCCACTGTGGATCTGATCTGCCACCTGGAAAAAGCTGCCAAATACAATGACATTAAGAAGGCGGTGAAGCAGGCAACACAGGGCCCCCTCAAGGACATCCTGGGCTGGTGAAGAACAGATTGTCTCCTGTACCTTTAACACCCATCTTTGACACTGGGACTAGCATTGCTCTCAGTGACCATTTTGTTAAACTCATTTCTTGGTATGACAATGAATTTGGTTATAGCACTGGAGGGTGAACCTTATGGCCCACATGGCCTCCAAGGAGTAAGAGCCCTCTGGACCACCAGTCCCTGATGAGAGCCATGGGTAGGGAGAGGCCCTCAGCTGCTGGGAAGTCCTTGCTCAATTCATCCCCCAACACACTGAGAATATCCCAACTTTGACAGTTTCCATCTCAGACCCCCTGAAAAGGGGGAGTGGCTTGGGGAGCCCTATCTTCTCATATACCATCAATAAAGCATACTGTACCCAGTCCAAAAAAAGATTCTATAATTGTAAGAAAATGTCATGACATTATGATAGATTATAATGTTTATGGCATAAATTAATTATAGGTACTAGTGAGTAGGTGAGGAAAGTATTTGAGAGGAAGAGAAGGCTCTTGCCCTCAAACCACTGGAAATGTGATTTTTAAATTCCTTTTTGGGCAAGAGTGAATTTGGAGTGATTGACCTGACATAGGTCATAGGGAGCCTCAACTACACCTCAAGATGCAGGGTGATCCCAGGAACAGGACTTGGAGTATAAAGCCAGGAATAAAGTCTTTGTATTGTATTCCTGTGAGGATGCTAGGCCGGGAGACAGAACCCTCATGTGAGGAGTGGGATAGAGACTGAATACTGAAGAAAAGAACAAGAAGGTTCATGAAGGGAAGAGGTAGAACAGGTAATATAACCTGAGTCTCTGGTGTGTGTCCACCATGAAGGGTCTCGGTTGCTTAAGGCACGTGCCATCTCCGGGTGAGGTGCCTTCTGCACATGTTGCTATCATATGGAATGAAGACCCCATGTTAGAGAACACAGAGCACATCATTTCACTGCTAAGAACGTGTAAAATGGAATAACAGAATGTCAACAAACTTCTCCTAGAACAGTAAATAAGTGCAACTGTCCAAACAGTGATAATGAGATATTTATGGATGCTGAAGTAAAAAACAATCCACAGCCTGTTTCGCTGTCACGGATATATTTTTTCCAGGGATATTTTTAGTGGGTTAGTCACACCCCATTTTCACATATGAGTCGTAGTTTTGGGGTCCAGCATGTGGCATTTCACAGCTGAGAGGATTTTTTTGGACATTTATTATTTATTTATTTAAAGATTTTATTTATTTATTTGAGAATGAGAGAGTGAGAGAGGAGTATATGAGATGGGGAAGGGGCAGAAGGAGAAGTAGACCCCCGCACTGAGCAGGCAGCCCGATGTGGGACTCGATTCCGGGACTCAGTCCTGGACTCCAGGATCACCACCTGGGCCAAAGGCAGTTGCTCAACCAACAGAGCCACTCAGGCATCCAAGAAACTTTTAGACATTTATTGGTTACATTATATCACTTTGTAACCACAGCTTTTTCAATGGAAACCCAGCTTATTCATATTCAGTGGACATTTTTCTTTTTTATTCAGGAGCTCTCTGAATTGAAAGTAGGACTTTGTCTGCATTTATGTGTGTGACGCAGGCAGGCATGATCTTCATCTCAATATGTATTTTCAATATATTTCATGTGACTAGTTAAAGAGGCAGGAAGGAGTTAAACAGTAGAAGCCTGAAGCCGAGCAGTGGGGAGGTGGGCAGGGATGGTAAAGTGTCATCAGAAAGTGTCATTGTTTCCGTTTACGTTGCATTTCCATTTTCCAATAAGGCACCAAAATGGATATTGCTTTTTTTTTTTTTTTAAGATTTTTATTTATTTATTTGACAAAAAGAGACAGTGAGAGAGGCAACACAAGCAGGGGGCGTGGGAGAGGGAGAAGCAGGCTTCCTGCTAAGCGAGGAGCCTGATGTGGGGCTGGAACCCAGGACCTCTGGATATTGCTTTTCTCTAAAAGGTTTAGACTATAACTTTACTCAACAATCAGGTGCATGCAGAAGATTTAAATCTTCAGTAGGAGAAATTTTGACAAGAGTTGATAGAAAATAAGCACCCTTAAAAACACAACAGAAGGGGCGCCTGGCTGACTCAGTTTTTAAGTGTCTGCCCTTGGTTCAGGTAATGATTCCAGCGTCCTCGGATCAAGCCCCACATCAGATTCCCTGCTCAGCGGGAACCCACATCGGGTTTCCTTCTCCCTCTCCCACTCCCCCTGCTTGTGTTCCCCCTGTCTCTGTCTCTCTCTCTCTGTCAAATAAATAAATCTTTTAAGAAAAATACACAATGGAAGAAGGTTGTTCTTAATGTGGAAGCTGAGCACGTACATCATTAGAGACACAAAGCAAGGACCCTGTTGTCACCATGCAGGCACAAGATGAAACACAGTCAAGAGAAATCAGCAGGATGTGGATTATACAAGAAGAAAGAGAGTAGAGACTGCCTCAGAACAGACACTGAGCTTTTACCTGTGACTCACTCTATAGTATTCACAGCAGTGAATGTATTAAACTAAGTAGCTGTTTAGGAAAAGTGTATATATTACTCATTACATAGCATGAACCTAGTCGTCCTCAACTGATCTGTTACTTTCATAAAAAAAACAAGAAAGCAAGCCCCCAGCCCAGACTGGGAAACAAGTATTATGTTAGGATATGTTTCCAGATTGAATATTAATAACCACCCATGTGCCCTATCACCAAGTCCAGACATGGCTTTCTGATAGCCCTGAGTAACACCTTCTACATGTTAGCAAGTAAGAAGTAAAGCATCATAATATTTTATGTCACTTTAAACTTATACATGAATGTTAATTCCTGATCTTTTGACATAAAGCCCAAGCCTCTTCTTAGGTTAGGGCCCTCTACTTAGGTTATAACAAGCACAAGGAGTTGAACTTAGCTTTAGTGACTATTATTAGGAATTCTTTGGGCCATCTTGATTTCTGCATCTTAAAAAAGTTATAAGATTACTGGAAAGAGTTGAGAAAATGGCAACTGCAATGATCTCTCTGATTCAAGACCATGTGCATAAAGGGGCTATAAAATAACGACTGGCTTTAAATATTAGGGTCTTTGGGCTATAGAATTGAAGCACCAAGAAAGACTACAAAATAGGAATGAAGCCAAAAATAATGATGAAAGGAAAAGAAAGCTTATCAAGCACTGATTAAAAGAACAAGACCCAGCCATATCGTCTATGAGCAATGTGTGTGTAATATAAAACATAGGCTGAAAGAAAATTGAGTAGATAAAGGAAATATACCATGCAAACAGTCAGTATAGGAAAGTTGGTCACTATATTAATATCAGATAAGGTAAACGTTTAGACAAAAAATATTAACAGATAAAAAGGCATATTGGAGTCAATTCATCATGAAGACATAAAAATCATAAATGTGGGGATGCCTGGGTGGCTCAGTCAGTTAGGCGGCTGCCTTCAGCTCAGGTCATGATCTTGGAACCCTGGGATCGAGTCCCACATTGGGCACCTTGCTCGGCGGGGAGACTGCTTCTCTCTCTGCCTCTGTCTGCTTGTGCTCTCTCTTCTCTGACAAATAAATAAATAAATTATTTAAAAAATCATAACTGTGTAAGTACCTGATAAAGCACCTAATAAATACATGGAACAAAAAAGGACCCAACTGAAGAGACATAGATCCACAAACCCACAATCATAGTTGGAGATTGCAAAATCTCTCTTTTATGAATGACAGAACAATTTCACAGACAATCAGTAAAGACATAGGATTTCTGAACACACTATGACCTAATTAATATAGAACATGACAGCCCAAAGTGGCACAATATACATTATTTCCAAGTACAGATATTACATAAACCAAGACATTATTTGATGGGCTATAAAATAAGTCTCAATAAAATTAAAAATACTAAAATCATACCAACTATGTTCCCTGGCCATAATGGATTTATATTAGAAATCAAAACCAAAAAGATGTCAAGAGAAAATGCCAAACATTTGGAAAGTAAGTAATATATTTCTAAACAACTCATGGGTCAAGAAAAATTACAGAGGGAATCAGAAAATATTTTTAACTGGATGGTAAAGAAAATTCAACACATCAAAATTTGTATAATGAAACTTAAAATAGAGTTTAGAAGAAAACCTGTAACTTTAAATGCTTCTAATAGAAAAGAAGAAAGTTTTAAAAACAACTATTGAAGATTTCACCTTACGAATCTGGAAAAAGTAGGGTGCCTGGGTGGCCCAGTCTTTAAGTGGCTGCTTTCAGCTCAGGTCATGATTTTGGTGTCCTGTGATTTAACCCCCCACGGGCTCCCTGCTCGGTGGGAAGCCTGCTTCTCCCTCTCTCACTCCCTCTGCTTGTGTTTCTGCTCTCTCTGTGTCTTACTCTGTCAAATAAGTAAATAAAATGTTAAAAAAAAAAAAAGAATCTGGAAAAAGTAAATTCAAAGGTGGTGGAAAGAAGGTAACAGTAAAAATAAGAATGAAAATAAATGGAATAGACAACTGACAAGCAACAGAGAAAATTAACATAGTAAAAAATAGTTTCTTTCAATGAGTAACAAAATTGATAAACCTCTAACTAGACTAATCAAGGAAAAAGATAGTAGAAATTACCAGTAACAGGAATGAAAGAGTGTTATCCTCTAGAGGTCTAACTGATATTAGAAGATTAATAAAGAAATACTATAGTTTATACTATTTTATTATTTTATATATTTTATTATTATAACTTTTTGCCAACAAATTTGGTAACCTGGATGAATAAACAAATTACTTGAAAACTAATTTACTGAATCAAGATGCATTAGAAAATTTAATAGCTCCCTCCTAATTGAAGTAATAATTAGTCACCATATACATGGATGAAAAGATTTTTGTTTTTGTATTGTGTGTATATGCATGTATGTATATAAATTGCTATTTTGAAGTCCAATAACCTCACATGTGATAAAAAGTCTTCCATTTTTTTTTATTTTTAAAGATTTTATTTATTTGAGAGACAGAGTGCACATGTGTGTGCACACAAGGCAGGGAGGTGCAGAAGGAGAGGGAGCCCTGAGGCCTGGACATGTGGCTTCCATTCCAGGACCAGGAGATCAAGACCTGAGCGGAAGGCAGATGCTTAACTGACTAAGCCACCCAGGCACTCCCAGTCTTCCTTCAAAATACAAATGTAAATCTCTGGATGTTGGTCCTAGTTAGATGAATATTTTTTTAGATGAATATCATATACGGCCTGATAAACAAACAATGGGAAGGATTCTCGCCACTTGCTGACACTAATTAAAAATCTTACGGTGTAATTAAGATGTGAAAATGTTCCATCTGTTAAATTTAACACTTTACCCAATAACCTTTGCTATTCTATTTTAAAGTTCAATTCTCAGTTGATAAGGAATTTTTATTCTTCTTACTAACATAATAACTGAGCTCTATTTTTGCATGTACGAATGAGCAAAAAACAACCCCCACACTAAAAAAATAACAAAAAATAAAAACATGGAAATTCAGCTCTAGTTGCTGCAGTCTACACAAAGAAAAGATTCTACCTGATTCCGTTTTTCTAAAATTTTTCTTAGGGGTCAGTGTCAGTAAACGGTAACCCAGAAAAGAAATTGATCGGTGAATAGTAAATTTCAAAATCTTATGTTCTTTTTTGCTAACTAGATCTATCTCAACGGATATTTGTAGTCGTTCACGGAGAAGTTTAAAAAGAAGCCAGAGAGATGAAAATATACCAGGGAGTGTGAAGGGTAAAAAAACTACTCAGTTCTGTTCAAAGATCTTCATATTCAATGCATTCCAGAGAGCCTGAAAACCATACAAATCATGTTTTACCTTATTTTCTGGTAATGCAACCAAAGAATGTTGAGTTCCCCCTTTTTTGACTCTAAATGGAAAGAAAATGTGGCTGTTCCTATCAGACCTCAGGGTCCTCCTTAAGTCTAAACACAGCTCTGGCCACCTCTGTGGCAGGTCCTGTATTCTATCACTTGGCGGGTGTTCTCAGAATGGAGGTGCTTGTTGTTATCACTCTTATTCTGGGAGTAACTGCATAAAAAATATGCGGCACCAAAAAAGCCTCACTGAAGAGCCACACGGGAGTATTTACGAAGTCCCACTGTTCACACAGCACGGCTGGACTGCAGGCAGGTCAGGAATGCAAAGAAGCAGAAATACACAGTAATGTGTAAATCAAATTATGCAGTTGGGAAATCTGCTAAAATCCCAGAATATTGTGAATAATAACAACGATTGTAATAACTTAGCATTTGTTTAGGAAATCAAGGATATTGAATCATCTGGAATGAAAATATGTTTGTCAGACCAAATTGTTCAGGAAGTAGGCTAGGTTTTGATGGGAAAAAGGAAGAGCTGGTGGAGGGGGCAGGCGGAAGAAGGAAGCAAAGGCACAGCAGGATATTGGTGCCCCACTGACTGGAGTCCCTAAGGGTACTGTTTGAGCCCAGGCCAGTCTCTTTGCCACCTCTTTCCTCTGTGGTACAAGCCCCAGGGAAGAAACGTATGTACTGCCTACGTCAAAAATAATGAAAAAACTTGAAAGACACTTTTAAAATACACATACAGTCTCTGTTTAGTTTCTAAAAGTTTCTCTTCAAGTGAAACATGAATTTTGAACTCTTTCCTAGTCTATGGGGAAAAAATCATTATTCTAATACATAACCACCTCCGAGTATTGAATGTTTTTGCCTTAACAAATGCTGTGCCGATCCTGACACCCGGAGAGATCTCTCCCTACTTTATGCGCACAGTTACAAGGGTGAGAAAACAGCAGTAACTGTAAAACAGAATGTCATCGCTCAAGAGATTCTGAATATTTGGAGCCCTGAAGCCTGGAACCCCAAGCCAGGATTTGTTTTGTAATGTTTAGATGAAAGCAGATGAGTATGTCATTATGATTTGGAAATTAACTTGCTATGACTGAATTTTTCCTGCCATCTGAGTTTCTCAAAAGAGAACACTGAAAATCAGATAAAGGGCACATCATGAGAATATAGTCAACAAGGGGAGAGATGGTCGCTATACTTAAGGTGAACATAGCACAATGTATAAACTTGTCAAATCACTAAGTTGTGCACCTGAAACTAATGTAATATTGTGTTTCAACTATATTAAATACATCCAACAGTTTAAAACAAAACAAAAACTAGAACACGGAAAATCAGGATCCAATCATTATATACGTTACCTTCAAGTATCTTTTTTCTTTTTAATATTTTATTTATTTATTTGACAGACAGAGATCACAAGTAGGCAGAGAGGGAGGCAGAGAGAGAAGAAGGGAAGCAGGCTCCTGCCAAGCAGAGAGCCCGATACGGGACTCGATCCCAGGACCCTGGGATCATGACCTGAGCCAAAGGCAGAGGCATTAACCCACTGAGCCACCCAGGCACCCTCAAGTATCTTTTCAATGGAGTTTCTTATGTGTGGGTCAAACCAGATGGACAAAAAATGCATAATAGAGGCCACCTATCTCTTCTTTTTTAAAAATATGTTCTATGTCCAACACGGGGCCCAAACTCACAACCCCGAGATCAAGAGTTGCATGTTTACCAACTAAACAAGCCAGGCATCCCAACCTCTCTCTTATTAGAGGCTGCGAACTTTGGGTACTGTGCAGAGTGGAAGATTTGCGTCAATAAAATTTCCATTAGTTTTGTGGTTTCATAGGCTCTGTTCCCTAGAAGTACCGATTGGCTCACAAACCATATGTACAAAGTGAGACAGTCTTCTGTTACAAGAAATCTCTACAATAAATTGGTCTTCCTTTTGAAGACACCTTGTGCCTTCCAGTATGCTTATTAGGTACCTGTCTTGCTTCTCTCATGTCTTCTAATTTAGCATAGCTCACAGAGGCAGAGATTTTTTCCTTACCTGCCTCTCTATCCCAGCCCGGGGCATTGCAATGTATTCCCACATAGCACTGTGTGCTCTTCCTACTGGGGCCATTAACTGCTACTTTATGATTCCCTATTTGAGTACATGTCTCTTCTACTATACTACAGACTCTTGAGGGCAGACTCCCCACTCTTTCATAGTATGTACTACAGGATAACAATAGTCAAAGCTGTCATTTGCTAAGCACCAATTACTAAATGCTCTCTCTGTAAGCACTTGGAAAGAAGATGCATTATAATTCTCATTTTAAAGGTAAGGAAAGTGAAACAGGAAGGATCAAAAGTTTGCCAAAGGCTATACTGCTAGTACTGTCAGAACTAACCAAGCATCACTGGTTCCAAAGACTATGTTCTTTTTAGGATAAGCCTGCTTGCAAACAGATGACAGGAATTGGTGCAATTTTAAACTGGTAATATGGGTTTAAGAGTTCATCATGCAAGTATCCTGAACTTGTTACTCCAATTCACTTTGATGTATAAATAGACTGAAAACTTACACTATCTTTAATGCCTTTTTCTTCTCTTAAAAGAAAAGTTATTTTCCCTATTTTCTGATATAGTAACTCCTTACAACATTTTTAAAATTAAAATCATTAATAAAATAACTCATATGAATATGCTGTCAGCTAATAATAAAAGTTACTATTTAGTGAGTCCTTACTGTATAATACCCTGTATCTGTTTTGTTATGTGCATTACTTTCCTTTTTAAAAAATTAACATATAATATATTATTTGTTTCAGGGGTACAGGTCTGTGAATCCTTAGTCTTACACAATTCATAGCACTCACCATAACACATATCTCCCAAAGTTCATAACCCAGCCACCCTATCCCTCCCCACCACCCAGCAACCCTGTTTGTTTCCTGTGCATTACTTTCTAAATTACTTGTTCAATGTAGCTCCTTGAGGAGAGACCATATTTTTCTCATTTATTCCTATTTGTCTCTCCTTTTTGTCCCCCTCCAGCATGGTGGGATAATTACTCAGTAATTACTTATTGAAAGAATCTGCTGGGCATTTTAATACATCTTGGTATTTAATAGTCACAATAATCTGGGGGCCTAATTGCAGGTAATTGAAAGAACTTGCACAGAATCACACTGTAAATTCAGAGTTGGATTCTCACCTCAGTCTGTCTGATTCTGCAGCTCATCTTGCTGGCATGTGGCACCTTATTTGAGCATGCCCTCCTCTGTGGTGTCTTTTGGTGGCAGAATTCCATTTTTCTATAAGCGTGCACTACAAATAATGTCATAATAGTCAAATATTATTATTTTATCCTTCAGTTGATATAAATTGTCATGGGGCAGTACTATTTTTGAACAGTGTTTCTCTGAAATTATATTCCCCAAGACTACTTTTGTTGACTTGTCTTTGAGAACCATAAAATGCTTTGAGAAGTTATTGGTTGTTAGTCTGTTTTGCCACTATCACCAGCAAAACATCTGGTTTGTCAGTTGATGCCCTCAAAGTTAAATTTTATCAGATGGCAAGCAAATAGAAGAAAAACCAAGAAAGAAAATTGGTGGATAATGAGGATCTGGTTTTGACTATTCAAACAAAGCAATAACTCTATCCTACCAAATATTCAGGTTTTTTAATAGAAATTTAATAGAAGGAGACTACAGAATTCTAGAACAAAATGATATGGCACCTGAATGGCCCCAAACAGTAAAGCCAGTCAAGCAGTGCTCTGAGTTCTGCCCTGCTTTGAGATGTAGCTGCCCTGAGTCAGCTTCTTCTGAACAAGGGTGTGGTGATGACTCCGCTTCAAAGGAACCATGCCTTCTGTCCCCCTTCCCCCATCCCATACACAGCAGCTGTCACCCAGATTCTCAACAAAAGTATTGCTTAGTGGATGCTAACTGCCTCTTGGAGAAATCTAAGTAAATAAAGAGTAAGTTAAAAGTCATACCGTTTTGTGCTTCTAAAATGTCCTCAAGTTGTTCTGGAAGAATAAAGAAGGTTCCTTAGACGGAGAGGAAAGATGGGGACAGATTTCAATCAATCTCTAGCCATTCCCGAGCTGAAATAAGCTTGGCTCAAAGGGAGTCTTTGAGGCTAGAGGAATGGAGTTGAGTGAAGTAAATGTTTCCCTATGCCTCTAACAAGGAAATCAGGCTGTTGGAGACTGCAGCCCATAGGAAACAGATCATTATGTATGTAGCCCCAGGAAACAGCAATGAACTCTCTTTACTATATGATAATTGTCGGAGGTTCAATTGTTGGCTTATTCAGGAAGAGAAAGTATAAAGAAAATGTCTTACTTTTTCTTTTTCTGCCAAACTAAAAGTACATTATTTATATTTACACTGTCCTTTATTTCTGATCACCTCAATGGGATAGCTCTAATTTGTTCTTAGCACATTCATTTTGGATTTCATTTGTTCTCACTGTTTAGTTTTAACTGAGAACTTCCAAGTTTCCATCAGCAGCCCTAACCATTCTGCTAAGATCCAGATTTCTATCTTTAATGGACTATTGACTTGTCCATAAAAATCTTTTCAGCAGTAGCATAAGCTCATCAAGTCCAATACTGAATTCCTCATCGGCTGCCCAAACCAGCCCTTCCTCCTGACTTGTCCATTCCTGTTAACCTTACCACCAGAATGAATCGGGCTGACAACCTGAGCCTGGTCTTTTACTCTCTCTCTCACCCTGATCCAACCAGTTCCCAAGACTTTTTATTCTGCCTCCATTAGGGCTCCATTTTTTGAGCTGTGTGAACTTGGATAAATCATTTAACCTCTCTGAGCTTCAGATTCCTAAACTGTAAAAAGAGGATGGTAATACTATCCCACTGAAATACCTTCTTATGAGGAGTTAGTGATACATGTATAATATGTAGTACATTGCTTAGGACAAAGAAGGAGTTCAAAAATATTCTTTTCCCTTTCCCCAATCCTCCCCTTAAATCTGGACTTCCTGCCCTTTGTTTCTCCATGTTCAGTATAAATATAGTCCCATGCAGTCTTTCATTATCTTATATTATCTGAAGATGTAGCTCAAGCTACTTTACCTGGTATGAAAGACAGCAATGTATTTCTTGGATATGCTTTCTTTTTACTCTACTTTGCAATTCTCATAGGTCAGCCTAACTGAACTTCATGCTTTTTCAAAAGTCTTTGTTCTAGCTATTTACTTTCCTAGAAGGTCCTTTCATCCATCTCCATGTATTTGAATTTTACTCAATTAAAAATTATACATTTAATATATATCTTGCTAATTAATGGATTCCTTAAGGGCAGAGGCTATCATTTGCTCATCTTTATATATGCAATTTTGGTAATGTTTCTGACATGAAGTAAGCAGTAAACTTTTGCTGACTAAATGAATCAAAAGAATGGACAAACTTCCTTGTATTCCCAAAATACTTTGAGAGAACTGATTTTTGTCCTTTGTATTTCTATGTTCTGTACTCTTGATATTATTAGCAGAGAATAAAATTTTTTTTTTTACTGGAAATGATAGCTGTATATTATCCAGTATATTTATTTTTACTGTTTGACCTTCATTTCCTTTTCATCCAAGAAGTTCTCTTTCCTGGGTTTAATGAAAGAAATGCAAATCTGAAGCTTCATCTATGAGCCACAGTTCATTTTTAAATTATTTGTAAGATTTTGTTTTCTTAATTTTAATTTAAATAACATGAGAAGAACCTCAAGGTTATGATTTTAAATTTAATTAAAAATATTTCTGGAAATAATAATTTATAATATGCTTCTTTATTTTCCTTCTACCTTTCTAAAGTATTATTTTCCCTTGCTTTTTTAAGCTTTTGTTTAATTTAATGTTCAGACTTAAAAGTCATGTTTACAACAGTTAACCACAAAGGATCCACTGGACATTTAGAAATAGCGGTATAGTTATATAACTTTTATTAGGGTTTATTAAGAATCAACTCTATGCAGGGGCTACTAGTGGTGACACATCAGAGAAAATAAACTCTAACTATAGGCTACGGGAATGAAATCTACCCTGTTTTACAAGTTGTGAAAATAAGTGGGATTCTCTATACATTGTCCTCTGAGCTGTTCAGAACAGAAGAGTGGAATTCATTTACAATCATTTTCTTGTTACTAGATTTAAGTGTCTGAGTCCTTCTAGAAATCTGGAAAACTTGCTGATGGGCTAAATAAGGTGTGTTACTGAGAAGTTCGTAATTAATCAGTTGCCAATTTCATAAACTTTTTTTGCGGAGGTAGGCTTATTAAAAATCTGCTTAAACAACACTGCATCCAATATGTTATTTCTTTTTTCTTAAACACTCACCACCAGATATGGGCAGAGTAGAGAGTTCAAAACTTTAACAGATCCTCCTTGGCAAATTAATGTAATTCCAGCTCCTCATTTGTCATATTTGGCTACTAAATGACCCTTTCATTTTTTTCTCCCATAACCCCTGATTTTACGTACTTAGACCACATCAAATATTTTGCGGTTCCCTGATTTATATGCTGAGCTTTCCTAAACCTTGGCTGTGCTCACACTGATTCCTTTAATTGGAACTCATTTATTTTTTTAATTCAATCATTAAACATGTTTTTTGAGCATTTTACATGTGTCAGGCATTATGTAAGGCAGTGGAGAAACAAAATATACAGACCCCGCCCTCATGAAGATTCTGTCCTGGCGAGGAAAACAAACAGATAAGGAGCAATCATATATGTAAGTGGGATAGTCACTGCAGTCATGGTAAGTGCAGTGGAGAGGACAAGTAATGGAGGCAGAGACTGCTCAGGAATGGATGGGGGAGAAGCACTGCAGATCACGTGGTTAGAGGGGGGCGTCTCCCAGGAGTCACAATGTAAGTAAGACAAGCCGGAGTTCCGGAGTTCATCAGTTCCACAGTGAGGGGAGAGTTTCCAAGATGGGGGAAACGCCTATAGCAAACACGGAGAGACAGGAATGAGAGTGGCCTATTTTAAGAACGGGCAAAGAATAGATACAGCTGAAGCTCAGTGAGCGATGGGGAGAGAGGAGCGAATTGAGCCTGGGGTAGTTAGGAGGCTGTGTTGAAGAACAGCAATAGAGAGACCGGTTAAGAGATAGTTGCAGTGATGAACATCTGGGAAACAGGAAAAGGAAAAAAAAAAAAAAAAGAAAGAGAGGGAAACAATCCATAAGAACCTCTTAATGATAGAGAACAAACTGAAGGTCCTGGAGGGGACATGGGTGGGGGATGGGCTAGACAGAGCTGGGCATTAAGGAGGGTGATGCTGAGCACTGGGTGTTACATATAAGTGATGAGTCACTGAATTCTACTCCATAAACCAATATTGCACGCTATGTCAACTAGCAAAATTCAAATTAAAATGTAAAATTAATTAATTTTAAAAGAAAGAGACTGCTGTAGTAAAACAGAAGAGAGAATGATGACCAAGGTGGTGGCTACAGAGATGGAGGAAAGTAGAATTCAATATGTACTTTGGGATTAGAACAACAACAACAACAGCAGCAAGGGCTTGTTAAATTTAAGGAGTGATAAAAAGAGAGGAACACATGATTACTTGTGGGTTTCTAGTTTGAGGATTTAGATCAAAGGTAATGGTGCAAGGTAGTAATGAAAAACAAGATAGCACACAGATAAAATAGATTACATCTTTTAAGAGCTTTGTGGAAATTAAAATTAAGAAAATTAAGAGAAAATTTTAAATTGTTTAAAATTTTAAAATTTAAATCTGAGTAGACTAATAACCATTAAATAAATACATTAGTTAAATATCTTACCCCAGCCCACGTTTCAGATAGTTTTATAAGCTAGTGCTGTCAAATCTCCAATGACTACATGATTTGTACTTTATAAAAAACATTTTGGAAAGAGTAAAAGAGGAGAAACTACCCAACTTATGAGATGGATATAACGCTGAAATCAAGTCAGGTAAATATTGTGTAAGAGTGGATTATATGCCTGCCTCACATATAAACATAGCAAGTACACTGAATAAAAGAAAAGAATAGTGAATTGAGTAATGCATTAATAATTCTTTGTTAACAAATAATGTTTACTCATGATGTTTGGATGATTAACATTAATATATATTTTTTCTTTAAAAAATTTTTAAATGTAAATTCAATTTAATTAACACACAGTATTATTAGTTTCAGAGGTAGAATTCTCTGACTCATCGGTTGCATACAACACCCAGTGCTCAGTACTACAAGTGCCCTTAATGCCCATTCACCCATCTTCTCTCTAGCAACCCTGTTTGTTTCTTATAGTTAAAAATGCCTTATGACATTCTTATGACACCCACTATGGGGTGCCTGGGTGGCTCAGTTGTTAAGCGTCTGCCTTCAGCTCAGGTCATGATCCCAGGGTCCTGGAATCGAGGCCTCCATTAGGGTCCCTTCTCAAAGGGAAGCCTGCTTCTCCCTCTCCTGCAGCTTGTGTGCCCTCTCTGGCTGTGTCTCTCTCTGTCAAATAAATAAATAATCTTCAAAAAAAGAAAAAAAGAATGTCTTATGATTTGCCCGCCTCTCTTATTTTTTCCCTCTTATTTTTCCTTCTCTTCTCCTATGTTATTTTTGTTTTGTTTCTTAAATTCCACATATGGGTGAGAGGACATGGTGTTTGTCTTTTTCTGATTGACTTATTTCACTTAGTATAATACACTAGTTCCATCCGTGTCATTGCAAATGGCAAGATATCATTCTTTTTTGGTGGCTGAGTAATATTCCATTGTATATATACACCACATTGCCTTTATCCATCCATCTATCAATGGACATCTGGGCTCTTTCTAAATTTTGGCAATTGTGGACATGGCTGCTATAAACATCGGGGTACATGTGTCCCTTCAGATCACTATGGTTGTATCCTTTAGATAAAAACCTAGTAGGGCAATTGCTGGGCCACAGGGTAGCTCTATTTTTAATTTTTAAAAAAGATTTTATTTACTGACTTGAGAGAGAGAGTGAGCGAGTGAGCGAGAGAGAGCATTAGCAGGTGGAGGGGCAGAGGGAAAGCAGACTCCCTGCTGAGCAGGGAGCCTGACCTGGGACTCCATCCCAGGACTCTGGGATCATGACCTGAGCTGAAGGCAGACACTTAACTGACTGAGCCACCTCAGCATCCCTTGCTGTATTCTTAAGAAGGAAAGAAGCAGTGTTCTTTCATGTTATTGTCATTCAGGACATAGAGACAATGTCCATGAGTATTACAAGCAGGAATCAACATTTATTGAGTGTCTGCTATGTGTGCATTTTGTCTCCAGGATTTATGTGTTCAATCTTCTCAAGTACTTTGTGAAGTAGGTATTAATATTTCCCCTCTTTTTCATATGAGGACACAGAAGTACAGAGAGGTCTAGCAACTGGACCAAGTTTATATCTGGTAAGGTAGAGTAGCATTTAAATCCAATTCTAGGACTACATGTATGCACTTAGGTGAATATATGCTTTGGTTTTTCTTTTGGTGTGCTTATGGTAACAAGAACACAATCATACAATATACATATGATGTGACGTGCTTCTTGTGAGAGGCCTGGCTTATCCTGGGGCTCTCTCCGTGGGGGTCTGTACTCATCCTCCTCATTCCTTTTGATGACTGTACATATTCAATATAGATGTACCATAATTTATTAAACTATAAATTTATATATTTATAAAAATTATATATATTTTATTAAAATAGATTTTTCATTCAACATATGTCCTATATATATTATTTTTAGATTATAGACTTCTTTTAAATTTCAGAGAATGCTGAAGTAGATGTACTTATATAACTCGTGTGTGTGTGTGTGTGTATGAGAACTTGCTAATCTATGAATGCAATTATAAATTTTAATTGAAATCACTAATTGCCAACAAACAGGTAGTAGCAATTTAATGTACACCAATCATGTCTAAATGTTTATTTATATCATAAATTATTTTATAAAATTCCAGTATTTTCTTCCAATATTATTGTAATTCAGTTTCTTTTCCCATTTATAGATGGAGGGTTTTGTTTTGTGTTTAGTAAGGTCAAGACCAGTCTCTGGTAGCCTTATAGCATGTTAGAAAGCATTCCCTTCCAGACATCAGCATTTAAGAGTAGGGGGAAGTGCTGAGGATCTCCACTTACATGCTGGCAGAGAAGTTCTCTTCTGCCCTAGGCACAGACTATAGCTTTTCTAAAATCAGCACGTAAAATACAGCAGCATGTGGATTGGTTTTTCTCACGTTATTTGAACATTACAGTGTGCCAATGACTGCTTTCTGGAAGTAGCCAGAAATACTTTCCAGTAGAAATTGTTCTCTTTCAATCTGGGAGCCGTGGGAAGGATCCTGTCTCAGGGCAGCTGTTACCGATAAACCGAGCTGAGAATGGGTTCATGGAAATGACGAGATTAAGAATTTCAAGGGGAAAAATGGGCACAGGGACCTAGGCTGGTGTGGGAATCCCCAGATGGTTACCACTGGAAGGCGTCTTCCACATCTGGCTCAGTGTCTATAATTCTATATGTCTGTAACTAAACACGAAGAAACTGAGGTGAGAAAGCATCATTTAAGGGCACCCAGCTAGAAGACAATGATAAAATGAATACTGATGGATGATATGATAAACAGAGAGCTTTGCTGGGCTTAGCAACAAACTCTGTGGTTTCCTGAGCTGACCTCCAGCATATCTGAACTTCGGGAAGTATTTTCACTTCTGAGGTTTAGAATCCCATTCCCAAACATGAAAGAATAAATATAACCCCGTAAAGGCCCTCTCTAAAATTCATTCTGTGATAGAAAAAGTCCTCATTTCCCTATACCCTAATGGACCACAGATCTTTGAGGCTTTACTTCACATTAAAATTGTATTTTTTTTTCTCATTTCAAAATACTTGTCTCTGCATGATCTCATTTTGATGTGAGAAACAAAGGCAGAAGAAAAATTATTAAATTTCCTTCCTTACTTACAGCCCACTGACAAGTCCTTGAAACAGGCAGAGTGACATTCCCGGTGGAACTCAACCACCCCTATGTTGACACTTTGCTAAGGACAAAAGGCAAACTTAGCCTGACCCCCTGTAAGTCTACTTTAATATACAAAAATTCTATTGGAGGGATGCCTGGGTGGCTCAGTCAGTTAAGCGGCTGCCTTTGGCTCAGGTCTGATCCCAGGGTCCTGGGATCGAGTCCCGCATCGGGCTCCTTGCTCAGCAGAGAACCTGCTTCTCTCTCTGCCTCTGCCTGCCACTCTGCCTGCTTGTGATCTCTCTCTCTCTGACAAATAAATAAATAAAATCTTTAAAAAAAATTTGATTGGAAACTTCCTTTCTCTCACCCCCCATATATTGGCAATTATCCACCAAGTACATGACTCACCAGTATACATCTGAAGGTCTCACTGAGTAAGGTACAGGCAGGGCTAGGAAGGGAGAGATAGGTAGTGGGGGCTATAGGACCAGGCTCACCAAAAATCCCAGAAATGTTGAGGTGTAAGAAACCAGAGATAAGGGAACAAACCAGACCACCCTGCCCCAAGGGTCAGAGAAGGGGTTCTTTTATGGCAGTCCCATTGTGACCAACAAAGAATAACCAGACCCCAAAGAAAAAATAGGGGGATCGGGTAAGCCTGGTAGTGGGTATTATGGAGGGCACGTACTGCATGGAGCACTGGTGTGGTGCATAAACAATGAATGCTGGAATGCTGAAAAGAAATAAAATAAAATGGAAAAAAAAATAAACCATTAAAGATGTTATCACCAGTCCTTACTCTAACCAAGACGTCACAAGAATGTTAAGGCCACAAGATCCCTGGTTAGTTCTAAATAAAAGACTGTTGGTGGAGGCCCACGTTGGCAATGTGGTCGGGACCCATCTCACTTGACAGATTTCTCTGTATCCTTGCTTAATAAAGTTCTATCGCTTTGCTATTCTCCTTTGTCTGTGAGATTCATTCTCCAACTCCCTGAGACAAGAAACTCACTCTCTCACTTCAATTTGCTTCTCACTTGAATCTGCCTAACACAATTAAAATGGATATATAAATAAATAAATACGGTCCCTGTGGATTTTGGGATTCCACAGAACACTATGACCACAACCTTGCTTTTTCACCATCCTACTACCTTAGATTTTTTAGTGATGTGAATTCTTTTTTTTTTAAAAGGTTAAAAAAAATTGTTTGACAGAGAGAGAGAGCACGCACATATGCAGGGGGAGTGGCAGAGGGAGGGGGTGAAGCAGACTCTGCCCTGAGCAGACAGCCTGACATGGGACTCGATCCCAGGACACTGGGATCATGACCTGAGCTGAAGGAAGGTAAACACTTAACTGACTGAGCCACCCAGGTACCCCTAGTATTTTCTTTCTTAGGGAAGGTTGTTGGTTCTCTCAGTGAAACCCTAAGGCACACTGTAGGAGATCAGGAAACTTAAGAAAAATTGGTTTCCCCTTTTATAAATGTGTTTGTTTATTTACTTATGAGTAGGTGATTTTTAAAAAATTTTTTTACAAAAGGCTATACTATAATAATGGACCCTCATCCTGGTCCCCTGACCACCCATTCCCCTCCCACAGAGCTTTTCCTAGGTCAGCACCTAGCAGTTGATTTAGAACTAGTGTGTGTCTGGCTGTTTTCCAACTCCATGAAACTCTGCACCTGAAAGTCCCATTCTGGGTTTTGGAAGCTAGTCAATGTTGGGGTGTTTTTCAAACTTAAAAAAAAAAAATCACAGCCCATTAATAAGAGCCATATTTAAATAACATGCACATTTTTATAACACACACATTTGGGCAATGATACTGAACCTTGTTATAGAAGTTATACCCTAATATTTTCAGTTGTTTCATTTTTAACAATCTGTTAAACATGCACACATGTATTTTATGTCTTCAACCCAACTCAACTCAATTTAAGAATATTTTATAGAAATATTGTAATAGAATATTTATTAAATTAATATTTAATACTTAATAAATATTAAATTATATTAAATATTTAATTGAATACCTTATAGAAAAATATTTTAAGAATATTTATTTTTCTTGTTGTAACAGTTTCTTGTTGTAGCCTAACTCTTCTTAAGGTATGGGTCTGAATATTCGTGTGCGGGAATTCCTTTGCAATCTTGCTTACCTCCATCCCTCCAACATGATAACATAATTTAAATAAGAGGTCAAAAACACAAAGGTTAAGAGGAGAAAATAGCAACAGCATTTGAAAAGCTGGACTGTAGATGGGCAAGCGATAACAAATTTAGCTAAAGCCCTTCCCTGGGAAAAGCACAGAAGTCGAATGTTTCCAGCCACAGAATCTCAAAAAGACTCCGGAAGTGGAGGTCCCAGCTGCCCCTGAAAGTGCTGGAAGCCTGCCCCCACTCCCTCCACCAAGACCAGAGCTCAGAGGCTACATTTCCAAGCCGGGTGGGGGGAGGGGCATGAAGCGGTTCAGACATTTATATGGAGATGTCTAAAGAAACTCTGCTCTATGGAGGTGTCTCTCCTCAGTTAGGCCTTCCTTCACACATTTTACCATGCTTCATCAGCAACACTCTGATGAAGCTTCTGTTACCTAATTACTCTTCTTTTTTTCACTCGTGTCTTTTTGAAACCGTTGTGGTTATTGCCATCAGCATTTTTCATTTGATAAAATTCATTCATTTTATCAGTATTTTCATTTTATTTTAGAAGGGAGGTCAGGTGAAAGCATCCTCAGACTGAGCCAGAATTATGTAAGTTTTTCACTGGTTAAGATCCGTGCCTACAAATGAATACCGACATACATATGCAAGTTATTAAGCACAATGGTAACCCATCATCTGACCTGCGGATTAGAACATGGACAGTTGCCACAAAGCTCCCTGATTCCGCCCCCCCCCCCCCCGCATCTGTTCCTTCCTCCTTCCCCCAGAGGCAACACTTTCCTAGACTGTGTTTGCTGTATTTCTACTTCTTCTTATGATTTATAGGATTTATAAACATTGAATCACATATAAGCTCTTGTAATTTACCTTTTTTAATTTAACATTTTGTTTCTAAAATCACCTCTGTTGATGTGAGTAGCTGTGTTTTTTTACTTTCACTGCTGTGTAGTGAGGAAAGGCTGCCCCTTACTTACCTATATCCCTGGTGCCTGGTTATGCCAAGTATTTTTTTCTCTCTCATCTTTATTTTTAAATGCATGAACAGGGCGTCTACTGAACATTATTCTTTATGCTTTCTGATACAGATATGCAAAAATTTCTCTGGTTTAGGAATGGAATTACTGAGTTGTAGGATATGAACAGTTTGGCATTATCTTGCAAAGCTGAATTGTTATAATTCAAAGTTGATTGTTACAAATTGTTACAATTTGTAATACAAATTACAATTTGCAGGATAATGCCGAACTTTTCCCAAAGATTTTCTGCCAATTTATACTTCTAAAAACCATGAGTTCCCATTTTCTCACATTCTGGATAAAAACTTTGCAAAGGGGAATTTCAAAAATTTACCTATTCTTCTGGGTATAAAATAGGTTCCCATTACTGCATTTGATTTTTTTAACTTGACACTCTGCATTATATAATATAGTAATGAGATGAACACGGATCAGAAGTGTAGAGCTAGATAAATCTTCATAAAGATCAAGAAACAGAGTATTGAAAATAAGCATGTGTGTATCTACACAAAAAAGAAAATTTCTTATAGTTCTGAGTCTGAAAAGTTTCTCAAATCAAGCAAACATAAAAAGAATAGATATCTGTAGCAGGAAAATTTTGTGTTTGATTACCTGTCTTGGGCCATTAGGAAGCTGAACTGGCTGGAGCACAACACAAAGTGTAGATTGTGGGAGAATGATTCTGATTCCTTTTCAGCCTAAAGCAATTACCCAACTGTTAGAAAGTTGAAATATTAGACCAGATTATACTACCTAAATTAGAATAAGCACCCTTGAGAACTTATCACTATCTATCAAGGTACATGCATTATGCAAGAGTTGACATCCCTATTTCTATGTGTTATGAACGAGCCTTGGAATTTTCTTTTCTTTTCTTTTCTTTTTTTTTAAAAGATTTTATTTATTTGCCAGAGAGAGAGAGAGCAAGTGAGTACACACAAGCAGGCAGAGAGGCAGGCAGAGGCAGTGAGAGAAGCAGGCTCCCTGCCAAGCAAGGAGCCCGATGCGGGACTCGTCCCATAACCCTGGGATCATGACCTGAGCCGAAGGCAGTGGCTTAACCCACTGAGCCACCCAGGCATCCCGAGCCTTGGAATTTTCATTGAAAATAAATTCATTGTTGGTATATTTTCCGCTATTTGTTTTCACTGATTGATGTATACACTTGTTGAGACATTCCTCAAGCCATTACCCTCTGAGACTGGAATGTCTGGAAACATTCTTCATTAAGCCATTGATAAAAACAATGAAACACTTAAAAACAATAGGTGTTTTTATATAATAACTGTGGAGTTTGGGGTAAAACTGACACTTACTCACCCATGGTTTATTTGGTCTACAGAGCAGCCCTGTAGAGCACATAAGGCATGTATTATAGTCTCCCCAGCTGACAAAGTCTTAGCAATAAATGATTTGCTCAAAAGCACACAATTAGGGGCACCTGGGTGGATCAGTGGGTTGAGCCTCTGCCTTTGGCTTGGGTCATGATCTCAGGGTCCTGGGACTGAGCTCCTCATAGAGCCTGGAGCCTGGCATTGGGCTTCCTGCTCGGCAGGGAGCCTGCTTCCCCCACCAACACCCCCCACCCCCCACCGGCCGTCTGCCTCTCTGCCTACTTGTGATCTCTTTGTCAAATAAGTGAATAAAATCTTAAAACACACACACACACACACACAAGTAGCAGGTGGCAGAGCCAGGACTTGCTCTCCATGTTTTCATATTCCAATTCTAGATCCTTGTTTGTGGATATACAAATTAGAGATAGGCATAAAGAAAATCATGAAACACAATTAAAATCACAACGAGTTAATCTACAGAATATAAACTCAAGATCTCAACTGCAAGACTAACAACCTGTTTATTGCATTGTATTACACATTCATGTCCCATTGTTACTCTCTGGGCGCTGGGCTAGTAAAAAGACTTTGGTAATTAATTCATCATAAATATTTAGCGAGCACACACACAAGAAAAAAAGAGAGAGAATTATAAGCACCCCAGTCACTTCCCCAATGCTCTTTCAGATTCATTCTACCCCTAAAGAACTGCTCTCCCTACTACTAACAACACATATTAGTTTTCATTACACATTTTTTGGGTATCTGGCTGCTTGCCCTAATGTTATGGTTTTGAGATTTATGCCTACTGTGGGGTGTGGTATTACTTTTGCAAACTCAGCAAGCTCACTGCAACTCTACCCCTTCCTCTCTTTTTGTTCTATGACTCAACATATTTGGGACACAAAAGTTTAGAATTGCCACCCTAAGCAGCTTAGAAATAGGAGCTCTGGTGTCCAGTCCATGGGGAAAACACAAAGTAGGAGATGAGAAATGGAACCAAAGAGATTAGAAGCCAGGGCGCGCCTGGGTGGCTCATTGGGTTAAAACCTCTGCCTTTGGCTCAGGTCATGATCCCAGGGTCCTGGGATGGAGCCCCGCATCTGTCTCTCTGCTCCGAGGGGAGCCTGCTTTCTCCTCTCTCTCTCTGCCTGCCTCTCTGCCTGCTTGTGATCTCTGTCTGTCAAATAAATAAATAAAATCTTTAAAAAAAAAAGAGAGAGAGATTAGAAGCCAGAAAGACAGTGAGCTAGAACAAGAAGGAACTGGGCAAGAGGACTCAGTACATCTGTCAGTGGTCCAGGAACATCTGAGTTTCTTGGCCATGTTGGTGGTCAGCTTGCTCTAAGTAGATGAAAATAAGTTGGTTTATATTCATTCAATATATAGGGTGCTAAGGATTGAATAGTACACAGAACTTTGCCCTCAGGAAATTCAGAACATGGAGAGGACTGACACATAGACAAACAAGTAACTGAGAAATTAAGTGGCAGGAGCCACTTAATGAAATGAGGCCCCTGGAGGGGTTTTGACCTGGGATTGCAGAGGTTCAGGAAAGTCTTGTTCAAGAAAGAGCACTTTGGGGATGCCTGGATGGTACAGTTGTTAAGCATCTGCCTTCAGCTTGGGTCAAGATCCGAAGGTCCTGGGATCCAGTCCTGTACCATGCTCCCTGCTCGGTGGGGAGCCTTCTTCTCTCTCTCCCACTCCCCCTGCTTGTCTTCCCTCTTTTGCCGTGTCTATCTCTGTCTGTTGAATAAATAAATAAAATCTTAAAAAAAAAAAAAAGAGCACTTTGCCTTAGGAGTCTGCTATGTGAACAGAAATGTATAAATAGAAGAGTTTCCAGACACAGGGAATAGTGTGCACAGGAATGAGGTCTGAGAAGGCATAGTTTATGTAATCCAGAAGTCTTTCACTGAATAGGCAGGAGGCCATGTGTGTAGACACTGAATATTGAAGAGTTAAGAAGCATTTTGATCGTGAGGACCTTTTTATGTCATGATAAGGTTTTAGGACTTATGCACCAAGCCACTAAAGTATTTCATATTGGCAAATACTGGCTTTGGATCAGTGTTTTGGAGGGAGTGAGGAGGATTGATCAGTAAGTAGAATCTTGGACAGGGGCAACGCCACACTCATTTGCAGAAATTTCTTGCTTATTCCACTCCTGCTCTCTCCTAGTGCCCACCTTGTTTCAGACTGTTTGGCTGAAAGTCTTTCCTTCTTATACTTAGGATTTGACAAAAGAACGTGTTTTCTGTGGGCTAAGGAATGATGATGAAAGATGAAAACAAATTCCATTCAAAGGGCTCAGAGGGAAGTCAGGCAGAGGATGCAGACCCTGCGGCTGAAAAGGGGTGGAGCACAATCCTTGGGAGAAAGGATGTAAAGAAACTCTTGAAGGACGAGTCAGCATCATGGTGACTGAGGTCACCCTAGAAATGTTAGAATTGAGCTGAAGAGGAAATCTTGTGAATTGGGTGCAAGAGCTCTCAATAAATGTGGGGGACTGACCAGTAGGACATTGACAGTGACATGAAGTGGTGAAAGGTTGCATAACCCACTAGCATGAATTTGAAGGAAGAGGCTTTTCCTCCAAAGGGGGGAAAAATGGTCTGGAAGTGACCCTGGGCTGCTAAGAGAAGGCCAACATTGTTCTGAGTCCCATGGCCATGGTGTATGGGAGGACGGGCTGCCTCCATGGAAGACGGTACAAGGCAAGCAGTTTTATTGCAGAAAGCCAGGTCTCAGTAAGAGAGAGAAAGGGAAAACAAGGAAAGGAAATATTTTTCAAAAACAACCATTTTTGTGTTTCTTCACTGTGATGGTGAATTGGATGTGTCAGAGTTGGAGGGTGTTTTTAGAGATAAATATTTATGTCAGTGAACTTTGAGTAAGTAATTGCCCTCCATGATGTGAGTTGGCTTCATTCAGTCAGCCAAAAGCATCACTAGAACAAAAAGACCAGCCTCCCCAAGCAAGAGTGAATTCTTTAGCAAACTGCCTTGGGACATCATCTATACCACTGGCTCTTCTCCAGACTGCCTGCTCACATTGCAGAGTTTGGACTCGTTAGTCTCTATATCACTTGGGCCAATTTTTTATATTACGTTTCTTTCTGTATGGACACATGTCCTATTGGTTATCTTTCTCTGGAGAACCCTGACTACTATAGTCATCTTTCAGATTTTTCTTGTATAACGTTTCACAGAATCCTTAAAAGACAAAGGATTCAGGAGAATTTACCTACAAAGCAATAGGGGTTCTAGAGGGTAGAAGAGGCAAAAAATTTTGAAGGAAGACAACCCTGGAAAGTCTTTGGAATAAGTAACAATGCCTGAAAACTAGGAAGTTTGTATGATGAGTAGCTCCATGATTTTAAATTAATTTACTATCTTCACACTAAAAGTTAGAAATCCCAGGAAAGCATAGAAAATTCCAAAGAATATGTCACCTAGGTGCTACTTGCCGCCTCTCCTGGTGTGTGGTGGGAAAGAGCCCCTTCTGACCCTCGGGTCATGTCTAGAAACCTTGGGGCTAAGACCTCCTCTCTCAGCACAGAGCCTGCCTGTCATGCAACAGGGCCTCTGTCTGACAGCGTCTTCAAAAACGTTTGACTACTCATCGTCTCTGAATAGCAAGTTCAGGAGTGTTCATCTCTGGGACACTGAGGAAGAGAACTTCCGTCATACTTTCTTAACATCACACTCCAGTGGGCTGCGTCCCTGTTGAGATACGTAACCCAAGGGTTCCAGGCAACAATGTCCCTCTTCTCAGTTTGCCTGTGGCAAGACTGCAAATACCATCTCCTTGTCCCTCCAAATATGATCAGACGTCTGGGAAACATGGCTTGCTACAGTTATTTTCAGTCACACTGAAGACGAAGTAGCTTGTCTTTTAGGGTCCCTAAAGGATTTTGCTGACCTTCATTTTTCTTGCATTGTCTGTCACAGTGCCTAAAACTTCTACTATCAGAGATCCCTTTTCAGTGACAGCAAGAAAAACACCTTCCTGGTCTCTGTTCCCCAAGCCAATAATATCAGATGGAGGAGGAGAAATGAACGGATGCTGTTTTACTATAACTCATTACCTTATTTCCTCATATGACCTAGTCAGATCAGGAAGAAACTTGTCATTTGCCTCACTTGCTCTGTTTTCTTTTTATTAAAAAAAGTTTAGGGGCACCTGGGTGGCTCAGTTGGTTAAGTGTCTGCCTTAGGCTCAGGTTGTGATCCCAGGGTCCTAGGATCCAGCCCTGTGTTGGGCTTCCTGCTCAGAAGGGAGCCTGCTTTACCCTCTCTCACTCCCCCTGTTCATGCTCTTTCTCCCTCTCTCAAATAAATAAATAAAATCTCAGAAAAATTTTAGTAATACTTAGTAATAAGGACCAGGTTTTATCTAGTGTCTCTGGTATGAACTAGTCATCTATTATTCATTCTTCTAATGACACATTTTACTGATAACACTTCTCATTCTGTGCAAGAATACAGTATTACCTGCACTAGTATATAAAGCATTCTGCTTACCAGGACAATGCAGTTCGTACACCCAGATGGGACTCCAGCACAAAGAAGGTTTTAGGGAGTCTTTTACGAACATCTCACATGCATGTGTGGGTGCTCCGCGGTCAATCTCATCTCACTGCCCTTTTTGAAACTTTACTGCTGGGCAATCATTAGGGCTAAGATAGTGTTAAGTCAGTACTAAGACACAGAAGACAAATAATCAAGTCATTATCAGATCCAATCTGGAAGCAATTAGGAGCCCAAGGGACCAGGATTTAAGAAGGGAACAAACACGCTGTTGAAGAACTGAATGAAAGGAATCAAAAAACCTGAAAGCCCGGCATTCTTCCCTAGAGGACAGATGTGGGGATGCTCCGCACAGGAGGGCCCCTGCAGAGTCAGAGCAGCACCAACGCCTGGACCTTAGTGGGGTTTCTGCCAGGTAAGAGGCTCTAGATGCTGGAAGAGATGGAGGGAGACCCTAACTGGGAAAAATGTCCATGACCACCTTCCTTGCTCTGCCTGGGATCAGAAGCTTCATTGATTTAACAGGCATCCTGGAAGCAACAACAGTGACTGTCTGAGAACTTGGTTCTGAAGATCCTGTGCTGTCTGGAATAGGCAGTAGGATGGTAGGGAGAGTCAAAAGAGGCACTGTTGGTGAAGACAGAAAATACACATTCTCTCTAGACTTTTGAGTTGGAGGTTTCTGAGATACAGTAGGATGGAAAGTGAGAAACCAAAATAAAGTAGTACTATGGAAGGACTGCAACAATGCTAATGGCTAGAGAGGTTCTGTGAATGGCTGAATGAGAGGGAGAAAAAGATGGTGGGGAAAGGAAAGAAGGTAGAAGGGAGGGAGAGGGAGGAAAGCTCATTAACAGAGGTTTAAAGAGCTCAGATAAAATCCCAGGAGTTCAGAAAATTCTAAAACTTTTCTTTCTTTTTAAAAGATTTTAATTTTTTTATTTGAGAGACAGACAGAGAGAGAGAGAGCATAAGCATGCATGTTGTAGGGAAGGACAGGGGGAGAGGGAGAAAGAGAATCTCAAGCAGATGTCCCACAGACCATGAAGCTGGATGCAGGGCTTGATCTCATGACCCTGAGATCATGACCAAGCAAAACCAAGAGTCAGATACATAGCCAACTGAGCCACCCAGGTGCCTCAAAATGAATCTTAGGAATAATACATTTATCTGAATGGAAGACCATCATTGACATCATGATCATTTGACTAAATGAAAAGCACTGTAGGGTGTTTGATGATGTATCAGCCCAGCAAGAAAATAAACAGTAATCTATCCGATATTCTCTATTTCCAACTCATCTAGTTCTGTAAGAGATCACTTCATGGAAAAGCAATTATTGTGGTAAGAATGCATCTCAAAAATATTTTCCTAATTTAGTATAATTTCTAAGTCATTTCCCCCAACCTGTACACATAAAGAATAAGAGTTACAGGAATAAGTCACTTCAGCTGGTTGCATTTATAATAATGGTGTACCTGATTCTACCATCTTATTTAATGCATGTATTTCTTTGGTTCTTGTTCCACCCCACCCCCCCCAGCCCTTTAGCACTAATAAAAATTTCAGATTAGTTCAGAGAGGTATTCTATGCCTCTTAATTTGGAGCCATGAACACCAATTATAGTTATTATTTTGCTTATGTCTTAACCTCATACCTAATATACAAACAATTTTCTTTTATAGAAGATTCCTTCAAAGAAAGTTCAAGATTTAGAGAGTCAAAGCAAAGCCGAACTAAACATACACGGAAAGATCTAAGCAAAAGGAGACTCTGGAAAATTTTATACCAGAAAAGGATTAACTCCTACCCCTACCCAGAAAAACATGCTAAATATGCCCATCAAAAGTTAGCATAACCAATTTAATGCGGTCAGAAAACAGCTTAGATTTAGAATCAGAGAATCCAGAAACTAGAGGTAAAAATAAATTAGATTTAAAAAGTTGGAACTTGGGAGGTAATTAGGCACAGCTGCTTAGCTTTATGAAGATAACTTATCACTATTTATACTAGGCAGATGAGGACACTGAGGTCTGAGGTCGCCCAGCTGGTTAGTGGCCAAAGGGAAATTAAATCGCATGTTCCCACTTCAACACATGTTATCTAGCGATTAATTAAGAATTTAAAAAATTATGATTTTTTAGAAAAGCAGAGCCCAAACCCTAATATTAAATGAGAGAGTTCAGAAGGGAGATGCAGGGAAAGAAAGCTTATTCTTTCCCTGAAAACTTAGAAAAAACTTAGAAAAAACTAGGAAAAACTTAGGAATTTATAGCTATATGATCTAGCTCAGGAGACCTCGAAGAAAAGAAAGCTTCCTGCAACTAAGGTGTGGGAAAAGAAGGAAGGACATATTTTTTTAAGCAACTTCAGTGTTTTTTGTTCATCTTTTAAATTTTTCTTCTATATTGTTTCACTTAGCTACAAATACCTTCAGAGAAGCCCAACAGAGTTCTTTGTGAGTAGATCAAACAACTTGGCATTTCTTTGTTACAACCATATTCTCAATGAAAGTTTCCCAAGGCTATTGAGAGAAAGTATGTTTCTCTCTTTCGATACAGCACAGATATATTTAATTCATATTCTGCTGTCTATTATATATTTTAAAATATCACTGATGTTCAACAGGCGGGAAGAGTTATGAACAAAATGACAAATCATCTTTCCTGTTATACTGCGATGAAAAGATAAAATTTCTTCTTTGCTTAAAATAAATTTTAAAATACTAGTCAAAAGTAGATAGGGAATATTTTCTCTTTGTTTTAGAGTGAATTTCATATTTCTTTTCATTTTGGAGGTTTGAGAATTGAAATAAGTTTCGGAGTGAATGTTTATAAGACTTACTGTGGACAAGACAATTAGGATAATGAACAAACTTTTATCTTTGCAACTCAAATATTATGACTAAGAAAACACAAAGTGATCTTTTGGACAGACAGAATCAAGTATAGTTTTAAGACATGAAGTTAACTACAAAGATCATCTCTTTGCCCTTACACAGAGTTATAACTAGGCCTGAGGCTTTCTGATTCACATGCCGAAAAACACATGCTACTTTGAGAAAAATTTCTTGGATTTCCAGTTGGAAATGGAGCTCTTCAGCAGTTTTTAAGCTATTGAAGGACATAAAGACTTCTCATCAATGAAGTTTTAGTGGGCTAATGGAGTATCTTCCTGAATAAGTTACATTTGCTGCCCATTCAAGATGTCTTTTAAACAAAATGATGATCGAAGTAAAACTTCTTCTCTTCAAATGATTATTTTTAGATTGAATTGAATAAGTACCTTGCTTCATGTGACAGACCATAAAAGAAAACCAGGGGTGCCTGGGTGGCACAGTCAGTTGTGTCCAACTCTTGGTTTCGGCTCAGGTTGTGATCTCGTGAACTCAAGAGTCCTGAGATCAAGCCCTGTGGGGGCTTTGCACAGTGTACACGGTCTGCTTGAGATTCTCTCTCCCTCTCTCCCTCCCCGCCCCCGCTCATGCTCTCTCTTTCTCTCTCTAAAATAAATAAGTAAGCCTTAAAAAAGAATAAGGAAAACCAGAATGTGATTCTTGACAAAATCTCAGACATAAGTCAGTATAGCTTACATTATTAAATTATTTACACTTAAATTCACAAAACATTTCTTTGAATTTTTATGTCATTTAATTTCAAGGTATCTATCTTCTTGATAATCTCATCTTAGTAAAGTAGGCTATGTATCACCCCACTCACTATACAGATTGAAAAGCTGGAATACAGAGAGGTTAAGTGATTTGTTAGATTTGATCCTAGATTATACTTTTTTTTTTTTCCTAACACACAATATATTTCTAAAAGTGTTTTTCAAACTGACCACAAAACAGAAAGGATATTATGGGACATGATGGAGGTATTAGCAAACACTATGTGATAATCATTTTGCAATATGTGTGACATTTTAACACATTTCATGTTAAACATACACATGTATTACATGTCAATTATATCTCAGTAAAGTCAGGGGAGAAAAGATATTGCTCCAAAAGGTACATATATATTTTAGCTTATCTTTTAAAGAATGCTTTTTAAGAAAATCCCACAAATGTAAAATATTGTATGCATGGGTGATATTGAAATATTACTAGTCATTTAACTCAGTAATAAATCTGAAAAATTCATGAAATATAAATAGCTATATATGAAAAACATTTGAAAAGTAAATGCTTGGAAACTCTGAAGACTTGGTTACCCTAAAAATTGATTTAATTAAATCATATTTAATTATTGTCTTTTAAATAACATTTTCTTTCTAAAGACAAAACTAATTCACTACTAAATTCTATTACACACAAGATTTTAACCTAATTTCAAATGATAACAACAGAGCTAATAGTCTTATGTTCCCCTTACAGTAAAAAAATGTCAAAAATGGAGTCAAAATAAATAGAAAGCTTAAGTATTTGAAGCACATGAGAAACAAAGACATTATTTGATGATAAACAAATCACTGCTTAAAAGATAATGATATTGGGGCACCTGGGTGGCACAGTGGGTTAAGCCTCTCTGCCTTCATTCAGGTCATGATCTCAGGGTCCTGTGATTGAGCCCTGCATCTCATTCTCTGCTCAGCAGGGAGCCTGCTTCCCCCTCTCTCTGCCTGCCTCTCTGCCTACTTGTGATCTCTGTCACATAAATAAATAAAATCTTTAAAAAAAAAAAAAAAAGAAGAAGATAATGAGATTAAATGGAAGATTCCCTGGGGAGCTCAAAGGGAGATGGCACTTGGCAGTGAATGTTGTACCTAACGTTTCAAGCACTGAAATAACCATTACTGGATTCAGGAAGTAGGCACAGGGAGATAGGCTTAAATGTAATTTCAACTGTTGTCAGTTTTGGAGTGGTTACTTCAGAATTAGTTGGAAGTTTATGGGTAACCAGTATTGACACATCACTGAGAACTCTCCTGCGCAAGACTCAAGTTGTTCTATAAACTGTGCTTTCAACCAACACTCTTCCATTCTTGTAGAGAGTGAAGGGGCTGGTAATGGAGGACACCAGTTTTAAAGACTCCAGTTTACTTATGTGGTATTTGATACCACCCTATTTTGCCAGCCCAGTAAAAATTTTAATTCAATATCCTGTTATATATTGCCTATATGAATTTTATTGGTTTTATCATTTTCTATGTATTTAATTTGTAAATGTGATTTAATTTATAGTTCTATGAGATCTTTGAGGCTTATATGACAAATTTACAGTATTTCAACATAAAATGAAATAATTTTTGTCTACTGTAGGGGTTTCAAAAACTTTTCTTTAAAAGCGGTCTCTACTTTAATCAAATGAGTAAAAAAAAAAACTGTTTTAGATCCATTAGGCTTATCTCTATATAAAGTAAAAAGTATCTGAATTTTAAAATATATGAAATGTCACAATTATATATCAGAATAGATGACTTTTTAACCCCTTATTTGTGCATGCTGGGTCATATTAATATAAATTGAATCTCAAAAATTCTATCCAAGTAGAAAGATCATGATTTCTAAAATTTCCTAAGAGAATTTCAAAATAAGTTACAAAATAAGTTGTTAATATTTTAGGAGTATCATGAAATTTGTCAAAAATGTACCTTACCTTATTATCATCTACCAGGTTCTTGTGAAGTATACATATGATTTCCATAGATTAATAGAGATATAGGACCCTTAGCATACTTATGTGCTATAACAACACACACATGCTTACATATAATAAAGACAGATACATATAAGTTTTGTTCAAATTTCATAAATTAAATTAGAAATCTAAGTAGGGGGATGTTTTGACTACATAACTTTGTTTAAAAATCAATATACAGATTGTTGCAAAAAAAGTAGTATGTTTTAACAGCAATGTACAGACTCTCACTGATGGGGTTGTAGCTGTTTAAAAACATCTAATATATTGTGTATATATGTATATTTAATAGAGACATAGCAAGATACTATTATACATTTAAAAGCTTGATCTATGAGCTAATATAAGGTATGATGTGAAATATATTGTGGATTCAGGGCTCTCTCAGTAACCTCTGAACCTTTCAAATAGCACAGAAACTCTCCAAAAAGAAAGCATTCTATTTTAAGGACCAGCCTTTTTAAAGTACGGGTTTAAGATCACACTCACTCCATGGCACTAATACATTTCCAATCAGTCATATTTATTACCATAAATGAGCAGAGGAATCTCTATTTAATAACTCTTTCTAAAGCACAGAACAAAAAGGCATAGAAAACTTTTGCTGTCTACTGAGAGGCAACCAAAAACAAAGCCATTATATCAAAAGCAGTTTCACACACATGAAATAAATACAGTGGTGGGGGGTTGCCTGGGCGGCTTAGTGGGTTAAGTGAAAACTATTGGTTTCTGCTCAGGTCATGTTCTCAGGGTTATAATATCAGGCCCCACATTGGGCTCCTCACTCAGCCAGAGTCTGCTTGAGGCTCTCTCTCCCTCCCCCTTTGCCCTTTCCCTTTCTCTCTCTCTAAAATAAACAAATAAATCTTAAAAATAAATACAGTGGATACCATAAATAGTCTTAAATTTTCTGAAGGTTGATTTTTAAACTATATATGTTTAATTTTTAAATTATATATATGTGAAAATTTTAAACTATTGTGTCACAGAGATAAGTGTAAGGAAAATCTATGTCCAGAGTCTGTTTCCCCCTCTCCCTCTGCCTGCCTCTCTGCCTACTTATGATCTCTCTGTCAAATAAATGAATGAAAATCTTTAAAAAATAAAAATAATAAAAATAAATATAATAAAATAATAAAAATTAAAAAAAATAAGAGACTCTTAATCTCACAAAACAATCTGAGGGTTGCTGGGGTGAGGGGGTATAGAGAGGGTGGTTGGATTATGGACATTGGGGAGGGTATGTGCTATGGTGAGTGCTGTGAAGTGTGTAAACCAGATGACTCACAGACCTGTACCCCTGGGGCAAATAATATATTATATGTTAATAAAAGTAATTTTTTAAAAATTAAAAAAATTAAAAGTAAATTTAAAAAAAAAGGAAAAATCTATGTCCAAATTATAAAGCCAAGCCACACCAAGAAAAACAAAACAGGACAAATTTCAAAAGAAGTGAGGCAACCTGGCATAAATCTATTTTTAAAAGTATTCTATATATGACATGGTTCCAAAATGTCTAATGTGGAGTGTCAAGTATTTGGTTAAACTTAAGCTCCATGATATTTTCAAGAAGTGTATTAATTTGAAAAGAGCAATTAACTGAGAATTTCACAAGGCCTTAATTTATGTTTCAAAATACTGTGCAGCAGGCACCTCCAGGCACCCAACTCCAACACAGATCCTGAAACTTCAACTCACTGTCTGGAAAATATTGATACAGGACATGCTAAGATATAATGATCATTTTCCAAATAGATTTAGAAGAGGACATATGGTAACTTTAAATACTTACCCAAATCAACCATGCAGCTAATTTTCTTTGAATTCATATTGTGCTGCTAATTCTTCAAAATATATTATTTCGAGCTTTTCCATCCCAAATCTTTATTTTTTATTTTTTTAAGATTTTATTTATTTATTTGACAGACGGAGATCACAAGTAGGCAGAGAAGCAGGCAGAGAGAGGAGGAAGCAGGCTTCCCGCTGAGCAGAGAGCCTGATGTGGGGCTCGATCCCAGGACCCTGGGATCATGACCTGAGCTGAAGGCAGAGGCTTTAACACAATGAGCCACCTAGGTGCCCCCCAAATCTTTATTTTTATGGTTCTTTGATTTCATTGGTTTTAATAATTTTCTTCAGTGTTTCAAAGTTGATTCTTCAGGGGGAGCCTGGTTATCTCAATTGGTAGAGAATGCAACTCTTGATCTTGGGATTGTGAGTTTGAACCCCATGTTGGGCATGGAGCCTACTTAAAAAGCAAAACAAATCAGGGCACCTGGGTGTCTCAGTCAGTTAAGTGTCTGTCTTTGGCTCTGGTCACGATCTCAGTATCCTGGGATCGAATCCCACATTGGGCTCCCTGCTTAGCAGGGAGTCTGCTTCTCTTCCTCCCTCTGCCGCTCCCCCTGCTTGTGCTCTCTCTCTCTGTGTCAAATAAATAAAATCTTAAAAAAAAAAAAAGGAAAACAAATAAAAAAGCTAAAGTTGACTCTTCTGTGTTCCTGGCCATAAATTATCAGTAGGAATCTTTCTGGGCAAAATATTTGTCAATGGATAGAGTGCCACATTATTTTCTTCTAGAAAATTCATCCTCATCTATTATTTGTTCTACATATAGTACTGGCAATCTCCACTTTATTTCCATCTAAAAATGAAGTCCTGTTAGAAAATACAATTTTTTTTCACACTTCAGACTCTAGAGTTTTTGTAAACATGCACTTACCTCTGAAAATATGCTCTTGTAGAAAATAGGGGTTTCTATCATTCAAATTTAAGTGACCTTGCTAAAATGCTGCCAAAATGCAGGAATATTCATCTTCTCGCTTACATAGTTAAGGTATTCTGAAGCAGATAGCATGATTCCACACTGATGAAACACTGGTGAATTATCCTTCTTAATTATGACAATTATCCTATTGGGTGAATGAGATCAATAATTGCATCTTCATTCATCAGATCAACAGTCATAGAACACTTTTGGAAATTTATTTTCCACTTTAGAGTCCTCAACTATATTAGTATTGTTATTGCCTGTGTTTTTTTTTTTAAATGAAACATGTCTTATATACAAATTCTTTCTTTTTATCACTAAATCAGCTAAATTTGGAATTATTTTAATTACATCAAGATTTCTTTCATGACCTGAGCTGAAATCAAGGTTTGGATACTTAACCAAGTGAGCCCTCCAAGGGTCCCCCGGTAGCCATTCTTCAAGCCATATTTTGATACTTTTTGAATGCTCTTTTTTCTGACATTTTTTATTTTGTATCCTTAGATCACTCTAACCAGAACAGCATATGGTATTGAATCAAAAAGTTTTACCTTCCATTAATAGGAGGGTTTTTCTTCATCAATATTTGTTACCAACTTGAGGTTCACTGGTTCTTGCAGCTTTGCACCACATGAATAAAGTTTTCCAGAAACAGCTGGATGCCTTAAGAATGGCAAGCCATAAAAAGCTGCTCTATTAACTCCAAAGCAATTAAGCATACCCAGAGTGATGGCTGGCAACATCCGTGCTCATTCTCCATAGAAAGTTGCAACTGCCCTAGTCTAGTTAATCTAAAGTACATATTAGATAAACTGCCTCTGTGTCAGTTTAAACAGGGCAATTTTCTTTGGTGGGGGGGGGAATGTATCGCCCAATAAACATATGTAATGAAGGCACAAAGCACAACAGATCGGTGTAGTGGTCTGAGAGCCAGAACCATAACAGCTGCTGGACAAAGGCTTAGTGGGATTATGTTGCCAAGATGGGCAAGTACCAAATCAAGGTAGACTCAGACAAGGTCAAGACTATGTGCACACAAAGACTATGTGCAGCCAAAGATCTGTAATCTGTTGCACGAGGCTCTCGATGGTCTTATACCATCATGGACCTCAGCAGGCAGCCAGTCTCCACATCTTATTTGTTTTTCTTCATCTTGATTTTTTAAAAAAACTCTTCTTTCTTTCTTTCTTTCTTTTTTTTTTTTTAAACACATAATTATTATTTGTTACAGGGGTACTGGTCTGTGATTCATTAGTCTTACACAATTCCAGCGTTCACCATAGCACATACCCTCCCCAACATCCATCACCCAGTCACCCTATCCCTCCTACACCCCTCCACTCCAGCAACCCTCAGTTTGTTTCCTGAGATTATCATCTTGAATTTTTGGATTTCTGATTTGTTATGTCCTTATATTTCTACTAGGTCTTGATTAATTTTATTTGTGTTAGAGTATTATATTACAGTACTTTTTGTGTTTCCTGGCCTTTAAAAAAAATTTTTTTATGGCCCAGTATTTGATCATTTTTATAAATGTTCTCTGTGTCTTGCAAAGAATGTATAGTCTGTAATCATTGGATATTATGGTCTACATATGCCTATTAGATCAAATTTGCTGAATCATAGTGTTCAAAATCATTTCTGATTTTTTTCATCGCTTCTCCATTTATGATTATGGACTTCTATTGTTTTAAAAAAGTGTTTTCTTCTTGTAAGTAGTTTTAACTCTAGTTTTTTGACCCTTTTCTAAAAACGCAGGATTTTTTTTTAAACTAATGATTATATGTGTTGGATTTTCATGTGCCATAAAGAGCAGACAATCTTATGTAGTGAGAGAGTAAAGCATAGATGGGCTTCCTTGTTTTCTTAGTTTAAAAGGGCTCTCTTTTGTTGTATTAGGAAAGGGCAGTTTTAATTTAAGAATCTAGTAGTAACCACAAACCCAAAACCTATAATAGACACACAAAAAATAAGGAGAAAAGACAAAACACATCAGAAATTCATCAATCACAAAAAAAAAAGAGCAAAAGAAAAAGGAACAGAGAAGAACTACAAAAACAACCAGAAGACAAATAACAAAATTGCAGGAAGTACATACTTATCAATAATTTCTTTAAATGTATGTGGCCTAAATGCTCCAATCAAAAGACAAAGGGTGGCAGAATGGATTTTAAAAAAAGGGCAAACAAATGACAAAATATAACAAGACCCATCTATATGCTGCCTACAGGGGAGTCACCTTAGACCTAAAGGCACATATACAGCCCGAAAGTGAAGAGATGGAAAAACACTTACCAGCATATGAAAGTAAAAAGAAATCTGGAGTAACAATGCTTATATCAGACAAAACAGACTTTAAAAGAAAGATGGTAAAAAGAACGAAGAACATTACATAATGATAAAGCATCAACTCAACAAGAAAATATAACAATAATAAATATCTAGGCACCCAACATTGGAATACCTAAATACATAAAGCAAATATTAATGTACATAGAGAGAGCAACTAAAAATTTTTTTCAGTATTTCAGCATTCATTGTTTATGCACCACACCCAGTGCTCCATGCTGTACATGCCCTCCTTAATACCCACCCAACCCCCTACCCCCTCCCCTCCCAAACCCTCAGTTTGCTTCTCAGAGTCCACAGTCTCTCATGCTTCACCTCCCCCTCCAATTTCCCCAACTCCCTTCTCCTCTCCATCTCCCATGTCCTCCGTAGTACTCCTTATACTCCACAAGTAAGTGAAACCATATGATAATTGACTCTCTCTGCTTGAATTAGTTCACTCAGGATAACATAAAGAGAGCGACTGATGGTGACACAATATTAGTAGGGGACTTTATTTATTTAAAAAATTTTTTAAAGAATTTATTTGTTTGGCAGAGAGCAAACATGCTCAAGTTGGGGAGTGACACAGGGTGAGGGAGAAGCAGACTCCCCACTGAGCAGGGAGCCCAATGTGGCACTCAATCTCAGGACCCCAAGATCATGACCCAAGCCAAAGGCAGCTGCTTAACTGACTGAGCCATCTAGGTCTCCCCTAGTAGGGGACTTTAACACCCCATTTACATCAATGGATAGATCATCCAAACAGAAAATCAATAAGGAGACAGTCTCTTTGAATGACCAGAGGGATATAACAGGTATATACAAAACATTCCATCCCCAAACAACAGAAAACACATCTTTCCAATTTGAGTATATGTGCTGCTGAACTGAGCACAGAACACACATTCTATTCAAGCGTACGTGGAACATTCTTCAGAATGGATGTTAGGCTACAAAACAAGCCTCAATAAATTTAAAAACATTGAAATCAGACCCTGCATCTTTATTGACATGACAATATGAAACTAGAAATAAATCACCAGAAAAAACTGCAGGGCAAACAAACAGGGAGCCTAAACAATATGATACTGAACAACTAATGCATCAACAAATTAATCAAAGAAATAAAATATATGGGGGAAAAAAAGAAAAGGAAATGATAGTTCAAAATCTTTGGGACATAGAGAAAGCAGTTCTAAGAGGGGAATATATAGCAGTACAGGTCTATCTCAAGAAATGAGAAAAAGCTCAAATAAAGAATCTACCTTTACACCTAAAGGAACTAAAAAAAAAGAGCAAAGGCCAAGGTGAGGAGAAGGAAATAATAGAGATCAGAGCAGAATTCAATGATACAAAGACTAAAAAAATAGAAAAAAAATCAATGAAACTGAGAGCTGGTACTTTGAAAAAGTAAACAAAACTGACAAACTCTTAGCCAAATGTATTGAGAAAAAAGAGAAAGAATCCAAAGAAATAAAATCAGAAAGGAGAGGAGAAGTAACAACTGACACCACAGAAATACAAACGACTAGACAAGAAAACTACAAAAATTATATGCCAACAAATTGGACAACCCAGTAGAAATGGACGAATTCCTAAAAACATACAATTTTCCAATATTGAGTCAAGAAGAAAAGCAGCTGTTTTGTATTGTTATTTTTCTTTGAAAATCTTTAGAGAAAAATAGTCATTTCACCATGAGGGAATCAAAACAGATGGTTTTATTGTTGTTTTAAAATGTCATTTCCCTCATCCTCTGTTTTACAAATACCTTTTTATTTGGTTCTAATCTACAAAATGCTGAAAATAACCTAGCATTACTTGGTTGTGATATACTGTTTAATGAATCTGGAGGTCACCTGTTTGGAGAGAATCATGGAGTTTTGTTAATTACTGAGGACTCCAGCATAAAGGAAATGGAGACCACCTTGAAAGCTACTTTTCTCCTGATAGTCTAAAAGATGATAGTAATATTACAAACCATAGAATTTATGAGCTTATAATTTGAATTATTTCATCATGCATTTTAGCTCCAATGTACTCCCAGGCTCAATACTTTTTTCTTGGAAAGTGCAATTTTAAAGCTCTTATTATAGCTAGTCATTATATCTTTCAAATCTAATTCCATACTCAGTGTTTGCTAGAGATGTACTGACATTAAAGGAATTTAATTTTGAACTTAACGTAGAGCCTTCTCAAAACTTATTGTTCATTTGAAAGGAAATACTACTTGAGTTTAACAAAAATAAAACCATGTTCCAAAATACATTTAACCTCCTAAAAATAACTTAATATATCTTTAACTGTAATAATAATACTAATAGTTAAGATTGGAATTGTTCAGAGATTATTTTCATAGAGCACAAGTATGCCAATTATTCTCTAGTGCCTTTTGTAATCATTTAAAACATTAAAAAATATTCAGAACATTATCGCTGTAATCAAATGTTCCACTTACACCGTCTTCTCCCCCCATTAGCATTTCTGTGCCATAGAAACTGCTTGATATACTCTAATAATCATCCAACAATTCAAGCCAACAGAAAAGTACTGACTCATAGTACGTGTGAGGTGGTACAAACACGGAGATGTGCCATAGGCCCCACTCTGAGGAGTTTCTGTTCCAACACTTACTGGCTGAGTAATAGCAATAATCAAACACTTATTTAATGTTTACTATTTTTTTAAGATTTTATTTATTTATTTGACACAGAGAGAGAGATAGCAGGAGAAGGAACACACGCAGAGGGAATGGGGGAGAGAGAGAAGCAAGCTGGCTTCCCACTGAGCAGGGAGTCCCATGCAGGGCTCAATCCTATGACCCTGGGATCATTACCTGAGCTGAAGGCAGATGCTTAACCACTGAGCCACCCAGATGCCCCTACTGGTAGACACAATGCTAAATGCTGTACATGTGTTATCTTCTTAAGTTCTATTAAGTTCTTAATTTCTTAAGTTCTTCTCTTAAGTTCTGTTATTAATTCTAAAACAAAGAATGAAGAGGAACCATATGTAACTGGAGCACAGGTATGATTAGGGATGGAAACATCGGTGTCTTCAATTGAGGTCTTCTACCAGTCAGAAATAATCATTTCACAGGTGCTCAAGAAACTAAGCCAACTGACTAAAACCAAAATGGAAATTAATAGGTTGAATGGCCCTGGGGAGACCCTTTGGATTCAGGGCTCATTTTGGTCTAGGACTCAAGCACAATACCTGATCTACTCTTTCAGTGCTGCTTTCTCTGTGGCTGTCTGTAGGTAGGCTCTCTGGACTGGAAAAATGTTCCAGAGCCACAGCAGTCCCAAGCCTGATATTCTCACAGCATCCAGCTCTGCAGAAAAGACAGTCCTGCTAATGCAGCAAAAGTCCTGAGGCTTTCCCTTGATTTGACCAGATTTAGTTTTCTGGTTTACTTCTTCGGTTTTGTACAAAGCTAATGGAAGTGTCAGAGGCATAGGGTATTCAGAATGCACTTCTGTAATTGGGAGTGGAATACAGCTCAGCAAATCACAGGACTAAAACTAAGGATGGATGGTCCCCCGAAAGACCATCAGGCACTCTTACCAGGAAAGAGGTGGAACAGCTGTAAGATGCCCTTAGGGGTCTTTAATACCAGGATTTGACAAAAGAGTCACAGAAGATGGTTTGAATTTTATTATTTTATTTTAGGGATTTTATTTATTTATTTGAGAAATAATGAGAGAGAGAGAGAGAGAGGAGAGAGAGACAGAGAGCAAGAGAGGGGGGAGGGTCAGAGGGAGAAGCAGACTTCCCACCAAGAAAAGAGCCCGATGTGGGACTTGAGCCCGGGACTCCAGGATCATGACCTGAGTCGAAGGCAGTTGCTTAACCAATTGAGCCACTCAGGCTCCCTATTTTATTATTTTTTTTAATGAAGAAATGATATGGTCACATTCTCATTATCTCTTACTCATATTTCAGTAACTTCTTAGGTCTAGGCTTCCAAGCTTCTTCCATTAAACACATCCTCACACTGTTTCCAGATCACTCTGTAGAAAACCTCTGACTGTATCACCAGAATTTACAATAAGTTTATGTATGTATATATAGATCTAACAAGTTAATTATAATTTCAATTTTAAATTCAGTGGCAATAAATAATTTATATAATAATTGTAATACAATGGCTACCAATGTGCATTATAAGATTCCTTTGAGTTAATACAGTTAAATAATAAAATAGAATGAAATAACAATTGCCACAGAATCTCTAAGTTAGTGTTTATATTCTGAAACTTGGACAAAAATGCCAATTCTCAGGCACTGGTGAATCAGAATATCTAGGGATAGGGCTGGAAGATCTGTATTTTAAAGGCACTCTCCTGATTCTTTTCATGAACAGTAAGTTTTGAGATATGCTAATCTAATGCAGTAGAATAGTGGTTCCCATAAAGTAATTGAGAAATAAGTCTAGTGAGTGAATGATGTCTAAGAACTGCTACTTGGAGGGCCTTCTTTCATTAAGAAGTGGTCATTAAATGCAGAGGACCACCAGCCTCAGAAAGCTCCTAGAAAGGCAAAAGCTTAACTTCAGGGCTATATGCCTGCAACACTGCAGGACTGTCATTCAACTTACCTAAAATATCCTATCATGGTTGCCACTAGCTACCATATTTTGAGCCTTCACAAGGCTATTAAGCACTTCATATATATTTTATCACTGAAGCATCTATATAGTCCCATAAAAAACTATCAATTTTTGGAAGTGGAAACAAATTATTAATAAGTTAAAGTTCAGAAGTGTTACCTCCTTGCTCAAGATCTCACAGCTAGTAAGTGATGGAATGCAGAATGATATCGTTATAGAGCCCAAAATCTGAACCACTATGCCAGACTAGCTTGCATTCTGCCAAAAACAACAAAGCTGAAATCCAGAACCACAAAACTGCCAAGAAAATAACTCACTATAGCAGAGAGAATTTCCACATAGGAAGGGATTTTGCAACACTCTTGACAAAATTAACATTTTGGGGACTTTTTTCCATTAAAGATATAAATAAAGCTATTTCTGTTCTTCTGTGAGTTTCCCAGATCCAGCCATTTTGGTTAAGTTCTCAAATTGAGACTGTGTGGCAGTATAGGGGAATGTTGATTTGTATATCAGTGATCAAAAAATAAATTAAAGTGGAAAATGTGTTGTCATAAATTATTTTTTACTTTTTTATGCCCACATTATTTTACTAAGGGACAATTTACATCAAATCAAATGCACAAATCTTAAGTGTACTACTCGTAGGTAATTTTTGACACATTTCATGCCTATGTAACTACTACATAGATTGGAATTTAGAACACGTCTGTTACTCTAAAAAATTCCCTTGGTCTTGCTTTAAGCCAATCTCCACTCTGCAGTCAAATGCTCTAGCCCTGAGCTATACCCCCAATCTCCACTCTTTTAGAGGCAACCAGTATTCTGATTTCTGTCATCATAGCTTATGTTTGCATATTCTTGAATTTCAAATAAATGGAATAGCAACAAGTATTTTTATGTCTATCTTTTGCTCAATATAATGTTCTTAAAATTGGTCCATGTTATGTGTATCAGCAGTTAATTTTTTTTTATTGCTGTGTGTTATTTTATTTTGTGTATATACCAAAGTTTTTTTAATTCATTCTCCTCTGATTAATGTTTGGTGTTTTTTCCCCTAGTTTTTGACAGCCATGAATATAGTTGCTATGTATGAGTTGTTCTGTGGAAATGCATTCATTTATTTATTTATTTATTTATTTATTTGACAGAGAGAGATCACAAGTAGGCAGAGAGCCAGGCAGAGAGAGAGAGAGGAGGAAGCAGGCTCTCTGCTCAGCAGGGAGCCTGATGAGGGACTCGATCCCAGGACCCTGAGATCATAACCTGAAGGCATGAAGCCGAAGGCAGCGGCTTAACCCACTGAGCCACCCAGGTGCCCTGGAAATGCATTTTCATTCTACTTAGATAAATGCCCAGGAATGGAATTGCTGTGTCATAAGGTAAGTAAGGTTTAACACTTTAAGACTAAGCTAACTGGAGGGCACCTGAGTGGCTCAGTGGGTTAAGCCTCTGCCTTCAGCTCAGGTCATGATCTCAGATCCTGGGATCGAGTCCCGCATCCGGCTTTCTGCTCAGCAGGGAGCCCGTTCCTCCCCTCTCTCTCTCTGCCTGCCTGCCTACTTGTGATCTCTCTCTGTCAAATAAATAAAGACTAAGCTAACTGAATTTCAAAGTGGTTGCTTCATTTTATACTCCCATCAGCAACTGAGAGAGTTCTAGTTGCTCCACATCCTCACCAATATGTTTTATGGTCTTTAATTTTAGCCATGCTCATATGTGTGAAGTAATACCTCATGTGCTTTTAATTTGTATTTCCCTCATGAGCAATGAGGCTGTGCATCTTATTATGTGACTATTATGGGACATTTGCTAATCCTCCAGTTTTGTTTTCTCTCTCTCTCTCTCTTTTTTTTGGAAGAAGGTTCTCATCAAGGCATTTGCCTGTTAAAATGTTTTTTGGTCTTATTATTTACTTGTAAGTGTTCTTTATATTATAGATGAAAAAAATATGTGATTTTCTTCAGTATGTATCTTATATTTTAATTTTCTTAGTGTCTTTTGAAGAGAGGAAAATTTCAATTTGATGAAGTTGAATTTATCAAATTTTTTTCTTTCATGGGTAATACTTTTGGCTTCCTGCCTGAAAATTCTTTGCAATACAAAGTAATGAAGACTTTCCCTTATATATTCTTCCGTAAGTTTAATAGTTTTAGTTTTTATATTTGGACCAATAATCTATTTCAAATTAATTTTTATATTTGTTGTGAGGAAAATGACATAGTTTATTTTTTCCCATGTAGATATCCAGTCATTTCAGCCCTATTTGTTTCTCCCATGGAATTATGTTGTTGACTTTATCAAAATCATTTCACCCCATGTATCGCGGGTCCATTTCTGGAGTCTCCATTCTAATGCCCTACATATACTTTTTTATGCTAATACAAAATTTTATTGATTACTGTGAATTTAGAGAAAATCTTGAAATTGAGTAGTATTAGTTCTCCAAATTTGTTCTTTATCCAAGTTATTTGGCACTGTATGTCTTTTTCACTTTTGCAGAAGTTTAAAAAATTATCTTATCTATTTCTACACAAATGCATATTAGATTCAATCTGTATGTCATTTTGTGGAGAATGGATATTTTACTAATATCCAGTCTTAAAAGCAATAAGCATGGCATAATTCTGTATTCATTTAGATAATTTTGCATTTCTCCTGGTATATGTAATTTTCATGTTAGTGGTTTTGCAGATCCTTCATAAGATATATTTCTGAAAGTTTCTGTTGCTGGATGCTATTACAGTGTTTTGAAATATTTTACTAACATAACACAATTTTAAAAAAAGAAAAAGAAACATTTTGCTTTCTAATGCTTATTTAATAAATATAAAATAAAATCAAATTTCGGTATATTAACCTTGGATGCTGTGATCTTGCTAAATTCACTGATTAATTCTAGTAGTTTTGGGTAGGTTCCTTGGGATTTTTTAAATATATAACTCATACTGTCTGCTATCCCTTTTTATTTCTCATATTGGTCATTTATATTTCCTTTATTTATATCTTGAATAATCTAGTTAAGAGTTAAAAGTTTGCCAATTTTACTAATCTGTTAAATAAACACTAGATATATCCCACAAATTTGATATGTTGTATATTTATTGTTATTCAGTTTGAAATCTTTTCTAATTTCTCTTGTGATTTATTTTTTGACCCATGGGTTACTTAGAAATGGGTTTTAAAATCTCTAAATATTTGGAGAATTTTATAGATATTGTTATTGATTTATAATTTAATTCCATCTTGGTAAAAGATCATACTCTTAAGATTTTAATCTTCAGAAATTTATTGAGACATATGTTATGGTCCAGTTTAGGCATATCTTGGCAAACATTCCGTGTGCACTTAAAAAAGAAAAAAACGTTATCTTGCAGTTGTTTGATGTAGGGTTTCATGTATATATGTCAACAAAGTCAAATTGGTGATACCACTGTTCAGATTATCTGCATTCTGGCTGATATTTGGTATTTTTTTCTATCAGTTACTAAGGCATGAGTGAGCTGGTAATAATTCAACTATATTTGTGAATGTGTCTCCTTCCTTCTTAAGTTGTATCAGTTTTTGCTTCATGAATTTTGAAGCTTCAAAATCTTCATTCAACTTCTTCAGAGTAGGAGCTGTTAAGGAAGTGAAAGGGGATGAGTTAAAAGGACAGACTGAGTACCTCCTAAAAAATCTTTCCTGCTATTTATGTATCCCTATCACCAGACTTCCCCTGCCTCATATCACCTTCTAAGAAGTATCCAGTTCAACTTCCTCTGGGATAGGAGAGCAGCCAGGTATATTTTTGCATTATATATTTTTCTTCACAGTTCTAGCTCCACTGTGGCCACTGTTCACTCTGGAAATGATGCTGCCTCCACAGGGCCTTTCTAAGGCATGAAGTGAATGGTAGATGGTCTCCTTCCTTTCTGTCTCTAAGGCCTCCACTCTTTTCAGTTTCAAGTGACAAGGCTCTCTTGGCAAACCAGGCTTTGCTACATGGTTGTAAGTTACAAAGACAATGAGATGTCTAAGGGGAGTAATTTTAAAATTTAAGCTTAGTATGTTTCTTTCTTTTATATGGCAAATCAATCTTCAACAAAGGAGGAAAAATATGCATGAGGAAAAACAGTCTCTTCAATAAATGATGCTGGAAAAACTGGACAGCTACATGCAAAAAAATGAAACTGAACCACTTCCTTATACTATATACAAAAATAAACTCAAAAGGGATTAAATACCTGAGTATGAGACCCAAATCCACAAAAACCCTAAAAAAGAGCATAGACAGTAATTTCTCTGATATTGACCATAACAATAGTATTGTAGATATGTCTCCTGAGGCAAGAGAAACAAAAGGAAAAATAAACTATAGGGACCACATCAAAATAAAAAAACATCTGCACAACAAACGAAACAATCAACGAAAATAAAAGACAACCTTCTGAATGAGAGAAGATGTTTGCAAATGACATATCCAATGAAGGGTTAGTACCCCAAATAAATAAAGAACTTATACAACTCAATACTCAAATCCCAAATAATCTAATTAAAAAATGGGCAGAAGACATGAACAGACATTTCTCCAAAGACACACACATGGCCAACAGACACATGAAAAGATGTTCAGCATTACTAATCACCAAGGGAAGGTAAATCAAACCACAGTGATATATCACTTTATACCTGTCAGAATGGCTAGAATCCAAAGACAAGAAATAACAAGTGTTGTCAAAGATATGGAGAAAAAAGAACCCTTGTGCATTGTTGGTGGGAATGTGGATTGGTGCAGTCACTACGAAAAATAGTATGGAGGTTTCTAAAAGAAAAAAAAAACAACATATGATCCAGTAACTCTACTACTGACTGTTTACCTAAAGAAAATGAAAACACTAACTTGAAAAGATATATGCACTTTTATTGCAGCATTATTGACAAGAGCCAAGATATGGAAATAACCCAAGTGTCTATTCATAGATGAATAGATTAAGAAAATATGTTTGGCAATGCCATAAAAAAGAATGAGATCTTGCCATTTGTGACAAAGTGGATGGACCTGGAAGATATTATGAGATAAGTGAAGTAAGTCAGACAAAGAAAGACAAACATCGTATGATTTCACTTAATTGTGGAATCCAAAAAATAAAACAAATGAATAAACAAACAAAAAGGAGAATCATACCTATAAATAGAGAACAAACTGATGGGTGTCAGAGGGGAGGTGGGGGTGCACAAAATGGGAGAAGGGGAATGAGAGGTACAGGCTTCTGTTATGGAATGGATGTCCTGGGGATGAAAGATACAGGACAGGGGATATAGTCAATGGTATAGTCAAAGCGCTGTGTGGTGACAGATGGTAGTTGTACTTGCAGTAAGCACAGCATAACATACACAGTTGTCAAATCACGGTTGTCCACCTGAAACTAACATTGTGTGTCAACTATACTTCAATTTAAAAATGGAAAACAAACACCATCATAAAAGTGCAAAGTAAAATCTCAAGCTGTATAAAAAAAGTTCTTCGTTAACTATGTGATTAACTCTAACTATAAAGTTGAATTTTAATTCCATTTGGGAAGGATAAGAAATGTGTTGTTTAATTCTTGGAGAAGACAATGATCTTTTCATAATTTACTCTAAGTCTGCAAATAGGCACTTAACCGAAATTTCAGAGAAAAGAGAGAAAATCTTAAGGATCTCTTTCTATGGCTATTTCTTCTAATTTTTCTCTTCCTTCACTCATCTGCCTAATCTAAAATTTCGTGTATCCCTTTGCAGCAGATTATCCCACACTTATGCCCTATTGTTAGGGGTGAGTGGATAACTATTAACACAATTCAAATACAAAGGAGTTTCCTATTTTTCGTTTCTTTTCTTGCGCACACACCTTTAAGACAATTGTGCAACATGATTGTGGAACATATACACTAATACTGAAGAAGTTTCAAAACTTAGAACCATTTTTGTCTGCTTTCACACTCAAAGCAATCAGTTGAATGAGAACTTTTATAGCCCAGTTGAAATTCTTTCTACCTCTATTACATAGCTTAACCCCAAATGACTCAAAGATATCTGTCTAGTGAAGGACTAATTTTGTAGCTGACCAAAGACAAGGACAATTTTACATAAGTAATGCTTAATTGATTAACTGTATATAGAGCCCTGAAGGGTTCTATTTGTGCTCAAATAACTAGAATCTAGTTTTTTATCTTAAAGGAGCTTAGAGTTTATTGAGAGCAAATCTACATTCTCAAAGCACTTTGAGAGAAATTTTATATTAAATTTTTTCATAAATGCTAAATGAATTTATAGAGTAAATAAGAGCTGGATGGCAAAAAACGAGTACTTTGAAGGAGGTAATTTTAGAAGACTTTTCTTGGTGCACTTTGGCAAAATAATTTTTAAACATTTCTGCCACCTATATGTTCCAGAAGATATTTGAGTCATGTCAAGGAGAATATATGGACCCCTTTGGGAAGGAAAATGAACAAAATGAAAAGAAAAATTTTTTTCTGGCAGACTGTTGCTTAGTTAAGTCATGGACAACTAAATCTGATCCAAAGTGAAGTAACAACTTATAAAAATGCAAGCGCACTTATAAAAATGTGACATAAGTAGTTGAGTATATATTTTTCAGGCCAGTTAATACCTTGTGAGTACTCTCTAAATTGGCACATTTTTCTTGGAATTATCCCCCTCTGGAGACAATCCAGGTCTGTACATGTTCTGCAGCTAAGCTCTCATGGCACCAGCTTGCTTTCTGTGCTAGTTGAAATTGGTGAAGATGATAGGATTGTGATCATCTTTTTTCTGAGGGCTATCTGTCCTGTTTTATGGCTAATATACCATATTAGTGACCCCAAATGGCACCACTTTCTTGGAATATGATATAATGGTTGAGAGTCTGTGTCTCATTTATGACACTAAAGAAGTTACTTCAGCACTCTGAACTTCAATTTCCTCATAACAATTGGAAAACTAAGAATACCTAGCTGTATATAAGTTATTGTATGGATGAAATTAAAATTACTACAAAGCACTTAAAGTTCCTGGCATGTAATTAGTGTTCAAGAAAATATTGTCATTGTTAATGACAGAATACTAAGACTACTTACTCTGATTGTGATCCTTTTTTTAAGGGGGGAGGGGCAAAAGGAGAGGGAGAGAGAATCGGTTTTTTTTTTTTAAAGATTTTATTTATTTATTTGACAGACAGAGATCACAAGTAGGCAGAGAGGCAGGCAGAGAGAGAGAGAAGGAGGCAAGCTCCCTGCTGAGCAGAGAGTCTGATGTAGGGCTCAAGCCCAGGACCCTGGGATCAAGACCTGAGCCACCCAGGTGCCCTAGGGAGAGAGAATCTTAAGCAGGCTCCACCCTCAGCCTGGAGCTCATCACTGGGTTCCATCTCATGAACCTGAGATAAGGACCTGAGCAGAAATAAAGAGTTGGATGCTTAACTGACTGAGCCACCCAGGCATCTGATCCTTTCTTCATGTTATTCCTCTTTATGGAACATCCTCTTACTCTTACTTTGCTTAATATTCTAGGCATTTCAAGATGCTTAAATTTCACTGTGATTGTTTTTTCAGCTGCTTTTGCTTGATTTCTTGTTTGTTTGACCTCTGATTACATTTCTAGTTCAGTTTGTGGTGGTTAAATTCAAGGCTTGCGGGCTCAAACTTAGCTCCGTTTAAATTTTGACTCTCCACTCATTGGCTGAATGGGAGGGTCAGAGAAAAGAGTAATGAATTAGGAGTTAGAATCTAGTTCTAGCCTTGCCTTTGCCTTCATATAACTCTTTGAGACTGAACCTGATGGGGTCCGTGATCAAAGGAGTAAGACTGATACAAAGCGAAGGTCAAGCAAAACTTTATTTCACGCCAGCACCGAGAATCAAACTGACCGGTTGGGGCTGTGTCTTATGGAGAGAGCGACCCCTCCCAGCCTCACAGACCAGCTTTTATAGAGCAAAGGCCATGTGGTTGAGCCTGGCCAATGAGATTATAATACACAGAGAAAGTTGCAGAGTCATGCTAGGTCACATACGGGTGGCCAATTGTATTACAATTTACCCTATAGTAGCTGTTTGAACTAGCCTATCACTCTGGTCAGAATTGGCACCCCAGTTTGGTGCCCAAAAGGTGGGGTTTACATTCTTTGGGGGTTAGGGAGATAGTATGTGTGCTCTAATGATTGGATGTCTCCACCTGGCCTGATTCATCCTTGTATACTGGGCTCTGTCATTTCCACCTGACCGGACCCCCCCCTCTTGTATTTGGGCTCTGTTATCAGGGATTGGTCGACCATAATTTACTGGTTTCCCAGACTTGCTTTTAAGTAAGTTCCCTGTGGTGGGGGGCAGGGTCAGTTTAAGTTTTACTGCATAAACAACAAAATGGCTGTTTAACCGAGATGGAGTCGCTCTAAGTAGGCCCCTACAAACCTACCTTGGTGTCAGTTACCATATATACAAGAGAAGAGTGAATTAGAGCATAGAGGATCTCTAAGCTCCTTCTAACATTTGGCATTCAAAATTATGAATTTAGCATAGAGAATCTTAAGATGTGGCATTCGGTTGTCTAAAATTATTATTGTTCTATGCAGTCAGGATAGAACATCTTCCTGTTTTCATGAAGAAGCTGGAAAAATGCTTTGAACTACATGTTTGAATGAGATTTTCTGTTAATATGTATTGCTGATTTTGTCATACTATCTTTAGTTTCCTGGATACAGAAACATTGAAATCGTTCCTCATTAACTTTGAGGAGAAAATTCAGGGGCAGTTAGTCTATTTCTTTGCTTCTAAAACTGCAAAGTAAGCATCATCCTCCAAACCCATTCTGGAATTTTCTTATCCAACCATATCAGGGCTTTGCAATGTCACATGTGTTCTCAAGAAATACACACATGTTATTCTATGGAAATCGAAGTAGGGTGGGTATAGTGCCATGCATTTGGAGCATTGAAAATATTGTTTATCAAAGGGATATTTTCATGTGTTAGATATTTGATATCGTATATTTTTAAAAAATGTTTATTTATTATAAAGAATGAGGAAGGGGGTTGGAGAAGCAGAAGGAGAGGGAGAGAGAATCTCTAGCAGACTTCCTGCTGAGCAAGGAGCCTGATGTGGGGCTCAATCCTATGAACCTGAAATCATGACTTGAGCTTAAATTAAGAGTCTGATGCTTAACCAACTGAGTCATTCAAGCATTCTACTAGTAGGTATTTTTTAAAGATATTCTAGGGGGTGTCTTGGTAGCTCTATAGTTTAAGTGCGGAACTCTTGGTTTTGGCTCAGGTCTTGGTCTCAAGGTGGTAGGATCCAGCCCCGAGCTCTGTAGTGGGCTCAGCAGGGAGTCTGCCTGAGATTTTCTCCCTTACCCTCTGATCCTCAATAACCTTCCCCATACATTATTCTCTTCCTCTTTCTCTCTCTCTTTCAAATAAATAAATAACTCTTTAAAAAAAATAAAGATGTTCTGGGTCAAAGGATCATGCCGAGTAAAATACTCCCCAAATAATAATTAAAGGTCTTGTATCAAAGTCACCAAAGAGAGGGTGATAATGAAGAAAAACATCTTGCTTTTAACTAAAAGGCAGATTGAACCCGTGATTTGCATTTTTATGAAGTCCTCAGAATACGATTTACTAATTGTATTTGCGGGAGTTGGTTCTAATAATAAATCGCTAAACTCTGAACACAACAGAGAATGAAATTGCCTTGAACTAAAAGTAAAATTTAGAAAATCCCTCATTGAAAAAAAAATATCTCTGTGTTCCCCCTGTACACTCCCATGAAGACTGACAAACAAACCCTGGTAAACTCTTTGATAATAGAAATGATTAAGACAGAAGAAAATGTAAGAATAAGCCCATTATATTGCAACTTAATCGGTCTAATCCAAAGGAACAAGCCAGTAGTTTGTTAATAGGGCTCCAGAAAGCAGTGTCATTAAAGTATTCAATGTTGTTCCAATAGGCCTTTTAAACCAGCAACTCCTAGGAAACTTGGACCAAATAAATGGGAATAAATAATGATAAAAAATCAGATCAAACAGAGATATCAAAAGTAATGAGGTTAACTGTAATTAGACTCATTTGGACAAATTTTTGCTCCATAGATTTCAAGGTTTGCATGACAGCAACCAGAGATGACTAAACATGGACAGAGGGTGTTTATTTTGCAACCTATGGGGACCACAGCAGGGCTTACAGGGCAGCTGGATCTACTTCACAGATGCATCTGTTCCCTTAAAGTGAGGGGACAAGGACAAAAAGGCCAAACTCTTTCACTTTTGAATCTACCGCAAACCCTCTCCATATCCACAGGTACAAATGTGCTCTTTTGGGGGGATATGGGATATTCCTGTATTTCAGGCTTTTACTAAGAAAAATGCCTTCAGCAAACAAAGTTGCTTCACTGGATTTCTAGACCAGGGGAGGGGTGAAGGAAAGGAAAGAATCATTTTTCAAAGGGAAACGTACAACAGCAATGCCATTCTGATGATTTACTATAGGATTAAATAACTTATTTGAAGAGAAAATATTTTTGCTTTGTTTTAATTCTTTTGAAGGTAAGGTTTAGATTTCATTAATAAATCAAATTTTTGCTTCATTTGGTGCTTAGTGCATGCTCTGAAATGTACTAGACCACTGGGGCCAGAGGAAGGAAACATGCATGGTTCATATACCCTGGAACAGAGTAGTTGAGCACATTAAACAGTTGGGAATCAAAGCAGGATGCTAATTTACGAGGCACAAACTGAAACATTTCCATAAAATTAGAACATTAAATTTGGGATGAGCAGGCAGGGAAGTTTTAAGGGAAGAACAGTGGCTTGTGTTAGACTTTTAGTGTCATTTCAAGACTAAGTTAAGAAATACGTAGTAATAGGAAAATTAGTATCATCTTCTCATTTTTACTCTTTCCTGATGCCAGGCCTTTGCTCATGACATTCTTTTTCATCTGAAATATTGCTCCTGCCAATGTAATCAATCACGCTTTCAACATCTGGCTCAGAGCACACCTCTGCAGGAAATACATCCTAATTCCTTTGAACTTTATCATTTTCAATAATCCCATCTGACTGTGCTATTTTTCATTTTAATTGTTCTTGTGCCATTGGCTTGGGTGGACCACTTTTGCTAAACTTAAACTACTAATGAGCAAAAAAAAAAAAAAAAAAAAAGCAGCATCTTATTCATTTCATATGATTTGGTGTTTTTATTTTTCTTTTATTATTTCACCACCCAGTACCTAGAAAGTTGCTTGTTTCATGCGAGTTTATTTTTCTGAACTTCTAGAGTGAGTTCAGAAAAGCTCTTATATTTCCTCATAGCTCCTCCATTGCTTCCCCCCCCCCTTAAAAATAAGGATTTATTTTCTGGTTTTTTTTTTTTTTTTCTGTTTTGTTCCTTTCTCCCACATTGGTCTAGATTTTCCTTTGTTCTTGTTGTCCCTAATTTGCTTGGTATATAAAAATCTGCTTTTTTTTTTTTTTTTTTTAAAGATTTTATTTATTTATTTGACAGAGAGAAATCACAAGTAGTCGGAGAGGCAGGCAGAGAGAGAGAGAGGGAAGCAGGCTCCCCGCCGAGCAGAGAGCCTGATGCGGGACTCGATCCCAGGACCCTGAGATCATGACCTGAGCCGAAGGCAGCGGCTTAACCCACTGAGCCACCCAGGCGCCCCTAAAAATCTGCTTTTTAAAAAAAGATATAATTTTCATTTTAGATGCAAAATTAGATGGATGTTGATAAATTCACACAGTATTATAACAATCATCCCAGTCATGGTCTAGAACATTCTATCACCCTGAAAGTCCCCTCATGTCTCTTTGAAGGCAACATCCCCCCATCAGCAACTTTTGATCTGATTCTGTCACCACATTCTTTTCTTACATTTTATACAAACAGAATTGTATAGTGTGTAGTAAGTCTGATGTTAAAGCTCAGGTTCTTTACCTATACCTACTGTCTCTGTTTAGAAGATTAAAAATGGTTAAGTAGGGACACCTGGGTGGTTCAGTCAATTAAGCATCTGTCTTTGGCTCAGATCATGATCCTGGGGTCATGGGATCAAGCCCCACATCAGGTTCCGTGCTCAGCAAGGAGTCTGCTTCTCCTCCTGCTCATGCTCTCTCTCGCACATGTTCTCTGTCTCTCTCTCTCTGTCTCAATCAAATAGATAAATAAAATCCTTTAAAAAAATGGTGAAGTAGTTGAAGTTGAACTGATTGCCCAAGATTGCCTCTTGGCTACCAAGGGAATCCAGTCTGGCCGCATTCAGACCCAAGAGCCTCATTAATAATTGATCAGTAAATTAAAAGCCTACTAACTAATGGCATACTACTGTTAATAATTATAAGCAACAGGAATAGACCTAGGGGAATCCACAAATGAGTAAAATATGTTTCTGTCTTCCAGAGTTTTCTGCTGGTAGGGTAGATAAAAGCAGAACAAACTCTAATACCCCAGAAAGTAGGGGAGAAGGGCATACAAAACATTCTAGAAGTTCATTGGAGAAGGAGAGAGTATTTAACTAGAGAGCTGGAAAATTTGCTTTTTTTTTTTTTTTAAAAGATTTTATTTATTTGATGGAGAGAAGCACAGTGAGAGAGGCAACACAAGAAAAGAGAGTGGGTGAGGGAGAAGCATGCTTTCTGCTGAGCAGGGAGCCTGATGCTGGGCTTGATCCCAGGGCCCTGGGATCATGCCCCGAGCCACGACAGACACTTAATGACTGAGACACCCAGGTGCCCCAGAAAACTCATTTTAAGAAGAAGAATCTTCGATCTTGACCTTGGAAAAGTAAGATTTCAAGAGGAGGTATTGGTGAAGTGATATTTCAGGGTGTGACAATAATGTGGTTATCTTTGAGAATGCAAAATAGTGGTTTCCCAAAGACATCCATGTCTTAGTCCCTGATACCTGCAAATATGTTACCTTCTATGACAAAATGTACTTTGCAAATGTGATGAAGGATATTGGAATAGGAACATTACATTGGGTTCCCAATGTAATCTTAAGGCTCTTTTGAAGAGGGATACAGGAGGGTTGGAGTCACAGAAGGAGACCTTTGAAAGAGAGACAGAGGAAAGGCTGATTGATTCTTGAAGTTGCTATATAACTGGCCTTGAAGAAGGAAGAAGGAACCATCCACCAGGGAATGCAAATAGCTTCCAGAAGCAAGAAAAGGCAAAGAAACAGATTCTCCCCTAGAGTCTCCAAAAGGAAAATAATTCTGCTATCACCTTAATTTAGTCTGTAAGATCCATTTCTAATTTCTCACCTCCAGAATGGTAAGATAATAAATGTGTGTTTTTAGGGCCCTTTGTGGTAATTTGTGGTGATAGTAATTGGAAACTAATACACTGAGAAAGAACATATTTTAGGAAATAGAGAGTAGTACAGTTTGGATGTAGTCTAACATTTGTAAGGGAGTAGTGGGAAACGGAGTTGAATTTGTGGGTTGGGAAAGGAGCAGTCATCTTGGCATATAGTAAACACTCAAAAATATTTGCTAAGTGCATTTGTTTTATATATTACCATGGCCTAAATTGTATTCCTCCCAGATGCATATATCAGTGTCCTAACCCCTAGTGCCTCAGAACATGACTTTACTTGGAAATAAGATCATTGCAGATACAGTTATTTAGGATGAGGTTATAATGTAGTAGGATGGGCTCCTAATCCAATAGGACTAGTGTCCTTATGAAAGAGGCAATTTGGATACAGACACACACAGGGAGAACATCAATAGTGTTCTAGAAAGCAGAGATCAGGGTGATGCTTCTACAAGCCAAGGAACCCTCCAGACTGCCAGCAAACTACTAGGAGCTAGGACAGAGGCATCACACAGATCCTCCCTCACAGCTCTCTGGAGGAACGAACCCTGCCCAGACCTTTGTCTCAGACTACTATCCTCCAGAGCTGTGAGATTTATATTTCTGTTGTGCAAGCCATTCAGTGTGTGATACTTTCTTATGGTACCCTAGGAAACCAATACACATATATTTAGGAAAAATGGGGAGACATAGAAGCAGTCAGTCTGTGACTTAAAAAAATTGATCGGGCAGCATTGTATGGAGTGATCCAGACAGTAAGAAGAGAAGTCATGAGGGAGTCATGGGAATGCAACAGACTAGAGAGCACTGAGAGTGAGCAGAACAGCACACTTTGGTAATTAAAGTTTTCACACTGAAAGTCATGACACATAGTGTTTAAAAGGACATCCGCACAGAATATTTGGAATCATGGTTGTCCTAGAAAATACAATCTATGTCAGTAGTTCCCTAGTGTATTATATAGAACACAAGTCCCACAAAATGCTCTTGAAAAACCTTTTTCAGTCAAATATGTAAGGAAAGCTCAGTATTTTAGAATATTAAAAGCCCTGAGAAGTCTTGCATAAAAAGAAATCAATTCAACTTTGTATAATTCAGCACTCCTCAAACTTATGTGAACTGCAACTTATTTTCATGAATCCCTTTCATATCCATGGAATATTCTTGGGACATCTTGCTTTAGGTATGACCTATTCTCTAAGACCTATGCTGTTCACTATAGTATTGATAACCATATGTGGCTATTGGGCTTGGAAACACAGCTAATGTAAGTTGAGATATGCTCTAAGTATAAATATACACAAGATTTCAGTATGAAGTTTCCTCAAAAAGTTAAGAATAGAGCTACCCTACACTTCAGCAATTACACTACCATATATTTATCCAAAGGATACAAAAAATACTGATTTGAAGGGATACATGCACCTTGATGATTATAGAAGCATTATCAACAATAGTCAAATTATGGAAAGAGCTCAAACATCCATTGACTAATGAATAGAGAAGTTATGATATGTGTACGTATGCACAAACACACAAATATGTGTGTTTGTGTATATGATGCATATACAATGGAATATTACTCAGACATGAAAAAAATGAAATCCTGCCACTTATAACGATGTAGCTGGAGCTAGAGAGTATTATGCTAAGTGAAATAAGTCAGTCAGAGAAAGACAAATGCCATATGATTTCACTCATATATGGAGTTTAAGAAATGAAGCAGATGGACATTGAAAAAAGGAGAGAGGTAAACTATAAACAGACTCTTAATAATAGAGCACAAAGTGAGGGTTGCTGGAGGGGAAGTGGGTGGAGGGATGAGTTAAATGAGTGATGGGTATTAAGGAGGGCACTTGTGATGAGCACTGGATGTTGTATGTAAGTGATGAATGTTGTATGCAGTGATGAATCACTAAATTCTACTATATGTTAACTAACTGGAATTTAAATAAAAACTTAAAACTTAAATAAAAACTTTTAAGCAAAAAAAAAAAAAGAAAAAGAGAAAAGTAATGTGTACACAAGATTTCAAAGCCTTAGGGTGGAAATAATGTAAAATACCTCAATAACTTTTGTATTGTTTGCCATGTTATAATAATAATACTTTAGATAGACTGGGTTAAGCAAGATATGTTATTAAAATTAATTTCACCCATTTCTTTTAAATGTTTTAATGTGACTACTAGAAATTTAAATGACCAAGATTCTATTTCTGTTGGATAGCACTGCTCTCTATCCTATTTGTTCAGTATTCTTTATGATTTCTAGGTTCTTTTTAAGAACTGAAACATTCTAGGCTTCATCCTTTTCTCAAGCTTGTAACAGTTTCAAGGATGCTAGTACAAGACACAGGATTCATGGATCAAAATTAGAGGATAGTTTAGTATTTATGGCAATAGCAGTAGCCAGAATACCAGTATTTTTTTTTTCACTAGTTCCCAGAGTCTCAGTTCCCATGGGCAATATTAAGACACCTACACACTCAGTGGTGGCATTACAGGAGAATCTTGAACTTAGGAAACGCTAATTCTCTCTAATAGTCAGTTAGCATGCCTACCCTTTGCTCTACAGGGAAGCATTATCTTTATCACACTGGACAGTAAGCATGTCTGCAGTTTGGTATGGAAGAAGACACTATCTCTATCCTTTAAGACAGTAAGTAAACCTACCCTTTTCTGTGAATGGAGTAACTCTATCTTTGCTATACAAATATCCTTAAAAAGATGATCTGGAACAAAGAATAATCAGTGTCTTGCTTACAAGATGTTTGGAAACACAAGAAGTATCCTCCAACTGTTCTCTTCTCAAATGCCTTATTACTGAGAAAATATGTGGAAATTAAAGACCACTCCTTGGCTTTCCAACTTGTATTTAAAAGATTAAAGATAAGGAAAACACTTGAATGGATACCCAGGAGAGAATTTAATTCCCCAGTGTATAGGAGTATATCAGAGTCTAGAAGAGACTGCCACAGTTTTGCCTTCCTGAATGTTGTTTCAATTGCTAGAATTGCTAGAAGATAATATCTTGCATTTACTCAAGCTTCTTGGACCACTCTGATGTATGTCAGAGCCTGATGGGAAAGCTGACAGGACCTGACACTCCCACTATCCCTGTTGGGTAGTATGATGATAGGACCTTAATCACATGCCTTAATCATCTCCCCCTCCCCTGAATGAATAAAATATAATTTAATACTAATAAAGTATTACATATGTAAACACATATTGTCAAATATATAGTAGTGTACAAGGTTTATAGAACTTATATGGTCAACTATATAGCAGCTACCTTCACAAATTCATAGGGAAGCAGACTCGAAATTCAATCATAATACCATCATGTAAAATACCTTCTGTAATAGTGTCCTGAATTTTTGGAATCTTGTTTTATTCTCAATGGTGGAAAAATTTTCTCCTTTGGAAAATGGTTATATTTCTGTAAACATCTCAAAGTCATTCATTTATTGCCTGGGAATAAGTTGAGTAATAAAAAGCATAGTACTTTTTTTTAAGTAAACAAAGTTTGGTGTTAAGATTCTGTCTTTTTTTTTTTCTGTCTTATTGATTCAAGTGGCTCAGACAATGGTTTTAAGGCAATTTTAGAAGAAGAGTTCCAAAATTCTTTTGAGTAAAGACAGTGTTTCTTGAATTATTACATAGCTCTATAAAGTGACTGTTTTGAAAGTGTATGCTCTTTCTGATTACATAAATGTTAGTAATGATGTTTTAAAATCATTATTACGTTCCATGCATTATTCCTCTGAGTATATTAATAATAATAAGCTCATAATTATGGATCCTTTTACCATGCTAAATAATTTGTATGTGTTAACTATCAAAAATTCTATTCACAGGGTAGACACTGAGGTATAGAAAGGTTCAGTAACTTGTCCAAGATCATTCAGTTTTTGGCAGACTCAGAATTTGAGCAAGGGCATATTTTGCCTATGTACTATTTCATTAAGCCAAACTAAAGGAACAAAGTTTGAAATATGCATAATTATATACTAACTTCTGTATTTTCAAAAACATTTAACCAAAGAATTGTATATATTGTGCCAAAAAAGATAAAGTCCTTTTTTGGACTTTTTTACTCTATAGTCTCTCTCTCTCTCCATATATATATATATATTTTTTTTCATTCTATTCAGTTTCAATAGTTCATTTTCATATTTAATGTCTCCCTGGAGTACAAAAAGGATATGAAAATCTCATGTGAGATGTAAATCTAGTTTGCCTTTAAATGTGTTTTCAATCTGTTATATTTATAGATACAAAATCATAGAAAAAAGAATATATTGAAAAGCCTTTGAATTCTATTAAACCATGTATAAAAACCCCTGCCTACTCCCAAGAAAGAAAGGACCAGCTTCAAAATCAAGGAGATAGACTTATTATATAGTCTTTATAGGTTTCTTTGCGTAGGAATCCTAGTTACAGGAGTATTATAATTGAAGTCATTCTTCGAAGTCTTGGAAATAGAATACAAATGTTTCTGATTTTGAGGTGCAGCATAAAAATGTACTCTCAAAATGGCCTAGAGATAAGATTCATTCAGTTATTCACATTTTTAATTAAATAAATAGTTATTTAGTTCATTCTATGTGCATGGTATAATCTTAGGGAATGTAGAGGATATAAAGATGTGTGAAACAAGTTGCCTCCCCTCATAGAGTTTGCAATCTAATTGAGAAACAAAACATGGGCACAAGTGACAGGAATGCAAGGCTATATATGATCCAAGGAAATTAATTTCAATTCAGTTCAACCAAATTCACTGAACCCTTCTTGTGTGTTCATGTTTTACTGGATACCCATGATGGAAGCATGAACAAAATACTTGTAATCTAGAAAAGTTCTTGGAGTAAAGTTGGTCTTTATAAGGAATGACTGTGTAGCATTTAAAGCTTGAGGAACAAGTAAGTTTTTGTCATTAGAGATGGATACACAGGTTGGTGGGGACATACTGGGGACACAGAGAAAAGGAATTAAAACACAGATGATGGGTTGCAGTATTTGACCATTTGACCTTCAAATCTTGAGACTCTACACTCTTAACTTTAAGCCTCTCTGTGCTTTTTTCAGAGGAACATAGGTGTTTCAGCAGTTCTCAAGTCACCACGTGTCTGGAATTGCCTACTCCAAGTTTAGATGGAGTTTTCCTGCTATGGAGGAGTTGAAATGTTCCTTTAGAAGCTCTGATTACTGTTATTAAACATAGAAGTATTACCAGCCCAGAAAATACTGTTTGCTGTCACTTATTTTCTTTTTTAAGGCCTTATGCAAAGAGCATGTTTCTTCATTTAAAGAAATACTATAAAGTAATCACAAAGATTAATCAAAATTCAGTGTACAGTAGTTGGCCCTTTAAAAAACACTTTCCCCCAGTTTGTCTAAAATCGAAGGTTTTTCTTGAGAGTCTTTGACTCACTTCAAGTATGCAAAATACTGTACTTGGGGGCAACTAACTGGATTTATCAAAAGTGAAAGAGAAAATGGAGATCGTTTCCAGCAAATAGCACAATGTGGCTACGATGCTCATTTTAAGAATATTTTGAAGTAGTGTCCTCTAAATTGGTCTTCTTTCTTATTTTGGTTTAAGGCTTGAGAGTAATGAAAATAAAGTATTTCCACATCCAAAATAAGAATGTCAATTTTCATTTTTGTCTTTTTTCTCTATAAAATTAACCATAAATAACCATAATTTAAAGTAAAGTAAACCATAAATACTCATAAAAACAAAATAATTATAAATAATTAACCATAAATAACCATAAAAATATTTGAGATGTAGAATATTCATGGTTACATTTTACTTTCTAGTCTTTCTCCTAAAAGCTTCTCATAAATTTTATCTCCGATGAAAGAAGACTTTTCTAGTGATTCTAAAACTATCACTGCATGAGTTTCTAATGAGGAGTTTTGTTCTGTCATGAGGCCTTAAAGCATGTATTATAGCAATTAGTATGAATCTGGTGGGAGATGAAGGAATTTCGGTGAGTTGGAGTTAAAAAAACAAAACAAAACAGATGTTTGAGTCATTTTAATCATGGTCTATGAGGATTGGACTCCAGGCCCATCTGAATGGCAAAGCAGGTTGGGTTGGCTACTTTCAGACAGAAGGTCACAGTGGGAAAATCATTGGAAAGCATGTTTGCTTTTATAAAGTGGGTTTGAAATTTGCTGTAGTGTGGAGTTAATTTTCAAGAAGATTGCTTGTAGCCGTGACTAAGACTGTAGATTTATAACTAGATTGGCTAGGTTCATATCTAAACTTGACTGTTTATTAAACTTTTTATTTTCTCTTTAGACAAGTTCCTTAACTATTCTGTGCCTAAGTTTTTTCATCTTTAAATTGGGAATCATTTAATACTTTGATAGTTATAAGAATTGAATGAGTAAGAAAGGTAAAGAGTTCTGAAGTCCTAGCAACAGCAATCAGATAACAAAAAGAAATAAAAGTTATTCAAATTGGCAAAGAAATCAAACTCTCTTCAGAGAGGACATGACACTTTATGTAGAAAACCCAAAAGACTCTACCCTCAAATTACTAGAACTGATATAGCAATTCATTAATGTGCTAGGATACAAAATCAATGCACAGAAATCAGTTGCTTTCTTAACATGAACAATGTAACTGTAGAAAGAGAAATTAGAGAATCAGTTCCATTTACAATAACACCAAAAATCACAAGATACTTTGGAATAAAACTAACCAAAGAGGTAAAAGGAACTATACTCTAGGAACTACAGAACACTCATGAAAGAAATTGAAGAGCACAAAAAGGTGGAAAAATATTACATGCTCATGGATCAGAATAATAAACATTGTTACAATGTCTGTGCTACCCAGAGCAATCTATACTTTCAACACCATCCTAATCAAAATACCAATGGCATTTTTCAAAGAGCTGAAACAAACAATCCTAAAATTTGTATGGAATCAGAAAAGACCCTGAATCACCAAGGAAATGTTGAAAAAAACAAACAAACAAACAAACAAAGCTGGGGACATCATGTTGCCTGATTTCAAATTATATTACAAAGCTGTGATCACCAAGACAGCTTGGTACTGGCACAGAAACAGACACATAGACCAGTGGAAGAGAATAGAGAGCCCAGATATGAACCCTCAACTCTATGGTCAAATAATCTTTGTCAAAGCAGGAAAAAATATCCAATGGAAAAAAGAGTCTTCAATAAATGGTGTTGGGAAAATTGGACAGCCACATGCAGAAGAATGAAACTGGACCATTCTCTTACAGCATACACAAACATAAAATCTGAATGGATGAAAGACTTCAATGTGAGACAGGAATCCATCAAAATCCTAGGGGAGAATATAGGTAGTAACCTCTTCTACATTGGCCACAGCAATTTCTTTCAAGAAGAAAGAAAGGCAAGGGAAACAAAAGCAAAAATGAACTTTTGAGACTTCTTCAAAATAAAAAGCTTCTGCACAACAAAGAGAAACCCACAGAATGGGAGAAGATATTTGTAAATGACACTACAGACAAAGGGGTGCTATCCAAGAGCTATAGAGAACTTCTCAGTCTCAATACCCAAAACACAAATAATCAAGTCAAAAAATGGGCAGAAGACATGAACAGACACTTCTCCAAAGAAGACATAAAATGGCTAACCAACACATGAGAAAATGTTCATCATCATTAGTCATCAGGAAAATTCAAATCAAAACCACATTGAGATATCACCTTATAATAGTTAAAATGGCAAAAACTGATAAGGCGAGAAACAAGAGTTGGAGAGGTTGTTGAGGAAGGGGAACCCTCTTACACTGTTGGTAGGAATGCAAATTGGTGCAGCCACTTTGGAAAACAGTGTGGAGGTTCCTCAAAAAGTTAAAAATAGAGCTACCCTATGACCCAGCAATAGCACTAATGGCTATTTACCCCAAAGATACAGATGTAGTGAAAAGAAGGGTCCTATGCATCCCATGTTCATAGCAGCAATGTCCACAATAGCCTAACTGTGGAAAGGACCAAGATGCCCTCCAACAGAAAAATGGATAAAGAAGATGTGGTCCATACACACAACAGAATTACTCAGCCATCAGAAAAGACAAATACCCAACTTTTGCATCAACATAGATGGGACTGGAAGAGATTATGCTAAGTGGAGTAAGTCAAGCAGAGAAAGTCAATGATCATATGATTTCACTTATTTGTGGAACTTAAGGAATAGCATGGAGGACATTAGGAGAAGGAAGGGAAAAATGAAGGGGGGATATCGGAGGGTGAGACGAACAATGATAGACTATGGAGTCTGGGAAACAAACTGAGAGTTTTAGAGGGGATGGGCTTGGGGGAATGTGTTAGCGCAGTGATGGGTATTAAGGAGGACACATAAGGCATGGAGCACTGGGTATTATATGCAAACAATGAATCATGGACCACTGCAAAAGAACTAATGATGTAAAACAAAACAAAACAAAACAAAAGACTAATGATGTACTGTATGGTGAATAACATAACATAATTAAAAAAAGAGTTTTGATCAGTGGTCAAAATAGCGAGCACTCAATAAATTCTCAACCTCCTAAGGTAGGTGTGACAGTTAACTTTTATGTATCAACTTGATTGGTCTAGAGATGATAAGATAGCTGTAAAAACACTACTTCTAAGTGTGTCTGTAAGAGTGTTTCTGGGAAAGATTAGCATTTGAATTGGGAGATTTAATAAAGAAAACTGCCTTCACCAAAGCAGGGGGAAGTCATATAATCATTGAGGGCCTGAATAGGACAAAAAAGCAGAGGAAGGGAGAATTTGCTTTTTGCTTGATTTGAGTCATCCACTTCTCCTGCCATCAACTATCAGCACTCCTTGCTCTTGGGCTTTCAGACATGGACAGGGACTTACACCACTGGCTCCCCTGGTTCTTGGGCCTTTGCGGTTGGACTGGAATTGCACCATCAGTGTTCTTAGGCCTCCAGCTTGCAGATGGTGGATAGTGAGACTTCTCAGCCTCCCTAATTGCAAACCAATCTCTCATAATAAATCTCTTTCTATATATCTATAGATATATAGATATTGATTGTGTTCCTCTAGAGAACCCTGATGCTAATGTCAAAATCCCTATAAATGAAGAAGTTAAGACACACAACAATTAAGTAATTTTTCCAAGACCATACAGCTGGTAGGTGGCAGCGCTGAGATTTGAACCCAGGTACTGTAGCTTAAGACTGTGTACCATAACTCCAATATACAAGAGAAATTTTCATTAAATTTTAGTGTCACTGTCAAGATTAAGTCTCAGTTCGTTAAAATATGGACTACTACATAAGAAAAATGCCTTTAAAGTATGACTTTCGCTAATAAAAACATAGTAAAGCCCTGAGCATAACAAATAGCATGGAGGACATGGGGACTTAGAGTGGAGAAGGGAGTTGGGGGAAATTGGAAGGGGAGGTGAACCATGAGAGACTATGGACTCTGAAAAACAATCTGAGGGTTTTGAAGGGACGGGGGGTGGGAGGTTGGGGTACCAGGTGGTGGGTATTATAGAGGGCACAGATTGCATGGAGCACGGGGTGTGGTGCAAAAATAATGAATACTGTTATGCTGGAAATAAAAAAAAATAAAAATTATAAAAAAAAAAACATAGTAAAGCCTAGTAAGTCTCAAGAGGAAAAAAAACAGGACTTTTCTATGACCATGTAACTGAATCTTTCTCTAGGAGATAAAGGGAGAATGTTGTCTTAAAGGCCACATTTAGATGAAATTTTATCCATTGGGTAAGGATGGGTAGTTTATTGTATAGCTCATTCACTTAGGAATATAAACTTAATAAAATTAAATAAATTCCTTCCATTATTTTTCTTGGCTCATAGGAAAGTCACATTAGGTCAGATTTAACTAAGAGTAGGGGTCTTGAAGAAATTGTTTGAATCTTTACAAATGTCTTTTTTGGCTTCTCTGGGTTGACTGGAGTTATGTTTACACTGAACTGACTATCTACAAATTACATTTTGAAGTGTTTGCATCCTGAAGCACTTGAAAATGACCCAGGACAGTGGGAAACTTCCATTCTGACCTTGCAGGATATCCCAGTGATTTAAGAGCAAGGATGGTGGAGTCAGACTAAGGGGAGTTACTATAATCTAGCTCTGCCATTTGCTTGCTCCATGATATTGGACAAGTTACTTATGGCTCTGTACTCCGTTATCTTCATGTACAAAAGGGAGATGGTAATATCTCACATCCTACAGCTATTGGGATGGTTTAATGAGTTAACACAAATAAATCTTAGATGGATGGCCGACACATAGAAAAAAATATTGGAATAGTTAACTCTTGATAATGTTACTGCTGGTGACCATAGATTTGGCCTGTTAACATGGCTAGTATACACCCATCACTGACAAACCTGCATATATTCACGCTTAGTCACAATGTATGTAGAAGAGGAAAACCTTATCTTAAGCATCATGAGCTTTTAATTAACATAATTTAAAAAATACCTTGGTATAAGAAAAAAATAAAATAACACTGTTATATTTTAATGATATAAGTACAGAAAAAAGAACAGTATTTAAATACCAATATCAAACCTCTCAAGATACCTCCTAAGATCGGTTCAAGTTCAGTCCCATTTCCAATAGCTTCTAAGTCCAGCATATGATGTACTTATCACTGATAAATTCTGACAGTTCTCATGTGTCCTAGAATAGATCATTAACGGTTCTGAGTCTCAATTTTCTCATATATAAAACTCTTTTTCCTGCCTGACTCACTGGATAATTGAGAAGGAAAGAAGACACCATACACAAAAGAAGGCCATTGTAACTAAAATATCAAGCTATTATACATCCGGCAAAATATGGAGTTACTTCAAGAATGATTACTAGGTGTCCCAACATCTCAGGTTTAAGAAGGCAAATTGATCTAATTCCCAAAAATCACAAGAACAGAAAAATAGACTACGATTTTTTAAAGGTTTGCATCAAGCATTGAAATGCAAAGACAGGCTGATTAAATTACATTTGTAAATTCTAAAATGTTTTAGCTAGAGAGTAGATTAACCACTCCAAGATTTTGTTTTGGAGTCCCCAGTTCCACTAGTGAGGGGATGCAAAAGCCTACTAAGGATATTAGGTTATACTGGGAATTCCAAGCTTTTGAGCAGGCCAGGGAAGAAATGAGTTCTGGCCAGAAGGTATTTAGGGACTCTCACGCCCTCTCAGAAGGGTATCCTTCTTCTTTGCCTGTGGGTCCTGAATTCTTCACAGGTGCCAGCCCTGGAGAGATGCAAGGGATCAGGCTCTGAAGTGTGAAAGAACTTCTTTTACATTTGAAAGAACACACTGACATACTTGCACCGGCATACATGGATGTGTAAGTTCACCATGCAACACTGCTTGTAATACTGATAGCTAAGAATTGGAAACAATCTAAAGGCCCATATATATGGAGTTCTTTAATAAACCATGGTACATTTGATTTATGGAATCCTTATTCTGTGTATTGAAAACACTTAAAAATACAGTAGATTTCCACGTAAGAACATGGAATGGTATTCACAATGATAAGTGAAAACAGAGCTATATATACCACAGTATGTGCAGCATGATCTCACATCTGGAAAGAAATAGAAAGCTCTTTATCCCTCTCCTTATTTTTACGTAAGCTCATATACATTTATGTAAAATCACAGCAAAATATGTTTGTGAAAATGTGTTAATAGTAGTTCCTTTTGAAAGCAGTAGTGGAAGAGAGAACAAGTAATTATTTACTTAATGCATTTCTGGATTGTTTGGATTGTTTTCACAGGAAATGGGTGTTACTTTTCATTTAGGGAGGAAATTTATTTTATCTCCCTCTCTCTATTTTTTATTAACACATTTGTTTTAGCACACTGAAACACTCCCCACACACTCCCCATAGCACATACCATCCCCAGTGTCCATCACCCACACCCCATCCCTCCCATCCCCCTCTACTCCAGCAACCCACCCTCCAGTTTGTTTCCTGAGATTGAGTCTCTCATGGTTTCTCTCCCTCTCTGGTTTTACCTTGTATCATTTTCCCCTCCCTTCCCCTGTGATCCTCTGTCTTGTTTCTCAAATTCCTCATACCAGTGAGATCATATGATAATTGTTTTTCTCTGACTGACCTATTTTACTAGCATAATACCCTCTAGTGCCATCCACGCTGTTGCAAAGGGCAAGATTTCTGGGGTTTTTTTTATGGTTACCTAATATTCCATTGAGATCATTCCCTGAGATCACCACCTGAACCGAATTCAAGATTTGGATACATAACTGAGCCACCCGGGCGCCCCAAAATAGATGAGTACTTTAGTGTTGACTCAGTTTGGACTTGCCCCCATACTAAAACAAACAACAAACAAATAATCCACTTAAAGTCTGGCTACACTGGTTTGCTGTTGCTGCCATAGGAGGTGACTCACAAATTCAGCTGCTTTGTACTCCATACATTTATTATCTCTCACATCTATCAGTCAGGAGGCCAGGTGGGTCTGACTAATTCCTCTGTTTTGGTGGCACAAGGTAAAATCAAGATGTTGGCCAGCCTGGGCCTTTACCTGGACACACTGGGGGAGAATTCACCTCCAGTAAGTCGGCAGTAGAATTCAGTTCCTTGAGTTTGGATGGTTAAGGTCTCTGTTTCTTTGCTGGTTATCAGCTGGGAGCCTCTTTCAGCAGCTTGAGGCTGCCTGCCTGCCTGCTTCACTACCTTGTCCCTCCTTCTCCAGCATTCAATCTCTCTGGCTTCCCTTCTGCCTCACCTCTTCTCCTACCACCAGCTGGAAAAAGGGTTGTGCTTCCAGGAGCTCCCATAATTAGATTAGGTCCACCTGGATAATCCAGAATAATCTCTTTCTTGGAAGGTCTTAACCTTGATTACATCTGCCAAGTCCTTTTTGTCACAGGTTTCAGATATTAGAGTGTGAACATCTTTGTGGGACTACTTTGCATACCACACTGGACAATAAATCTCCACCTGACATGGGATCTGTCTCATTCTCTTGTTCTCATAGGTTGCATTCCTAGCAGCCGTCTTTCTATTTCCTGAATATGCCGTGTCTGTTCTCTCCTCAGGACCTCTGTGCAAGCTGTGACTTTTGCAGGGAATGCTCTGCCCCCAGCTCTTCATAACGCTGATTTTCCTCCTTCTGGTCCAAGAGTAAATATCACCTCCTCCAAGAGGCAACACCTAGACCTCTTTGTAAAGTTCCTTCCCAATCCTTTAGTCACTCTATCCCTTTACATTATTTTATTTCCTTCATCAATTACCCATGCTATGTCTTTGTCTCCTGGTTTAGTGCATGCTTCCACCCACCGTGACTTCCAGAGGCCAGGGGCTGTGGCTGCCTTGCTCACTCTTGCATTGCTGTGTCAATACGAATGCCTAGAACATGGGAAGAACTCAATATTTGTGGTCTAACCTGTGTTTTAGTTATTTTTTTGAATGAAGAAGGTCCACAGTCTGGACCACTTTAAACTTTTAATTAAAGGCAACACATTGTTTTAATGAAGCTATTATCATACATGCATTTCACCTGCTATAAAAATAATTACTCAAGAACTAGAACTAAAGAAAGCCAGACTGCAAGGAAATCGGGCAGCTGACTTGTGCTGAAGGGTATAGAGAGGGCTTCTCCACTTTGGCTAACCCTTAGAATCACCTGGGGAAATCAAAAAAGAAATCAGTTTTCAGGACCCATACCAGACTAGGTAAGGCAGAATCTCTGGAAACGGAATCAGAAATCTCTGGTTATATTTTAAAGCCTTCCCTATGTCTTCCTGTGATTACCAGCAGCTGTTGTAAGAGCTTCAGATCCTGAAGATAGAGAGTGCAGGGTGCCAGGCCCTACGCAGAGTGCCCCAGAGGAAGGGGCCCACAAGTACCATCAAGAAATTCATGCTGAGGGCAGAGCTCCCGGGCAGTGTATTAATTTGCTAGGACTGTCTTCATAAAGCGCCATAAACTGGGAAGCTTAAACAACAGAATTATTGTCTCACAGTCTGGGGGCTAGAAGTCCCAAATCAAGGTGTCCTTCGTTGGTTCCTTCTGAGGGCCAGGAGAGAAATTTCTAGACCTATCCCCTGGCTTCTGGTGGCTGTCCCTTGTCTCAGAGATCTCTGTCTTCCACTTCACATTGCCATTCTCCGTGCATGCCTGTCTGCCTTCAAATCTCTTTTTTTATAAGGACATTGGTCAAATTGAATAAGGGGCCCACCCTACTTAATCGTGACCTCATCTTCAAGAATTACATCTGCAACAACCCTATTACCAATTAACACCGTGAAGTGCGGGGTGGGTTTAGGCCTTCAACATATAGAATTCCATTTGGTGGGGGGAGGGGTACACACAATGCAACCCATAGCACCCAAAACAAACATAAAACTAGACAAAGCATATGAGGTGACTGTTTTCAGTCCTACTTTAGGACTGAGCTTCTTGAGAGAGTGAAAGCATGTGATGGGTGTCCTAGCTCTCAGATAGGGGTACTTGTTAGAACTAGCAAGTTCTAACTTGGGAGTGCAGCCCTAACAGAACCCTGGGTCTCCCCGAGCTAAGGAGGCAGAACCAGGGCGGCTGAGGATGCTGGAATTTATAAGGCAGGGTGCCAGAGAGGGGAGCTGTGGAGGAGGTGGGGATGGGGGCAGAAGGTTTACCAGGAAGTTCCCTCAAAGTTGTGTCCAAGGGCAGAGAGGCCAAGCAGAGGGTGGCTATGGCAGAGCTGAGAGCTGATGAGAGAGAGACCAATGCTGGGGACCTACGGGTGCCAGCCCAGCCCATTCAGCCGTGCTGAGAACAGATGGAACACCTCTGACATTCTACTGAAACTCCAGAAAGTTCACTCCCAAAGAGGAAGGGTCATATCCTAGGACTAAAGACAAAAGCAAATATGCCTATACTAACAAGAAAAAAAAAAAAACCCAAGCCTAGTCAAAAGGAGTGACTTCTTAACTGCCTGCCATGTAACACACAACATCGATTAAAGGAAGCCAACAACCCAGATTTTCTATGAATTTATTATCCACAACATCCAGAATAGTATGAAAAATTACCAAACATGCAAATCAGGAAAATGAGACCGATAATCAAGAGAAAAAGGCATCAGTAAGCTCTACTTTCTGTACCACACTACACAAAAACTAACACAAGATGCAAATGTAAAAGTCAAAATTATAAATCATCTGGAAGAAAAGGTAGGAGAATATCTTTACGATTTGGGGGTAGACAAGGATTGTGTCAGGACTTAAGCACTAACCATAAGAGGGACACATTGTTAAAATGGACTTCACTTCACCAAAGTTAAAACCTCTTGCACATCAAAAAACATCATTTAGAAAATGAAACTGAAAGCCACAGATTGCAAGTATATATTTCCATTTTATATATCTGAGATAAACCCTTGTGACTAGGATATAGGTATGTAGAACTTCTATAAATCAATGAAAATAAGACAAATGCCTTGTGGTTTTTTTTTTTTAAACAAGGCAAAGACATCTTTCATGCAGGAATTTATAATGGCCAATAGGCACATGGAAAAGCAAATTAAAAACAATTAGATCAATTCACATGTATAAAAATGGCTAATATTTGAAGAGAGACTGGAAAAAAAGCAAATATTGGTGAGGATGCAGGCAAATGTACCTTCACAGATAATCCTGTAAAATGGCACACCCACTCTGAGAAACTGTCTGGCAGTTTTTCACATTTTAACCATCTCTATTCCTAGGTATTTACCTAAGAGAAATGGAAATTAAAATGCCACCAATAGGAAAACGGTTAAATGAATCATTGAATATTTTTACATGGCATAATGAGTGAACTGCTAAGAGTGAACTGCTATTCCATTCACCAACATGAATCAAATTCAAAAACATTATTTTGAGTGTATTTACTACACTCATTTTGAGTGTATTTACACACATCTGTGTGCTACCATTTATAGGAAGTTTGATTACAGTCAAAATTAATTTATGGTTACAGAAACCAGAATGGTGATTGTCTCTGGGGAGGACGATTGAGGCCTAAGGAAAGGGAAAGAGGCACAAGAGAAATTTCTAGATTGATGAACAGGTTCTAATCTAGATTGGAGCATTTCTTTCTCAAATATAACTTCTCAAAAGTCATTATATTATACACTTAAATATGTGAATTTCACAGTATGTATATTGACTTTATTAAAATATTTCATAATAGGTGTGCCTGGATGGCTCAGTTGTGCGTTCCAACTCAGTTTTCATGTCTGCCTGTGGCTCAAGTCATGATCTCAGGGTGCTGGGATCAAGCTGCATGGGGCTCCCTGCTCAGTGGGAAGCCTGTTTCTTGCTCTCCCCCTGCCATCCCCACCCCAAATAAATAAGTAAAATCTTTGGAAACATTTCATAATTTAAAAAGTTAAAAAGAGACAGTAAAAAGAGAGGGCATATGGCAGAAAGCCCATTTTAAAATAATGGTGCCCATCCTCCACTTTGACCAGCTCTACTGGTAGAATGTTCCATTTACCAAGTGTAAATTGGGTTCCAGGTAGAGCACTGTGGAGTTCTCTGCAGTTTGTTGTAGGCTGTTGGAACTATGACTACCTAGTAGGACTCTGTGGGGAACCTCAGTGCCACAGAGGGATTGTGAACCGCTATGGAGCTTGGCTTTCGGCTGATCCTGGGGAAGACAAAAGAAGTGGTAGCAGAGCTGCTGCTGGATGACGTGAGACCAGGTCTGATCCACAACAGCCTCCAGTGGGAATCAGTGGTGTGTGTATCAATCATTGGCTTTTTGGTGGGTCTGTTATATTTGTTCAGGCTCATGCATTAGGTTAGAGGCTGATTTTATAAGGAATGTCTGAGTACCTTATAATTGAGCATCAATTTTTGACACACTCAGTTCTGTTCACAAGGAATATTTACCTATTAGTCACACTTAGAAGATACCAGTCTAGAAAAAAGAGTCATTAAAAATACAGAACTTGGTGGACACATGGAAAGTTAAAGGGAATGAGCTTGATCTTAAAGGAGGAAATGACATCTCTAGAAAAGAAGTAAACAAAGAGGAATCCAGATCCTCAAGACACAAAGAAATGGTGGCTGAAATGATAACAATGACCCAGTTGCCAGAAAATGGCTTGCAAGTCATCACATCAAAGAAGATTTTCCAAGCACTGCAGTGGCTAGAAGCTTGCTTCCCTACTGTCCCTCACTGAGGAGTTGAAAGTAGAGCTCTTTATGTCCCTCTGCTCATACCCCTGTGCTACTGGGTTCTCTATCTCTCTGTCTAAAAAGAGTTTGATTAGCTGTGCTTTTGAGAAGCACTTAACCCTCCTAATAGGCTGGAGTTGTTTGTTTTTTTAATCCACGATCACATTCTGAAAACAGAGATGAATTCCTTTAAGGTTAATTCAAACTGCAAATGAACCAACTGTTGGAATGCCAGAAATACACCAGAAAACTGGGGATTCTTTAAAATTGTCTCTCTTCAAAAGGAATTTTAATCTCATTTTTTATTTAAAAACTGATGACACTTATTTATGAGACCAAACTTGTGCTCAAAATAAAGCTTAATGAAACTTACTTCTCAGAATAGTGTTTTATAAACATTATTCATTTAGTTTAATAAGTGGGAATTATTTCTATTGTTATATACATATTGTGTTTTATTTAATATGTGTAATTTAGGAAAAAATAAACTATTTAAAATGCAAAGGCAATTTGGTATTCCCAGACCTGTATTTAGTAAAGTCACAAGTAAAATGAAAAACTTTTTTTCTAATAAATAGTGTATGGTTAAAAAAAAACTTGTTTTTGTTTTTGTTTTTTAAATGAACATACTACATATAATAATTGTAGGGCATAGCTAAAGTGATATAGAAGGAAATTTATAACATTTAATGTTTCTTGTTCTTTTTTTTTTTTTAAAGATTTTATTTATTTAACTGATAGCATGAGCTGTGGGGAAGGGCAGAGGGAGAGGGAGAAGCAGACTTCCTGCTGACCAGGGAGCCTGCTGTGGGGCTGAATCCCAGGAACCTCAGATCATGGACCTGAGCTGAAGGCAGACACTTAACCAACTGAGCCACCCAGGTGCCCCAGCATTTAATGTTTCTATTCAACAAGAATAAATAAATGTTTATATTAAATAAGAATAAAAGCTAAAAAAAGAAAAGGGGGGAAGCATTTTATGGTTCTTTACAGCATTTTTTAATAATCCCAATTCTTAGGCCACTCTCTAGACCATTTAAAGAACCTCAAGGGGTGGAGTCAGGCACCAGTGGTTTGTGGAGCTTTCCAGGTAATCCTTCTGTGTGACAGAGGTTAAGGACCATTGATTTTTATGGTATGCAGACCATTATAATACATATAATTTCACTGTAAAACCAATCTTACAGCTACTTTGTATTAACTATATAACAGAATACTCTAACCACAAAAGCATAATCTCATATAAAGAGAACACAAAAAAAGAATTGTCAGAAGAATGCTACCATATACATTGAAAATGAGATGGTGTGATATATTAGTTTACATTTTTAATCAGGAGGTCTATTCATAGATCTGTTAAAAAATTAGTCAAGACAAACATTTTTCCTTATTTGGTATGGTGTGGCTTGATTCTTATTCTGCCTTTAGTTCCCTTATTTCTGAAATGAAGGACTGAGTTAAAACGATTTCGTTAACGCTATAGAACTTTTTGGTTTTAGAATGAGTAAAAAACTTTGGAGATAAAGGGATTGAGATTGAATTTTGATCTATTAGACACTGGACTTCTTTCCCTTCAGGGGCAAAAAAAAAATTTCCCTCATTAGAATGATCTTTATTTCTAAGAGAAACAAGGAGAAGAGGGTATATGGGGACTGGTTGTTGAAAGTACATTTTTGAGTTTTGATATAATCTGGTTAACTACTTATTATACTTGTCAAGTACAACAAAGAATTCACAAAATAAGGGCAGATTTGAAGGCTGGTAGACACATTATAGCAGTTGATTTAATGCAAAATAAATCTGACGCTTAACTGTCAGACAAGGAAATGACTTAAAAAAACAAGACAAAAACATCCTGACTACATAGTGTATCAGCCCCTGACTCTTCTGACCCTTCCCTAAAGTTCTTCCCTGTGAGTTCCGGTCTGAGCTAGAGTTCTACTTTATCATCAGGGGGTTCCTCTCAGCAGAGTCAAATCTATCCCATGGTGGGGTTCAGAATTTGTCTTGCTGTCCTAAATCCATTTCCTGTATGCCCAGAATGATCTTGAGTTTTCCAGATCTGGCATTCTCTCTTCTTTCTCCATGTCTCTGGAGCAACCAGGTTAGCCCACTTGTCCCGTTGGCTTTAACCTTGTTGCCAGAAACCCACTTCCCTCTTTGATAGACCATTCTGCCTAATGTCTTGTCAGGTCTTCAGTGGAGGTTAGGGCTTGCTCCCCATTGTAACCTTGGGTGAACAAACTAATCTTCAGCACTACTTTCCTCAGTCGCGATTCCATACCAGCCCAAGTGAACCTCCTATTCACGACTCTGCTGATCCTGTAAATACCCGACATGTACCACCCAAGTGGCCTGTAGGTGTTGGCCTCAGTAGCAAGATTAATCCCTTTCTTGATATCCTACTGACTCCAGCTTTCTCTTTCCTCTCCCATTGATTTACATGCACAGCTGGGGCTGAAGACTCCTACAAGCAAAGTATCCTATGTGCTGGGTCCTCAGTTAAATTTATGTTGAACTAATGACTAGATGAGTGTTGTGAGTTTGGTACTGGGCAGGGCCAATGTATAAAACTAGGTATCAGTGTTTATCTCTAAATTATCTTAGTTTTTCTTTCAAGAAAATGACAATTATTGTGGAATCTGCGTTTGAAAGGTATTTATTTAAATCCACAAAATCTTACATCTTAATGTTTGAATCTAACTATTTTTACTCTAAGATTAAACACATCATCATTCTTATAGTTATCTTTGAAATGCACTATTGTTTATATTGATTATTATTATTGTCTTTTATTTGCTAAAATCATAAGGTGTCTGGGATATAAGTATGGATAGGGCGATGTTAATGAAGCAGTTATCAACCATGCCAACCAACTTGAAAAGTTCAAATTTCTCTTTCTAGATGAACATAATATAATAAAAGTCTGAAGTTCTTATGCCAGTAAATATATAACAAAGGGATATCTTCAAAAACTTGAAAAGACAACAAAAAAGGCAAAAAAAAAAATCAGAGATTCTACAAATTTCTATGGCTGTGGATATCACTTATTTCTACATATGTCAGGATTAGGAATTGGCCAAAGTGAAACCATGCACAAAGCATCATGCTTAACCCAGCTGATGGGCTGCTGCAACTAGTAATTTCTAATTGTGTCAGGATTCTAACAGAACTTGGACCTTGTTTTTTGTGTCTTTTATGAACCAGTGATCTTGGGACCTAGCACATCCAGGTAGCTAAAAATCTGTTTGATAACTGCTCATTCCAATACATTAATGTCTTTATATCAAATGTAGTAACAAACTTTCAGAACCACAGCCATGGATAGGTCCTGCACCCAGGGCAAGGGCTTGGAAGGGTAGGTAAGGAAAGAACTGTGCTATATTCTCAATTTTGTCTGCTTTATGCTTTTAAAAAAGACTTCTGTTTTTAAAAGGATTAACTCTCATGTATGCCTTTTTAATTGGCCTCATAGAGGTTAGGAAGGACTTTGGGGGCCCTCAGAGCTTTGAGAGTGTTAAGTTTTTACCAAGTACTTGGATCTAGCCTGGGGCCTTCCTGGAGCAAGTTTCCCTAGGATCCCAAGGTAATTTAGCTATGACCTAGGTTTATTTATTATTCTATATACTTCCTTCCCAACTTGAATATGTTTTATGGATCTGTTTTCTCTCAGGGGGAAAAATATACTAATAGGTTATTACCTCTGTTTTTAATCTTGTAACATGGAAAAACCATAAATGCCTCAAATCCCATAAAAGTATAAGAAAATTAAATTTCCATAATAATTATTTATTAAAATGTTTCCAGACTCTGTTTTATAGCCTTATATGCATTATCTCTGATCTCAAAAAAAAAAAAAAAAACCAAACACCCCAACAGAAACATACAAACAAAACCTCCTGAGAAGTAGATATTATTTCTAATTCATTAGATAAAGAAATATGAAATTGAAAAACTGCTTATTGACACAAAGTAATGGAATTTGAACATAGGTTTTACCCTCCATCTTAAAAATGTGCTCTCCCTTTGATTATAGAAATACAAATTAGGAGTGGCTTTGTTAATCATCACAGTACAGTTTCCTTGATAGAATAAGGTAATATTAAAACTTATTTAATTAATCATATCACAGTAAAAATTATAAATCAATTGTCATTCCAAGGATAATTAATAAATTGAGTTTTCTTTGTAACTGAAAAGCTGGCATTGTCTATATTCCATGATATTATATATCCCAGAGGGGAATTTTATCAGTCATTTGGTTAAATTAGGAGAGAACAGAAATCTTTTATCTAAGAAACAATAACAATGGCCCTGCTATGAACTCCCCTAAGGAATTCTCATGTAACAAAAACAATTATCCCCTTTTGGATTACCAAATATATATAATTTTGGAAACTACAATAAATTTTAGGCTCTGATTTATTATTGCCTTAGGCCAGGAAAACACATGTTTAGAAGAAATTAAACGTACCACCGCAAATGTCAGAACCACAACTGCCTGATCTAAGAGATAATAGCTAAAAAGTCAATGGTGAAAAATAGAGGCAAAAACAATATCTGAATGAGAATTCTGTCAATATTCCAGGGAAAAGGAATTTGGAAAGGTCATTTGTTATTGGTTAATGAATGATATTGGGAAAGAAGTAATCCTTTCCCATAAATGCATGGGTAATTTGATTATCATCAGTCTCCTTAGTTATCATGAAATATTATTCAACAAAGCAGGGCTCCCATCCCTGCTGTGAGTCTCTGACTGGGATCAAAGACAGATTACCAAAGCTCTCTCAACCTTGATTCTGGCTACTTGCACACAGTCCCATCACAGCACTTCTGCAGATCTAGTTTCCTGAAATTTCACCCCACAGAACTAGGACAGCATAGTCTGGGTCTGTTGCACTGTGGTACCATCCATAAGAAAAGTACCCCATTCTGGATAGAGTGCTTAACTCTATCAGGACAACTGGGTAATAGAGAGGGCTGGAGTTTAAAATAATCTCACTGGAACAAAGTAGACATTCTTAGGCTGTCAAATTCTGCAGACCAAACAGCATGCTGTTAAAAATGATTTTCAAAAACAACTAAAATTAGACTCTCAAGAGAATGTAAAATGAACACATTCAAAATTTTATTTGCATCACTAATTAAATGAGCAAACCAGAAAACATGTTACAACTGTTTTAGCAGAGAATCCAAAGAACAGACACATTTATAGTTAGGAATACCAAAATAAACTCAGAAATAGGTCCCAAACTTTCCACACAGAGGACAGTTGCCTCTCTATTGGACAGAGGCCATTTGCATGTCCATAGACAAGAATCATTTGCATTGCCATCAGTTCTGGACAAGTTCATTTAAATTTTACAGATTTGTATAATAGCCATATCAATGACAAAGGCAAATTTTTTGTAGGTTCTGAAAATTCTGGGAGCTCCAGCATTCCACTGAAATGATATCCAGTAATATGGGGGGTGATGCGGCGGGGGGGAGGTGTAGCAGTGGTAAGCCAATAAAAATATTCAATGGTCAGTTCTCCAAAAATCCTTCAAAAACCCAAACCCTGATTTGAAGCAGCTGTCAATTTCCATATTATAATACTCCCATGGTGGCTGATGCCAAGTTATTAGTGTGTCATCACTGACCATGAGCTGGAAAGAGAGATTCAGTAGCAACATTATGTAGTATTTTCTTCAAACAGGTACAAAAGACAAAAACAATCTCAAGACCGTAGATACAGCAAACTGTAGTAAAATAATTGGAAAGGGATAGGGTTTGGTATCTATTACCTCTGCTTATCTGTTAGTTTGCTTACTGATGTACAGTTCTACCAGTTTTAATGGAGGTATAGATTTGGGGTGACTACAGTCAGGATACAGAACAGTTAAAAAAAAAAAACCCAAACTCTCTCCTGTTGCCCCTTTATAGTCACACCCTCCTGAACCCCTAGCCCCTGGCAAACACTGATCTCTTGTGTGTTACTTCTGTTTTCCCTTTTCCAGAATGTCAACTACGTGGAAACATAAAGTACATGATCTTCACAGAGGGGCTCCTGTCAGCATAGCACCTTTCAGAATCAGCCATATTCCTCAATATACCTACCCAATATCCCTTTTCATTTCTGAGTAGTATTTCATTGTTGGATGTACCACAGTTTTGTTTATTCATTCACCTGTTGAAGGATATTTGGGTTGTTTCCAATTTTCAGTGATGCTGAACAGAGTGTTTATAAATCTTTTGGTATAGGTTTTTGTGTGAATAGGAGTTTTCAATTCCCTTTCATAGATATAGAAGAGTTGGATTATTGGGATAAGTAACTTTTTTTTTTTTTTTTTACTATTAAGCTGTTTTTGACTATTAAAAGTAAAACTTCTATGACTATCCATGGAGAAGTCTTTGTAGGGACATGATCCCTCTTTCCTATTGGGGAAGCACTTAGGAGTGAATGGCTGTATCAGACATTTGGTGTGTGCTCCACTTTTTAAGAAACTGCCGAAGTGTTTCCTAAAGCCTTTGTGCCATTTCACATTCCAACCAGGAGCTTCTCCTCATCTTCCCCTGTGCCTGGTATGCTCAATCTTTCAAACTGTAGGCATCCTACTTGGTGTGCAATGTACCTCATTATGGTTTCTAGTTGTGTTGCCTAATGAGTAACGATATTGAATACCTTTTTTAAAAAATGATTTTATTTATTTATTTGAGACAACAAGAGCACAAATGGGATGGAGTAGCAGAGGGAGAGTGAGAAGCAGACTCCCCACTGAGCAGGGAGCCTGACGCCGGGCTTGACCCTAGGACCCTGAGATCACAACCTGAGCCGAAAGCAGAAACTTAACCAACTGAGCCACCCGGGCACCCCGATACTGCACATCCTTTAGAGTACTATTTGCTATGTGCGTATCTTATTTGGTGAAGTGTCTATTTGTTCAGATCTTTTGGCCATGTTTCATTGGTTAATTTGTTTTCTTATTTTGAAATAAGATAATGATTTGTAAATATTTTCTTCCAGGGGCTTGTGCTTTTTGTTCTTTTAACAGTGTCTTTCAAAGAGCAGGTAGTCTTAAGTATGATTAAGTCCTATTTATTGGGTTTTTTAATGGATTGTGTTTTTGGTATTGTACCTATGAAATTTTTGCCTAAACAAAGGCAAACCAGTCAATGATTTTTGAATGTGAAAACTACTAGGAGAGAATTCTCCAAAAATTCTCATATTTCAGCACATTTGGGGAGCAGGGGCTCTAAGTGTCCTATTGTTCTAGACTATTTTTCAAGGGTGTTTGTGCAGCAAATAGTTTTGGAAGATAGAGAAAGTGCCTCTCACTGGAGCAAAATTCAGTTTTGTTTACTGGCAATGTTTTTCTCCAGGACAATATTTGGGCACGCTTACTTAAAGCCAATTATTAAAGATTAGGATTCCCTAAGTTCAGGGTTCCTCAGATGTGATGCAAAACAACTTCATGCCCAAGGCACTCTCTGAAACATTCCTTCAGGACTTGGAAGCCAAAGAACACTGATGCGAACATGAAGTTTTGGTACTTTCTCTGAAGCATTAAAATCTTTTGCCTCTGCTGGAAGAGTCTTGTGTCTTGTGTCAACACTCATGAAAATGTAGCAGGCAAACTCGTCAGTTTTATAAGTAGGATACAATCTCATAACTTTTCATAATTCTTGAAAAAAACAGCCTTTCATTTCTGGATTAAACCCCACTTGGTCATAATAAATTATCTTTTTTACATACTGTTTGTTTTAATTTGCCATATGTTTTGAAAATGACATTTGTAAGTATGTTTATGGAGATGCTGGTTTATAGTTCCTTTTTCTTTTCTTTTTTTTTTTTTTGTAGTTCCTTTTCTTATAATATCTTCTATCCGATTTTGAAATCTAAGTAATGCTGACCTCATCAAATGCGTTGGAAACATTTCCTCCTCCTAAAATTTCTGTAAGAGTTTGTGTAGAATTGGCATTATTTTGTCCCTTGATGTTTGGTAGAATTCACAAGTGAAGTCACTGGGGCCTGGATTTTTGTAACAGCACTCCAAATGGTCTGAAGGTTAACTTGCTTCAGGATAACACACTGGTTACTTGCTGACCCAAGTCTCTGGATCTATAGCAGACAGACCACTAGCCATGAGGAGTGAAGAACCAGAACTTTCCCACGCTGCAGAGGCTAGCAAATCTGTTTGAAGCTGCCTCAGCCATTTGATTATAGAGTAGCAGTATTTTTTTTAGCAAAATGTTTTTCTTTTAGGTCATATAGATGATTCTACTAACCTCCCCTTGTGTAGTAGATGTGTAGATCTTGCCTTCATTTGCAGAAAGAACAGAATACTCCTTCATATCACAAAACAAGAACTTAACCTCCTGCACAACCCAAGGACTGAAATAATGTTTGTAGTTGGCACCATCGAGTCTGCATGTAATCAAGAAAAGTTGCAGACCACTGCACTCCTTTAATGATTAACTACCTTAAACTCCCTTTAAAATCCTTGGGCGAGGCAGAAACTTGGGAGTTGCCCTTTGGACAAGAATCTCCTTTCTCCCCAGGTGGCTGGATTGCTAAACAAAGCTCGAATTCCTTTCCAGTCAAAACTAGTCTCTTGGGTATTGTTGCCTTTCAAGCAACAAGCAGTTGAACTTTGGATTCAGTAACAGTTTTACTCATAGAAGGGCTTTTAGCTACAAAGGAAAATACTTTAATAGAGATAGAACTCTTCAGATTATATTTTTCTTCTTAAAAGAGCTTGGTAGGGTTAAATGGGTGATGGGCATTAAGGAGGGCACTTGTTATGATGAGCACTGGTGCTATATATAAGTGATGAATCACTAAATTCAATTCCTGAAACTAATATTACACTGTATAGTACCTAACTGGAATTTAAATAAAAACCTGGGGGGGGAAAGGCTTTGGTAGTTTGTGTCTTTCAAAAAATTTCTTTATCAGGGCACCCGGGTGGCTCAGTGGGTTAAAGTCTCTGCCTTTGGCTCAGGTCATGATCCCAGAGTCCTGGGATCTAGCCCCGCAGGGGGCTCTCTGCTTGGCAGGGAGACTGCTTCCTCCTCTCTCTCTTTCTGCCTGCCTCTCTTTCTACTTGTGATCTCTCTCTGTCAAATAAATAAATAAAATCTTTAAAAAAAAAGTTTCTTTATCTAAGTTATTGAATTTATTGTCATAAAGTTGTTTTAATTACTTTGTTTTTTTAAATACCCGTAGAATTGGTATTAATGTCACCTCTCTTGTTCTTGATTTTATAATGTGTAAGTTCTTTTTAAATTTTTGATTATGGGCACCTGGATGGCTCAGTTGTTTGAGCGACTGCCTTTGGCTAAGGTCATGATCCTGGAGTACCAGGATCGAGGCCCTCATCGGGCTCTCTGCTTCTCCTGCTGACCTCTCTCCTCTCATGCTCTCTTCCTCTCTCTCATTCTCTCTCTCTCAAATAAATAAATAAAATCTTTAAAAAAATGTTTTTGATTATGCTGGCTAGAGATCTATCAATTTTATTTCTAATGTATTAATTTCCTGGACTGCATAACAAATTACCACAGATTCAGGGCTTCAAACAATGAGCATTTATTATTGCACTATTTCTCTAGATTAGCAATTTTGATACGGTTTACCTGAATCCTCTTTAAGGCTGCATTTAGACTATTGGCTACAGGTGGGTTCTCATCTGGAGGCTTAACAGGGGGAAGGGTTCACTTTCAAGCTCACTTAGGTTGTTAGCAGAATTTGTCTTCTCGCAGCTGCGAAACAAAGGAACCAAGACTTTCTGGTTGCCAGCAAGAGGCCACCCTTAGCTCCTTAATGGTGAGCTCAGCTTCTTGCCATGTAGGCCTCCAAACATCTTGCTTCTTGAAATCCAACAAGGTAAAAAGAAAGCAAGTCTGCTAGCAAGATGAACTAATATAATGTCAAATGTAACAGAATCATGAGAGTCACAGCCCATCAATTTTGGCATATAAAAATCCCAGGAATGACATCCTATTACCATTGCTGTATACTATTAGAAGAGCCACAGGTCCCAATTAACTCAAGGGGAGGAGTTACAAAAGGGCATGAAAACAGCAGGCTGAGATCGTGGGGCCATCTTAAAGTCTGTCTACCACATTTTAAAACAAGTTTATTTATTTCATTTCATTTCTCTATTGTTTTTCTGCTTCCTATTACTCTGATTTCCAGTCTGAGGTGTTTTTTTGTTTGTTTGTTTCCTTTCTTCTGTTATTTTGTGTTTTGTATACTCTTTTCCTTTCTGTCATAGTCCTTTAGTACTATAAATTTCCCTCTAAGTGATTCTTTGTGACATTCCATTACAGTTTTGTTTTTTGGTGTTTTTTTTTGGCTGCATTTTAATTTTCATCACTTCAAAATACTTTCTCGTTTCCCTTTTGATCTCTTCTTTGACCATGAGTTATTTATTTTTTTTTAAAGATTTTATTTATTTATTTGACAGAGATCACAAGGAGGCAGAGAGTGAGGGGGAAGCAGTCTCCCCGCTGAGCAGAGAGCCTGATGCGGGGCTCAATCCCAGGACCCTGGGACCATGACCTGAGCCGAAGGCAGAGGCTTAACCCACTGCGCTACCCAGGTGCCCCGACCATGAGTTATTTAGAAGTGTTTGGATCTTTAACAAATATTTGGGCATTTTCTAGAACTGCATTTGTTCTAACTTAATTCCATTATGATCAGAGATCATACTTGAAAATATTTATTCTTCTGTGTCAAATAAAGTGTTCTATAAATGTTAATTGGGTCAAATTGATTAATAGTGTTTATCTAATCTTCTATATTTGTACTTATCTTTCTCTACTTGTTCTATCAGTTATTTGGAGAGGGATATTAAATATCTAATTATAACTGTGAAGTTGCTTATTTCTCCTCAAGATTCTATCAGCTTTTGCTTCATGTATTTTGGGGCTCTGTTAATAGGTATGTAAGTGTGTAAAATTGTAATGCCCTCTTAATAAATTGTCTCCATTATCATCATGAAGTGACCCTCCTCATTGTTGATAAAATTCTTTGCTCTAAAATCTATTTTATCTGCTAATAATATGTACTTCAGTTTTACTGTGATTTTTGTTATCATGGTATATCTTTTCCCATCCTTTTACTTTTAACCTATCTGTATCTTTAGTTTGAAGTATATAGAATAAACTCCACAGCTAAAGGGATAGAAGAGGTAACATTGAAGAAGGACAATGACCCCTCCATACTGAAAGTAGAATTCTTCATTTTACTTCAGTAAAATGCTGAGCAAAGGAAAAAAAAAAAAGTATGTTTCTTATAGGCAACAGCTAATCAGGTCATGGTTTTTTGGTTTGTTTTTTTGTTTTCTTGGGTTCCCTCCCATTTGAAATCTTTACATTATAATTGATGTGGTTAGAGTATTTGTATTTAATATGATCTTTGTCCCATTTGTTCTTCTTTCCCACATTGCTTTTTTATGCCTTTGTTTTGATTAAGTTATCCATGCTACCCCCTTTGTTGGCATATTAACTATAACTTGTTATGTCATAGTAGTGTTGGCTTAGTGTTTACAGCATATACCTTCATCTTATCAGTCTAATTTAAGTGGCATCATCCTACTTGCACGGTGTAAGAACATTACAGTAGTGCTATAAATGGGATGTTAGTGTCCCCCCACCAAATTCATATGTTGAAACCCAATTCTCAATGTGATAATGTTTGGGATGTGATTAAATTATGAGGGATTAGTGTCCTTATAAGGGATTCGTGTCCTTCCAAAACAGACTCCCAAGAGCTCATATGCTCTTTCAACCATGCAAGGACACAGTGAAAAGAAAGCCTTCTATGAACTATAAAGCAGGCACTGAATCTGCTGGTGCCTTGATCTTGGACTTTGCAAGCACTGTGAGAAATACATTTCAGTTGTCTATGAACCACCCAGGCCGTGGTATTCTGTTATAGTAGCTTGAATGGACTAAGACAAATAGTATACTTCCATTTAGAGCCTGTTTTCTGGGCTCTGCTTATTTTTTCCTGTCTGGCTGCTGTCTGGATACTCTGCCAAGACAGTAGGCGATGGCAGTTACAGGGTTCTCCTCATTTGTGGCTGGTCTCTTTGGCAATCACTGTCCCTCATTGCCTCGCGTCCTGGGTTGTGAAAACCAGTACTTCATGTGTTTTGGCCATTTCTGTTGTTGTCATTTCATGTAACAGGGTAGATTCAGTTCCTGATACTACACCTGGACCAAAAATGTCCAAATCCCTAGTTAATTTTCATTGAGTAGCAGACATTCATATACGTATGAGTGAAAATATAGAATCATTTGCATATATAGGAATGAAAAACTGTACAAATAATACAAGAATTAGTATATATGGTCTCCCTTTAAAGAGATTACATTAGTTTTCTTCTGTTAGGTGGTCGGGGGGAATAGAAATCCCATTTCACCTTCATGCAATCTCAGCGATTGAGATGATCCTAACCTGGACTTCATTTCTGCAAAGACCTGTTTATTTCTGGTACACTTGCTTTTAAGTGTTACTCTTTGGATTTTAATTCTAAATATCAAGACTTAGTAAACCCTCTTGCTGGCCTCTGGGCTATCATTTTTAGCCTTCTAGTACCATGAGAATATAAAAAAATCTCAGCTTTTAAGCATCTCGATGACCTCTATTACAATTTCCATATGTTTTTAGGATTAGAAGTGCCTCTATATGCTCAACTAACCAGCCTCTCAGGAATTCCTTCTTTTCCTGTATCTTCAATGATGTATTAGCTCTCTGATGCCTTCAAGCAGAATTTTTGTTTTTTAAATATGCCATACCAATTCTCTAGTTATTCTCAGCCAACCTCAGGCTTGGTCCAAATGACCTAATGTGTCAGTACCAGAAGTGAAAGTGCCCTGATATCCTATTCCTTTGCTTGTTTTTGCATGTTAAATATCCAACTTCCTTGATTTTTTTATAAGAAAATTTTCAAATCTAACAAAACGTCAAAGAACTTTATATTAAACATCTATGTATCTGCCACATAGATTCTACAATTGCTAACTTTTTGTATATTTGCTTTCTCACACATCTGTCTACCTCAATTTTCAAACATTTTATAAGTAAGTTGTAGAGAGGAGAAGGGAGTTGGGGGAAATTGGAAGGGGAGGTAAATCATGAGAGACTATGGACTCTGAAAAACAATCTGAGGGATTTGAAGTGGCGGGGGGTAAGAGGTTGGGGTACCAGGTGGTTGGTATTATAGAGGGCATGGATTGCATGGAACACTGGGTGCGGTAAAAAAAATAATGAATACTGTTATGCTGAAAATAAATAAATTTAATTTTTAAAAAAAGTCTTATATTAAACTGAAAACAAAACAAAACAAAAAAAAAAGTAAGTTGTAGAAAACTGTATATTTGATCCACAATAGTTCAGCATGCACATAAGCAACTAGAGTTTAACAGTTTACTTACGGTCTTTAAACTCTACATAGTTGGGACGCCTGGGTGGCTCAGTTGGTTGAGCAGCTGCCTTCGGCTCAGGTCATGATCCCAGCATCCTGGGATCGAGTCCCGCATCGGGCTCCTTGCTCCACAGGGAGCCTGCTTCTCCCTCTGACTCTGCCTTCCACTCTGTCTGCCTGTGCTCGCTCTCTCTCTCTCTCTCTGACAAAATAAATAAATAAAATTTAAAAAAAATAAAAAATAAAAAATAAAAAAATAAAAAATAAACTCTACATAGAGTAGAATGCACAAAATTTTACTTTATCATTCTATGATGGTTGACGTGCATACACCAATGTAACCCAACCACTATTAAGATAAAGAACATTTCTCTTATCCCCAAAGATACTCTCATGCTCCTTCCCTGTCAATTCTCCATTACCACCCCAAAGGCAACCACTGTTCTGATTTTTTTAATCATAATTTAGTTTTGTTTAATTTAGAACTTCATAAAATAGCTGTCAGATAATAACCACATTTTTTACATTTAAATTCTGGTAGCCAAAGTAGAATACATCATTAGTTTTTGATATAGTGTTCAGTGATTCATCAGTTGCATTTAACACCTAGTGCTCATCACATCACGTTCCCTCTTTTATGTCCATCATCCAGTTACCCCATCTCCCCACTCACCTCCCTTTCCACAATCCTCAGGTTGTTTCCCAGAGTCAAGAGTCTCTCATGGTTTGTCCTGCTCTGATCTCTTCCACTCAGATTTCTTTCCCTTCCCCTATGATCCTCTGTGCTATTTCTTATATTCCATGTATCAGTGAAACCACATGATAATTGTCTTTCTCCAATTGGCTTATTTCACTAAGCATAATACCCTCCATTTCTATCCATGTCCATGTAAATGGTACGTATTCATTTCTGATGGCTGAGTAAAATTTCATTGTATATATAAGCTACATCTTCTTTATCCATTCATTTGTTGATGGACATCTAAGTTCTTTCCATAGTTTGGCTCTTGTGGACAGTGCTGCTATAAACACTGGGGTGCACATGACCCTTTGGATCACTACATTTGTATCATTGGGGTAAATACCTAGTAGTGCGATTGCTGGGTCATAAGGTAGCTCTATTTTTAACTTCCTGAGGAATCTCCATACTGTTTTCCAGAGTGGTTGTACCAGCTTGCATTCCCACCAACAGTGTAGGAGGGTTCCCCTTTCTCCACATCCTTGCTAATGCCTGTTGTAACCAGCCATTCTAACTAGTATAAAGTGGTATCTCATTGTGGTTTTGATTTGTGTTTCCCTGATGGCATGTGATGTGGAGCATTTTTTCATGTGTCTGTCAGCCATTTGTGTGTCTTCTTTGGAGAAGTGTCTGTTCATGTCTTCTGCCCATTTATTGACTAGATTATTTGTTTTCTGGGTGTTGAGTTGGTAAGTTCTTTATAGATCTTGGATACGAGTCTTTCATCAATATCATTTGCAAATATCTTCTCCCATTTCATAGGTTGAGTTTTAGTTTTTTACTATTTCCTTTGCCATACAGAAGCTTTTTATTTTGATAAAATCCTAATAGTTCATTTTTGCTTGCGTGTCCTTTGCCTTCAGAGACATGTCTTGCAAGAAGCTGCTGAGGGCGAGGTCGAAGAGGTTGCTGCCTGTGTTCTCTTCTAGGATTTTGATGGATTGCTGTCTTACATTGAGGTCTTTCACCCATTTTGAATTTTCTTTGTGTATGGTGTAAGAGAATGGCCCAGTTTCATTCTTCTGCATGTGGCTTTCAATTTTCCCAGCACCATTTATTGAAGAGACTGTCTTTTTTTCATTGGATATTCTTTCTGATTTGTTGAAGATTTGTTGACCATAGAGTTGAGGGTCCATTTCTGGGCTCTTTATTCTGTTCCATTGATATATAATGTCTGTTTTTGTGCCAGTACCATGCTATCTTAATGACGATAGCTTTGTAATATAGTTTGAAGTCAGGCATTGTGATGCCTCAGCTTTGTTTTTCTTTTCCATCATCCCTTTGGCAATTTGGGTTTTTTTCCTGGTTCCACACAAATTTTAGGATTGTTTGTTCAAATTTTAGGATTGTTTCAGCTCTGTGAAAAATGTCAATGTATTTTGATAGGGATTGCATTGAATGAGTAAGTACATTTTTTTTCTTTTTGCTAATACTTCCTCCATTTAGATTTTTTTTTTGTTCCATCCATATGATTGCATGTAGCCATTCATTTTTTTTTTTACTACTGACTTGCACATCGTTGCGTTTTGTACTACATTTTGTTTATCCATTCTCATACTAATGAACACAAGGATGTTCTTAGTTTTAGACTATTACAAACATTCTTGTACAAGTGCGTTTTTGGACATATGTTTTTATTTCTCTTAGATAAATACCTAGGAGTGGAAGTGCTTGATTATAGAGTAGGTGTCTTTATAGGAAACTGCCAGAGCTTTCTACAAAAGTCTGCCTATATTATTATGATTGTGAAAGGAATGGATGAAATAGGCCTTGCTGATGAGTTCTTCTTCTTGGAGAGAGTGGGGATAATGGTATTGGGGTGTGCATATGCCTCAGCGTACAAAGTCTTAAGTTAGAATCTGTTTCTCTGCCTTGGACTGCTCCTTTTAAAAACCCTCCTTCTTTAACTATAACCATGAAGTATTTGAGATCTAGAAGGTGGAGAAAGGAGGAAATGTATAAGGCTCAGCCAGTCTACCTGCACCGCTTTCTATTCCAAGTGGACTCTAGTACCACTTTTTTTTTTTTCCAGCCATGCCCTAATATATTCTCAATCACCTGCATTTTTTTATTATTTGTTTGTTTCGTGATGGCACAAGGACAACCTATTCAGTGCACCCAGGTCTGTGTAGGGGAGAGAAAAGATAAAATCAAAAACCAAATCCTTGCTTCCCCTCCAGTGTCCCCTTCTTTATGCTTGGTCCTCTTTTCACTATCAGCTGCTATTCTCTAGCCACCCCATCCGTTCTCCACACTGAGATGTAACCTTCTTTAAGTGACTCAAGAATTTCTCAGCATTTAAGGACAAATACCATATGATTTACTCATATATGGAATTTATTTGTTCCACATGTATGCATTTGTTTCTTTGAGCAAAGGGAAATAAAAAGAGAGAGAGAGAGAGACCAAGAAATAGACTCTTAATGATAGAGAACCGACGGATGGTTACCAGAGGGGAGGTGGGTGGAGGAATGGGTGAGATAGGTGGTGGAATTTAGAAGTGCACATGTGATGAGCACTGGGTGATGTATGTATGATGAATCTCCATATTGTGCACCTGAAACTAATAGTACACTATATGTCAACTAACTGGAATTAAAATAAAAATTAAGAAAAGAATTTTTCAGAATTTTAAAATTAGTTCGACAAATCCATCAGCTTCTGCACTTCCAACATGGCTTCTGAAGTCTGTCAACTTTATTGAAATACAATACAGTGATAGAAATACACAGAGAATACTTTCTTAAGTCAGATTCATAGTGATTGTAACTTACATCAGTGTAATTGCCCCTTTCGGGTGTGCAATGTGATTAAAAATTTTTGCCAACATGTAAAATCATATTAGCCCTACAATGAAGGTATGGAATAGCTTTACCACCGTGAAAAATTCCCCTTTATATTCAATCTCTTCCTTCAACACAGTCCATGATCCGGTTTCTATCCCATTTTATAGAATGTCATATAAATTAAATCATACAGTATATAGTATTTTGTGTCTTGTTTCTTTTTCTTACTATGAAGCTTTTGAAATTTATTTATGCTGTAATGTATATTGGTAGCTAGTGGGACCAATATTTTTATTATAAGAAATTAATTCAGAAGATTTAATAGGCAACGTAGTCATCTAAATTTTTCACCAGAGAAGGATTTTACTGAACTAGTTCCAGGGAGCATCAGTTCTATAAAATAAGATTCTCACTCCCCTATTTAAACTATCTTTCAACTTATTAACAACTTGTATATTATCTTTTAGATTTCAAATCCTTAATATATTTTCCTTTTTTAAAATGAAAGCTGTTCACTGTTTTTCAGAAAAGAAAATTTTGATTAAATACATTTGGAAATACTTCATGCTATATCCTCCATCCTGAGATTCATTTCAGCAAATGTAAGGTTTTGAAAAATTCTGGATTAAAGAAATCTAACTAATGTTCTTTAACTCAGCATTTTCTAAATTATTTAAACTATAGAGCAGTATTGCCTGATAGACTTTTCTTCTTTTTTTTTCTGGTAGACTTTTCTATAGTGATAGAAATGTCCTATGTCTGTGGTGTCCAATATAGTAGCCATTAGCCATCTGTGGATTTTGAACACTTAAGTGCAACTGAGGAATTGAATTTTTAATTTTCCTTAATTTAAGTTTGAGTTGAAATCACCACATGTGACTAGTGCTTTTGTTTGTAGTGAATAGTGTAATTGTAGAGTCCTTTAAAATGTTCTGTTCATGATGAATGGATTAAGAAGATGTGGTATATACATACAATGGAATACTATGCAGCCATCAAAAGAAATGAAATCTTGCCATTTGCGATGACGTAGATGGAAATAGAGGGTATTATGCTAAACGAAATAAGTCAATCAGAGAAAGACAATTATAATATGATCTCCCTGATATGAGGAAGTTGAGAGACAACATGAGGGGTTTGGGGGGTAGGAAAGGAATAATAAATGAAACAAGATGGGATCAGAAGGGAGACAAACCGTAAGAGACTCTTCATATCACCAAGCAAACTGAGGGTTGCTGGGGACTGGGGGGGGAGGGAGAGGGTGGTTGGGTTATGAACATTGGGGAGGGTACATGCTATGGTGAGTGCTGTGACATGTGTAAACCTGGTGATTCACAGACCTGTACCCCTGGGGCTAATAATTGTCGCTCTCGTCCGCAAGAACGACCAGGAGACCTCAGCGAAGCAAGCTTTATTTCTGGGTAGCTGTTGGGATCTCCCTCTCCCCCGCCCGCGCATGTCTATATATACCAATGTTGCACAACCAATCACTCGCAGCCACATAGATACAAAATCTTAAGTTCCGCCTACTGGCTCGCATCCAGCCGCCATCTTAATGGCGTGTTTACTTTCGAGCAACGAAAAAGTCATCCGGCGCCCGAGGCCCCCACGGGCCCAGCCGGAGCAGCTCCGCATCGTCGCCACCTGGCGGCGGCGACGGCTTGAGGCAGCGGCGGCCGAGGCAACGAGCGGCACGGTGGAGCCCAAAAGCATCACCGTGCATGCGCTACAGGCCGCTCGGGCACCGACATCTCCCCCTTTTCTTTTATATTAGGCATGCAAGGCAGGAGATCGTGCCTGTCTTAGGTTGTCAGCTGCCATGAACATGCTTACCCGTCATCGGCTAATTCCCCCTGGTTGGAGAACTCCTGGCTTCGGTTGCTATGTGCATGCAGCCAATCTTACCCGTCATTGACTACCGATCTAGCGCTGCCAGCCAGATTTGGGGAAATGTACCAGCTTCCAGTGCCATGCAAGCTTGTACTAGCGCCAACTGTTGCCTACATTGTTGTTTACGTAATGATGCAAAACGGTGGAACATAAGGATTTACAACAGATACCCAATCCCGTAATGGCGCTATGTCAATCTTATCTGCTTAACTCTTTCCATGGATTAGCAGCAATAGAAAGGTCATTATAGGCCACAGAGGTTATGCAAAGTCCAGAAAGTGATTGGATGCATCCGGTCGTCAATAGTTTCTGGAGAATGTCCACTTGTTACAGATGTGGTGAGAGCTACAGCCACTGCTGTTGCTGCAGCTGCAGAGGCTGCTACAGCCGCAATAATGGCTGCAGTGATCCCAAAGTCTCTTTTATGTCTTGAGAGCAATACAGGCGAATTGTTACAGGAGGGAGGATGGCGGACTCAGTCAGTGGCATGGGGAACGGCCAGGCTTTCACTATTGCCCATTGGTGCATCTGTTGAAGGGATGCTGGTGGCGCCAGGATCGCTATCAGGCCAAGCATCAGGACGGGGCGGGCCTTGTTGATCGATTCTTCTAATCAGTCGCTCCGGGACCCAGATAGGCACTTGGGCATCCTGTGGAAAAAGACAAACAGAACCTCGGTGCCATCTTAGGACCGGGTCAGGGCCTCTCCATTGGCCCGTGAGTATATCCTTCCACTTTGCCTGGGCTAGAGTGCGTTCGGTAACCTCCGCATGCCTGTCTACTGCAGATGTACCATTATGGTCCAAGGACAAAAAATTTAAAATGTAAAGGGTGAGAGATGTAAGATCACGGGGTGACTTGTAGTCATCCCCTATTCCCCCTTTTCTTATTTTTTGTAAGCATCGTTTGAAGGTGCCATTGGCGCGTTCAATTATTCCTTGACCTTGTGGATTGTAAGGTATACCTGTAGTATGGACTATACCAAATTGACTTAGGAACTGATGGATAGATTTTGATGTATATGCAGGTCCATTATCTGTCTTTATTTGTTTTGGGATACCCCAATCTGCGAAGCATCGTAGGCAGTGTGTGATGACTTGTTTTGAATTCTCCCCTGTGAGGGGAGTAGCCATTATGATACCCGAATAAGTGTCCACTGATATATGTACGTACTTTTGTTGCCCGAATTCAGGTACATGTGTGACATCCTTTTGCCATAGGTGATTAGCTTGAAGGCCTTTGGGATTTACCCCTAAGGAAGGCTGAGGGAGTAATGTGGCACAATTCCCACAGGTCCTTACTATATCTCTTGCCTGTTCTTTGGTGATATGGAATCTATATCTTAAGGTATTAGAATTCACATGCCATTTGCTATGGAACAGCTTCGCCTGTTCTAAGGTAGGGCAAATGAGTTGGAAACGACTATTGTGGTCTGCTAGAGCATTGCCCTCGGATAATGGTCCTGGTAGGCTCATATGGGCTCTGATGTGATCTATAAAAAATGGTGCAGTGCACAGTTGCACAACCTCTTGTAGTTGCCTTAAGATCCATGGAATAGGTGAATCACTTAAGGAGAGGATGGCTGTTTCAATATTTTTTGTTGCATTTACCACATATTGACTATCAGAAATAATATTTAGGGGAGTGTCTGAAAATCTTTGGAGCACTAGGAGCACTACTAGTAGCTCTCTGACAGAGGGCGCTAGGGAGTCATATTTTTTCCCAGCTTCTTTGTATGTCTTTCCCTTTAAAGGTTTGTTAGGGCCTTCCTCTTTTAATTTTAAGTGTGTCATGGCTTCGCCAAGCTCATCTTCAGAGGAGCTCTCCTCTGAATTTTCTCCCCCTCTGCTAGATCCTGCCTTAGAGGCTTCTCTGACCTGCTCCTCGATAACATTTTTAACCGTTTTATGGTTAGAGTCTAGCGGAGTGCCGTCAGCCTTAAGCACCTCCGTCAGTAATCCTCCCATCTTAGTAAACTTTGATCCCATTATTTCTTGTCCTATGCCTAGGAACCCTTTTACTTCTCGTCCTATACTTAGGAACTTTCTCACTTCTCGTCCTATACTTAGGAACTTTCTCACTTCTCGTCCTATACTTAGGAACTTTCTCACTTCTCGTCCTATACTTAGGAACTTTCTCACTTCTCGTCCTATACTTAGGAACTTTCTCACTTCTCGTCCTATACTTAGGAACTTTCTCACTTCTCGTCCTATACTTAGGAACTTTCTCACTTCTCGTCCTATACTTAGGAACTTTCTCACTTCTCGTCCTATACTTAGGAACTTTCTTATCTGAAATTTTGTGCACACTTACCGGATCGTTGCGTTCACTGAGCACTCCTCGGTGTAGGTTTCAGGTTTCCCGGGTTTCGGCACCACTTGTCGCTCTCGTCCGCAAGAACCACCAGGAGACCTCAGCGAAGCAAGCTTTATTTCTGGGTAGCTGTTGGGATCTCCCTCTCCCCCGCCCGTGCATGTCTATATATACCAATGTTGCACAACCAATCACTCGCAGCCACATAGATACAAAATCTTAAGTTCCGCCTACTGGCTCGCATCCAGCCGCCATCTTAATGGCGTGTTTACTTTCGGGCAACGAAAAAGTCATGCGGCGCCCGAGGGCCCCACGGGCCCAGCCGGAGCAGCTCCGCATCGTCGCCACCTGGCGGCGGCGACGGCTTGAGGCAGCAGCGGCCGAGGCAACGAGCGGCACGGCGGAGCCCAAAAGCATCACCGTGCATGCGCTACAAGCCGCTCGGGCACCGACAAATAATACATTGTATGTTAATAAAAAATAAAAGATTATTTAAAAATATCTGTTCATAATAGTTTTTTACAGTCTCACTGAGCTATTATTCCACATAGGACTGACTACATAATTTTCAGGGCCCAGGCCAAAATGAAAACCTAAGCCCCTTGTTCAAAAAGTAGGAAAATTGTTATTAAATGTGCTTAAGTATAAAGCATTTTCCCCTTCTTCTGTGGTCTTTCTATTGACTTGTCACGACAGGTTTTTATTTGCTATTTGCTATTGTCCTTAGTAAAGATAAAACTGCAAATTGTTGTGTCTCAGTTGGAAGGAAGGATTTGGCCATGAAAACTATTCCAGGCAGAGGGCACAGCATGAGCAAAGGTCCTGAGGTAGGAATGAGCTTGGCATGTTCAGTGAACAGCAAAGAAGTTGGTATGGCTGGAGCAGAGAGCGAGCAAGAGACAGATAGAAAAGAGGTGTGTTTCCAGACATCAGCAGGGTCTACACCATGCAGAGTCTTTGCAGGAACTGATTTTTTTTTAAATTGTGGTAAAATAGGCATAACATAAAATTTTAAAAAGTATACAGTTTGGTAGTGTTAAGTATATTCACATTTTTATGCAACCTGTATACTTAAAAATGGCAAATGTCAAAAAACAAAAACAACTATAAATTGTTTGAATTTTGCCATTCATCTATATATTGTATAGCAGAAAAATAAAATACAAATAAAAGAGCACTTAACTTTTATGTGGAATTATCAAAATTGCATAATAGCTGAGTAAGGAAAAACTAAAAGAAAAAGGAAATATGGATTGCCCAGCCTTTCCCTCTCCTTTTACATCTTTATTTTTAGCATAAGTTGTCGGCTGATACAGGGAAGTAGCATGAATAAAAAAGCACAAGATAGGGTTTCTTGATTGTGTTTCTTAGAACATCTCTGCCTTCTTTGCGTGTTTAAAACAAGTTCTGGTTCAAACAGAAAGCAAGACCTTCCAGGGTTGCCAGAACCCTGACTTACTTAGATATACATGAAAAATTATTACATTATACTTAGATACCCTTTGCCTCTTGCTGAACTGCCACGTACTGTGAGTCCACCAGAATTCTATGCTCATGGGGCATCAGGAATGCTACGTGCAAATGAAGGGGCAAGGAGTAGGATGGACATCCATTTTATGCATATTTCCTTTGCTGACATGCATACTCATTGGTTCCTTGGACTCCACATACAAAACACAAGTTCAAAGATGAAATTATTAAAAATGTGAAGAAGCCAACAACAGAATATTAGACCAAGTGCGGAGCTTTACTCAGTGCAATGCTATGTGACTGCATAACTTTGAAGCTGGCCCTCATCCATTGCAAAACATTTTAGTAAATATTACTCTCACCCAGCATATGGTTTCCCCCTTTGTAAAGTGGAGATAGTAACATCACCCACTTCACACAATGGTATGGGAATTAAATGACTTAATATATGGATTAGTCAGCAATTGTCAAAACAATGTTGCATAACAAACAACTCCAAAACCCAGTGGTTTACAGCAGCAAGCATCTTCTCTCACTTACAAGCCTGTATGTAAGCTGGCTGGCTGGGTTTCAGGCTGTAGGTCAGCCAGGGCTTATCTCCAGGCTTTGGGCTTGGGCCTGCTCCAAAGTTCTCCACCTTCTCTTGGATCCAGCAACCCTCAGAGCATGTTCTCCTAATGATGGATCAGAAGAGCACCAGCAAGGACCAAGCACACAGCCCACTGAGAACTACTGCTTACCTTACATCTGCAGGCATTCCAATGATGAAAGCAAGTCATGTGTTTCAGTCAGTGGGCAGGGATGTTGACTCCACCAACAGGGAGAGGATCATGAATATTTGATAAATCATAATTCAATCTAGTATGGTGATACCCCTTGGGCTTAGTTTTCCAACTTGTCTTTCTGATTCTGTATCCTGCACGGCACTATGAGAAAGAAGAATATGTAGTTGCTGCCCAATTTTCTGAATCTGGACTTTACTAGGAGATTGTGTGTCTGTGGGTCTATTGTTCAATATACTGGGAGGACCTCTTTGGAGAGCTGGACTCATGATATACCATGATCTCTTTACAACACAGAGGAAAGGTGAATCTGGGGGGACCGTGAGGAAGACACGGTAGTGTTCTTGGATGCTGGGCTGATAGTGGCCACTACCAGGCTCAACAAGAATTGTGATACCGGCTCCTGGGCATACACTCCTGAGTGCAAAAGGGCAGCAGTCAGAGTCAGCATGCTGAAAATAAGACTTTAACACTCCCTGCATACTTTAAGAACCACAAACATTGATATAATGTTTCACTGTGCAGAATGACAAAACAGGTAGGCTTGGGACTAAGAAGACTTTGATATGTAGGTGCCTCCAGACACAACATGACAAAAGTCACCAAAAGTTCTGTCAACTTATTTTTTTTTAAGTATTCTAAAAAGAATGTAGATTTTTTTTTGCTTGATTATTATTTGTTATGATAAATGTTACAGAAAGTGAGGAAGGTAACAATTGTCTACATTGTCTATGGAGAGATGTAAACTTTCCAATTCAGAAACCCTTGAAAGGGTGCTTATTTTTACAATAGAAATTTTGCCTCTCAGAGTCCCAAGAGAGGAAAAATCAAAGGAAATAATTATGTAGTTAACATGCTTCGTTATAGGGAGTTTGACCTGCAGTATAGACACCACTGATTTATAAATCACTGAATTGTTGAGCAAATGTCTCTAACTTTAGTGCCTTTTTGTGGGTGCATGTGTGGATGCCCTTCTCAAAGACCAACAAGTCCCTCACAAATGAAGCAAATATGTGCCCATGACAAAATAAACATCCCTCATCCCCAGTCTCATAAAACCAACGATTATGGTTTGTCCCCTGATAAGCTAGGATTGCTACCACGTTGTCACCCGTACCTTCACTGTGGCAGCTGCCAGGGATGTTATTCATCAGTTGATGTGGTGCTGGTGTCCAAAGACATAATTACAAGTGCATTCTTTAATATGTTGCTATATATGGCAGCTCTATCTACTGACCAAAGCATAGGAGTCCATTTAGTTCATTCTGTGGATATAGATTTTAGCATTTGAGCTGGTCTGGCTCCTGGAACAGAAGTTCTTAATTGGAAAAGGGCCACAGTGGATCCATAAAGCCAATAAATGTGTATGGAAAATTAGGGCACATATGTATTAAGAAATTCGCTAGGAGGTATGTTCACAGCTTTAAATAGATTCTCAAAGGAGTTGATGACACAAAAAACCCATGAACTATTAATTTAGAACATTGTTTATAAGGGAAATGGCTTCTCAGATCCAGAAAAACAACTTACAAACAAACTTCTGGAACCCAGCCTGTTGGGAAGTTGAGGGCTATAAAAATATCCTGTAATGATGAGTCATACAAAAATATGATTTTATGAAGATTTCAGTAAATGTTTGCTTGGATTTTGCTCAGTCCAAATTGATCCTAAAGTGTTCTTACCCTTCTCATCCACTTTCTTTCTCCCTGAAATTATCCAAGGTAGCTAGGGGTTCCAATGTCAGATATTTCTATAAATGGTTTACCTAGGTTTTTGTATTTCTTATTTTGCACCTAAACTATATCCTAGTCCTCAAAGACCCTTCACTCTGAAGAATAGACAGGCCAGAGGCGTGAGAGAGAGAGAGAGAGAGAGAGAGAGAAGAAGAGAGAGAGAGAGAGCAAAGCTGTTGTTGAATGTGAAAAAAAAAAGTTTGGGGCTGAGGACACTCAGTCAGAGAGTGACATGGTTGATCTTTAGGGATTCATAAATAATTCTGAATAAACTCAGCCCTGACCCAAGCCTTTCTAAGATTAAAAAGACCAAAGGCTAATTTTGTGTGTTCTTGCTGAATTTTCACATGGTCCACAGTGTCTGCTTCCAGCTGGAACTGGACGTGGAAATACTTATACTGAAATAACATTAGAAAGGGAGCCCCTGTGAGGTTTCTGATCAAGCAGGAACCAAGAAAAACTGAAAATCCCAGGAGACTGCCTCATATATTATTTTCATCTTTTCTTCTGCCTAAGAAAGTCTCTGGGCTGACAAGGATCTGTCTGTAAGACAGGTTCTGGAGACTGATCAGCCTTAGATCTCTTCAGAAATCCCAGCATTTAAAAAAAAAGAAAGAAAGAAAGAAAGAAATCCCAGCATTAAGCAAGCTTACAATAAAGTGAATTTATCTGCCTATGAATTGCTCAAGCAATCTCCCTTCCTAACAATGTTGGCATTCCTGGGAGCTACCATATTTTTGAGCTAAACTTTATTCCCCCCGCCACACCCCCAACAATGAATTAAGTGATTTCTGACAAAGTCAGTGAACTTTTTGTGAAGGAGCAGCCTCTGAGCTCTAGCCAGGTTACATTTCTGGTTTCTTTCAAAAAGCAATTTATGGATTTATTTTTGCATAGAGCCTGCTAAGATTGCTAGGAAGCAGAACACATATCAATCCAAATGTAAATACTTATTTTATATGACCCCTATTAGACTTCTATTAATTCACCTATTACATACTGTGGCCAATAATCCCTTAAGAGAATATTTTGCTTTGGCATGCATGTGGAGATGCATGTGGTGACTGCATGTGGAGGTGCGATGAGCCGTAACAGGAGCCACCAGAGCAAAGACGCCAGATCCGGGCATCCACCGCTGAGCTCTTTGCTTCTGCGTTTACCTAGTAGGACCCTACTGGGTCCCGTCAGCCACTTCTTCACAGCCCTGAGGCACATGAGACATGACAGGGGTGCCCCCTCCCAGCTATGTCTACTGAGAGCTGGAATCAGTTTTGTCCTGGGCTAAAGGAGGTGGAGACATGTCTGTATCATACATTTTGCTCGTGTGTCAGGTTGTGTTGTTTATTGAATACAAAACCCACTGACCACATTTTGTAGCAAAATTGTACTTAGAAAATATAACACTTTTAAGGGAAGAAACAGGAAGAAAAAGATGTTTCCAGAAATCTCAACAAAAAGAGAACTCCCAAATCTTAGCTAAGTGGAGAAATGCTTTTTGATATTTTCATTTTCCTAACAGATACTCAATGAACCAAAAGAGTTTTCTGAGTGATTTCAGGTAAACAAACAGAATAGCCTCTCTCGGAAATTCCAAAGTTGAAACTATTATATCATATTATGAGTTCCTCATGGGCAAACGGTATACCTTGTTTATTCTCAGGTTACAGCATTTTGTTTGTTTGTTTGTTTTGTCTTTAATTCTTCAGAGCCTGGCAGGGTGCTGGCACATAGGAAAGTCTCCATAAATATTTATTTCATTTATTCGATATGGTTAAATGGAATATACAGACTTCTAGGGTTTAAGCTCAGATTTCAAGCATGAACATTTTGGGGCAAAACTGTTACGTAGAAAAATGTGCCTCCAAAATTCACCTCCTGCCCCTGTCACTGTGCACATCCCAGCTGCCAGTATAATTTTGTTTTTCTCTGGTAGAGAGATTTTGTATTTCCACTGTAACACTGTCACTAGGACTACTTCTTTCAATGAAGCAGGTTCTTGATAAATTAAGAGCAGATCATGGTGATACAGTGGGGAGGACCTCCACATCAGTTATTTGCTTTGAGCCCCTGGGAATGATAACTTGTGGTAATAGGAAAGGTATTTTAGGGTGTGCCTTGCAAAACCATAGGGATCACAAATCAAATCACATCACACAGGAAAAAGCCCTAGTTTCAGTCTTAGTTTTCAGGACTAGAAAGGAAGCAACATAATACCCCTGAGACAACACAGTCTTTCCCCTCACTTTGCAGATGGGAGCATTGAAAAATGAATCATAAATGACTGTTAAACTTGACATTATGAGTTAGGGTTGGAGCTGGGAATAAAAATAAGAGACCGTACTTTCTAGAAAGTGATAATTAATGTATCCCCATGATTAATATATGTAACAAACATAAATTCTGGCATATCCAGTTATCTAAGTCAGGATACATTATATTCATGAAGTTCAATAAACCTTTTGTAATTCAAATATAGTGGCTTTTTTTGTTTGTTTGTTTTTGAGGGAAATCATATTTGCTATGTGCTAAATTTGGGTGAAGTATTTTTCTTCCACATGTCTGTCATTCTACCTTGATGTTGAAGATTGGGTAATGAAATTTTTATTTGTGACATTAACATAGTATTTATATAGAAAGTCTTATTGATTTTAAAAGCTATTTCAAGGGTATATCTTTGCAACAAACTACAATTTATGTTAAATTATCCTTACATAATTTTAATATTCCAGCTCTTCCTCAAAAACATGGAGTAGAATGCAGAAGAATAAAACTGGCCCGTTTTCTTACACCATATACAAAAATAAAGTCAAAATGAATTAAAAATCTAAATATGAGACCTGACACCATAAAAATCCTGGAGGAAAATGTAGGCAGTAGTCTCTTTCACATTGGCATTAACAACTTTTTTCTAGATATGTCTCCTAAAACAAGGGAAACAGAAGCAAAAATAAACTATTGGGACTACACAAAAACAAAACACTTTTGCACAGCAAAGGAAATTACCACAAATCAAAAAGGCAGCCTACTGAATGAGAGAAGATATTTGCAAAGAAAATGAAAAACACTAATTCAAAAAGATATATGCACCCCTATGTTTATTACAGCATTACTTACAACAGCCAAGATATGGAAGAAACAATGAATAGATGAATGGATAAAAACCATGTGATATATATATTACATATATATGTATACATATATTATATACGCGCGTGTGTGTGTGGGTGGGTGGGTGGTGTGTGTGTATTCAGCCATAAAAAAGAATGAGATTTTGCCATTTGCTACAACATGGGTGGACCCAAAGGGTATTATGATAACGGAAATAAGAAAGACAAATGTCATATAATGTCACTTACTTCATTTATAAGTGGAAATTAAAAAATAAAAAAAATGATAAGTAGAAGCAGATCCATGAATACAGACAGTTGCCAGAGGGGGCTGGGAGCTGAGCAAAAGGAGTGAAGGGGAGTAGGTGGTACAGGCTTCCAGTTATGGAGTGAATATGTCACAGGATGAAAGGTACAGCATAGGGAATACAGTCAAAGGTATTGCAATAGCACAGATGGTAGCTACACTTGTGGGCATAGAATAATGTACAGAGTAGACAAATCACTATGTTGTACACCTGAAACTAATGTAACATTGTGTGTCAACTATACTTCCAAAAAGAAGCACAGAGTAGAATAAAAACAACTATTTAGGTTATTTTTAAGTCTTTAACTTTGGGGGGTGAGCAGCCATTTTCATAAATAAACTATCTTATTAATTAGGTTTTATCAAATTTATGTAACAGAATTTATTTAATAATTTAATTTAAGATACAGCAATTTTTTTTAAAAGATTTTTAAAATTTATTTATTTGCCAGAGAGAGAGAGCACAAGCAGGGGGAGAGGAAGAAGGAGAAGAAGCTTCCCTGCTGAGTAAGGAGCCCGGTGCAGAAATTGATCCCAGGACCCTGGGATCATGACCTAAGCCAAAGGCAGATGCTTAACAAACTGAGCTACCCAGGTGCCCCATAAGATACAGCAATATTCTAATCCTATTTTGAGTGCGTGAAGTAAAACACAGAATAAACTTCTCCCACTCTATCCCACATGGCAACCGGCAATTGTTTGAGGAGGTACTTGAATATTTTCGGTAAGAATGGTTTTGAGATCTAATTAATAAGAGAAATATTTCTATCACCTTTAGCACCCTTTATGCATGACCCTTTCTGTACACACTGGTCACACTTATTAAGTCACACTTATTAAGTAGGTTAGGGCACTTAATGATTGGAAATATGGAACAGAAACATCATTTCCCCATTATGTCTTGTCAGCTAGATGTCCAAACAGTCCCTCACTCCTCATTTAACATATGATATTCCCATAATTATAGCACATTTAAGAACAGATAACTTCCAAGACAAATTCCTAAGGATGTAGAGGGGAAATCTGTCATCTCTGAGGTTGGCTATTCTATGCCTGAAGCAATGGTTGACACTTCTGTTTCACACAACTTTCAGAAGTGCCAGATTATGCTTTTAGAGCCATGGAACCTCTGGGAATTCAGGACATTCTTTCTTTCTCTCAAAAGATTATTTATTTTAGAGAGAGAGAGAAAATGCAAGCGGGGGGAGGGGCGAGGGAGACATTTCAAGCAGACTCCCCAATGAGCTCTGAGCACAACATGGGGCTCCACAAGGGGCTCAGTCCCAAGATCCAGGAGATCATGACCTGAGCCAAAATCCAGAGTCTGCTGCTTAACCGACTGAGCCACCCAGGGATCCCCATTCTTCTCTCTTTAACTTTAGCTGTTAGTTAGAAAAACACTTGCACTCTGTGTTACACTGGATTCTGTAAGGAACTTTACCTGTCCAGACTGCATAAAACTTCAAAAGTAAGCAGAAAGAGCTTTTTTGGTGCTGGCTTAGTTAACTGAAAAATGTGATGATGTTTATAGGCCATGAATGATAGCACTGTTTCTAACTGACTGAACAACAGTTTATGGTTCTCAATATTCATTTGCTAATTTGAACTCTGGTTTCTGTCCTAAGACACTAGGGAAACACAAAAAATGAAGAAGAACATTTATCCAGGAAATCTGTATCATAATAAATCTTCCATGTAACCTATGCAACAGCTGCTGTCTTAATTTTTTATAATACTTAAAAAACTAAGTATGAAGCAACACCCATTGTCAGCAAACAGACCTGAGGTACTATCTCCATTAACTATAAATTTGGAAAATTATGAAGCCTGTGTTGGACATTAAAAGATGTATTTTAAAAAATTTGAATTCTGATGTGTTCATCCTTTAGACAAAAAAAAAAAAACTCATCTAATGTCATCTACACACAAAGTGCAGAGAGAACATTGTTTTCATTCATCAATTTGAAAGGCATTCAGCATCCTGTATCTCATAAGCAGATAATCTGTATTGCAATGTATTCCAATAAATCTGGCACTCAAATTTAAACACTGACAATATGTCTATTTAAACCCTTTGTTAGACACAGAATCTTGTTCGTTTTTGTATAGAAGGAGTAGTAGAAAGAGAAAGCCTTATGGTAATATTTAATTAACTTTTCAAGCTAGACACACATGAATGAACTTGCAGCTTGGTTAGGTGTTCAGATATTGAAAGTTTACTGTGCAAGAAATGAGTGCCTATTGGGATAGTACAATCTAATCTCCCTATTTTATTTTATTTATTTATTTTTAGTATTTCACTTTAAAAAAATATTTTATTCATTTATTTGACAGAGAGAGATCACAAATAGGCATAGGGACAGGCAGACAGAGAGAGGGGGGAAGCAGGTTCCTACCAAGCAGAGAGACTGATGCGGGGCTCGATCAAAGGACCCTGAGATCATGACCTGAGCCGAAGGCAGAGGCTTAACCCACTGAGCCACCCAGGCACCCTCTCCCTATTTTAAAGTCAACTAATTAATTAATAGCCTTAATTCTATTTGTGACCTATTTCCCTTCCACAATGCAATCAAAAGTTCCCTTGCAAGTAAAGAGGAGACAGATGAAGTCAGGTTGAGTCCATATAAGAACATGTTCAGCCATTGCTGAATTTGAAGAAGGGGCCATAAACCAATGAATGCGGGCAGCTTCTAGAAGCTGGTAAAGGCAGGAAATGGATTCTCCCCTATAGCCACCAGAGAGGAAGGCAGCCTTGTCAGCACCTAGATTTTAGCTCAATGAGATCCATTTTGAACTTCTGATCTATAGAAATATAAGATAATAAATTTGTGTTGTTTCTTGAGAGAAAGGTAAAAAGGAAAAGGTCCATGGTGGAAGAAGGTAGTGGGTAAAAGGTAACCAAGTGGGAACACCAATGAGAAAATATCCTGGGGAAACTCAAAAATGCCTGGAAAACAATTGTAGGATAAGTTGTTTGGATGTAGACCAAGAGTGGTTTTCAACATCATATTTCTGCACAATAAAAGCCAGAATAATTTTCTTCTCTCGTTAAAGGTTGATGGAGTGTGGCATATTGCAGATGAAGCTAAAAGCAGAATTTTATTACAGTCCTTATTAGATGTCATTAGAAAAGACTTTTGTACATTTTTAATGTGTCTTTTATTAAAGTGAGAGATAATGGCACTCACCTCATCAGGACCGAAAAAAAGACAAAAAGGACTTTTAACATAGTTTGTAACAAGAGGAAAACTAACAAGTCTTTTAAAAGTTGACTAAGCCTCACCCAGGGTGGATTTCTTATCTACCTGGCCACATGTCACAACATGACAATATTTTATTTTTTATTTTCACGCATGCTTTTTAAGATTTGGAATCTGATCCCACTCTTGAGTCCTAACTTATGGTCTACACTGATACTAATTTTTTGCCTATAAAATTATTCTCTCATTGCTTGTTGGGACCAATGCAGGTTTTATCATTTTTAAATACCTTTTAAAAAGGTATTCTTGATTTAATTCTAAAATTTATATAATGTATATTAATTTTTAAGGATCAAAATACATACCATATAGTAGTAGTTTTTTCTGCCTTGCACATTTTTAAAATTTAAAAAGAATGATACTTTCCAGGTAAAGAGACATTTCTTTAATGTAATGTGTCAGAGGAGTTGGAAAGGTGATTGAATATTCTTTATGAGTCACAAAATGCTTGGGAGTATTTATGTTTGTTGAAAAAAAGATCTATCGATTGATCCCTTTCTTCTTAGAACTTTCAGAGGATCTGAATTCTTGGCCATGGGGGAGCACAATGTAGTTAAAAAAGCCTAGAGTTTGGACTCATCCTAGTACCAACGCCAAATGACTATGGCCTTGGGCAAGTGACTTTACTATTCTGAAGAAGCCAGAGTCTACAAAATTGAGGAACTTCTACCTGAGAATACCTGAGTAATTTACCCCTGAGCATATGCTAGGAAAGTCATAAATAGCTGAACACTGTGATGGAGAATTAATGAGATGAGGATTGAATGATATTTATCACAGGACGTGGTTCTAACACCACCACCAACAAAATAATGTATTCATGCATTTATTTCTTTTAGTCAATGAAAATTTATTGAGCACTTACTATGTGCCAACTACTGAAGATCTAGTGATGAATAAGGCAAACAATAGACCTTATGTCTAGTGGGGGGAGGCAGAGAATAAATAAATGGAAAAAGAATTTTGGAAAATTAGTGAGTCATGAAATAAAACAGAACGATGTTACAAAGCATGAGATGTTAGTGATACTATTTTAGCTGGGTGCTTAGGAAAGCCTTTCAGTTGTGATGTTTAAGCTTAGAGATAATAAAAATAGGTAACAGTAAGACATTCTGAAGATGGAGAGTCCAGGTAGAGAGAGTAAGTACAAAAGCCTAAAACAGAAACAAGGTTGGCTCAACTGAGGAACAGAAGAAAGACCAGTGTGACTGGAGTATTGTCAGCAATGAGCAAAATGATGAGGTAGATGCAGTTCTAGAGGCATATGAGGTCAGCTTCTGTATTAAGAAGTACATCATACTTGATTTCTCTGCTTGGATGTCTGCCATGCATCTCAAACAACATGGCTAAAATGGAACCTTGATTCTCCACCTCCACACCTGTCCTTCGGGAAGCGTATCACCACCATTCACCACTCAAAGTTCCAGGGGTCATTCTTGATGGCTCCCTCTCTCTCACATGGAAAATTTGATCTATCAGCAAGTGCTGTCAGCAATCATGTGAATCCACCCCTGTTTTCATTGTCACTGTTTACTGTTCTAGTCCAAGTCTCCAACATCTCTTCCTGGAAACAATGCGAAAACTCCTTGTATGATTTCCTGACTTTCTTCTTCTTCCTCTACTCTCCATTTTTCTTTATAGCAACAGAGGTAATGTGTTAAAAATGCAAATTGGATTATGCATTGCTCTTTTTAAAATATTTCAGTGGCTTATATCTGAAGTTAATTTTTATGATAGCCCCCTCCCCCATCACCCACATGAATGCTAGGTTAGCATGATTGATAGAAAAAAAAATTTCTTATATAAAAAGGAAAAAAGAAGAAGGGCATATCCATAAAGGTACAGGAAGGACCACTAAACTAAGTTAGGAAATATTTCCTTCATAAGAAACCATAGCTTTCTAGCTATTACCTTGCTGGAAAATTCTATTTAGAATGTTAGGAATTGTTATTACTCTGTTCTTTCTCCCTGCCCATCTTTTATATTAATTTCTAATCTTTTTGGATCCTTCTCACTTCTGGGTGAATACTTCTGACCATTAGGAAGAGACAAAAAAAAAAATCAATATTTTTAAATTATTAACCTCACGATGCCATATTGAAGAGCATGGTTTTACTGAATATATAAAATGCTAGATATCAAGAAATAGAACATATTTCATGAAATTGTAGACCTTATTAAATTTAAATTTGAATTAGTTAGCATACAGCGTATTACTAGTTTCAGAGGTAGAATTTAGTGATTCATCAGTTGCGTACAACATCCAGTGCTCATTACATCAAGTGCCTGCCCTAATGCCCATCACCCAGTTACCCCATACCCCCAACATCTCCTCCAGCAACCCTGTTTTTTCTCTATAGTTAAGAGTCTCTTATGATTTGCCTCTCTCTCTGTTTTTATCTTATTTTATTTTTCCTTCCCTTCCCTTATGTTCATCAGTTGTGTTTCTTAAATTCCACATATGAGTGAAGTTATATGGTACTTTTCTTTCTCTGGCTGACTTATTTTGCTTAACATCATACCTTCTAGTTCTATCTACGTCATTGCAAATGACAAGATTTCATTCCTTTTGATGCCCGAGTAATATTCCATTGTGTGTGTGTCTGTGTGTATATAAATAGATACCATATATATAAATATATATATTTATATACCATATATAAATATATGTTTATATATAGAAACATATATATGCAAACAATATATATGTTTCTATATATAAACATATATTTATATATATAAATATATATATCTGCACATATATATATATGGAAACAGCTCAGATATCCATCTATAGATGGATGGATAAAGAAGATGTGATATATATATATATACACACACACATATATATGTATATACATACATATATATACATATTTATATATTTATATATAAAGATATATATGGGTAAAGAAGATGTGGTATATATATATAGCCAAAATATGGAAACAGCTCAGATATCCATCTATACATGGATGGATAAAGAAGATGTGGTATATACATATATATATACTTATATATATATCGTGTGTATATATATATTTATATATTTATATATATATTTATATATAAAGATATATATGGATAAAGAAGATGTGGTGTAGGGGGAGGAGTCAAGATGGCGGAGAAGTAGCAGGCTGAGACTGCTTCAGCTAGCCGGAGATCAGCTAGATAGCTTATCTAAAGATTGCAAACACCTGAAAATCCATCGGCAGATCGAAGAGAAGAAGAACAGCAATTCTGGAAACAGAAAAACAACCACTTTCTGAAAGGTAGGACCGGCGGAGAGGTGAATCCAAAGCGACGGGAAGATAGACCCTGGGGGGAGGGGCCGGCTCCCGGCAAGCGGCGGAGCAACCGTGCACAAAATCAGGACTTTTAAAAGTCTGTTCCACTGAGGGACATCGCTCCAGAGGCTAAACCGGGGCGAAGCCCACGCGGGTTCAGCGTGGCCTCAGGTCCCGCAGGGTCACAGAAGGATCGGGGGTGTCTGAGTGTCGCAGACCTTGCGGGTATTGGAACGGGAAAGCCGGCTACAGAGACAGAGCCGACAGTAAGCTCACAGCTTGGTGTTACCTTGAACCGGTCGCAGGCTCGGTGAGCTCGGAGCGCGGCCGGAGGTCAGGCAGACGGGAGTAACTGGCGCTGTTCTCTGAGGGCACGCTGAGGAGTGCGGCCCTGGGCTCTCGGCTCCTCCGGGCCGGAGACCAGGAGGCCGCCATTTTTATTCCCATCCTCCGGAACTCTACGGAAAGCGCTCAGGGAACAAAAGCTCCTGAAAGCAAACCCGAGCGGATTACTCACCCCGGCCCCTGGTAAGGGCGGTGCAATTCCGCCTGGGGCAAAGACACTTGAGAATCACTACAACAGGCCCCTCCCCCAGAAGATCAACAAGAAATCCAGCTGAGACCAAGTTCACCTACCAAGGAGTGCGGTTTCAATACCAAGGAGAGCAGCAGAATTCCAGAGGAGGAGAAAGCCAAGCACGGAACTCATGGCTTTTTCCCTGTGATTTTTTTTTTAGTCTTGCAGTTAATTTAATTTTTTTTTTCATTTTTTTTTTTTTCTCTCGCCTTCGGGTAAAAAAAATTTTTTTTTTAACTGTTACCTTTTTCTTTTTTAACGATTTTTTACTAGTTTATCTAATATATATATTTTTTCTTTTTTACATTTTTCTTAGGTTTTTTTTTTTAATTCTTTTCTTCTCTTTTTTTTTTTCTTTTTCTTTTTTCTTTTTTTTCTTTCTTCCTTTTTGAACCTCTTTTTATCCCCTTTCTCGCCCCTCACGATTTTGGATCTCTTCTAATTTGGTTAAAGCATTTTTTCCTGGGGTTGTTGCCACCCTTTTAGTATTTTACTTGCCCCTTCATATACTCTTATCTGGACAATATGACAAGACGGAAAAATTCACCACAAAAAAAAGAACAAGAGGCAGTACCGAAGGCTAGGGACCTAATCAATACAGACATTGGTAATATGTCAGATCTAGAGTTCAGAATGACAATTCTCAAGGTTCTAGCCGGGCTCGAAAAAGGCATGGAAGATATTAGAGAAACCCTCTCGAGAGATATAAAAGCCCTTTCTGGAGAAATAAAAGAACTAAAATCTAACCAAGTTGAAATCAAAAAAGCTATTAATGAGGTGCAATCAAAAATGGAGGCTCTCACTGCTAGGATAAATGAGGCAGAAGAAAGAATTAGTGATATAGAAGACCAAATGACAGAGAATAAAGAAGCTGAGCAAAAGAGGGACAAACAGCTACTGGACCACGAGGGGAGAATTCGAGAGATAAGTGACACCATAAGACGAAACAACATTAGAATAATTGGGATTCCAGAAGAAGAAGAAAGAGAGAGGGGAGCAGAAGGTATACTGGAGAGAATTATTGGGGAGAATTTCCCCAATATGGCAAAGGGAATGAGCATCAAAATTCAGGAGGTGCAGAGAACGCCCCTAGAATCAATAAGAATAGGCCCACACCCCGTCACCTAATAGTAAAATTTACAAGTCTCAGTGACAAAGAGAAAATCCTGAAAGCAGCCCGGGAAAAGAAGTCTGTAACATACAATGGTAAAAATATTAGATTGGCAGCTGACTTATCCACAGAGACCTGGCAGACCAGAAAGAGCTGGCATGATATTTTCAGAGCACTAAACGAGAAAAACATGCAGCCAAGAATACTATATCCAGCTAGGCTATCATTGAAAATAGAAGGAGAGATTAAAAGCTTCCAGGACAAACAAAAACTGAAAGAATTTGCAAACACCAAACCAGCTCTACAGGAAATATTGAAAGGGGTCCTTTAAGCAAAGAGAGAGCCTACAAGTGGTAGATCAGAAAGGAACAGAGACCATATACAGTAACAGTCACCTTACAGGCAATACAATGGCACTAAATTCATATCTCTCAATAGTTACCCTGAATGTTAATGGGCTAAATGCCCCTGTCAAAAGACACAGGGTATCAGAATGGATAAAAAAACAAAACCCATCTATATGTTGCCTCCAAGAAACTCATTTTAAGCCCGAAGACACCTCCAGATTTAAAGTGAGGGGGTGGAAAAGAATTTACCATGCTAATGGACATCAGAAGAAAGCAGGAGTGGCAATCCAATCCTTATATCAGATCAATTAGATTTTAAGCCAAAGACTATAATAAGAGATGAGGAAGGACACTATATCATACTCAAAGGGTGTGTCCAACAAGAAGATCTAACAATTTTAAATATCTATGTCCCAAACATGGGAGCAGACAACTATATAAACCAATTAATAACAAAATCAAAGAAACACATCAACAATAATATAATAATAGTAGGGGACTCTAACACTCCCCTCACTGAAATGGACAGATCATCCAAGCAAAAGATCAGCAAGGAAATAAAGGCTTTAAAGGACACACTGGACCTGATGAACATCACAGATATATTCAGAACATTTCATCCCAAAGCAACAGAATACACATTCTTCTCTAGTGCACATGGAACATTCTCCAGAATAGATCACATCCTGGGTCCTAAATCAGGACTCAACCGGTATCAAAAGATTGGGATCATTCCCTGCATATTTTCAGACCACAATGCTCTGAAGCTAGAACTCAACCAGAAGAGGAAGGTTGGAAAGAACCCAAATACATGGAGACTAAACAGCATCCTTCTAAAGAATGAATGGGTCAACCGGGAAATTAAAGAAGAATTGAAAAAAATCATGGAAACAAATGATAATGAAAATACAACGGTTCCAAATCTGTGGGACACAACAAAGGCAGTCCTGAGAGGAAAATATATAGCGGTACAAGCATTTCTCAAGAAACAAGAAAGGTCTCAGGTACACAACCTAACCCTACACCTAAAGGAGCTGGAGAAAGAACAAGAAAGAAACCCTAAGCCCAGCAGGAGAAGAGAAATCATAAAGATCAGAGCAGAAATCAATGAAATAGAAACCAAAAAAACAATAGAACAAATCAACGAAACTAGGAGCTGGTTCTTTGAAAGAATTAATAAAATTGGTAAACCCCTGGCCCGACTTATCAAAAAGAAAAGAGAAAGGACCCAAATAAATAAAATCATGAATGAAAGAGGAGAGATCACAACTAACACCAAAGAAATACAAACTATTATAAGAACATACTATGAGCAACTCTACGCCAATAAATTTGACAATCTGGAAGCAATGGATGCATTCCTAGAAACATATAAACTACCACAACTGAACCAGGAAGAAATAGAAAGCCTGAACAGACCCATAACCAGTAAGGAGATTGAAACAGTCATTAAAAATCTCCAAACAAACAAAAGCCCAGGGTCAGACGGCTTCCCGGGGGAATTCTACCAAACATTTAAAGAAGAACTAATTCCTATTCTCCTGAAACTGGTCCAAAAAATAGAAATGGAAGGAAAACTTCCAAACTCATTTTATGAGGCCAGCATCACCTTGATCCCAAAACCAGACAAGGATCCCATCAAAAAAGAGAGCTATAGACCGATATCCTTGATGAACACAGATGCGAAAATACTCAACAAAATACTAGCCAATAGGATTCAACAGTACATTAAAAAGATTATTCACCACGACCAAGTGGGATTTATTCCAGGGCTGCAAGGTTGGTTCAACATCCGCAAATCAGTCAATGTGATACAACACATCAATAAAAGAAAGAACAAGAACCATATGATACTCTCAATAGATGCTGAAAAAGCATTTGACAAAGTACAGCATCCCTTCCTGATCAAAACTCTTCAAAGTGTAGGGATAGAGGGCACATACCTCAATATCATCAAAGCCATCTATGAAAAACCCACCGCAAATATCATTCTCAATGGAGAAAAACTGAAAGCTTTTCCGCTAAGGTCAGGAACACGGCAGGGATGTCCATTATCACCACTGCTATTCAACATAGTACTAGAGGTCCTAGCCTCAGCAATCAGACAACAAAAGGAAATTAAAGGCATCCAAATCGGCAAAGAAGAAGTCAAATTATCACTCTTCGCAGATGATATGATACTATATGTGGAAAACCCAAAAGACTCCACTCCAATACTGCTAGAACTTGTACAGGAATTCAGTAAAGTGTCAGGATATAAAATCAATGCACAGAAATCAGTTGCATTTCTCTACACCAACAACAAGACAGAAGAAAGAGAAATTAAGGAGTCAATCCCATTTACAATTGCACCCAAAACCATAAGATACCTAGGAATAAACCTAACCAAAGAGACACAGAATCTACACTCAGAAAACTATAAAGTACTCATGAAAGAAATTGAGGAAGACACAAAGAAATGGAAAAATGTTCCATGCTCCTGGATTGGAAGAATAAATATTGTGAAAATGTCTATGCTACCTAAAGCAATCTACACATTTAATGCAATTCCTATCAAAGTACCATCAATCTTTTTCAAAGAAATGGAACAAATAATGCTAAAATTTATATGGAACCAGAAAAGACCTCGAATAGCCAAAGGGATATTGAAAAAGAAAGCCAACGTTGGTGGCATCACAATTCCGGACTTCAAGCTCTATTACAAAGCTGTCGTCATCAAGACAGCATGGTACTGGCACAAAAACAGACACATAGATCAATGGAACAGAATAGAGAGCCCAGAAATAGACCCTCAACTCTATGGTCAACTAATCTTCGACAAAGCAGGAAAGAATGTCCAATGGAAAAAAGACAGCCTCTTCAATAAATGGTGCTGGGAAAATTGGACAGCCACATGCAGAAAAATGAAATTGGACCATTTCCTTACACCACACACAAAAATAGACTCAAAATGGATGAAGGACCTCAATGTGCGAAAGGAATCCATCAAAATCCTTGAGGAGAACACAGGCAGCAACCTCTTTGACCTCTGCCGCAGCAACATCTTCCTAGGAACAACGCAAAAGGCAAGGGAAACAAGGGCAAAAATGAACTATTGGGATTTCATCAAGATCAAAAGCTTTTGCACAGCAAAGGAAACAGTTAACAAAATCAAAAGACAACTGACAGAATGGGAGAAGATATTTGCAAACGACATATCAGATAAAGGACTAGTGTCCAGAATCTATAAAGAACTTAGCAAACTCAACACCCAAAGAACAAATAATCCAATCAAGAAATGGGCAGAGGACATGAACAGACATTTCTGCAAAGAAGACATCCAGATGGCCAACAAACACATGAAAAAGTGCTCCATATCACTCGGCATCAGGGAAATACAAATCAAAACCACAATGAGATATCACCTCACACCAGTCAGAATGGCTAAAATCAACAAGTCAGGAAATGACAGATGCTGGCGAGGATGCGGAGAAAGGGGAACCTTCCTACACTGTTGGTGGGAATGCAAGCTGGTGCAGCCACTCTGGAAAACAGCATGGAGGTTCCTCAAAATGTTGAAAATAGAACTGCCCTATGACCCAGCAATTGCACTATTGGGTATTTACCCTAAGGATACAAACGTAGTGATCCAAAGGGGCACATGCACCCGAATGTTTATAGCAGCAATGTCCACAATAGCCAAACTATGGAAAGAACCTAGATGTCCATCAACAGATGAATGGATCAAGAAGATGTGGTATATATACACAATGGAATACTATGCAGCCATCAAAAGAAATGAAATCTTGCCATTTGCGACAACATGGATGGAACTAGAGCGTATCATGCTTAGCGAAATAAGTCAAGCAGAGAAAGACAACTATCATATGATCTCCCTGATATGAGGAAGTGGTGATGCAACATGGGGGCTTAAGTGGGTAGGAGAAGAATAAATGAAACAAGATGGGATTGGGAGGGAGACAAACCATAAGTGACTCTTAATCTCACAAAACAAACTGAGGGTTGCTGTGGGGAGGGGGTTTGGGAGAAGGGGGTGGGATTATGGACATTGGGGAGGGTATGTGCTTTGGTGAGTGCTGTGAAGTGTGTAAACCTGGTGATTCACAGACCTGTACCCCTGGGGATAAAAATATATGTTTATAAAAAATTAAAAATTAATTAAAAAAAAAAAGAAGATGTGGTGTATATATATAGCCAAAATATGGAAACAGCTCAGATATCCATCTATAGATACAAACACATATATATATATGTATATGCATACATACATATATATATATACACACACACACACACACACATAGAGAGATCCAACTATAGATGGATATCTGAGCTGTTTCCATATTTTGGCTACCATGAACATTCTTTCTATAAACATTGGAGTGCACATGCCCCTTCAAATCACTATGTTTGTGTCCTTCTGATACATACCTAGTCGTACAATTGCAGGGTCATAGGATAGCTCTATTTTATACTTTTTGAGGAACCTCCCTGCTGTTTCCCATAGTAACTGCACCAGCTTGCATTCCCAACAACAGTGTAAGAAGGTTCCCCTTTCTCTGCATCCTCACCAACCAACATCTATTGTTTCCTGAATTGTTCATTTTGTCATTCTGACCAGTGTGAGGTGTTATCTCATTGTAGTTTTGATTTGTATTTCCCTGATGATGAGTGATGGTATGCATTTTTTCATCTAGCTGTTGGCCATTTGTATGTTTTCTTTGGAGAAATGTCTGTCCATGTCTTCTGCCCACATCTTGACTGGATTTTTTATTTCCTAGGTATTGAGTCTCATCAGTTCTTTACAGATTTTGGATACTAGCCCTTTAACTGAGATGTCATTTGCATATATCTTCTCCCATTCTTTAGGTTGCCTTTTGATTTTGTTAACTATTTCCTTTGCTGTGCAAAAGCTTCTTAACCTGATTAAATCCCAATAGTTCATGTTTTCTTTCATTTCTCTTGCCTCTGGAAACATATCTAGCAAGAAATTGCTGCAGCTGAGGTCAAAGATGTTGCTGCCTGTATTCTCCTCTAGGATTTTGATGGATTCTTCTTTTACATTAGGTCTTTCATCCATTTTGAATTTATTTTTGTGTATGGTATAAGAAAGTGGTCCAGTTTCATTCTTCTGCATGTGGCTCTCCAATTCTTCCAAAACTATTTGTTGAAGAGACTGTCTAAATCCAGCAGAAGAAGGGAGATATTGAGGATTAGAGCAGAAATTAATGATATGGAAACAAAAAACCCCTGCAGATCAATGAAACTAAGAGCTAGTTTTTTGAAAGAATTAACAAAATTGATAAATCCCCAGCCAGCCTTATCAAAAAGAAAAGAGAAAGGATCCAAATAAATAAAATCATGAATGAAAGAGAGATCACAATCAACACCACTGAACACCACTGAAACACAAACAATTGTAAGATAATACTATGAGCAATTATATGCCAACAAATTAGGCAATCAGGAAGAAATGAATAAATTCCTGGAAACATATAAACTACCTAAACTGAAACGGGAATAAATAAAAAGTCTGTATAGACACATAACCAGCAAAGAAATTGTATCAGTAATAAAAAATCTGCCAACAGACAAGAGTCCAGGGCCAGATGGTTTCCCAGGGAAATTCTACCAAATATTTAAAGAGTTAATACCTATTCTTCTGAAACTTTTCCAAAAAAATAAAATTGGAAGGAAACCTTCCAAACTCATTCTATGAGGCCAGCATTACCTTAGTCCCAAAACCAGTTGAAGACCCCACCAAAAAGAATTACAGACCAATATCCCTGATGAATGTGAATGCAAAAATTCTCACCAAGATACTAGCCAATAGGATCCAACAGAACATTAAAAGAATTATCCACCATGATCAAATGGGATTTATTTCTGTGTTGCAGGAGTGTTTTAACATCTTCAAGTCAATCAATGTGATGCACCACATTAATAAAAGAAAGGATTAAAAACCATATGATCCTTTCAATAGATGCAGAGAAAGTATTTACAAAATATATCAACATTTCTTGAAAAAAAAAACCCTCAACAAAATAGGGATAAAGGGAACATACCTCACCATCATAAAACCCATAAATGAAAGATCCACAATGAATATCATCCTCAATGGGGAAAAACTAAGAGCTTTTTTCCCTAAGGTCAGGAACATGGCGGGGATGTCCACTCTCACCATTGCTGTTCAACACAGTACTGCAAGTCCTAGCCTCAGCAATTAGACAACAAAGAGAAATAAAATGCATCCAAATTAGCAAGGAAAAGGTCAAGCTTTCACTCTTAGCAGACAATATGATAGTCTATGTAGAAAAACTGAAAGACTCCACCAAAAAATTGCTAGAACGGATATAGGAATTCAGCAAAGTTGCAGGATATAAAATCAATGCACAGAAGTCTGTTGCATTTCTCTACACAAACAATGAAGCAGCAGAAAGAGAAATCAGGGAATCGATCCCATTTACAATTGCACTAAAACCCATACAATACCTAGGGGGAAAAAAAACAACTAAAGAAGTAAAAGATCTGTACTCTGAGAACTACAGAAAACTTACAAAAGAAATTGAGGAAGTCACAAAGAAATGGAAAAACATTTCATGCTCATGGATTGGAAGAATAAATATTGCTAAAGTGACTATACTACCCAAAGCAACCTACACATTCGATGCAATCCCTATCAAAATAACACTAGTATTTTTCACAGAGCTGGAACAAACAATTCTAAAATATGTATGGAACCACAAAAGACCCTGAATAGCCAAAGAAACGTTGAAAAAGAAAACCAAAGCTGGCAACATCACAGTTCAGACTTCAGGCTCTATTACAAAGAGGTAATCATCAAGATAGTATGGTTCTGGCACAAAACCAGACAGACTGATGGAACAGAATAGAGAATCCAGAAGTGGACCCTGAACACTATGCTCAACTAATCTTTGACAAAGCAGGAAAGACTATTCAATGGAAAAAGACAGTCTTTCCACCCGAGTGCTGTGAAATGTGTAAACCTGGTGATTCACAGACCTGTACCCCTGGGGATAAAAATATATGTTTATAAAAAATAAAAAAATTAATTAAAAAAAAAAAGAAGAAGCAAAACATACTGGCACTGAAATTTCCATAAAGCATATTTGATGTTTTTTAACTAGTGTTTTATCCCTCAATTTTTAAAACATGGAATTGTCCTGTGTGTGTGTGTGTGTGTGTGTGTGTGTGTGTGTATCACATTGTATTTTTGGTTTGGATTCTAAAATAAATAGGCTATCTGATTTTTATGCTCAAAAAAAAAAAAAAAAGACAGTCTTTCCAACAAATGCTGTTGTAGACGTTGTTTTTAAAAAATCCTGAATTTTGAATATCTGTTATATTCACTTGAGGAAAAGGAATTTCCTTCATTATAGTTCTTAGTTAAACATATATTTCTTAGTGCACATGATGGGATTCTAAAATACCATTTGGCCTTTTCCATTCACTGCGTAGTTTGTAAGGACGGAGCATTCATTTCAATATTGGAATGAATTGCCTCCAAGGTCAGTGGTTTGGTTAACTGCCTGGCACACTGGAGTCAAATTGTAGCCACTGCCTTTCCTAATTCATAGAGATTTCAGAAATGTCCACTCTGGATCTGTAAAACAGACACAGGAGAAACTTGAACTGTCATTTAACTGCCCAGATGATCTAAATTACCTTAGATATTTATTTGACTATATGACATAACACTACTTCCTTTGGAGAAAAACTTAGAATTTTAAAAATCATATAGAAGGGGGTTTCAAATCATTGCTGTACTAAAAGAATCCCTGTTTTACAACTGGCCTTGATTCCTAGAGAATTAGTTAATTATAGGAACTCAATTCTTTTGGTAGACACACATTCATTTCACCAACTGTAAACCCTCTAATAAGTGTTAGTATTATCCATTTGTCCATAATTATATGAAAAGCATTTATCTAAACTGTTTTGCCAGTTGTATAAGCAGATTCCTTGTTTCTTATTCATAAAAACATGGTTATCCAGAGAATATTTACTAAATATACAAACTACTTGGTCATCTATTGATATTCTTTTAAAAAAATATTTAGGGGTGCCTGGGTGGTTCAGTCAGTTAAGTGTCTGCCTTCAGCTCAGGTCATGATCACTGGGTCCTGAAATCAAGCCTTACATCAGGCTCCCTGCTCAGCAGGGATCCTGCTGCTTCTTTTCCCCTGCCTCTGCTCATGCTCTCTTGCTTTCTCTCTCTGTCAAATAAATAAATAAAATCTTTAAAAGCATATTTATTTATCTTCCAACTTCTTTTATTTTTACATGTTCTTTCTAAAAAACCAATTATATGATTAAGTTTCTTTTTCAAGGAAAGAAATTAGGTTTTTTTTTTTTTTTTAATCGGTAAGAAGTATTTTTCATGTGTCTGTTGGCCATTTGGATGTCTTCTTTGCAGAAGTGTCTGTTCATGACAAAGTGCTCAACTTCACTCGGCATCAGGGAAATACAAATCAAAACCACAGTGAGATACCACTTCATACCAGTCAGAATGGCTAAAATCAACAAGTCAGGAAATGACAGATGTTGGCAAGGATGCGGAGAAAGGGGAACCCTCCTACACTGTTGGTGGGAATGCAAGCTGGTGCAGCCACTCTGCAAAACAGTATGGAGATTCCTCAAGAAGTTGAAACTAGAACTACCCTATGACTCAGCAATCTCACTACTGGGTATTTACCCCTAAATATACAAATACAGTGATCTGAAAGGGCAACTCAGAATTCTGACAAAAATGTATATCTGGATTATCTTTTCCTTTAATTTAAATTCAGTTAGCCAACACAGAGTACATCATCAGTTTCAGATGTAGTGTTCAAAAATTTATCAGTTGCGTATAGCACCCACTGCTCATCACTTCGTGTGCCCTCCTTAATGTCCATCACCCAATTACCCCATTCTCTCACCCACCTCCCCTACAGCAACCCTCTGTTCATTTCATATAGTAAAGAGTCTCTCATGGTTTTTTTCTCCCTCTCTGATGACTTCCCATTCAGCTTTCCCTCCCTTACCCTATGATCCTCTGTGCTCTTTCTTATATTCTTTCTTTCTTTGTTTTGTGAGACTAAACAAAAGCTGTCTTTCTCTTGGGCACCGGGATGGCTCAGTTGTTATGCCTGAGCCTTTAGCTCAGGTCATCATCCCAGGGTCCTGGGATTGAGACCTGAATGGGGCTCCCCACTCAGCAGGAAACCTGCTTCTCTCTCTCCCACTCCCCCACCATCAGCACTTGTGTTCCCTCTCTTGCTGTCTTTCTCTGTGTGTGAAATAAATTAAAAAAAAAAAAAAACTTAAAAAAAAAAAAAAGAAAGCTGTCTTTCTCTTACATGTGCAGAGCTCTGAATAGGGAGCAGGTGGGAATAAATATACTTATTAATATACAAGGGAATTAATAGAGAATTAATAGAGAGGCTAAGAGTTTGCATGAGGAAATGTTCATGTTCAGGAGCCCAAAACTTGTTTCCTAAGATTCACAGTTTAATGAGATCTGTTGGGATAAACTAGGTTGGTCCTCATGATGGGGCAGTGTGATAGAAGATTGACAGTCCCTGATGCTCATGGGTGTTGGGGGGGGCTTTAGTTTTAATGATTAAACTCAGCCTCCAGTCATTCTGTTTCAGTGCTCGTACCTGGTGAACAACAGTTGAACATGAACAGTTGAACATGAAGTAACTTTATCATTCAGAAGGTTTAAAAGCATAAGTGTTTAAAAGTTACTATTTTACTAAGTGAGGGCCAAAAAAGGATAAATGATAACATTTCAACCTAAAAATAAGTTATTATGGAGGAAGACAGAATAGGATGAAGTAGACAAATATAGAAACTAGAATTTTTAAAATGCACTTTGCTTGGAGTTTTGACTTTAGGACCATGTAATTCTTAAAATGATTACAAAATAAATTTTAATTTAGAAAAGCAGTCCCTGAAAGTTGAAAACAAATGGAAAATGAGGTTGACTGTTTATCAAGTTAGTGGCATAACCTTTCAGAGAATAAGTACTCTAAATGGTTTAATACACAATAATTTCAATGTACATTGTCTATAGCTACAACCAAAAGACAAGAGGACTGCAAAAGAAAATTCTTTTTTTTTTCTTTTTTTTTTTTTAGCATCATCCAAAAGTGAATTTATTAGTTCACATACCTGGGAAATCATTCTTTTTTTTTTTCCATTTTTTTTAAGTAAATTTTTTATTTTTTATAAACATATATTTTTTATTCCCAGTGGTACAGGTCTGTGAATCGCCAGGTTTACACACTTCACAGCACTCACCATAGCACATACCCTCCCCAATGTCCAGAACCCCACCCCCTTCTCCCAACCCCCCTCCCCCCAGCAACCCTCAGTTTGTTTTGTGAGATTAAGAGTCACTTATGGTTTGTCTCCCTCCCAATCCCATCTTGTTTCATTTATTCTTCTCCTACCCCCTTAACCCCCCATGTTGCATCACCTGGGTATTTACCCTGAAGATAAAAACGTAGTGATCCAAAGGGGCACGTGCATGGAAAAGAAAATTCTTAAGCTTTTGCCTTTATCCATGTGTTGTGATGATGTTAGTAGTGCTTTTCTGGGACCACTTTGTGTGTGTATGGGAGAAAGCAAATGAGTAACTATGTTTCTATTACTGAGAACTGAAAATCTCAGCATTGGAGAAAAGAGATACAAATGTAAGTTCATAGAGGTTTAAAAGTAAAAAATTCAAGGGGTGCCCCTGGGTGGCTCAGTTGGTTAAATAGCCAACTCTTGACTTCAGCTCGGGTCATGATCTCAGGATCCTGGGATTGGGCCCATGTTGGTATCTGCACCCAGTGCAGAGTCTGCTTCAAGATTCTCTCTGTCCTTCTGCCTGTCCTCCCTCTACTTGCTCACTCTCTCTAAATAAATAAATCTTTAAAGAAAATTTTAAAAGTCAAGAATCCTGTAGTTCTGAATGTGAATTGAAAATATTATCAGTACATCATATAATTTACCTTAAAATTTAAAAAAGAAGACCCTCTACTTCTGTCCACTGCAAAGTTCAAGAAGCAATGGACAACCCAGTAGCAACAAGGACCCACAATGCCTATATTGCAGTCTCTAAATACCAGTTTCCAATAAAAAGAATCAGAGTTCCTTGACTCTAGATCTGGGATAAGAAATTATAAGATGGGTCTGGAGTATTTTGTTAAAACAGGAACCTAGGAAATCATTAAAAAAAGAGTTGGGCAATGCCAAGGAATCAGGAAACAGAGATAGGATGATTTGATCATCAATACAGATAATAATTTCAAAGACTGAATTACAGCAAGTGTCTTTAAATCTATGAGTTCATAATCATCCTCAAAAACTAAAATTACTGATCAACTTTGTGGATGTTAAAGAATCAACACATTATCTTGAAAATTCATAAGGGAAAAGAATTAAACATTTATTTTGCCTTTTCTACAAATGCACATCAGCTTTACCAAATATTTGAGGGAGATTTTTCTTTGTAGATATATTCCAATTAATGACTGAAGAAAAAAATTAAAGAATATCACCAATTCTTCAAATCATAATTAATGTATTAATAAATGCAGGCAATGATCTTTCATAATTGTGAACACCTCAAGAAAAAGACAATTAGATATGAAATATTCTTGATGAAGTACACAATGCTATACATAGAGTCCCTGTACCAAAAAAAAAAAAAAAAAAAAAAAAAATCCAACCTGAACCTAGTCAAGTCTCTATCAATTTCCCAATAATACAAGTAATACAGAAGGAACAAAGAACATATTAAGTGACACCACTGGGATGCAAGCAGTAAAATCCAGACAATAAAAAGGACAAGTCACATAATTTCTTTAAAAACATGTATTAAATATATGCTTATATATAAATATATGTTTAAAAACATATATTTCTTCAAAAACATATATTGCCAGGGATAAAGAAGAAAGGCAGAGGGGAATATATAGAGTAAAATAGATCTGAGAGATCTGTTGCAATGTACGGATTTTATTTGGATTCTGATTTGAACAAACAAATTTTAAGTAGCAAATTATTAGAGAACATTTTGAGACAATTGGGGAAATTTGAACACTGGAGATTTGATGACATGAAGGACTTATTATTTAAATTTAAGTGTGATAATGGTGTTGAGTTTAAGTATTCTTTTTAATAGTTTTTACTTTTTAGTGTTATAAACACTATTACAAATGGAATGGTGTGATATTTGGGATTTCCTTCAAAATATTGGGGATGAGGTGGATAAGTAGGATAAGTAAGAAAGAGTATAGATGAAAAAGATTGTCCCTGAGCTTAAAACTGTTATAACCATTTAATGGGTCCACTATATTTTGGCATATCTTTGAAGTGTTCCATGGTTAAGTAGGTAAATATATAATTATAATAGCACTGCCACACAACATGGGTACCCTTGAAGCCTGGACTGGGACCTGAATTATTGTGAGCATGCCTCAGCAGTGAGTGGACAAGCATGGTCTGCTCAAGTGTGCAGGACTCTTCTTCAACACTGGTACTATGTGTCATAAATGAACATCCCAGGCTCTATCTCCTACCCATTTAGAGTTTGGACTGGTGTGCTTAGATAAGTTGAAGAATAGGAAAAGCGTTCAGAAGGAATCCTGGGATTTGGGCCAGTAATAAACAGTAGGGCTCCAAAGTAAATTGGCATAGAAAAGAGATGAATCTGTATTTTTTACATATAGACTTAGTAAAAAGAGTTACACCATTCAATAAGATTCACATCATTAATAAAATTCAATCCTCTTGATTTTCTTGCCTACTTGTTAGAAAACATGTTTTCTAAAACTTCTAGAAATCTACATCCCAATGCTAACCAAGAGATAAAATAATATTAATGTAGTTACAATTTGAACAAAAATTGAGCTGGTTTTATTTGTTCATTAAAGAATTTTTTCTGTTTCTCTTACGATTATATCCAAACTCATTAACACAGCCTACTAAGCTATTATTCCCCCTTCATCACACTCCAGCTTCATTTCCCTTCTTCTAGCTTCTTAACACTCTTTAATCCCTAAGGTATCTTACACTTGTTTACACATCTCCCCAAAGGCCTTTCTCCACCTTCCCATTCCCATCATTGTCCTGATCAACTACTCACTGGTTCGGGCCCAGGTTAAATGTCTCTCAGGGATGTCTTCATGGATAACTCTGTGTAGGATAGGTTCCCCTCAGGAATGTTAGTACAGCATCCTGCCTTTCCCCTTTTCTAGACTTCCATCTGAATTATAGAAGTACTTGTATTCTTCGTTGCTTATTGTTCATCCCTGTAACTAGAATAAAGGGTGAAGAGACTGGGACAATATCTGTCTTGTTTGCTGCTTCATCCTCACCACCTAGAGTAGGTTACCTTGTTACCTAATAAATATTTGTTGAGTTAACGAATGAAATCATCATAGTGTTTTTCTTATTAAAATTCTGTAAAGCTATTTCTTCATATATGGCAACTTACTCTTGGGATATTTATCAAGACTTGCTTTATTTAAATTCTTAGCTGTGTGTCTTTGACAAAAAACACATTTCTTACAGTCTACTGTTTTGCTTCATCTAGTGACCATGTTTTAATCAAAACAACTATTGTGGGAGTACTAATTTCAGTTTTAAGTAAAATGAGAAAGGGAAAAGAATAGTTCTGCCTTTTTTGCAGACAGGAATGACAAACGACGAGATTGTCAGATACTTAAACACAGAGGTGTCAGCTCCAAATGTAATCTCACTGTCTTCAGTCTCCTATTCCATCAACAATGTTAATTATTATTGTAGTCTGAGGTCATGAAATTCTTCTAGGTTTGTAGAACAACTTTTTTGTTCTTTGTTTTTTTTTTTTAAAAAACTGCCTAATCACATGAAATTATATTTATTATTGGTCAGGAGGCAGAAAGAAACAAGATGAAAAATCACCAACATGAATGTTCACTACCCAAAAATACATTTTGTCGTATCATCAAAACAATTTTTATCTCCACAGAATGGATCCTAGTGTATATACTGTTTGTAAAATGGTTTTTTTCACTTCAAATATATCACAAATACATGTATCATACGTGTGTCAGCTAGACAAGGAAAGCCCACCTTTTATTTCTAGGACTGGGAGGTTGTATGTTCCTCAGATAGTACCATGCTCCCTGCGCACACTCAGGGAGTGTGCTGGCTGAGTCATGCTCAAGTGTGGTTTTGTTTTGCTACAACAACATGAACCATTGCAAACAAACTTACCAATAAATATGATCGTTACTGTACAATATACAGTTCTGCTCTTTGTGGAAATATGTAAACCTCATTGTTTCCTATGGTGTTATGGACTGATTTGCTCAGCAACTTCCCAAGTTTTCAGTCGGGAACTGATCTCAAACATAAGCATCTGCAATTCTTTAGTCGTATGGTAGAAACTGTATCCAAAACTATAAGGTTTGTGCTGTAAAATTTCTTTTGGAATGCTTCAACAGTCAAATTGTCTTGTAGGTTTAATGCATTCTAACTTTTTAGCCTTAAATGTATTTAATATACTTCTGTTTGTTGGGCCACATAACTTCTGGTTGTAGTTATTTCCCTGGACTTGTGAGGAATATCCTGTCCCATGCCCTTTTCCCTGTGGTTAAGCATGAGAAAGTATAAATCCATTTCTACATCAACAATATTAAGATGTACCACTGCTTATGACATTAGTATATATGAAGGCTTATCTTCTCCAAGTCAAGCCAAAACAAAGCAAAACAAAGAAAACAAAACAACAATCATAGCAATGATTATTTGTTCCCTCTCTGAGTGTGTTGATTATCCCAAATTGTTGAGGATCTAACATTAAATTATTTATGTACTTTCCCATTTGCTGAAACATTTTAACATCCTTCCCATGCGATAGGCTTATCTTCTTGCTCCTCTCAAAACAAACCTTGTAACTCAGAAATAAACACACACTCTCCTAAGAACACGATGACTTACATTACATAATCACTATGCAATCATAGGAATGTAGAAAATACTAGAATAAATGTGAAAAACGAGTTCATTAATTCTGGAGGTCTTTGTTTACTCCTAGTTCTTGGATCCTGCCCACACGACTTTTAAAAATGTACCTTTTTCCCACATCTTCTGAATATTTTCTGCTGTGTTCTACTAGGCCCAAACCCTTAAAGTGAAAACTCATGGGAAATCACAAACATTGTCCAGGCACCAAGTAATGGAAATTTAACTGCCATCACGTATTGGCACATTATGCATTTTAATTGCTTCCACAGTTCACAGAAATGAAACAGACATTAACATACACTCAAATCCTGAAGCCTTGGAAGACTCCCTCTCTTTGTCACCGAGGGTACTTCTGGTTGCCACAGAAGGGAGAAAGAAGTCCTCGCAGGGCCCGGAGTCAAAATTCTTTTTCATGCTATTCTTTGCTTAATGTTCTTCTGCTACTGTTACCAGATCGCTGTCAACAAATGCCAACTGCCAATCGTGAGAACAGAAGGAAGAAACACTTGATTAATATAAAAGGAAGTATGGCCAGCCTGAGGTGATCTCTGCACACTCAAGGCCTTGGCCACACTGTAGAAAGGAATCATCAAGAACCGGATGGCCTGCTGACAGAGGGGCAGACTGACCTGGTATCTAACAGAGGAGTAACCAAGTGTTATGGAAACTATTTCAGTAAATAAAAATTATGAAGTGTATGTGTTTCCATAGCAACTTCTCCTGCCATGTTGAATCCCATGAGGCTGTATTTATAAAAATAAACATAACTGAGTACGTGTACAGAGTCATTCTGAATAGATAGAGAATATGAAGTACATTTTCTGGGCTCTTCTGCTCCACATTCATTGTTCCCCCATCCTAGGAAGCCTCTGATTTATTAATTAGTTCTGGGTGTCTCTAGCATTCATAGTGGCACAGCATATACCAATAGTTTAGTAATAACCTGCAATAAAAGTTACTGTTTGCTAGGCACTAGGCTAACTCCTTCATCATTTCAGTACACTCTCACAATAGGTCTATGAGAACAGACACTTTTATTGTCCCCGTTTTACAGATAAGGAAATTGAGGCAAGGAGATGTTAAATAACTTACCCATGATTATTCAGAGAAGAAAAAGCAGAAGTCAGGCAAAATCTGGATGTCAGTACCATCTGATTCAAAATTCCATGCACTATATGGTTAGGTTCAGTGGTGGAGAAGCTGTTGGCTTCCTCTTAGGTATTTTCACCAAAATTTAGGAGTGCTGTCCACCAGCAGTGTGTTGCCTCTGCTGAAGTGATATTGTTTAAGCTGCAGGTGTGTCCCTGTTCCTACTGGTGTATAATGAGGCGCCTGCTTTAGCAATTAGACACCTAGGTACTTTTTACTTGTTTTACTTTATTTCTAAGTATAGATAAGGAAAACACTGAGGGAGGAAGACTTGGAGGGGAAAGCATTGTCTTTTCATCCATCTCCTGTCTCCCCATGCAGTGCCATAGTTGTGACAGCAGCCAAGAGGGCACTACAGCCTAGAGCCACCGAAGTATACCAGAGACACGACACCAAAGTGGTCCAACAGCAGAAGCAAAACATGGTGTGACTTTGGCACAAAAGCAAGGCTCTACCACTTTTGGCCTCAGGACTCCCCAAGAGATATTAAAGAGAAAGGAAAACCCAAAGAGGAGTTGCTTCTAATCTGATAGGTGGGGTTGCGTAAGTATGATTATTGGGTAACTAATCCAGAACCCTCCCTGGCTCTACACTCCCTTAGTGGCAGCAGTTAGCCAGGGGCAGCTAATTTAATATCTAAAAGAGTACAACTTTGAGCTCAGAAACTTTTTGGGAGATCCTTTAGAAACAAATGAAAATAAAGTAAACATGGTCATGATCTCAGGGTTGTAGAGGTGGGGTCCTGCGTCAGGCTCTGTGCTGCACACGGAGCCTGCTTAAGATTCTCTCTCTTCCTTTCCCTCTGCCCCTCCTCCCCTAAAAAAAAAAAAAAAAAAAAAAAAAAGTTGAAATATCCAATGCTCGTTCAAATGCTCGTTCTATTCCAGTACTTATGGAGTCCATTTTGTATGACATATTCCCTCTCCTTCTGCCAGATGAGGCAGGTTTCCGGCATCTGGGGTTCTCCAAAGTGCTCTGAGTGAGATCTAAGAAAGGCTGGATTGTGTTTATTGTTGCCATGTTGGACTCAGATGTCTCTGCATTAGGTCCTACTCTGAAGTATGGACCAAGATGTGCAGCAAGATGACTTAGAACATAGAAACATTAAATCCTAGGACTCCAGTGGGTCTTAGAGGGCATATGACCTCTGCATACCCACCTTCCATTTTATGGATGAAGAACTGAGAAGGTGAAGGGACTACCTCTACATTACAATGCAAGGCAGAAGCAGATCCTAGGTTGGATTGCTTGGGCTTTTTCGTTTTCCAACAAGGAAGTTTAGGTCAGGAAAACAGAACCAGTGTTGGATTTCAATCAAGATGAGATTTAGTACAGAATATCGGGTGCTTACAAAATCATTGCACGTGCGGAGGGAGCAGAGGTCAGAGAGGATCTTCGCCAGCTTCCAGAGAATCAGAAAGTTGAAGAAATTGTGGAAAACTACCAACAATGATTTCAACTTTTGGCAGTATCAAACCACGTGAGTTATAAGACTGTGGCTGAGTCCAGTTCAAAACCTTGCATCTATTGTCTGCCAAAGCCCTCATGTCTGTCTGCTGATGCCAGAAAGAAATAATATTGCTTCTGACTCACTTTGGCCTTCTAAATTTAACATGCATGCCTCTCATCAGCAAAATCTGATGAGTAGTACTGTCGTTGAGGGAATCTGAGAAATGTAGTTTCTAGATTTCTAATACTTGCAATACAAGACAGAATTTAGAAAAATTGCTGACAGAAAATATAGTCCCATCATGTTGCTGTGAAACTAGTCTACTCTGAGTTCCTGTTATCTCTTGGAATGAATGTGTGATCCGCTGGACCGTTTCTCTCTCGAATCCACTGTTACGGGTGTTGTACATGGATATGGTTGTTGTTTGTGGTGGAGGGTGGAGAGGAGGGGGAAGGAAGAGTGAGGGTTAGGACAGCTGCAAAACTGTCCAAGGTTCTTGTCTGTGATGATCATACAAATATTTTTAGAAACCTAAGAAGATAGAGACAATTATCTTTACTAGAACTTTCCTCACAAAGAGTACATGATGAGTACATGAGAACTTTCCTCACAAAGAGTACAAATCACTGTAGGTAAGAGGAGCTTTAGGTAAGATACACTAAGGTCCCCTAAAGGAATCACTCAATTTCTGTTAAGATCAATTGGCAGAGTCAAAACTCACCACCTGAAGACCAATAGGAACTCACCAGTATTCACAAATGTATTTCTTAATTAGGTTTATTAACTAGATGCAGCAGGGGACACCATAGCCAGGGAAACCTTGGGTACCTTTGTAAGGAACACGTGAGAGGGGCTTCTTATGGGGTGAGAGCTGTGGTGGTTGCTTCTGAAAGGAAATCAAGGGCCACTTGTGGTGTGGATGTTGTCAAGAAATATGGGCAATTTTGTTCTTGATTATCTCAAAAATTTTGGTCCAGAGATAGCAAGATTAAAGTGGGGTTTTAGGCCTGTCATTGATAAGCAGAAATCAGAGTGGGTTGTTAAGCATATCTGCTGTAGCAGTTCACTCATGCCTATGTTCTGTTAGAATTTTTTTTCCCTGCTACCGACGTTGATTGTGTGGCCTCGTTTTGTGTTGGAAACATCAAATTTTGTTAGGAACATTGCCATCTGATTGCCAGCAAGACAAACTCTCATTTCTTCAGTTGTTAACTCTGGCTTTTACTTTGTTAACTAGGTGTACAGATTTGGAACCGCAGCTGACCTGCTCAGGAAAGTCGGTGCTAGTCCCTGTTCCACTAGCTGTCCTGTTTCTCTGGCTTCCTTCCTAAACAACACTCATTCTGACATTTACATTAATGCTGAATGAATACATGAGGGGTTTTGTTGAGGGGCACTAAAATGTTAGACCTGCCCGGGCACTCCACACATCTCAACCTATTTATGGGAAGGGGTAGGGTTTACTAGAAACAATATACAATTTGCTTTCAGTTTTATTAGCAACTCTAAATACCATGATAGAGAAACTAATAAATGGGATTCAGGTATTGATGAGGGCAAATGTAATTATGAGTATAAACCAGGATGGAAATATGTGCTATGAATTCTTCTAGAAAATGAAGAATTTGTGGTTGCCTTTTGAATAAAACTTTTGCTATTCCTTATGACCATATCCCTTCTGGGAGAGAAATACTTTGCTTACCAGGGTCAGTCCATTTGTATTGGGGTGGGGACAGGGTAGGTAAGGGCCTTAGGAGCCCTATGGCTAGAGTGGCAGATCCAGAACCAAGAAAGCTGCTTCTGTCCTTTTCTAGACTCCCTGGCACAGAGCTGGAAGTAAGCCTATCCACGTATGTGCACTCCATCTTCATAGGAGGTAATATCAGAAGAGCCAGACAAATTCTGGGAACTCATAAGGTTTAGAATAGCACAGTATTCTGAGTTAGTCCTCTTGGGAAACTCCCCTTTGCCTCCAGTGAAGGAAGGAGTTGTGTATTGTGGGGGACTTGTGTTTTTATTTGTTGAGAGTCAGCTTTGTGAGAATGAGGGTGCCCACAACAGAATGCTTTGTGTTAACTGTTGTTTCAAAAAAAGCAGTCGCCTTAGACTGGAGGGTTTCCGTTCTTTGTTGAACAGAGTAGAAGAAGAGAATAATTATATCTCACCAGCGCTAACATTCATCTTCAATGAAATGTTCTTGTTCACTTAGTAGTCATCAAATATAACAATTGTAGGGAATATGTTGTTCTTGCATGGAATTTCAGTAATACCAGTCTGCTGCTGTGATTTCATTCATTATGTACCTCATGTGGGTGCCCTGTGCCAAGGAGATATACACAAGCACAAGCACAAGACCCCCCACTAAAGAATGTCAAGCTGTGGAAACAGGCACCACTCTACCATTTTCCCATTAAAAGTCAGCTCTTAACAAGGCGAAAAGAGAATGAATTTTGGAGCAAATGAATGTCTGATAAACCTACTTGGCCATTTGCTTGTTTTATGCTCTATTCTATAGAGAACATATGTAACTTCTCTCATCTATGAAATAATAATAATGCTTACATCATGGGTTTTAAATGTATAGAAACAAATCATGTATATAGACAGGTACCTATTTCTTTGGAACTAAATCCATCTTGTTCATAAACCCATGTTTGGGTTTAATAGCAAAAACTGTATGGCCAAGAGTGTTCAGTCCTTGGTTTTAAAACAGTCTCTCTCAAATAATTATGCAGTCAATTCAAGATTTAAATTGGTCTGTTTCAAATATCACATTTCCCTTTAGGTTCCTTTTCTTCCCTTCTCCCACGATCTTCCTTCCCAGGATATCAAAGGCAATAAAAAGCTCATGTATCATCATTGTGGTAGAGAGAGCCCACCTGTATCCTCAAAGTCCTTACTGGCCTCTCCTGGCCTCCCCTGAGACATCCTATGGCTTTTGGTCTTTTGCCTCTATGTCTACTCATTTCTGTCCATGGACCATGATATCTGTTCTGGGGTCATGCACAGGGCACAATTATTCTTCCCACAGTGATATAAGTACTCCTGCTGATTTGGCTCCACCATGGCTCTCTGCTTGTCTCCCAAGATGAGGCTTCCTCCTCCAGCAATATATCTATATCTATATCTATATCTATATCTATATCTATTCATATTATTATTACTAAATATATATATTTAGCAATATATATATATTACTAAACCACAAAGGTAATAGAATTATATTTATTTTCTTATTGTGAAAGTAGAGTTTATTTAATGAACATTCTGGAATGTGTCACCTCGTGCAAATATACCAGGGTTTCTCTAGGTTATATTAGTAGAAACAAGATCATTTCTGGATATAGGGCATAAAAATATTTGAGGGTACCTGATATAAGGCGGTTGTGTAGAAATCATTTGTCTTCAATAAACAAATTCAGCAATCATGCTAAACTTTAATTAATTATACTGATAAATATAATTAAAATCATTCTCTAGAAATGTTTGTGTATGTGACACCTGCAGAGATTGTGTCATCTGTGTCTTCTTCATTCCTCTCACCACAGTCCATTCTTTGTACTTAGTGCCTGTTCAGGAGAGAATGGACCAGGTGGGGAGGGATAAACGTCTCCCTAGACAAGATGGACCAGAGGGTATTTGGTGGCCAAGGCCCTCAAGGGGGCAGTAAAGGATTAGCTGTTTAGTCTTCTCCAGCAGAAGTAATCAGTCCTTAAAGTTTGTCATATGGTCCCCAGAAGGTAAATTAAACTCAGAAGGTGGGAAGGAGACAAAAAGGGATTATTTGAAATTCAGTCTAAATAGGATCAGGAACCTGGAACAGAAACCAACCATATGATGACCTTTAGGGGTAAAATCCAGAAAGTATGCACAAAAGAAAGGCAAGAAGGTTCTAGAACACAAGTATAAGATTCAGAATTCAAGTTGGTCAAGAGGTAAGGTCTAGGTCAGTTTCGTGTTTTGAAGAAAGAGAGCCCGCCTCAGATTATGGCCAACCAAGGGTTAGGACTCTCCACAGGGGGACAGAAAACCAATGATGGTCTGGGTTGAATTACTCCAAAACTTTGCTGAATTTCTTTCTTTTTCTTTTTTTAACAGAAGATTTTATTTATTTATTTATTTATTTATTTAGAACATGTGCACACGTGTGAGCTGGGTGAGGGATAGAGGGAGAGGGAGAAAGAGAGAATCTCAACCAGACTCCATGCTGATCTCAGTGCTCAATCTCGCAACACTGAGATCATGACCTGAGCCATAATTTAAGAGTTGGATGTTTAACCAACTGGGCTGCTCAGGCATCCCAGTTTTGCTGAATTTCTAAAAATTACACTGCAATATATTTATGAATATAAGACAAATATATACATATGACAAATATATATATATATGACAAAATCTTAAGTAAAATATCAGCAAGTAGAATTCACGTTAAAGCATCACCTTAAAAAGATAACACATCACAACCAAATAGGGTTTATTCCAGAAATATGTAAGTATAGTTTAATACTAAGAAATATAATATATATATATGTTATAAGGAGGACTAACATTGTATGTAAGAAATATATATGATATTCTCCATCAATTTGAAAATGACTTTTAACAAAATCCAATACCCAGTCTTGATAACAACATTTAACAAAATAAACAATTTCTTAACATGATGATATCTTAATATGTATTATCCACTACAGTTTAATAAGTGAATAAATTAGAGGCATGAAATTTTAAGAAGTAATAAAATTACCACTATTTCTAAATATTTTTATTTGAAGCTAGCAGTTCTGAAAGATTCAACTGAAAAAGTACTACACATATGAGAGACTTCAATAAAAAGTTGTGGAATAAAAATGTGCAAAAACTAATGTCCTTCTGAAATACAACTAACAAATAACTGAAAGATATAACAGAAGAAAATCTTGCCCACAATAGCAACAAGATGATTAAACACTTAGGAACAAATTTAACGAGAAATGTAAAAAACCTTATAAGAAACATTAATATATTCCTGAAGAATACACACATGGACACACACACATGCACACACAAGATTTTTAGTATATGTACTATTATTTTGAACAGAAATACTCAAAATTGTAAAGACTTCAGTTCTACCTAAAGTAGTATATACGTTTAATGTGGTTCCCATTAAAATACTGAGCATAAAACTTTGACTTGCCTATCTCCTGACCTCAAACAAATCAAGTTTGTCTTGACAAGTAGGATAATAGCTTCTCAAATTTTTCTTCTCTCTCTCTACTGAGTCAGAACTCAGGCTAAAATGAACATGAGGCAAGAAGATGAACATATCTTTACTAAAGGATGAAAAAAGAAAGAAGATGAAGGAAATATAGAGAGAGGAAAAGAAGGAATGAGAAAGGAAAAAAATACATATAGATTCTATAGCTCATACAAAAAATGAAGGAAGAAAAAACAGCCAGGATATCTCTCAGATGAGCAGTGAAAGTATCAGATACTAGAATATATTATAAAGCCTCAATAATTACCATAGTGTGACATGTTAACAGAATGGTACATAGAATAGGATATAAAATCCATGAATAGACCCAAATAAATACAAGGAATTAGTATATAATACAGATGTCAAACAAAACCAGTGAGATAAGGATGAACTTTTTGAATAAATATTGTTGAGACACTTGCCTGGATTAGGGTAAAACGAAGTTCCTGGGAGCACTACCTTTCAAGGTGACTTTTCTTAAAATGTGTTCCTAAGACCATCTTATGAGAAAAATCAGTTACAGGGTGCCTGGGTGGCTCAGTCTGTTAAGTACCTGACTCTTGATTTCAGCTCAGGTCATGATTTCAGGGTCCTGAGATAGAGCCCCACATTAGTCTCCTTGCTGAGAGTGAAGCCTGCTTAAGATTCTCTCCCCCCCCCAAAAAAAATCAGTTATATATTGAAATGTAAGTTCCAAGGCTCAGTTTGAATCATCCACTGAACTAAAACTTAAGGTAGCTCCTGAGAACTTGCATATTACCAAGTTTCCCAGGTGATTCTGAAGGACACAAGTTTGGAAACTTCTCCTTTATACCACCATATATCCTGGGTGATTATATCTCTCCTGCTAACTCAACTCTTCCTGATTTTTTTTCTAGTTGGGTCTTTAACTTTTGTCACTACAGCTAGGCAATTGAAAGCAACTGAAAGGGCATCGAAGTCCCTGTCTATGCTGACTGACTGAAATATATAAAATCCCCCTTCAAACCCTTAGTTTAGTTGAGATAAAGCTAGAATTTCTTTAAAGAAATGTTCAGTAGAAAATAAAAACGAATGCAAAGTCCTACAAATGGATTTGATGATCTAGTTCTGATTTATTCTTCTCATTTTGCTGGAGTTGAGCCCCAGAATGACTAGCACTGGTAAAATGCAGGTGTTGTACCCTTGTAAATGCAGATGTTGCCCCAGGCTTTCTTTGGATCCCTCTGCTCTTTTTCTAGGACTTTACAATTCTTTCCTGTGTGGTAGGTGACTCATGAATTTGTATATGCAGCTCAGATATCTCCTCTCAGTTCCAGATACGATGCATTACTACTAGAAATAGTCTCTTAGATCTCTGATGTACCCTAAGCTCAACATTTTCAAAACTGAATTCTTTATTTCTTACCCCGTACTATTCCTCCCTCCATCCCCACCCAAATCTGTCTTCTTTTAGTGCTCCCTGTTTGGGGCAAGAGCATCACCATTCAACCAGGTAGGTAAGTCCAAACACTGGATTCATTCTTGACACCACACATTCCTTCACGTCCCTAACTTAATTCTTCTTAAGGTTTTGTCAATTTTCCCACTTAAATAACTGAAATGCATCCACTTATCTCTACTTTTGCAATGCCCTCAATCTAAGCTCCTTAAGTATAAGGGTATCCTAACTTCTCTCTTTGCTTCCATTAGACACGTGAGGTAAATGATAGACAAATCTATCATATTCTAGGGCACCTCAACCCAGTTAATACCATCCTTTAATTTCCTGTTGCTCTTGGGATAAAAACAAATATCCCTTAATGTGGCCTAAGAGGTCATGTAAGTGCTGTCCTTACCTATTCCTTCAATTTCCTCTCAATTCCTTCCTTCATCCTCTTTGCTTTAGCAGCACAGCTCTGTTCTCAGGCTTCTTGTTAACCATGCTCTCTCTCTCAGCTCAGGTGGTGCTCACTTATCAGTACCACCACTTGGAATTCTCTTTACTCGCTTTTGACCTACTTAGCTCTCCTTCACCCTTCCATATCTTAGCTCTATAGCCACTTCCCTGGGGAAATTTTCCCAGACATTTCTGACCTGGTTCAATTCCCCATTTATACTCTCTTATTACATCATGTCCCCCCACCTCTGGCACTTCTCACCCATGGATTTTAATAATAACTTGTATGACTTTGTTTTTCATGATTGTCTTGGCCACTAGGTTGTAAGAACCCAAGGACAGGGACCATGAGTGCTTTACTCACCACTGCATCCAAGCACCTAGCACAGTGACCACCTCAGAGAATGGGCCCCTTGAAAATACTGATTAAATGAACAAATTAACTCTTTCCCAGTTCCTTTAATTCTATTTTTTTTTAAAGATTTTATTTATTTATTTGACAGAGATCACAAGTAGGCAGAGAGGCAGGCAGAGAGAGAGAAGGGGAAGCAGGCTCCCTGCTGAGCAGAGAGCGGGATGCGGGGCTCCATCCCAGGACCCTGGGATCATGACCTGAGCCAAAGGCAGAGGCTTTAACCCACTGGGCCACCCAGGTGCCCCACACCCCCCCCCCCACTGCAAGTTCCTTTAATTCTTTTTTTTTTAATATTTATTTATTTATTTGACAGACATCACAAGTAGGCAGAGAGGCAGGCAGAGAGAGAGAGAGGAGGAAGCAGGCTCCCCACTGAGCAGAGAGCCCAATGAGGGGCTCGATCCCAGGACCCTGGGATCATGACCTGAGCGGGAGGCAGAGGCTTTAACCCACTGAGCCACCCAGGCGCCCCCCCTTTAATTCTTTAATGTGGTCCAGGGTGGAAAATATACTGAATTTTGGGCAAAGATGTTCAATAAGACAAATAATAACAGCTAACATTTATTGAGAGTATGTTATATACATATATATTACTGTCAAGGTCATTATACACACTATCTCAGTTTGCTTTCATACATCCTTAAAAAGTAAATATCATAATTTTTCTTATTTTAAAGACCAGGAAATAGGACTACAGAGGAGAGGTTAAATAACTTGTCCAAAGTCATTCAGTTTGAAAGTGGCAGAGCTGAAATTCAGTCCTAAGTCCTCTCTGACTCTACAGCTCTTAGCCACTAAGATATATGGCTGTAACCTTCTAGCTTGAGGTTTGTTAGGGCTGACCTCACTTCCGTGTTTGGGGGAATTAAGTCTTTCTAGAAACTTCTTACTTTTTTCTCCTCTAGCTTTTGTGTTTCTTGATCATCTTCTCTGGATCCAACTGGGCTGTACTTCTTCGCAGCTGCCTGGACCTTCTTACATCCCTGCCTTGTACCCTGGACCCCAAACTGCAGGATGATGAAGAGGCTTATTATCTGGCCTCCTCTAAGTCTTAGGCATCTTGCTTTTTGTTTTGTAGTTGGCAACTTCACCTCTTCTGGGTGATTCTAAGTAACTGGAAATCCAATATCGACTTCTAACCCATTTGTTTTTTATTGAATTTAAGTGTAGTCCAGAGTGGTCATCCCTCTACTAGAATTTGACTTTATCTTACCTAGCATTTAAGTCCTGTTTCACTGAGCAGCCATAGAGCCTTGATGGCAGACCCCCTCTTTCTCTGGAGCCTATATATTGCAAATAATTCCCCTCTCATGACCTGAAGCAGATTCCCTATGTCTTCTTAATTTAAGCTCACTTGTTTTAGAAATGCCAACAAGGCAGGGCGTCTGGGTAACCCAGTCAGTTATGTGTCTGACTCTTGATTTTGATTCAGGTTATGATCTCATGATTGTGGGACTGAGTCCCACAGCAGGCTCTGGGTTCAGTGTGGAGTCTGCTTGTCCTCTCCTTCTGCCTTCCCTTATGTTCCTCTCCCCATTTTTGCATGCACTCTCTTTCTCTCTAAAATAAATACATAAATCTGTAAGAAAGAAAGAAAGAAAGAAGGGAAGGAAGGAAGAAGAAAGAAGGAAATGGCAACAAGTTTTTTGCTTTCTGGGGAAATCTTCTGGATCTCAGTTTGTGTAGGGAACAGAGTTAATTAACAGACTATGTGTCCAACAATCTCGCTTTGAGATTATTCACCTCTACAACTCTGTGATGGTACGTTGCTACCTATGGATGTGGTTCATAGCATGTCACAATTACTCAAAATTCTGTAAATCTTGGAGAGCAATAATAAGTTAATTGCTAGCCTGGAAGATGGGTTATTTTAATCAATATATTCAATAAGTTTCATCACTGGGTAGATAAACGGACTCATTCACACTGTGCTACAGATAACTGATAATATTCCTGCCAACATAATATTCAGTTGTAGCAAATACTTTGAACAAAGGACATAACTTCAAATATCAGTTATCAAGAAGTGATTTATTAGAACATTTGTATTACTTTTCGTGGGATGAAATTAACCAACTATTCTATCAATCATTCCATTAAAAACTGTTTTATACATATATCTTTAAAAATCTCAGGTGAGATTGTTGAGCAAGTATTTTGTGTGAGGCACTATAATAAATGATTTACATGTTTTTGGGGGGAAGCCATTAAAGCAACTTTCCTCTGATCTAGTCATCTTTTTTATGGTGTGGGGTGTGGTGAAGTTGAAAGACTCTTAAGGTATTCACTGATTTGATCCCCTTGCCAATGGGTTCCTGACAAATAGACTGGTGTATTTATCTAGGAGGAAGAATCCTTAACTTTCATGTACTCAGTTTTTAAAGTAAATATACCCAGAATCTGCAGATCTACGAAACTTCTCCTTGGACAATGTCTTTGGCATGTAAAATGAAAGCATTTTATAATGTCAAGGCTCCTTTTTGCATTACATAATAAAAAACCTCACAAATCCTGACTTGGAGAACTCATCATTTATTCTGGGAGGAAGCACAGGCTTGTCAAGGCAAAAAAGGGATCTAGGGATGACACAGCCCACCCGGGACCTCTCTGCTTTTTCTGTGCCTCCTTATTCCCTGGGTTCTTGAAATGATTAGCAAATCTTTATAGTAGGTACTATTTCTTATACATGTGAATTGCATTGGACAGTTTGATTCTGCATGGTAGCATGCTTACACTATTAAATTCCCCCAACATCTGAGTTGGATATTATTTATTCCATTTTGTAAATAAAGAGACAGAAACTTAGAAAGTTTTAAAAAACCTACCCAAAATTACACAGCTAGTTAATGGCGGTACACACTCAAGTCCATTTCTTTCTAAAGTTCTCATTCTTTCTAGTACACCTTTTATTAGTTTAAGTACCTTATTGGCTTCAGTTTGAAATGTCACTGTCTCTGGAAAGAAGCCAGATGATTCAGAAGTAGAGATGTGGGACCCTGGAGCAATTTTCTTTGCCAAATTGTTCCTGCAGGTATGCGCTGTTACGGCAGTGGCTAGAAGCTGGGTTTTACAGACTGCATCTGCAAACGTGTGGTGATACAGTACATGGTAAAACCTCAAGTGGCTATCTCAGCAGGTATGTTTAATTGTGTGAGACAGTAATAAAGAACTGATGGCCTTGTGCAGAAGAAAGATTGCCCTCTCTGTAATCATGATAACTTAACAACTTTAATGGGGGTGAATTTGAAAGCACCTTAAGCAGAGATCCGATCTAGATGGGAAAGCCACTCCAGAACAAATGGGCAGCAAGGGTTTTGGAGAGCAGTTCCAGCATATGTCCAATCCTGCACTATAATATGAAAAAGAAGTTACGTAAATATAGACAAGGAGGAGAGCTCTTCTAATATGTGAACTCTGAGCAATTATAGTTAGAAGGCCTAGAGACACTCTACAAATGAAATAAAACTGAAAGTTTTAGTGCAAGTACATAGAAGATTAGCTGGAAATTATGAGGAACAAGGAACACTATAAAAAGGAAATTGTCTAAAGAAAACCAGATTCTAGTGCTAAGAAAAACAGGAGCAGACAATTCTCAAAAGAAGAAATGTAAATGGGTAGCAAAACATGGAAAAATCCAACCTTCCTAATAATTACCAAATTATCAACTATTTTTTAAAGATTTTATTTATTTATTTGACAGAGAGAGAGGGAACACAAGCAGGGGGAGTAGGAGAGGGATAAGCAGGCAGGCTTCCCACGGAGTAGGAAGCCTGATGCGGGGCTCAATCCCAGGACCCCAGGATCATGACCTGAGCTGAAGGCAGAGCTTAATTACTGAGCCACCCAGACACCCCTCGACTATTTTTTAGAAAGGAAAATAATCAGCTTTGCTCTTCATGAGGTAAAATTCACAGTGGGAATTTAGCTTCTAGAGGGAATTTAAAATTAGGCACCACTTTTCTGGAAATCAATTTGAAAATGGATATTAGGAGCCTTAAACATGTTTAACTTTTTTTTTTTTTTAAAGATTTTATTTATTTATTTGACAGAGAGAAATCACAAGTAGTCGGAGAGGCAGGCAGAGAGAGAGAGAGGGAAGCAGGCTCCCCACTGAGCAGAGAGCCCAATGCGGGACTCGATCCCAGAACACCGAGATAATGACCTGAGCCGAAGGCAGTGGCTTAACCCACTGAGCCACCCAGGTGCCTCCTTTTTTTTTTTTTTAAAGATTTTATTTATTTATATGACAGAGAGAAATCACAAGTAGTCAGAGAGGCAGGCAGAGAGAGAGAGGGAAGCAGGCTCCCCGCTGAGCAGAGAGAAACATATTTAACTTTTTGATTGAGTGAATTTGGTGTGAATTTAACTGAAAGAATAAAATTATATTTCAGGATATGCACTGTTATTTCTTTATAATAGTAGAAAACTAGAAAACAGCTTAAAGGAGCAATAAAAATTATTAAATCTAATCATATGGCAAAAACACATAATATTGGCATTAAAGATTATGTTCTCCTTAGAAAAGAGAAACATCCAGAACTAATAAGATTATTTAGTAAATGAGACTTTCTAACAAGGCACAATCTAGAATTGCTTCCTCAGGTAGGAAAGGCAAAGGGAATAGATCAGGGTACTGAAACTTTCATTTAATGACTCTATTAATAATGGCAACAATAAAATAATGAATTCCCATATGACAGTAATTGTAATTCTAGTGAACATTGATTTAGAAAATGCATTGTGACAAACACCTTTCACGAATTCAGTAATAATTTCAATGGTTGGCATTTTGTCCATTGCAATGACATCTATATACATTTGAAAGATAGATGTTTATATTTGTATGAATCACTCTGCTAATTCAATCTATAATCAAAGCTTGGAATGATATATGAACTCACAGATTCCTTGCAATAATTCCGTGGCTCTCTAGAGCGAATGTATAGATTTGTGACAAGATAAACTAAAAAAAATTCTTTGTTCCTTTCTATTAGAAGCATACTAGAGTCAAGATAATTTAATCAGAGTTGATGCATGGGGAATGACACAATTTCTGATTATCAACAGAATATCAGGAGAACAAACTTCGGCAGCTAATACAGTAACTAATCATTTTAGTTGCTCTGAAGCTCTCTTCCCATCTAATAAATTAATGACATTACTTACTTCTGATAAAGGGGAAAGGAGAAAGTCAGATATAGTCTTGGACTAAGAACTTACCTGAAGTGATAAAAATTTTTTTTAACTCACCGAAGGCACACTCATCTTCAATGAAGAAGCTTTCGGTTTGTGAAAACCAGTTTTAAAAAGAAGTGATTATATTTTGAAATACAGAGGGATCTGGCTTGGAAAACCAAGCAAAGCTTGGAGAATAACTAAAGCACAGAGTTCATAAAAATTAAATGTAACACAGGAAGAAATGAAGGACATGTATGAATAGTTTCTGGCACAGAAAAGTCAAAAGAAAAAAATACCACCACCTTGCTGGGCTACAGAGAGGAGACTAAAGAGCCAGGAAGAGAGGATGTAGTTGTCTGCTTGGGCTGCTGTAACAAAAAACCACAGACTAGTGGCTTAAACTATAGACCTTCATTTTCTTACAGTCCTGGAGGCCAGAAGTATAAGATCAAAGTGCTAGCGGTCTGGTAAGGACTCTTCCTGGCTTGCAGAAAGCCACCTCCTCACATATGGTTTCTTCTCTGCATATGCAGAGAGAGACATCTGGTATCTCTTCATCTTTTTAGAAGGACACTTGTCCTATTGGATGATGGTCTTGCTCTTACGACCTCATTTAACCATAATTGCTTCCCTAAAGTCCCTATCACCAAAAATAGACCCATTAGGGTTTGGGCTACAACATATGAATTTTGAGGGGACACAGTTCAGACCATAACAAGAGGAGAAGAGAGAAAGAATTAGGTGCAGATGGAGTCCCTCTATCTTTTTCATCTAAGAGAAAACCTGAAGTGGGTGTTGAGGCCATCAGATAATGATTCAAGGATGGAACTGAAGACAGATTAAGCCTGTGGGTAATGAGTTAATGTCACTCTATGCAACAGAGCCCCAGTAACAGCTCTGGACACAGAGAATTGGGTAAGCTTCCCTGGTTGGCAACACTCCATGCATATTGTCAATACACCAATCCTGGGAAAGTAACACATCCTGTACACAGAGAGAGAACAATGGAAACTCCACAGCTGGTACTTACCAGAGTCCACTCTTCCCTTAGCTTATTTTAATCTGTATCCCTCCCTTGTCATAAACCATAGTTGTAAGTATAAATGCTTACAGTGAGTTTTGCAAGTCCTTCTAGTGAGCTGTCTATCTTGAGGGTGGTTTGGGGAGCCTTCTGAACTTGATGGTGTCAGAAGAGAGGGTGGTCTATTGCAGGAACTATGAGCACCCTTTAACTTCTCATTAGTCTAACTGATGTAGAGGACACCAGAGAATGATATACATTAGTAGTGGAGGCAGCATTTTCAAATTCCAGAATTTTAAGTCTCAAAGAATTGGCTCTTGTGCTTACAAGAGTGGCCTAACTAGAATCTTAATATTTGCCCCTCTGCCATTGTAAAACTTCTGAAATCTCCCTGGTCCCTCAATAAAAAGCAAAAATAAATACAAACCCTTTTTTTCTGTTTATACAGTTGTTGCTAATGTTTGGTCAGACCACCTGGGTTATGTTGGCCAAGGAACAGCAAAGCCAGATTCCTTCTATTGCTTTTCAAGTTTCCCTGGTAAAGGGAGTGGAGATGCATTCTGCCTTGAGGTGGAACACGACACGGAAAATCACGAGTGGCAAGCAGTGGAAGCTATGGGAGAAGAGAGTCCATGTCCTATTTTAAGCTTAGCTTTTGTGATAAGAACAAAATAATTTTTTAAAGATTATAATGTTTCGCTTATTATAAACTCCAAAATAATTTTTAAAAGTAGTGTTACAATTGAAATTCTTCCTAGAGAAGAATTGAAGTATATTCTTTTGTTCTCCTTAGAATAATAACTTTTGTATATCTTTCTCTCCATAAATTAATGGCCTCATTTTCATATCCCTCCACATTCTTTTTTTTTTTTTTAAGATTTTATTTATTCATTTGAGAGAGAGAGAGAGAGAAAGAGCATGAGAGGGAAAAGTCAAGGGAGAAGCAGACTCCCTGTGGAACTGTGAGCCCGATGCGGGACTCAGTTCCAGGACTCTGGGATCATGACCCGAGGCAAAGGCAGTCGCTTAACCAACTGAGCCACCCAGGTGCCCATCCCTCCACATTCTAACAAGATATACTTGTTAGATATCTATATCTATGTATATAAGATTATATATATGTGTGTGTATATATATATATATATATATACGATATATACTCTTAGTCTTGCTAAAAGTAAGTAATATTAGCATCAGGCTAAATTACAAACTGTGATAGCATAGTTCTGGACAAGAGCCTTTACTTACTCATTTTCCCATGTAGTAATGAAAAACAGTGGAGATAGAAAAAGAAGAAACAGATATATTATAATCACAAAAATAAACATCAATAAAATGTATGAAATGTGATAAGAGTGAAGGGAAGAGTAAGATTTAAGACTTACTGGGTAATGTTTAGTATCAGGGAATTGTAGCCAGTCAAAGTTAGGTACAGAACTCTGAAAGTGAGTATTAGCCTGCTATACTCACTGGTCTTCATTCTTTCGTTAATCCAAATTAGACCACTCAAAGACTGACTAAGAGTTGACTGCATTTAAAAATATGAAAGACTAGTGCTAGTTATTTTATAATCATAATGGCAATAAAATACATAATAGCTGGTGTTGCTAAGTATTGTGCTGTATTTTTTTTTTAAGATTTATTTACATATTTGAGAGAGAGCATAAGCATGTGGGGGGCGGGGTGACAAGGGAGTGGCACAGAGGGAGAGAAGTCTTCAGCAGACTCCACACTCAGCATGGAGCCTGACACTTGCTGGATCTCAGAATCCTGAGATCAAGACTTCAGCTGAAACCAAGAGTCGTCACCACTCAACTGAGCTGCCCAGCCCCTGTGCTGTATGCTTTTTGAGGATTATCTCATTAAATAAATAATAGTCAATTCAAATCAATCTAGCGATAGAGCCTGTCCTTTCAAATATGGCATGTACATTCTTGGGCTCATGAACAATATTTGATAATAATATCATGATTTAGTTTATAAAGCTCTTTTACTTTTATTATCTCATTCAATTTTTATAGCTAGTCATAAAGACTGTCTCTTCCATCATTTAATCTTTGACTTGAGAGATTTTAATTTTTGAATTAGACTAAGGTTGTAACTTGCAGAGGGGAGCTTGCATCCAGATCTTCAAAATTAATCTGAAGCCCATTTTCATTGCATCAGAGCTGTCTTTTCATGTGACTAAAAGTCAGGACACTATTAATTGGTTTAGAATTAGTATAGGTAAAGCTCAAAATGTTTTAAATATATAAATGAATGAATTAACAAGTCCCAAATAAATAAGATTCCTCTAGTCATTGTTCTTTGTACTTTCTGAATTTTTCTAATATTCATTTGGGTCCCCAGTGAAAAGAGTCAATAGGAAAATGGAGACAATCACATAGACCAGGAATTGGCAAATTTTTTTTGTAATGAACTGGCTAGTTATTATGTTAGACTTTGTGGAACATCAGGTCTCCAGTCTCATTGCAATTACTTAACTCAGTTACAGTGTGGAGGCAGCACAGATAATATGTAAGTGAATTGGCATGACTATATTCCAATAAAACTTTATTTATAAAATCAGGCAGCTAGCTATATTCGACTCTCAGTGCATAGTTTGCCAACCCTTCAGAGATAAGAGGCTGAAAATAATCTTGAGTGGCTGCAGTTGTGGTCCTTAATCACCCATAGCATGTTACTGAGAAGTACAACTTTTATTTTTTTACTGCTGTCATTATAAAGACTGAATTTGCATAAAACTTAAATGGCCCAACTTTTAAAATATAAACTAACAGTTCTGGGGGGAAAATATCTTGTAAATAGAAAGCTAAGTTACTTGGTTTTAAAATTAAACTTCTGCTACAGAATGTCCCCCTAAAAATTAACTAGCACATATTATGTTCATCCTACTTATTTTTTTTTCTTTCTCCTGTGATCTAAATTTTTCTAATGCTTATATTTGCTTTGGCTGGTCATGTTCCAGACTGACTTAGTAACCAAACACATTCCCCCTTTCAATTCTGATCTGGCTCTTCATCAAGACTCTAATGAGCCACTCACATTATTTATTAGTAACTGCCCTCAAACTCTCTCCCTGTTTTCAAGTTGTCTCTCCCTGACTCATCATTGGCCACCTAAAGGGAGGATGCCCTGCTCTACAGCTAGGTGTAAGAAATGCTACCATGCCTCAAGATGCCGTATGCTGAGTTGTAGTAGATGATACTGCATTTCTTTCTAAGGTGTAATGCATCCAATTTCCTCTATTGGAGGGTGAGCTAGTTGAGGGCAGGACCGTTTCTGTCTTTACACATCAGAGCCCAGGATAGCCTTCCTCAATAAATATTTGTTGAATGAATGGTTGGGTTTAATTTAGAGAGACCTTATTAATGAGATTTCTCTGATTATAAGGAAATAAAAATCATGAGATTGTGGATGAGAACAAAAGACAGCCACAGCTAAGAGACAAGATGGATTCCCTGCTGTCAAAGAGTGGAACTAAAATTTTAATCAGTCTGAATGACTGTGAGGAATAAAGCCAGTCAGTGGAATCTGAGGTGACAAGCTTGCACAAAATTCACCAAAACTTGCAGAAAGGACCCGCAACATAGTTTATCATGCTGTTCAGCAGTTGCCACATCCTGAAACTGCTACCAGAAATAGCGAACTATATCCAGTTTGTCACTCTGCTCCTCAAGTTTGCAGTTTGGGACCTGGGTCTGACCGATCTCAATAAATGGCACAGAACTTGTGGTTTTTGCCTATTTTACCCAGAGCCTAAATCTTCCCCTTAGGAGCATACTTTCGATTTGTAGCCAAATATTCAGTCTCCCTACTCTGCAAGCTGCGGGCCAATAAAGCCATCCCTTGCTTCTGACCAAATCCTTGCATTCTAGGAATTTTTGTTGACTTGGAGAATGCTTTTAAAAGAACAGACAAGTGTTTTAGTATGTTCTATGTCCTCAGCACAAGAAAATGAATTGGGTCAATCAGTGTAGGCGTAATTTTATTAAAGGAGTCATAAGATACATTGATTTGATTCTGCTCTTAGAAAATAATTTTAATGGAATTAGAGTAGCTAAGCCTACAAAAATGTTGAGAAGAAAGAATAAATATGATGCGTTCCCCATGGTTCTTCCAGGACAATGTTTCTAGGGTAAAATAATATGAAACACTAAGCTGCATTTCCACTTGTTGCTAGATAAGAAGTGTTTATTAAATCATTCAACAAATATTTATTAAAAAGTACTATGCTCCAGAGACTGTTTAGGCATTTAAAAAGATAAATAAGGACAATATGTCATGAAGTCCCAGAACCTAAGTCAGGTTCGGTGGGGTGAGGAGGTTCGGAGCCGACGACTAAAGAAAGAATTCTTAAGACATCGTTGGTGCAAAATGGTGGTTTATTAAAGCACGGGGACAGGACCTGTGGGCAGGAAGAGCTGCTGCCCCGGGTTGTGAGGGTTGGCATGTTATATACCCCACGGTTGGGGGGAGGTGGTGAAGGGATGGGAGATTTCAACAGAGTTCTCACATGTTAGGGAGGGCCTACAAGGTGCCGGGGGGAGTCCTTGCCCTTATGGCTTGATCAATGTCGTCCTTAGGTCAGGTATTAACATCAAGATTGTTGGGAGATTCTTGGTGGGGTATTATGATCCTGCTATCATTTACATTCCCTTCTACCTCAGCCTCCTCCAGTTTATGGTGGGGAGGGAGACATTAGGGCTTCAGGAACCAAGAGTTATTTGCCTCTGGAAATTTGTGTCATTGATAAGGTAACCTCCCTGTTTAGGTCTCTAGGACATCTGTAGAGCAAGGGAGATTCCTGTTCTGCAGGATTGCGATCCCTGCAAGTTAACTATTTATCGTTTTATGGCAGTCAGGGGTGCCTGAGGAATGCTACACATATGGAAGGGAGTGGGTGAAGAGGGGGTGCAAGGCGCCAGCTTTTGCTTTGTCCTCAGCCAGCCTCCTGCTCCCTCATCACTAAAATATACCTGTTTGGCATATGGATTATTTTGAGCTAAAGTCCACTGAGAAGCTGCAGATGCAAGAAAAGCTCTAAAAACAGGGCACAAATTCTCCTTTTGTAAAGGAAATTTACATTAAAAAGAAATTTCCATTTGTAAAGATGCAGGACTCTCCCTGTAGGGAAGAGGAGGAAGCTTAACAATTCTTATCAATGGAGAAGGCATTAACTGAAATCTACCTAATGAACCTCATTTAAAAATCTTTGTTTACTGTGTCTTTTGTGGTCACCTTCCCTTAACACGTCTCCTTAATTCAGAAGCTCCAAAGCCCCTTTTCATTGTTCCAGTAGTATAAGACTTGAGATAAGCCCAAGTTTCAACTACTCCTTTGGGTTACTTATCACTGGGTGCTCCCAAGTGTACTTGCGTGACACACATATTAATTAACTTCTGTTTATCTTTCCTTTTCTTACTGCGTTTTTGGCCTGTCTAATTTATAGGCCCACAGCTGGAGAACCTAAAATGCTTTTTCCTTCTATGTCAGATGGTGACAAGCGCTATGAAGAAAAACAAGACTAAAAGTGAAAGACAGTTTTACAATTTTAAATAAGGCAGTCACAGAAAGCTTCTCTGAGAAAGTGTGGTTTCATTTAAAGACTTGAAAGAAGTGAGACAGTGAGCCATGCAGATATCTTCAGGGAAGCGTTCCAGGAGGAGGGAACAAGTGCAAAGAGCTTGAGGAGCAGCTTGACTAGGATTTTCAAGAAATAAAAAGGTGCCCAGGGTGGCTGCAACATAGTAAATAAGGAGGTAAAATCACAGGAGATGGAGTCAGGGAGGTGATGGGCTTTGTCGGTCTTTGTAAGGCCTTGGACTTTTATTCCCAATCAGAGGAAAAGACAGTGGAGAGTTGGGGAAGAGGAGTGACATCTGACAACATACAAGGTCATCAGGAAAGAGCTATGAGGTACGAGAGTATATTGGAGTTATGAGGAGAAAGATGAAGGCATGTAATTGTCATATAGCAGAGTGGGAGAGTGAATGAACCAGGATTCCTCATCAGGATCACTGGCTGGCTATGGTGTTAGGACAAATCTGCCAAGAGGCTCTTACGTAAAATAATCCACTTGAGACATATGGTGGTTAGGACCAGATTGGTAACACTGGAGGTTATGAGAAGTGATTGGATTCTGTATTTTGAAGATAGAGCCAACAGGACTTGCTTTACAGATAAGATATGGAATGGAGTGTGAAAGGAAACCAAAGGAAACCTAGATAATATCAAGGTTTTGTGTGTGTGTGTGTGTGTGTGTGTGTGTGTGTGTGTGTGTGTGTTTACCTAAACAACTGAAAGAATGAAGTTGCCATTTACAGAAATAGGAAAAATGTGAAAATTGTTGGTTGTGGGAGGCAGTATATCAAGAAATCATTGTACATATGTGTTGAGGAGAAAAATTTTCCTATACCCATTTAGGTTCTTTGGCTGGTAAATTGATAAAAGGCAGATTAACAGAAGAAAAACAAATGTGATTATGTACATACAGGGGCCCCACTGGAATGTGAGACTGAAAGACAAATTGGTCAGTTGAGGCTTATATGCCACCCTGGGGAATGGGGTAGGGACCCTGGGCTTCAAAGGAAGAAGGGTAATACACAGGACAATAGGAAGAGCAGATGTTTGGTAATTAAATGCTTGACCTGCTATAGAACTAGGTCTTTCAAATAAAAAGTTATCTTTCTTTCTGGGCCAGGGTCCCCTTCTCAATTCTTTCAGGTAGTTAAAGAGGAAGTAAAAGTTCTTTCTGAGTCTTTTGGGCCTTTATTAGCTTCAGCTCAAAGTAATACACATGCCAAAGGGACACATGGTGGGGGAGGGGAGAGCTTGTTCTAAACCCTTTTACATGTTAAGGCTGAGACATCAACTAGACATACAGATAGAGATGCTGGACATACAAATTATTAGGGGCAAAAAATATGATGGAGATATAGGTATTTAAATATAGGTATTTAAAGTTTTGAGATCGGATATAATCAATAAGGGAGAAAGAGGCTAGCATTGGGGAGGAAGAATTTCCTCTTCCCTCAAGGTCCTTTCAGCTGGACTTAGAATCAAATTGTCATGAGACAGACTAATAGGAGAAAATCAAATTTAATAGTGTTTGTAAGGGGAATTCACACAGACACGAAATTCCAAAGACACAATGTTTATATGAGCTGAGGAGAGGGGTCTGAAGGTAAAAAGGGAAATACTATTAGCAGGAAGGTAAAAGGAGATGTTTAGAAAACAAAGGTGCCCTGTTATGTGAATCAGTTTCTTAGATAAGGAGGAATTTCTGTTAATAACTCTCTTGCTGGAAGAGGAGGCAGTTGAGGGAAAGGTACAGAGCTTTATCTGAATCTGCTGGGTTTGGACTGCTTTTAACTCAAAATAATGTTCATGCCAAAGTGGCCCATCTTGGGATGGTCTGTCCTTGGCCCCTACAGCTAGAAAAGCTAAGATGAAGGAGTAGAAAATCATGACAAATCTCAAACAAAAATGCAAAGGCAAGCCCAGTGTGGGCCATAGATAAAGCTGGGTGAGTTTCAAGGACTGCCAGAGCAGCCAGGAGGGAAAGACATTTCACATGAGACGTTTTAATTCTTTCCTTCCTCTGCCTAAAGGACCCTTCCTGCTTCTGGATTAGGATATCTTACAATTTTTCTTAATACAAAAGAATATAAATATAATTCAATAACCATGAGTCCTACTCCAGTCAGAATGTGCAAAACCATTTGGTTTACTTGATTCATATTGTACTTTTTGTTTCAACTAAGAGAAAGGGTTTCAAGAAGTAACAGTATCTATATGCCCATGTTTCTAAAACCCAGTCCTGAAATGTTTGAAAGCTATTGGCCAGCCTAAACCCAACATCTATTTTAATTCCTTCCTTCCTTCTTTCCTTCCTTCCTTCCTTTCTAAAAGATTTTATTTATTTATCTATTTATTTGTCAGAGAGAGAGGGTACAACCAGGGGGAGCAGGAGGCAGAGGGAGAAACAGGTTCCCTTCTGAGCAAGGAGCCAGATGTAGAATTTGATCCTAGGACCCTAGGATCATGACCTGAGTCAAATGTAGTTGCTTAACCGACAAGCCACCCAACCATCCCAAAATTAAGATATTTTTCTACCTTAATTCATGATTTAAGTGTTCTAATAAACTTAACACTATTGATTTTTATTTATTGGTTATTTTCACAAAATGTTATGCCCTGTCTAAATTATGCTTTTGCATATTTTGGTGCTCTAAGAATATTCTGGAAAAATTACACTTTCAACTTCCTCCAATGGTATAGTGAGAGATTTTACAGATGGTATGGGAGGACAGAATGAGGTGTCCCCAAAAATCTTAGGGATAAAGAGATGATGTTGTCTTCTAAAAAATAAATGTCTTAAATTAGAACATGATGGGAGAAGACAGAATGTCTTCTAGCCACGGATCATCTTCTTGACTAGGGACAACTAATTTGGCTTAATTCAAAATACAGTTTTCCCTGCTATCCAAAAGTACAGCATTCCCTTAAAATCTTTTATAAGCTGAAATGGTATAAAGCAAAGAAACAATTACCATTAATTTATATGGAAAATTTTTGAGCATTCCCAGGCCCCAAAAATACCCTCTCTGAGGCTTTTCCAATACCTGAGGACACATCTTGCTAAGGGATACACAAAATAAATTGAGATAAAGGACAGATGCTGATAGACACTGTTCCAGTGCATGGCCACGTGATGCTAAGTGTAGTTCTGGGTAAGAATTTGGGGGTTCCTCTCACTGCTCTGCTGGGGGTGCATGCTGCCTCTGTCATGGCTCTTGTTGTGACAACAAATGCTGATCCCTATTTTTGTTTTTCCCTTTTTTTTTGTAAAAGCAAAAATCCTCTTCAGATTTTTTTTTCAATTAGTGAAAACAGGTACTAATGTAGGTCTTCCATAAAAGAGAAGTGCTGTAACACAATTTTTTAAATCTAAGTGAAAAAGCATCAGTAGAACTTTGAAACTAGCAAAAGAAAATGGAGCAGTGTCTGATTTTAGACAACTTGAGAATTCTAGAGCTGGACTTTGCTGTGAGATTAGTCAAATCCTCCTCAGAAATATCCAAGCCCCTTTGTCTTTTTCCTCACCAAGACAGCCACATTCTGATGCATATTTGTGAAAGTAGGTGCTTTGAGTAGTAGAACTGATCATTTTGGTCACTGATAAAAGATTACCAGCCACACTATGAAAGAAGTAATTGCATTCTGGTTTACATGTAAGTCTGGAGTGAGGTTGGGTTAGCACTCGTCCATTGATCAGAGACTGGTCATCAACTGATACCAAAGAGTCTAGCTTTAGAGTGTGAAATGCTAAGGATCAGATGCTAGAGTCTGGTAGTGTCACCAGGCTTCCCTTACCCAGAGAGATCTTATAGGCAATCACCCTCTCTTGATGATTCACCTTCAATGTCTCCTTTTTGGCTTCTCTCTTACATATAACTTCTATCCACAACTTTATGACCACTAGGTTAATTTTTAAGCCACAGAGAATTTTGTGAGAGAAGTAGACCACAATTATTAGTAAACACTCAATACATGTATGTGGATAAGTGAATAAATAATTAATTTTTTTGTTGGAAAAAAAAATTAGAGAAAAGTCACACAGAAAGCCAATCACCAAGGCATGACTCAATGATTTTATATCCATGGCCGTTTCCCCATCCCTCTATCAGTAGAATGGCACATCAAAGGTACCTCCTATAAACCCAAACACAATGTATTTGTATTTCATGTTTAATTCATTCAGAGAGACCCCCAAATACACATTTAAACTTAGTTGTTGATTCTGAATCATTTTCCCCCAGTCCTATGCTGCTCAATGATGACTACTTGGAATACTTAATAATGTATAAAGCATTATCTTCTTCTAAGAAATGGAATTAGGTTATCCAGTAATTATCCCTAGGAATTTTTTCATTTTAATGTTTGCTGTTGAATCTGAGAGGAAAATAGGTAACATGCTTTTGTTTTGCTTATTTCCAAAATTTACTGATTCTGAAATTTATTAATGATGGTATGATAGAAGAATAAGATGTATGCCACTAAACCCACAGTTACTATGTCATCAATCTTTTAATTTCATGAAAGCATAAAAATATAAAATGTCTCTTTCTCTAAGTGTCCTAAAAATTGTGAAGTAGTATATTTAAAGTAAACTTTAGAACAAATTTACCATCATGCCTTATAATTTAAATATTTTTCATCCTTATTTTAGAAGCATTCACTTCTATTTGGACAGGGATGGAAAATTTGCATTTATAAAATGAAGATAAATCAATACAGAAATGAGTAAGTTTATTTGTCAGTAGCAAGATCCAGCCTGTATTTTTGAATGATGGTTTACTCAAAGAAGAAGATGTTTCAAGGTAATTGGGACCTTGTCATATTGTTCAGATACACATTAGGTCTGATCTTTCCTTATCGTGCCACAGAAATCTAAATATTTGTTCACAAAAATGATCTAAAAATTTTCAAGTCGTTTAAGGAGTTGTACATAATTCATATATTCAAGTAATCTTCAAATAGATATTTGATGATAGACATGATGTTCAAGAAATATGAGAATATTACATTCTAATTTATTATTTTATTTTTTTAAAGGTTTTATTTATTTGTCAGAAAGAGAGAGTATGAGCAGGGGGAGGGGCAGAGGGAGAATCAGCCTCCATGCTGAGCAAAGAACCCAGTGTGGGTCTCAGTCCCAGGACCCTGGGATCATGACCTGAGCTGAAGGCAGACAACCATCTGAGACACCCAGGTGTCTCTTATTTAATTTTTTAAAATAAAGATTGTCTTTATTATTTTTCAGGGTAAAATGAAAATATATTTTAATTAGATTTCTCTTCATTTCCAACCTCTTTCCTAAATTTTGGATGAGGGTTAAATTAAATTAAGTTATGGTGTTTGGTTTCAAGTGTAATTCTATTTATGAACCATAGACTTAATGATGTGCTTTAATTAAATGATATTTTCTAATTATTAAGAAAATTTTAAATTGTGTAACAAAATTTTAACACTGAAAAGGACTTTGGATCTATTTCAATTCCATTTATGTAAGAGACAAGGAAACAGAAATCTCATTTAAGCTTATCAAATTAGTCCATGTCATACTAACTAAAGTTAATAAGAGTTTGAAGATTAAATTTAGATTGTTTGACTCCAAGTATTATTTCATCATAGCATACTTATAAAAATATACCCTTTATTTATTTCCAAATATAGAATATTATAAGATATTTAATTTTCCTTACAAATTCTTAACTGTTACCTCAAGGAGTTTCTTTCCCATTTCCACCATCAGAAACCATTTAGTGAAGTGTATTAGATGAGTTATTACATTTTCAATATTACAAGGTCTCAGGGACAGGCGGCCTCCAGGTTCTAGGAATCACCACTCAAAATGCCGCTAAGGGTGAGTACTATTCTGTAACAGTGGAATTAACTCATTCAGCCTCAACAGAATGAAATAGATGAGCAACAGAATATTAAACTAATTACTGTGTAGGCTTGGTCACTAGAATTGTTCCAAGCATAGTTAGAACTTGGCAATGTTGCTGAACTACATGTGTTCTAGCCTGACCTTGGGAATCTTAAGGCAAATTATAGAGCATTTTTTTGTCTCAGTTTCCTCATCTTTAAAGTGGGGTTAATAGGCGTAGCTATCTCATATGTATTCCATAAAGGGCTAGAAGTAAATATATGTAAATGACTTAGGCTAATCTGTGTATTGGGTATAGTATAAATGTTTAACAAATGTTAGTTATATTAACACTATCATTATTATTATCTAGCTTTTTAAAAGATTTATTTATCAGTTTGAGAGAGAGAGAGAGAGAGCATGAATAGGAGGGGCAGAGGGAGAGGGAAAGGGAGAGAGAATCCCAAGCAGACTCCATTCTGAGCATAGAGTCCTACCCAAGATTCTATCTCAAGGCCCTGAGATCAGGACCTTAGCTGAAGCCAAAAGTTAGATTTCCAACTGACTGTGCCACCCAGGTGCCTCTATTATCTAACATTTATTGCAAAAATTCATAGGTAAATTCTGCTCTCTGTAGAAAATCCACCCCACTCCTAATTATAGAAAAATCATAACCTTTCAGGCAGGTAGCTTTTCAAAATTAGAGTCTAGAAACTGTAAAAGGAAAAATGTAAAATTATCCCTGTTCAGCTGTATGAATATAAGCTATAGATACCATGCCTTTGTACCATGAAACAGAATATAGAAAATGAAACATACTTATCTTCTTCCTCAAAGTAATTGTTTTAGATAGAATTTGTTTCTATTGACAAATTATATATCATAGGTCCCAGGTAAGTAGTTTACTATAAAGCTAAATGCTGTAATATGCATTAATAGGAGAATCTTTATGGAAGGAAAAGGGTATTGGCTTAAGACAGAACGATAACTTTTTTTTAATGTATCCCCTGTAATCTCATTAGTTGTCCATTCAAAACTGACTTGGTAATGTCCACTTGGATGAAGTTAGAGACAATTCCCTCTGTAAACTAGCACATAGTCTGACCAAACAGCCTAAATATAACTTTAAAATGTTGAAATGTCACTAAACAGTTGTTGTGTTTTTTTTTTTTTTAAATCATAATTCTAGCTTTTTGTTGTTGTTGTTGTTGAAATGAGAGTAGTAGGAGGATCTTGACTTCAGGGGGGAAAAAGGAAAGATTAATGAATTAGACAGGCTTCCATAAGATGATGAATAATTACAAAATGAAAACACTAAGTCAGATACTATATTACAGATAGATTAATGGATGAAGTTATCCAAAATTAATAAAAAGAGGGAAAATATGTTTATATATCCAAATGAGAATAGGTTTTAAATTGAGAGAGATTCCTGGGTGGTTCAGTCAGCTAAGTGTCTGCCTTTGGCTCAGGTCATAATCTCAGGGTCCTGGGATGGAGCCCCTGTCAGGATCCCTGTACAGTGGGGACTCTGCTTGTCCCTCACCTTCTGCCACTCCCCTTAATCCCTGCTTGTGCTCTCTTTTCTCAAATAAATAAAATCCTTAAAAAAAGTAATACCCATCTTGTTTCATTGATTCTTCTACCCACTTAAGCCCCCATGTTGCATCACCACTTCCTCATATCAGAGAGATCATATGATAGTTGTCTTTCTCTGCTTGATTTCTTTCGCTAAGCATGATTCGCTCTAGTTCCACCCATATTGTCGCAAATGGCAGGGGAGGGGGGTTGGGAGAAGGGGGGTGGGGTTATGGACATTGGGGACGGTATGTGCTTTGGTGAGTGCAGTGAAGTGTGTAAACCTGGCGATTCACAGACCTGTACCCCTGGGGATAAAAATATATGTTTATAAAAAATAAAAAATTTAAAAAAAAGTAATACCCATCTATAACAACAATAACAATTAACATATATAAAGTTGATTTTGTGATATACTCACTGCTCCATATTATTAGTATGAATTTCATATAATTCACAGCCTTGCAGGTCCACAGACTTAATCTTATCAGTGCTTGGTTTATCTCACTTGGAAGAGTCAACATACTGATCTAATTCACAGGAGATTGATAGATAAGCAAGAATGCTAAATACGCACTCTGGATGAAAACTTACTTGGGGTCAAATCCCATCTCCACAACTTGTTAGTACTACCTTTAAAAGGCTTTTTAATTTGTTGAGTTTCCATTTCCCAACTATCATATGTAGATAATAATGGCTAATTTACAAAACTGCCAGGACGATTATAAGAAATGACACAACAAGAGGCAGACCAGCGTAGTGACAGAGAGTAAGAACTCTGGAGCCAGACTTGAGTTCAAATCTTGTCTCTCCTATTTACTAGCTCTGTGACCTTGGTAAATCACCTAAATTTTCTAAGGCTCAGTTTATGCAACCAGAAAGGGTAAATAATAAGAGCTCCTTTCTTACCAAGTTGCTTCAAGGATTAAACCAATGACATGTGTAAAGTGCTTACAATAGTGTGCCTGGCACATACAAGATTCTCTCTCTCCCTTTCCTTCGGCCACACCCACCCACACCCACACTTTTTTTCTCTCTTTCACAACTAACTAACTAAATAAATAAGTAAATAAACTAAAATGGAAGTCTATCTCTTGACTTCAGGACACATCACTAATGAACTACCACGTGATAGAAAAGATGGTGGAGGAGGAGAGAGGAAAGGATGCAGATATTTTAGAAAATAAGTTTTCTAAATGATTCTTACAAAAAATCTCAACACCTTACTTGTGTAAAAACCACTTTTATAAAGACATGGTCATTATCATTCATTGGGTTGCTAAATAGTATGTAGTTAATGGGCTTTGAGATCGGTTAGACCAGCATTGGGATCAGCTCACTATTTTATATATATAAAATAGTGAGTGTGTATGTGTATGTGTGTGTGTGTGTGTGTATATATATATATATATATATATATATATATATATGAGGAAGTGGTAGCCAATACAATAAGAAATAAAGCTGTCAAGAATATCTGGATAATCTTTAATCTTTCTCTTAGATAAACTACACAGAAATCATATTGAAACACAAAAGGTTGTATGGTGCACTTGGGTTCAGAACCTGGGGAACTATTTGGAAGACTCAAAGTCTTCACGTCCACATTGGAATGGAAGCTCTATGAAGCCAATGATCTGTTTTTTTTTTTTTTCCACTGTTGCATTGGCAGAACCTGAACAGAGACCAGAACATAGTAGGTATTCAATGAATCACTTTTTAAAATTATTCTCTATTTATTCAAATTCATTTACTAAATTTAAATAATTTATTTATATTTATTTAAAAATACTTTTTCAATTCAATAAATCACCTTTTAAAATTATTTATTTATTAAATTTAAATAATTTATTTATTTAAATTTATTTAGAAACACTTTTTAAAAATAAAGGTTTTATTTATTTTTCTGAGAAAGAGAGAGAGAATGAGCAGGGGGAGGGGTAGAAGGAGAGGGAAAGAGAGCATCCCAAGCTGACTTCCCACTGAGCACAGAGCCTAACGTAGGGCTGGATCCCAGGACCCCAAGATCATGACCTGAACCAAAGTCAGACACTTAAATGACTTGGCCACCCAGGTGTCCTTCAATAAATTACTTTGACTGAATGGATAAATGAGTAAAAGAATATGGACAGATTTTATTCTTGGGTTAGTGTAACTTCTTCCCTGGAAAAGGCTTGGATAGGCACTACCAGTGTCTTTTTACTACAATTTTTCTTGATTCCATTGCTATCCTCATTTTCTTCTGATTGAGATCTTCTTCCTTCAAATATTTTAATATATCCAAACTTATTAGTATCTTACTTGCCCTGATATTTATTCAATATATTTAAGAAGAGTACCAAGATCAGTTCTCAGTCACTTGTGTAATTTAACCCTCAGAGCACAAACTTAATTATAAGTGTTTTAGAGGTATGAGGGTAGGAAAACTGCCTTTAAACTAATTTGTAAAACATTCTATCTTCAACAAAATGAACTAATTGTTTTTTTCTGGTTTAACAGTAATTGTATATCTTTAGTTATGTTTTGAAAAATATCAGTAAGTTTCTTTTTTTTTTTTTTTTTAAGATTTTATTTATTTATTTGACAGAGAGAAATCACAAGTAGATGGAGAGGCAGGCAGAGAGAGAGAGAGAGGGAAGCGGGCTCCCTGCTGAGCAGAGAGCCCGATGCGGGACTCGATCCGAGGACCCTGAGATCATGACCTGAGCCGAAGGCAGCGGCCCAACCCACTGAGCCACCCAGGCGCCCCGAAAAATATCAGTAAGTTTCTAAATGCAAATTCTTTCACATCTTTTTTTCTAAAACTGCCATTTATGAAGTGGGCTACACTTTACCTTGCCCCTTAAAAATATGCAACAAAAGAGGAGTTTTTCATTCTAAGCACAGGAAGTTTGTAACAAAATTACGTTACCAAAAAACTGATATAAAGTGTGCCTGGGTGGCTCAGTTGGTTAAGCAATTGCCTTCAGCTCAGGTCATGATCCTAGAGTCCCAGGATCAAGTCCCTCATCGGGCTCCCTGCTCAGTGGGGAGTCTGCTTCTTCTTCTGACTTCTTCCCTCTCATGCTCTCTCTAATAAATAAATAAAATCTTAAAAAAAAACTGATATAAAGAAATATCCCGATTAAGCTTTTCCAAGGTAATAATAAATATGTAGCCAGATCATTCTGTTATTAATCTTTAACTTGAAATGTAGTGAGGTTGACTCTGCCAATATTTGAGAGCCAATTAACATGTCAGTAACAATGTAGGGGAAAGAGAATGCTTCATAATTCAGTTATGAGGGGTTAACACATGGTTAATATGTGGCTGCCAGCAAGGCAATCAAATAGCAGTATGGTTATTGAAGGGGAAGCCCTGAAGCTTACATAACTGATTTCTATTTATAATTCTATATTTAACACTGTTTATGGAAGCAATGAATCAAAGGAAAAACAATGCTATTTAAATTTGAAACTGAATGCCAGTGGCTTTTAGGCATCAAGTTTGGAAAGTACCCAAACAAGGACATTTCAGATTCCCAACTCTAGCAAAACTAACTTGGACATGATTTTGTAAGGTGTTCTGGAAGGCTGCTCAAGATTTTTCTTTGTTTTGTTTTGTTTTTTATTAACATATAATGTATTATTTGTTTCAGGGGTACAGGTCTGTGATTCATCAGTCTTACATTTCATAGCACTCACCATAGCACATACCCTCTCCAATGTCCATAACCCAGCCACACTATCACTCCCACCCCCTTCATTCCAGCAACCCTCAATTTGTTTCCTCAGATTAAGAGTCTCTTATGATTTGTCTCCCTCTCTGGCTTCATCTTGTTTCATTTTTCCTTCCCTTCCCCTATGATCCTCTGTCTTGTTTCTCAAATTCCGTGTATCAGTGAGATCATATGATAATTATCTTTCTCTGATTGATGTATTTCACTTAGCATAATACCCTCTAGTTCCATCCACATCTTACAAATGACAAGAATTCGTGGTTTTTTGATGGCTGCATAATATTCCATTGTATATCTATACAACATCTTCTTTATCCATTCATCTGTTGATAGACATCTGGGTTCTTTCCATAGTTTGGCTATTGTGGACATTGCTGCTCTAAACATTGGGAACATGCTATAGCAAACATTGAGCACGTGCATGTGCCCCTTTGTACCTTTAGGTAAATACCCAGTAGTGCGATTGCTGGGTCATAGGGTAGCTCTATTTTCAACTTTTTGAGGAACCTCCACACTGTTTTCCAGTGTGGTTGCACCAGCTTGCATTCACCAACAGTGTAGGAGGGTTCCCCTTTCTCCACATCCTTGCCAACACCCATCGCCACTTCCTGACTGGTTAATTTTAAGGCTGCTCATGGTTGAAAGTGTTCTTCTGTAGATTCATTAGACTGCCACAGAATGCTCCATCATGTAATGGAAAGAGGGATTATCTGACGAACATTGAATATTTGCAAGTGTCAAATAGTCACCAAAATACTGAACCCAGTAATGCCTCCTAGACTGGAATTTAACAACATTCACTAGGAGCCTGTGGAGTGGCACGCAATGTGTTAAGTTCTGTGGCATAGAAAAGTGGATCAGACACCAACATTGTCCTCAAGAAGCTTGCTCTCTGGTGAGGTGGATGACATACATGTCCATTAAAGCAACAACCAACTTTCAACACTGGGTCATATGTACAAGGTCGCTGGTGACAAAATGTGTGCATTCTAAGTAGAGATATTATTTGGAGTGAGGTAGAGTAGAATCAGAAAAGAGTCCATAGAGAGATGGCAAGTTATGAAATGTGGAGTGGACTTGAAAAATATCAAGAAGGGATAACAGTCTTCAATGGAGTAGTCAACTTATAAATGGTCAACTTATCAGATACATGGTTTACAAATATTTTATACCAGTCTGTGGCTTAATCTTTTCATCTTTCTCACTAATATTTTATAGTTTTCAGGATTCATGGCTTCTCCATTTTTGTCAGATTTATCTATTCCTCAATGTTTCATATTTTTTTTTCTTTAGTTGCACTAATCACATTTCAAATGTACGACAGCATATGTGGTTAGTAGCTGGCTTATCGGACTATACGAATATTAAGACATTTCTTCATTACAGTCTATTCTGTTACTATCCTGTGTTACTCTAAGGTATACATATTTATACGTACTTTTCTGCACATGTATTACACACACACATCCCATTGAAAAACTATCTCTGACTATTTTGTGGTATTTTTTACATGGCTTTGTAAAAGATACTATATGGAATTAGACATTTTCAAAATAAAACAAAAGCAAACCTACCAGTTTTCCTGTTTTGGATCACTTGGTTATTTTTTAAATAATGCACCTCCTTTGCTTAAGCAAAAATCAAATTGTTTTAAAAGTTTTAGGGGATTATTTGATAATTAAACTAAAAGGGATGATCTCTGTTTGTGTTTTATTTTATGTATTCATTTGAGAGACAGAGAGAATGAGCATGCACAGAAGAGGGGGAGGGGCAGAGGAAAAGGGAGAACCCGAACGTGGGGCTTGATCCTAGGACCCCAGGATCACACCCTAAGCTGAAGGCAGACACTTAACTAACTGAGTCATTCAGGAGCCTTACGTTTTTAAAGCAGCTAACCCAAAGCCATCAGACTGCTACATAGACTAGGCATAACAAAAAAAGGGATTACTAATGTAGTAAATTTTTATGAGATATTGAGAATACCCATTTAATATTCAGTGCTATAAAAGTTATCATACATAAAAATAACATATCTTTTTTATAGCAAAAGATACTGTGTACACTTTTGGAATTTCTTACTTGTTCATTCTTTTCCTCATACAACTCCAGTATCTAATACCTTCTTTCTGCTTCTCTTCCCTTCTAGGAAGGGAAGTACACAGAGATTATCAGGGAATAACAATTATTCCCTGATAATCTCTGGGTACTTTCCCCAGCACCTGTCCATTTATTGACTCTGGTTGAATTTTAACAGGTTGCAGCTAATGAGCAACAAAAATCACTTACCCAGAATTTCCATAAAACCCAAACGTATTTCTTATGCAAAACTATCCAATGTTAATCATTTTTAAGAGATAAATTCAATAAACCACACTAATTGACTATCTTTGTGTTATTTTTTGCCTTTTGAACTAAATAGAGTGCACTGAAATTGTGAAAACAGGTTTGATTTTTTTATTTCCTACTAAATCTTTCACATGCACGGTGTAATGGCACTGTCCTTATTTACACAAAGGAATGGATGAATAAAGAAAGAATAGCCTGGTCAATCTAGAGCTTCAAACTCCTCCAGAACATTCGCAGGCTCTCATTAAATGTCCACCAGGGACAGAGAATTTGCTGCCTCCTGAGAAAGCCAGTTCACTTTTGCCAGTCTGGCTGCCCTAGGTTGCTCCTGAAATTATTCTCCTTATGCTTTCCAGCTCCAGGGTGCTAGCATAACTCTCTAGGCTCACAATGGACAAACCCAATCCTCCCTGCTCCAATATCCTTCAAATACTTGAAAATAAAGTATGAAATGTTCCCACCCTCTTACACACACACACACACACACACACACAAAGGTGTACACACTCACACCACTATCAGAGCTTTTTTTGTTAAACTTCCAAATTATTTTCACCCTTTCTTCAAATGAGAGACTCCATTTCTTTCACTATCCTCTGAACACAGGTTTATCGTTGATTTTTAAAACTGTAGGGCACAGTGACAAAACAATTCTGGAAACCATTGATTTGGAGCTGGTGAAGGCAATATTTATCTTCCCTTTCATTGTCAACTCTGCCTTTACATTCTCTCATTCTCATTTTGAGATCACAGTAGACTTTTTGGCCCCCACATTATGGTTCTGACAGATGCTCAAGAGAGAGCTCTGACCCATATTCTCCTGAGATTACCTTCCATTCAGTTCTCTTCAAAAGCACAAGGAAGCCTTACCGACTCACTCAGAGTCCTGTCAACTAACACTCTCCAGTCTTTCTTACGAGAATGGTGGTGAAGCCATGCCTCCCTCATCTGTGCTTATTGAACTACAAAATTTAGGGCCATTTAAGAAAACCGGGGTCCAGAAAGAGGAAGGAAACTGCTAATTGCCACACAGCTAGATATCCACAGAGCTGGGGTTAGAAGGTAAAGAATCGGGGTGCCTGGGTGGCTCAGTGGGGTAAAGCCTCTGCCTTTGGCTCAGGTCATGATCTCAGGGTCCTGCGACTGAGTCCTGCATCAGGCTCTCTGCTCAGTAGGGAGTCTGCTTCCTCCTCTCTCTGTCTGCTTCTCTGCCTACTTGTGATCTCTGTCTGTCAAATAAATAAATAAATTTAAAAATCCTTAAAAAAAAAAAAAAGAGTAGAGAATCCCTCACTCCTCGTATGGCGTTTTTTTCCACATACACCATCCGGCTACAGCCTGAGCCAGTGGTAGGCCTACATACCCACACCGAATCATTATTAAAACTACTGAGCTGGATAAAATCAAGACACCTCTTGACAAAATTTTAAGTAGACAATACAATATTGTTAACTCTCAGTACTATGTTGCAAAGCAGATCTCTAGAACTTACTCACCTTGTATAACTGAAACTCTGTACCCATTGAACAGCAACTCCCCGTTTTTTTCACCTCCAATCTCCTTACAACCATCATTCTAACTCTCTGCTTCTATGAATTTGACTATTTCAGATTTTTCATATATGAGGTGTCATGTCTTACTTGTCCTTCTGCATCTGGCTTATCTCATTTAGCATGACGTCCTCCAGGGTCATCCATGTTATTACCTATGGCAGAATGTTCTCTTTTAAGGCTGAATAATATTCCATTGAATCTGTTGTTGGCATTAGATTGTTTCCATACATTGACTATTGCAAACAGTTGTGAAATGGACGTGATATCTCTTCAAGATCCTGATTTTAATTCAACCTAGAAGTGGAATTGCTGGATGGTATGGTAGTTCCATTTTTAGTGTTTGAGGAAACTCCAAGCTGTTTTCCACAGCAGTTGCACCATTTTACAATTCTACCACCAGTGTATAAAGGTTCCAATTTCTCCATATTCTCACCAAAACTTATCTTTTTTCTTTTTTTAAGAAAAACCAATGAAACTTGCATTTTATAGTTCTATTATGGGTGCCTGGGTGGCTCAGTGAGTTAAGCCTCTGCCTTTGGCTCAGGTCATGAGCCCCATATCGGGCTTTGATGAGCACAGAGCTTCCCTCCTCCCTCTCTGCCTGCCCCTTTCCCTACTTGTGATCTCTCTCTCTCTCTGTCAAATAAATAAATAAATAAAATCTTAAAAAAAAAAAACCAAAACTGAAAGTTCTACCCTCAGGAAGACTATAGATTAAAAGAAATTTAAGAGACATTAGCCAGCCATAAATATGTACCTTATTTGGATCCTGATTCAAATGAACTATAAGAAATTAATAACATTAATTAAGTATATAAATATTTTAACATTGGATTTTTCATGATGTTAAGACATTGCTAGTTTTTGGTGAAATATACTTTATGTTTGGAGTATTCCTAAGTAATTATTATTAAAGATGTGTAAACTGAAATACTGATGAATATATAGGATCTGATTGGAAATAATATAGAAAGTAGGTGGAGATAAAACAAGACTGCCCATGAATTTATAAATAATGAAGCTGGGTCATTACAGGTAAGTGGGGATTCCCTCTTTTGTTCTGTTTTTGTAGGTTTTTAAGATTCTCTATTAAAAACTTAAAGTCTTGGCGGTTGAATCTTTTCCAATTTTGTCTTTTTTTGTTTTTTTCTTAAATAATAGTTGTTTTTGTTTTTTTTTTTTAAACAAAGCACAACCTATTTTTTCAGACTCCCTCCCTTAGTAATATGAATCCTGGCTTAACTTCCCAGAGAATTAAGTCCACAGCTTTCAATACGAATATTTTGCCTTGGAAAATCCTTAATCAATATTTCCTTGATACACTGCAGAATGCAAACATCTGTCCTGATTTTTCTGGTGACTTTCAGAGAACTAGCACCAGGTTGTTACTGTAAAGCTCATTATTCAGATCTTTGTATCCACACTTGCATCTAAAATATTGACTTCTTTTGGTGGGTATACAGAGCTAAAAGAAGTGGGCACCTTTATAAAACATTGAGAAACAGTGCTTCTCCTGAAAATTCATCCTGTGACATCCTTCTTTGCCTTACCTTTAATTTGCTTGGTGCCCTTGATCACTTTGAGCACTTACCTTGGGAAAACAGCTTCAACAGTTCCACGGTGAATCAAGACAAAAGTGTAGCCCATTGAGAGGTAGACTCCATAAAAGGCAAGGACCTGGTGGTAGCCACAGCTTTGAATTTTGAAATCAATTCCTACTTTTCTGCCAGCAGCATCTGTCTTTCAGCCCAAGTTAAGTAGTTCTGTAGCCCTTAAAGAATCTGTAGATGATGGATATCCTTCAGAATATCTTTTCCAATGACTTCTCAGTCACTTCAAATATATGTTGGAAGAAGGTGAGCAGTAATCAGAAAGGCTGGAAGTAGAGAAGGAGAGCATTACTAGAACACAATGTTCCCTATTTTGTTTTAAACTAATATGATAGTTTTCAAGGTCATCTTCCAAGATTGCACAAAATTTATTCATGTCCTTTGTTTCTTATCACTGAATATTTCTGAATTTGTAAATGCCCTGTAACTCCAAAGATGTCCATTCACTCATCTCTGACCAAGAATCTTTTGGAGATTGAAGTTAGTTCAGATGATGAAAAGCTATTCAATTATCTCTCAGTATAACTTTGTAAATATTCCTATTGTCACCAAATTCCAAATTGTACACTTTTTCTTTTTCTTTTCCTTTTTTAAAATATTTTATTTATTTATTTGAAAGAGAGAGGTCACAAGTAGGCAGAGAGGCAGGTAGAGAGAGAGGGAGGAAGCAGGCTCCCTGCTGAGCAGAGAACCCAATGCGGGGCTCGATCCCAGGACCTGGGATCATGACCCAAGCTGAAGGCAGAGGCTTTAACCCACTGAGCCACTCAGGCACCCCACATTTCTTTTTCTTAAACACATATACACATACATACACACACACACAAAACAAAACTTAAAACAAAAGAAAAAGCTAATATAAAGCCAATTGTGAGTTTCAGGTATGTGAGAACTGGTTTTTAAAAATAAAAATATAATCAAGAATTTTTAGCCACTTAGAGACTATCATAGGCCAGACACAGGTACTGAAATATACTCTTTCACCTCTAGAAACCAAAGGTTGATATTTGCATAATCATTAACTTTACCTGTTTCTGGTCTTAGCTAGTCCTTTGAATAACCCATTTTGTTTGATGTGGGCTCCAAAATATGTTTGGGCAACAAGTGTGATGAATGTTTACCCTAACACGACACAAGCTTACCCAGTACAAGCTTTAATAACCTTCAGTGACCTGATTCATTCAAAAGAATGCCTCTTGTCGAGGGTGCTTTAATGTTTCCACCACTATTTGCACTCTCATACTAATTTAAAACCATGTCAGCTTTATATTAAGCATTGAACGTGATTTCAAAATAGAGCACAAAGATTTTTTTTTTTTTGGTCAATTTTAATCTGTACCACATTTTAGTTTGTTGTGGATGTCTTTGAAATTATTGATCTATTTTTCTGTGTACCTTATGCCCTTGGTGAAGTTTGTCCTTACAAACTGTTTATTGTGCCCTGCGTGGCTCTGATTTTGAAATTCCAACTTTGAAAGCTTTCTTTATTCAGATTCCCTGATGCTAATCTGGTGGTCATTAGGAGCAAATTTATTTCTTCTCCTGTGAGGTCGTGGAAGAGAAGACATGGAAATACATTCCTTTCTCAAGAGCTTATCCAGATTGGGTGGCTTTGGAGTAGTCAGGACAAAACAAAATCAGGAACACACTTATCTCCTACTTTGTTTTTATTCCTCCATGGCACTGCTTGTTTTATCCCAGATTGATGCCTCAGGAATGTTATGCAGTCAATGTAACATAAATCAGCTTGAAGAAACTGATTACCTACCACCCAATTTTATCATCAAGCCGGCAGTGTAATTTGGGGTATGTGATGACAGGGGCCAAGACTCGTCCAGACTTCCAGACTCCAGTGCTGCCATAAGCATGAAGTTCTCTGTGTCCATCCACCTGATAGTAAGAAAACCAGGGAGCCCTCAAGGGGGTCCCGGAAAGAGTTCACTGTGGGCCTTGTTGACTTACATAATCACAGTGATAGCATTTCGTAGACGTCTACTGATAACGCCATTTTAAGTCTTAAGTAATAAGCACTTGGTGCTCCATGACATGCACGGTTTTACAGCTGAGAAGAAGATGTATTTGTTCAAGTTCATCCTAACAAATTGCGGACAAGGCAGTAAGTTATTCCTTCTTATTATGCAACTAAAATATTCATACGGCCAAAAATTTTTAAACAACTTAAAACAATATATAATGAAAAATGAGTCTCCTGTACTTATTTTGAAATTTCCTATGTAATAAGCATAGATAGATAGAGTAGATATAGCCTCATCTGTAAATATATATAATAAAGCTTATTCATACAAAGGGATATTCCAAAACAATTAAAAAGAATAAAGCTGATCTCTAGATGCTGACATGTAAATTGTATCTAAAAAATACAGTATAATCTATAAATGCTTTTTTCACCTAATATATATATATATTTTTACAAATTCCTACGTATAAATATACTCTATTTTTAAAGTTTTTTTAGTTATTTGAGAGAGAGTGTGTGTGCAAGCACCAGGGAGAGGGGCAGATAGAGAAGGAGGGAAAGTCCCAAGCAGACTCATGCTGGGCGCAGAGCCCCACATAGGGCTGTATCTCAAGACCTCGAGCTCACAACCCTGAGCCAAAACCAGCCTGGTTGCTTAACTGACTGCACCTCCCAGGAGCCACTCTTAATCAATTTTACTTAATCAATTTTATTTTGATGAGCATTCAGGTCTTCCCAATATTCCACAGTTGACATTCTTATACAGTATCTTCGTAGTATGCCCATAGATTATTGGTTCCTGCAAACTGAATTACTGGATCTAAGAGCAGAGAATTTTGGTAGATGGGCCAATATGCTCTCCAAAGAGATCCTATGAATAGTGTATGACTAGATGTGATTCTGGACATCTTGCTGGCAATTGGTATTATCAAATATTTTAATTCTTTACATCAATACATTATTTACTAGTAATTTTTTAATGAATGTGTTCGAAAAACATTTAATATATTTATACACCATTTGTATTTGTTTGGTGTGAACTTACCCTTTGCCTATTTATCCATCTGGTTGTTTATACTTATTTATTTATTTTTAAAGATTTTATTTCTTTGACAGACAGAGATCACAAGTAGGCAGAGAGGCAGACAGAGAGGAGGAAGCAGGCTCCCCGCCAAGCAGAGACCCCGATGCAGGGCTCAATCCCAGGACCCTGGGAACATGACCTGAGCCGAAGGCAGAGGCTCAACCCACTGAGCCACCCAGGTGCCCCTGTTTATATTTATTGATCGATTTATAAAGCACTGTACTTTTCGTATGTTAAGGAAATTTGCTGCAGTTAAGGAATCTAATCCTTGGGGTGCCTGGGTGGCTCAGTTGGTTAAGCAACTGCCTTTGACTCAGGTCATGATCCTGGAGTACCAGGATCGAGTCCCACATCAAGCTCCCAGCTCCATGGGGAGTCTGCTTCTCCCTCTGATCTCCTCTCTCAAGCTCTCTCTCACAGTCTCTTTTTCAAATAAATAAATAAAATCTTAAAAAAAAGAAACTAATATTCAAATGCTTCTTCCCCTTTTTGGTTATACTTAGTTTATGACTTTTTTTTTTTTCCTTAAGGGTCAAATTTGTCTATCTTATCTTCTTGGGTGATAAGTTTTTGTTTCTTACCCAGAAGGGCCTTCTCCAATTCAGCATTATGAAAATATTTGTCTGTTTTAATAATTTTACAACTTCGTGTTTTTTCTTTAATATTTGAGTCATCTGGAAAATGTTATGTGTAAGGAGTTTAGATCAGTTTTATTTTTTCTAAGTGCCTAGGCTTTTGTTCCCACAACTTTTATTGACTATTTTATCTGTTACAGCATTGACATGGGGTTCTATCCTTATCATATAACAAATCGCAAAATGAATTTGTCTTCATTCCTGAACTTTCTATTTTATTCCATTGATCAAATTAATTTTCATGAACTTGAATAAGATATTTTCTAATGAACACTTGAATGCCCTTATATCTCTGGCTGTTTCATTTATCTGTTGCTATCTAATAAGTCATTTCAAAGCTTAATGGCTTAACACAATAGTTTATTGTTTATCATGATTCTGTGGGTTGGCAATTTGGGGGTCTTTGCTGGGATTAGTCCTGTGGCTGCAGTCATCTGACAGCTCAACAGGGAGTGGAGGTTCCAGAAGGATGCACTCACACAGCTTGGCAAACCGTGCTGGCTGTCTGCTAAAAAATCATGGTTCATTCTCCTCTAGTGGCTTTTCATTCCCCTAAAGGTTATCCTGGGTTTCTTCACATCCCAGTAGTCTCAGAGTTCCAAGAAGGCAAGCCACAAAGCACGAGCCTTAACTAGGTTTCTACCCCGCCACACCCTCCACCACACACATTTACTAATGTTCCAGTGGACAGAACATGTCACATGGCCTAACTCAAAGGCCATGTTTGCTGGGACTTAGGCTCCTCCACTGATGGGAGAAGTGACTGAGAATCTGTGAACTTTTATTCATAACACTGGCTATTAACTCAATTTCATTTCTTTTTTTTTTAATTTATTTATTTGACAGAAAGAGATCACAAGTAGGCAGAGAGGCAGGCAGAGAGAGAGGAGGAAGCAGGCTTCCTTCAGAGCAGACAGCCTGATGCAGGACTTGATCCCAGGACCCTGACATCACGACCTGAGCTGAAGGCAGAGGCTTAACCCACTGAGCCACCCAGGTGCCCCTCAATTTCATTTCTAATTTGGTATGTTTTTGCTTTCTTTCCCTTATTCTCAATTGAGATTCCTTGCAGTTAATGTATTTTATTGTCTTAGGGATTTTCTTTACAGACAACTGCCTTCGGTATATCTGTTTAGTCTAAATTTATGTGTGCATGTATGTCTGCATGAAATATATATTTGTATTTTATTACATAGTTATGTATTTTATTTATGTGATATTATAGGTACATATAATATACATATTCTTTCCTCTAAGAGCACTGCTTTGGCTTGATTCTATTGATCCTACTTTCACTCTCATTACTTTTTAAATATTCCACAAATGCAATTCTGACTTTATGTTTTGCATTACATTAGTTAAAAGAAATTCAGTTTTTTAATATTTATTATAAATACTTTTATGATCAGAGACTGGACTTTGTAATACATTGAAATTTTAGCAATTATTAAGCTATTAATTGTGGTCTAATTTATATTTTTATAAATTAGGAACATAATGAATAAAAAAGGATGATTCTATATTTTTAGCTTTTACCCTTTAATGTATATGTGTATTTTATAAATATATATGCATATGTAGACATATTCGCCTATGTAGTGTTTTTAATATTTTGATATTTTAGTGATACAAGTGTGAATAGTTCTTAAGGGAATTTGTATACATATAATATTGATCATAAAATAGTCCACAAAGATTCCTCAATTTCTAAATTAAAATACAATATAAAGTATAACTCCTGATTTTAGTTAATAATAATAGAAATATGCTACAAAATAATCGTTCTCTTAACTAATGCCATTCACAATGGAAGTCAAAATTGAAATTGCAGAATATTTAGAAAACAATGGGAATGAAAAAAGAATGAATAGTATATGCATATATCCATATCAGATACATATATAGACACACAAATATATATGATACATCATATTATCATTTCTTCTATTAATTGTTGTATGGATTCTTTATATCTTTTCTTATGTTTATCTACTTAATTTTTATATCTATTCATTCTAGTATTTTCTGCAACATGTGCCTTAATAATTTTGATAGTCATTTCAAACACTGTGATTTAATCTTCACTATAGATTGTAACTTTTATCATAAAGTTCCCCTCTTAATCTTCTTTTTTTTTTTAAAGGTTTTATTTATTTATTTGGCAGACAGAGATCACAAGTAGGCTGTGAGGCAGGCAGAGAGAGAGAGGAGGAAGCAGGCTCCCTGCTGAGCAGAGAGCCCAATGTGGGGCTTGATTCCAGGACCCCAGGATCACGACCTGAGCCGAAGGCAGAGGCTTTAACCAACTGAGCCACCAAGGCACCCTCTTTCTCATCTTCTTTACTGCTTTTGCCTTGAATTCTAACTTTTCTTCTTCTTCTTTTTTAAATATTGTATTTATTCATTTGGCAGAGATAGAGAGAGATCACAAGTAGGCAGAGGCAGGCAGAGAGAGAGGAGGAAGCAGGCTCCCTGCTGAATGGAGAGCCTGATGTGGGGCTTGATCCCAGGACCTGAGATCATGACCTGAGCTGAAGGCAGAGGCTTAACCCACTGAGCCACCCAGGCGCCCAAACTCTAACTTTTCTGAGGTTAGTATTGTCCCCTCTTTTTCTTGCAGGGAATTGAGGGCAATTTCCTGGTGTGTCCTTGCTCTGATCTTTCTTTCTTTTTTTCTCTTTCTTTCTTTCTGAAGGGCAGAGGGGCAGAGGGAGAGGGAGAGAGAATCTCAGACAGGCTCCATGCCCAGTGCAGAGCTGACGCAGGGCTCAATCTCACAACCCTGAGATGATGACCTGAGCTGAAATCAAGTTGGTCGCTTAACTGACTGAGCCACTGAGGTGCCCCTGCTCTGATATGCTTTATCTGTGAAATTAAAAAACTTAATTATTGTTTTGTTTCTCACTCATTTGTTCCAAGGCATGAGGCACCTGTGGCAAATTTCCTTTTGTTTCTTGGGGCATATTTTCCTCCCATTGGATTCCTTACCTATCCTTTTCTTGATAGGTTTTCTCCTTTTTTTGTATATTCACATCTTTGATGATTCAACTTGGCAGTAGTTTGATAGAAAACCTTGGTGAAAACTGAGACACTATAGAAAAACTTGAAACTTGGTTTCTTTTCTTCTCTTAGTACAAGTCTATGTTAGAAATACTCTTATGTATAGTATCTTGGCTTACTGCTTATATTTTATTATAGCACTTATATTTTATTGTATATTTTATCTTATTGTATTTTATTGTAGTTGCACTTATATTTTATTGTAGTTGCTTTGTCTTTATTTCCCTTTAGATCATTGCTGATCAGAGAATATTTTCAATGCTGCATCACCGTTACTCCAGGGGCTTACTGAAAATAAAGACAGTTGGGTCCCTCCCCACATCTATAAGATCTAAATTTGTGAGGGTGAAACTCAGGGATCTGTTTTAAAATTTTAAAAAAGATTTTATTTATTCATTTAAGAGAGAGTGAGAGACAGAGAGAGTACAAGCACGGGGGCAGGAAGAGAGAGAGGGAGAAGCAGACTGCCTACTGAGCTGGGAGCCTGACACAGGGCTCTGTCCCAGGACTTGGTGATCATGACCTGAGCTGAAGGCAGACGCTTAACCATCTGAGCCACCCAGGTGCCCCAGAAATCTGTGTTTAAATTCAAGTCTTAGTAAGTCCTTTTGCGTAAACTCTGAGTTCCTGGGAATTATTCTGCTCATCATGATATCCCCAGACTCTATTATAATGTCAAACATCAGGGTAGGGCTCAAGATATCAATATGGGATAAAGCAGCAAGTGAATAAAGATGTTTGGGATTACATGTACCTTACAGGATATGTGTTAGCCAGAGAAGGTGACTTTTCTTTTTTTACCTTTGCCTAGTCTCGGAAACATATAATGTTTTATGAAGCCTTCCCATGAGTTTTTCCCCTGGTTTTATCATCATCAGATTCCTAAGGAATTATTTCAATGAAACGTAGGAAAATGTCACATGCAATGAAAACTCTGTACTGAAATCACTTGACGTGGAATGTCATTTAGTGATTGATAACTATTTGGCTGTAGAAGGAGCATCACTAGCAATCCATTATTGAAAAACTCTGACAGATTTTGACCTTAGTTGGAACAGAAAGGAGTGGATTGCAACAACTATAATGTTGTGAAATCTGGCGCTGGTCTTTCAGACATAAGCTTAAGTCTTGTTTCTGTCTCCTGCTTTAGGAAACTACCTTTTTGGGAAGTGTTATGATGACACCTTGAGATTACACATGTAAATAATTAAACATCGAGCATGTACTCAAAAATTACAATTATTATTTTTAAAATTATAAATAATTTGGGAATAAAATATGAATAAATAATTATGTCCAGGAGGCACTGTAGTTTGATAATCATAGCTATAGATAAAGATGATTTCATCATTAAATATTAAATTCATTATGTAGAAAAATATTTTAAAATTTGCAATATGACTTATTTAGCAAACACTTGAGAAAGTGGGTAAGACTATAATACAGTATAAATCCAGAGTTACCAGTCAAAATGTTTTTAATTAAAAGGGTTCTGGGAATTCACGTGAGGTTCCACTCCAAATGCTTGAGTGGTGTTCATGGAGGAAGAGAGGGTGTTGCTTAACTTGGCAGAAGATTCTGTTCTCTTTGACAAGAACACTGAGTATATCAATCAAAATAATTGATAGGATGTGTTGAAAGTTCAGAAACATAGGGCCATAAAAGTCCTATTGGCTTGAGCAAGGATATGACAATAAAGACCACATATAAGAGCTGAGAAAGGGGTGCCTGTGTGGCTCAGTCATTAAGTGTCTGCCTTTGGCTCCTGTCATGATCCCCAGGTCCTGGGATTGAGCCCCACATCGGGGGTCCCTGCTCAGTGGGGAGCCTGCATCTCACTCTCCCTCTGCCTGCTGCTCCCCCTGCTTGTGTGTTCTCTCTCTCTGTCAAATGAGTAAATGAAATCTTAAAAAAAAAAAAAAAATTAGAGCTGAGAGACAAGTTCTACCTTAATATGGAGATAAAATTCTGTCTGTCTTTATTTTAGTTTGACTAAAAATCTGGTTCCTGGCTAATGTTACCAAATGAATTAAATACAAGAATCAAATATAAAATTTGGGAACAACTTTGATGGGTTGTGTGATGAAATGAAATATCCAGTAAAACTTTTTACTCTATGGCCAAATCTGCCTAAATGATCTTTTTTGAAATTTACCCTTACAAATATCACAGTTTCAAAATTTCTATTGGATAGGCTTTGATCAATCTCACCTCACCTTCAGATTTCAATACCAAAGTAATTCTATAGCTCCTGTTTGAGTAGATAATCATTTTTATTTACTTAGGAAAAATAAGTATTTTTAGCTTTTAGCTGAATTCATACAGAGGCTAGATCAGATCATCTTTTCTACTTCCACTATGTGAATTTCCATTCCCTCTAAGAATATAAGCTAGCAATATACTGGTCACTCTTTCACATGCCTGCTACATTCTGTAATGCTCTTCTGACTTTTCACTTTCCAGTCCCATTTTTAGAAAGTACATCAACCATGGAGAATATCCCCCAAAAGGACTTATTTTCTTTCCTTTTTATTTCTCTGATTTATTTCCTCTTATTTCCTTCCTCTAATTTTTCCAACCCCACCTGATGGTTTACCTGGAAAAATGACTTGCAAACCAAGCACAGCAACAGGTATATTCTTTCAATAAAACACCACATTATTTTCTCAAATACACAGATTTTCCCCAGGCCTGAAGTTCATCAACTTTTATCAAAATGCACACTGTATCTTAATATTTAAGCCACAGAGTAACTATAAAGATGCAGAGGTTTTTTTTTTTTTTTTTTTCATCACTGAATCTATGTGCCTTTAGGTCCAAGTTTATTCTAAAATAAATTTTGACGTAGATCAATTTTTAAGTCACAGTGCCTGTGATCATTTATCTATTTATAACACATGATATCATTTTATAATAATCACAGTGTCATTTATTGAGGACAAGCACCCTATTAGATTCTTTACACATACAGTCTCATTTTTTTTTAATTGTCTTATCTTCTTTTATTTCAGTACCAAGCAGAGTGAAAACTTTGAACAGATGAAAATAGGCATGAGTTCATGGAGTAAGACATATAAACTTGATTTCAGATTGTTTATATGTCTGAAGATGGAACTGAGAACAGGTTCTTCTTCTGAAATTATCAGTTCGCTTTTATTAAGCATTTATTAACAGCAGCTACTGTGGTATGCCTTTATATGCTTTGTCTTGTTTCATTCTCAGAACAACCTTACTAGGTAGATGCCATTATCATGATCCCTTCTTGCAGGAGCCAGGAAATAGACACAGTGTGGCTGTCGGGTGAAGCAGTTTGCCGGTGGGCATAACATTCAGGTGGAGTGAAACCAGGATTACAACCATGTGGCCGAGAGCTGGAGAACACAGCTTAACCCGAATGCACCACTGTGTCTCCCAGTGCCAACACTGGTGGGCTTTACATGAAGAACACAACTTCCTGATGCCAACCCCTGTTAACCCAGGACAGTGCTGCTGGTGGAGAAGAGGAAGGACATCCATCAAAGCACCACCTGAAGCTCTGAGAAAACCAAATTCCAGCCCGTCTGAGCAGAAAAGCAAACAGCAAGAGTTGTAGACCCTGCTACGTGCACATGTGTTTTCCTTTTACAGAGTTGGAAGCAGCCTGCCCCAGATGGAAAACAAGCTCAATTTTAGGGGTTTACCTGGGAGTATTCCTGGTTCTTCACAGGATTGGCTAGGCATTCAGAGACGGGGCTGACTAAGCACAAGTACCTACTGAGCTTTTTAAAACGGGCCACTGCAACATTTACACCCTGACTCTTAAGTAGAGTTCTTGAGAATAAATCTAAACCACTGTGCTATGATTAAGTTGCATAAGCCTGATGCACATTTAAGGTCTACAGGCATCAACTAATTAAGAGTATAGTCAGGGGATGAAGCCTCAGGATAAAGAGGTGACTTCAAGGGGAACCCCAAAATCCATAAAGGACTTTTTTTCCCCCTAGGGTACCCTTAGCAAAAAATTTCCTTTGTGTTGTTAATTATCCAAAACAGAAATTCTCCACAGAGAGAAAAATACAAAGAAACAACTTCTTGTATGAGTTCTAAGTTAATTTATCCTTCATTAATCAAGAATCATTTATTTACACCTTTTGACCTAAGAATTTCACCTTTTGGATCTTTCAGGATCATCACTTAGATCACCAGTCATAAAGATTTATGTTTCGTGTTATTCACTGCAGCACTATTTATAATAGAGGACATTTAATGATGGGGAAAATCTTAGTAAATTATAGTCATTCATGCAACAAAATATTCTGCAATGATTATAAATCATGTTATCGATGACTAAGGACAATAGAAAGCGTTTCTGATTTTATACCAAAGTGAGAAAAGTTACACAGTTTGATCTCCATTTTGTAAGAGAAAATTATATATGCACCAAAAAGGACTAAAAAGATACATATTAAAATGTGATATTTGATATGTCTAGTTGATGGGCTTATGGGTGTTTGCATTTTTCTTATACTTTTCAGTCTCTCTCCATTTTTTACAAAGATGATATATTATTTTTCACTTTTACCAGAATCAAAAGTCATAATGTTTCACATAAATGTTTTGTTTATTTTAGGGAAAAGGGAAAATCATTTACTCAATTCCCACAATTCTTGATAATTCTTTGCTACTGGAAAAAATGGTTGTAATGGAAAGTCAATGTCTGCGTTAGGAATATGAAATTGTTCTCAGCTCTTTACTCCTTAAAATAAGGTCTCCCAAGTAACACACAGTCATAAAGTAAAACTAGTTGTTGAGAAGTTGACTGGATTGTCTTCATGATCATGCAATGAAGTAAGTAATGTTATTAGCTTCATTTTACATAAAAGGAACTAAGGTATAGAGTTGGTCCAGTAACTTGACCATAGCTGGCAACTGGTCGATCTGGAGTGGGGCCTAAGTACTCACTTCAATGACTCCCACGGTCGATGATGAGGACCAACCCAAAGTTTCAACTGTGTGGCAATGTTCTCATGTGATCTTTAAAAATACACTGCATTAAGGAATTTCTACCATAACACATTTTAAATATACAAGTGAATAAATTATACACACAATCCTTTACTTTGGGTGATAGTAAATAATGATTTATTTACATAATGTGTAATTATGTAAATATTATGAGTTCCTGCTCTGAAAATATTTCTAAATTTATCGTCTAAGTAGAAATAAGTATGTCATCTTAATGATCCTGAATTTTTGGTGTTATCTTATTCCAATTTTATTTCCAATTTTCTTTGATTGATTCTGAATTTGGTGGTAGAACATAAAACATGTAAGGCAAAATCAATATCCAATGATTTGGGGGGGAACTTTGATTATGAATAATTAGAATTGGGTCAGAGTGGATTCTGAGAATGCTGTGTGCATGTATATTGGCAGTTGGTGATAAAAGTAGAGGACATTTCTGAAATGAGTTACAGGAATGTAAGGATACAATTGGCAAGAAAGAATTAACTTCAAGTTCAAGCTGTGCTCAAGAAGGATATTATTAACCCTGAATATCAAATAGTGACTAATTCTCCATCATTTTGGTTGGTTCTGGAATGCATCATATGAATTTTTTTGCATGGTATTTGCTTTCCTAATCTGGGTTTTCTAAGACCAATCTAAAATACAATTTCTAGGGGCGCCTGGGTGGCTCAGTGGATTAAGCCGCTGCCTTCGGCTCAGGTCATGATCTCAGTGTCCTGGGATCGAGCCCCGCATCGGGCTCTTTGCTCAGAGGGAGCCTGCTTCTCTCTCTCTGCCTGACTCTCTGCCTACTTGTGATCTCTCTCTCTGTCAAATAAATAAATAAAATCTTTTAAAAAAATAAATTAATTAATTAATTAAAAAAATAAAATACAATTTCTATTCTCTGGGCCAGATAAACTGATGGTAAGGTGAAGCAGTCCAACTCTTTTTAAGAGGAGGAGATCATCTGGGTATTTACATCATAGTCACCATCAAACCGTGTCTTGGGACTCAGGTTATCTGTGCTCTCTACACTAAACCTTCCTACACATGCCTGAACTGGATGGAGAGGTAATCCTTTATAACATAACTGACCAAAAGTGATATATTGGAACAGATGCAATTCTTTTGATTGTAGAAACCTGTTCAAAATCTCTTTTTTCCCACCCCAACACAGCAAGAGTTATGATACATCTCACTGTTACCAGTGAGTCACCAGTACAGAGATCTCATGAAGGACAAGAGGAAATGGTATGCATATACCATCCTGAAGGGAAAATATATGTGTTTTTACAATCCCGTCAAAGGGGGACACCTGCATGGCTCAGTCCCTTAAGCAACAGACTCTTGATTTGGCTTCAGGTCATGATCTTAGGGTCCTGGATTGAGCCCCAGGTCAGGCTCCACACTTAGCAGGGAATTGGCTTTAGGATTCTCTCTTTCCCTCTCCTCCTCCCCCTGCCTGTGCCCACACACGTGTTCTCCTCTCTCAAATAAATAAATTAAATAAACAAACAAACAAAATCTCATCAGAGGGATTTGGATCAACTGCCCCACTCATCTTAGAAAATGACTCAGGAGTAAAATTCCGTACATTCAGTGAACATTCTAGAAATATTCATCATAGTTAATGAGGACAGCTATTATCATCACTAATAACAGTTACTGCATCCTTTTGATTATTTTAAAATTTAGTGCTATAATCATTCTGAATAATTGTGCTCTTGCTTACGTTAAAGACTTTTTATGTTTATGAGGGCCTTATAAAATAAGAACCTATAAAACTATTAAAAGATGATTTTAATTTCATCTTGTTGAATTCTTGCCAATACCAGAGATCTAGAGGCACAAATACTGTTTTTCAAATACCCTACAAGCACTACCAAAGAAGTTTGTCTTAGTTCAGGCTGCTATAACAAAATACTACAGAATGAGTGGCTAAACAACAAGCATATATTTCTCACAGTTCTGGAGGCTAGGAAGTCCAATAACAAGATGCTGGCAGACTATTTTCTGCTAAGGGCCTTTCCTGGCTTTCAGATGGCCACCTTCCTGCTGTTTCCCATTAGGCAGAGAGAGGACCCTGGTCTCCCTGATCTTATAAGAACACTAATGCTATGATGGGGGGTCAACTCTAATGACCTCAAGTCAACCTAATTGCCTCTCAAGACCCCACCTCCAAATACCATCACTTTGGCAATTAGGATTTTGATATATGAATGGGATTGCACAAACATTTGAATTATCACAACAATAATATTCAAAATTGAATCATAACAGTAATAGTAATAAATTATTTGCCTACGAAATGTCATGGATAAAAAAGCTTCTATTTGTAATTCTATTTTAATTTCTCCTGTCATTTGTGATAGATTTGCCATAATGCCTCAACTGGGGAATTTGAAAGGAGGAAAAACTCCTAAAGAAAAATATTCACAATTAGAAATATTATAATACACTCTGGGGTTTGATTCTAACCAGGTCATCAGTCTTGGGATTCTACCTTATGGAGGAGACAGCCTTTTCAGTGTGGTCCTTTTGAAATTCAAGTAAGTAAATGACTTTTTAAAAAAATATTTTATTTATTTATTTGACAGAGAGAGAGAAAAAGAGAGAGCACTAGTAGGCAGAGAGGCAGGGAGAGGGGGGGGGGAAGGAGGGTCCCCAATGAGCAGAGAGCCCGATGCAGGGCTCCATCCCAGGACCCTGAGATCATGATCTGAGCCGGAGGCAGAGGCTTAACCCACTGAGCCACCCAGGCACCCAGTAAATGACTTTTAATAAAATTCATCTAAAATGGATGAGACTTAAATAATTCTGACGGACTTTTTCTCATTAATTGAAATTCTTTCTCTTGTCCATTCCTTCTCTCTCCTTCTCCGCTTTCTCCTCCCTTTTTTTTTTTCTTTTTACTTTTTGGAGATTATAGAACTAAGGTGTTTGGTATAAGTGATTACTACTGTACCCACCTCCATGTTTAGCAAGACTGTCTCTCCAGGATGAAATGGTGGTGGCATCCAAAGATATACTAGCTAGTGACACTATATTTTTCAGAAGAGAACACAAGGAAGTTCTTTCAATTTAATTGCTTTATCAAAAGAAAATTCCTGATTTTTACTGTCTCAAAAAGGCCCTAAGCAGTTCTATTAAGAACAGGCAAAACCTAGGGATGTGTGCGATGAGACACATGACCATGAAACCTAATGTTTTGTAAACTGTGCAAAGGTTTCCAAACATCTCAATTAGTTCTTCCTCAAGGGTAGCATAATGCTTAAAATCATTGAAAATGCTCTTCAGACTAAAAGGAGAGAACAGTAGAGAAAAATTGAATTGCTTCACTCTACCCAACATTTTAGTTCCTCTATAAAGAGATGCGAAGAACATGCATATGTAATTTTAGGATATCCGTAGGGACATTTTCTTTTTGGACTGATGTAAAATCACTCAGACCACATACAATGGCTTTCCTACATAAGACTTGAGAGACTTGGGGCACCTGGGTGGCTCAGTGTGTTAAGCCTCTGCCTTCCGCTCAGGTCATGATCTCAGGGTCCTGGGATCAAGCCCTGCATTAGGCTCTCTGCCCAGCGGGGAGCCTGCTTCCCCCTCTCTCTCTCTGCCTGCTGCTCTGCCTACTTGTGATCTCTGTCAAATAAATAAATAAAATATTTTTAAAAAAAAGACTTGAGAGACTCAGCAGAAGATTAATTAGAAGAAACAAATGCTGTAACTTCTTTGAACAACAGATCTCCACTAATAGCAAGTGGTATGTGCTCAGTTGTCTTGTCCCTTGCATAGAAGCCTTTATTTTTGCCCAGATGTTCTCTTCATCATAATTACAAAAATTATTTACAATATCACTGTGAAATTATGGGAGAATTAAGCATCTTCTATACTCTACAAGATATTGTACATAATCCTATATCTTCTAATTGATGGCTGCATTGTAATTCCCTAATTCCACTTAAATCCCTGAAACTATTAATCCTGTTCCTTATATATAACAAAGAAATAATCATAGACTATAACCAAACCATACATAATTCTTTTTGTTTTATTATATTTTCCATGTAGTTTTGTATTTAATTTTCTTAATACTAAACTAAATGTCTTTTAAAAATTTATTTAGTGATTTGATATAAGTTCTTTTTATCTATGTTATTAAACTAGATAGTACTCACAAAGCCTGGGTTAAGGATGATTTTTTTTATTTATTTATTTACTATTTTATATATGGCACTTTCCTTATGCTTTCAATAAGGAGCTAGGCCACTATTGTATCCCCAGTGTCTAGAATAGTGCCTACATATAGTAGTTGCTCACTAGGTATTTTTTGAATAAATGAATGATTACTGAATTCCATATAACATCCAAAGAAATTTCTAATGCTATATAACCAGAAAGAGCATTCTTTAAATCATCCTTATCACAATAAGGAGGGCACTGGGGATACAATAATGGCCCAGGTCCCTATTCCCAAAAGGAAAAAAAGACAATAAATGAAGAAATATAGATTCTGTTGGGTGCTGAGAGGTTTAATGAAGAAAACTAAAGCAAGTTAGAGGTGAAAAAACATTAACTAGGAATGAGGTACATTTTGAAAAAAATATGAGTCGTCAGGAAAATGTCCTGTGATAATATTACATGTGAGTGAAAAGCTGAATCAAGTGCGGGAGAGCCACGTAGATATTTTCAGGAAGAGGGATCCTGGCAGTCAGAACACTTTAATGCAAGACTGAGGAGAGAATGTGTACACCACGTTTGAGAAAGAGCAGAGACTGTGTGAGAGGTGGAGTTAGAGAGAGTGGTGGGAGATGGAACCAGAAAAGTGGCCCCAAGGGTGGTCCCCCAAAGCTGACTCTATGAACCACACCATTGTGCTGTCCCCTCCCACACTGATCAGAGTGACCTTTGTGATGCACTGGATGCTGTGGAAATAATGGTCTATGACTTCCAGTAAAAGACACCAAGGCTTCCGCCTTGCTCATTGTTAAGCCACTCATGTGGGGAAAGTCGGCTGTTTTGAGAACAATCAATAGTCCCTGAGAGTAGTCCATGTGGTGAGGAAGGGAGGACTCCTGCAAGTACCAGCTTTTCCTTGCCAGCCACTCGAGTGAGCTTCAGGTGACTGCAGTCCCAGGGGACTTCCTGACTGTAGTTTATGACAGACCCTGAGTCAGACCCACCGGCTAAGCTCTCCTGTAATTCCTGGCTTACACAAACTGCATGAGATAAAAAATGGTTGTTCTTGTTTATTATTATTACTTTTTAAATTTTTAGAGGTGGCAGAGGGATGGAGGGAGAGAGAGAATCTTAAGCAGGCTCCACGCTCAGCACAGAGCCCATGCTGGGCTGGATCTCATGACCCTGAGATCATGACCTGAGCTGAAATCAGGAGTTGGAGGCTTAACCAACAGCTGCCTGCCACTTTATCCTGCTCACAGACTAGAAGTAAGCAAGCATGAACCATGTTCCAAGCACAACCCTACAACACAGCAGCGCAGCAAGATGGAAGAAACCTAGGACCTTTCCAGCCCCAGATGTTCACCTCCCTTTTGACTCTTTTGGAAAAGGAAAAAATAATTTCCTCCCCTATTTAAGCCACTGTAATTTGAGTCTCTGTTATAACAACTTATCTTGTACCCTAAGCCCCACAGGGGAGGATTTTTTAAAAGTTCTCTCATCCTGTTTCCATTTTTTTAATGGCTCCTCTTCCTGTTGGGTATGCAGCTAAAACGGTGACCAAATCTAACCTCTGTCACCATGAAACTTAGATAACAGTGGAGGAGAAGCACATCGAACAAATAATCATGCAAATACATCTGAAACTACAACCTGTGATGACAGTTCCACCATTTAGGGACATTCAGGACAAGTGAATTCCCCTTGCACATGATGACTCCCAAAACACTTGAAATCTCAAGTACCTACTGCCTCTTGCATAGAAAAAATTATTTCCAACATTCTCTCATGATGCATTTTGGAGTTTCTTTACAATTATGAGTCATGCCACAAAACCTCCTTTGTTTTTTTTAAATTTTATTTTTTATTTATTTTCAGCATAACAGTATTCATTATTTTTGCACCACACCCAGTGCTCCATGCAATCCATGCCCTCTATAATACCCACCACCTGGTACCCCAACCTCCCACCCCCCACCCCTTCAAAACCCTCAGATTGTTTGTTTCAGAGTCCATAGTCTCTCATGGTTCACCTCCCCTTCCAATTTCCCCCAACTCCCTTCTCCTCTCTCACTCCCCATGTCCTCCATGTTATTTGTTATGCTCCACAAATAAGTGAAACCATATGATAATTGACTCTTTCTGCTTGACTTATTTCACTCAGCATAATCTCTTCCAGTCCCGTCCATGCTGCTACAAAAGTTGGGTATTCATCCTTTCTGATGGAGGCATAATACTCCATAGTGTATATGGGCCACATCTTCCTTATCCATTCGTCTGTTGAAGGGCATCTTGGTTCTTTCCACAGTTTGGCGACCGTGGCCATTGCTGCTATAAACATTGGAGTATGGGCCCTTCTTTTCACTACATCTGTATCTTTGGGGTAAATACCCAGGAGTGCAATGGCAGGGTCATAGGGAAGTTCTATTTTTAATTTCTTAAGGAATCTCCACACTGTTCTCCAAAGTGGCTGCACCAACTTGTATTCCCACCAACAGTGTAAGAGGGTTCCCCTTTCTCCACATCCCCTCCTAAACCTCCTTCTTGACATTTAATGACTCCAATGGCATGTGATCCCACAAGAGCAGAGTTTGAATCTGTACTAGCTTTCTATAGCAGTTATAATTAATCACCACAAATGTAGTGGCTTAAAACAGCACAACTTTGTTCTCTTACAGTTCTGAAAGTCCAAAATAAGTTTTATGGGGTGAAATCAAGGTGTTGGCAGGACTGGTTCCTTCTAGAGGCTCTAGGGAAGAACCTGTGTTCTTGTCTTTTCTGGCTTCTATCCTAGGCTAGAAGCCCCTTTCTTGGTTCACATTGCCTTTTCTCCCTTTGCCTCTGTTGTCACTTCACATTTTCCCTCTTCTGCAGTTGTATCTCCATCTCTCTCCTTCTTGTAAGAAGCCTTCTTATAAGAGTCACATTTTAGTCTCACCCGAGTAATCCAGAATAACCTCTACATCTCAGGATCCTTAATTTAATTATATCTGCAAAGACCTTTTTGCTATGTAAGGTAATATCATTGGTTCCAGGAATTAGGACTTGAATATCTCTGGAAACCATTATGCAGCTGACCATATACTCACACTCCAGACTACAATTAAATTTACTGGCAGAAAAAACTTCAAAATTCTTCATACAAGTCAACAGGTATCTTGCTTACCCTATTACTTATTCACTTGGGTTTTTCATACTCAAGTGAAAGCCCAGATATTCAGTAACCTTATTAAATTCTACCTGTTGAATTGAACCCATGAACTTTTTTGAATCCATACTCTTTCAAATGGGATATTTAATAATCATTCTACTTCATCTCAAAAGTATAAAAGGATTTAAAGCCACATTTACTCTTTATAATGTATGTAACTCTGGAGCACCTGGGCGGCTCATGATTTTGTCTATTTTTAAAAGTCTGATATGGTAAAGTTTCAGTGTGTGTGGGGGTGAGGGAGGTCATAGGTCAACAGTCCTGCGACTCAGGCTGAGGAAACTAATGGAGCTAGCAGGAATGCCACTGAAGAGTGTTGCACAAATTCCATTCACAGTCTCCACAGACCACTGTTCTGTCTGGTGTTGGCATCATGAGACTCCAATTCAGTGTGCGGGCCATGGAGATGGAAACTATATCTCAGCATGAGTAGCTAAGGCCAATGATTTCAGGACTTTATTTACAGCAGAACTTGGTCTGAAACTGAGGACCTAGGCAATAGAATTCAATCTTCTCTGGTCAGAGAACTAGCGAAACCCAAAAGACGAACCAGCCTAAGGTTCAGACTAGAGCTTCTAGCCCAGTGAAGAAGGGTACTCACCAGAAAACCAACACAGAGGTCCAGTCATGTTTCCTGAGCCAACATGGAAGGAGCTGAAGCTTAGCCAGTAGGCAAATGCCCTGCTGTGTCACTTGCCAGGCAGAGGTGGTGAAGGCTGTTTCAAGATTTCACTCTCTGATGTGCTGGTCAGGATTGAACCAAGAGTCATGGGCCTGAGACTCCATGTTGGAAGGCCTGGAGAGTGTCTGGGGAAGAGAGGGATGCATGAATGACTAGAATTTCGACCCTAGAAGATATGTGGAAAAGGTGCTAGTTCATTACTTTTACTCTTTATAATGTATCTACTTTTGGAGCACCTGGATGGCTCAGTCAGTTAAGCGTCTGCCTTCAGCTCAGGATATCAGGGTCCTGGGATTGAGCCCCGTGTCAGGCTCTCTGCTCAGCCAGGAGTCTGCTTCTCCCTCTGCTCCTCCCCCCACTTGTGCTCACTCTCTCGTTCTCTCTTTCTCATTGAAATAAATAAATAAAATATTTAAAAAATGTTTTTGCCCTTACTACAAACCTCTTTATCAGAGTTGGAAAATTGCCCTTCTGCCCCTAAAGGGGGACGAACACTCTGGCAAAGTATTTAAGATGCTCTGGAAATAATGACTAGTACACATAGGGTGTTTGGTACTCTTCTAAGTGCTTTAAAGCGTGGTAACCCATTTAATCCTCACAACCTATTGAGGTTTATTTTACAGATGAAGAAACTGAAGCACGAGGAGATTAAGTAACTTGGTCCAGGTTACGCAGCTAGTGAAGGTTTAAACGCAGCACTCCTCTCCAGGGGCCACACCAAAATATGCCCTCTTTTGGGCAACCGCCTCTTGGTACCCTCACTGTGTACAATGCCTTGCACGTAACCCAAACCCAATAAATATCTGCTGGATTGACAGGTAAGTGAGGATGGATGGCTAACAGAGTAGACAGATGAAAGAACCCCCTGCTGGGAGAATCAGCAATTGCACTATTGGGCATTTACCCTAAAGATACAAACGTAGTGATCCAAAGGGGCACGTGCACCCGAATGTTTATAGCAGCAATGTCCACAATAGTCAAACTATGGAAAAAACCTAGGTGTCCATCAACAGATGAATGGATCAAGAAGATGTGGTATATATACACAATGGAATACTATGCAGCCATCAAAAGAAATGAAATCTTGCCATTTGCGACAACATGGATGGAACTAGAGCGAATCATGCTTAGCGAAATAAGTCAAGCAGAGAAAGACAACTATCATATGATCTTCCTGATATGAGGAAGTGGTGATGCAACATGGGGGCTTAAGTGGGTAGGAGAAGAATAAATGAAACAAGATGGGATTGGGAGGGAGACAAACCATAAGTGACTCTTAATCTCACAAAACAAACTGAGGGTTGCTGGGGGGAGGGGGTTTGGGAGAAGGGGGTGGGATTATGGACATTGGGGAGGGTATGTGCTTTGGTGAGTGCTGTGAAGTGTGTAAACCTGGTGATTCACAGACCTGTACCCCTGGGGATAAAAATATATGTTGAAAAACAAAACAAAACAAAACAAAAAAAAAACAAAAAACTTCCTGAGAATCCTCCTGCTGAAGATGCCTCATAAAGCAGAACAGTGACACTCACTAATAACCAACCTGTCCTTGAGGTTTATTACCAAATGCTTTCTGTGAAGCTTCCACTAAAATAGGACCAAATGGCTAAGTACCAAAAATAATGTGTTTTGTTCTTTTTTTTTAATTTAGAAGTGAAAGGGAACATCAGAATAAATGGAAAAACAATATTCTGAGCCAAACATAGGAAATTGCCTATGCTCTCCCATTACTCTGTGTTTATGTGTCAAAAATAGTTCTTTAAATACTCATTATTCATATTTCTAGCAAAAGACAGAGTGTTAAATTCTGACTTGATTGAAGGAGGATGGGAGGCAAGGGAGATTTATCATTAATATCCTCCCTACAACTGGCATAATTTTTTCTTCATTACATTGTAAAATTAAATCTAAGATAATAAGTGATTTTTCTGGCATTTTATAATGCTTGGTAATAGATAGCCCTCTTACTATTTTTGCTTATCTTATTTTGGCATTTTGCTAGCTGGGTTCATTAGTATAATTCTATTAGAGGTGTTCTTGACAAATAAAGAATTTTCCCCAGGTATCTTTTGTACCATGGTGCTCTAAGAGTACCTTTCTGTCTAAGGTAACAATTCTCATCCCCACAAATATTATCCAAATGGGCTTGAGTGAAATATGTCTAATTCCTCTGAATCCAAAATTTCCTTTTGTGTAATGTGGGAAGAAAACATATAGCAAACAAATAAAAAAAATTATTTTGCATTTAAGTTTTCATCCAAGGATTGTTAACCTAATTACTTAGTATGGCAGAGTATTTGAATATATTTATATTATAGGGTGTGACAGATTTTCAAAGAACTGAAGCACCTATGGTGCCCTTGATAAAACTTTCTTTGTAGAGTGAGTCTGTGTGGATTGACTATTGAGAAATTATTTGCTTGTTTTGTGGCTTTTGGCTTCCAGCCCACTTAGCTTAGGGCTTGTCTGGTCATCTAGCCATATTTTCACAACACTCAAGTGATAGGATCTTTTCCAGTATCATTTGAAACGTCTTGCAGCTGTCCTTGTTTGCCTGGCTATTTACAAAGACAGAGAGCAAAGGGCAAATTGTTTTCTCAGTTGAACTCAAGCAAAAACACAAAATTTTTCTTTATTTTTAGTTTTGGGTCCCACCTAGGTCATTTTTGCTAGGTCTTTTTACTCTCTCTTCAAGAACTAATGGCTTAATGCCCTGACCTCTGCATCAAGTGATTTTTTATAGTCATTCTTCCTATCATTCATTCACTAACTGCTCATTCAACAAAATTTCATTGAGTGCTTAATTTGTGTCTAGTTCTATAATACACAAATAAATAACAGTTGACCATTGCCCTTGAAGACTTGGCAGTCTAAGGGTAATGAGAGATGGGTAAATAGGCTTTAGAATGTCATGAGCAAAGTGCAAAGTGGTTTTAGAGAGATAAGTAGGAGTGTTTGTGGGATCTCAGATGAGAGAGCAAGGGGAAACGTGGAAGCATTGGGAGGGAGGACTAGAAACTAATATCATAATGGCTTTTATTCTAACATATTTTGATTTGGGGGTACTTTTCAATGGTTATGATTCATTTCCATCATTATTATTTTATGTATGAGGCAACACAAAATATTAGAAAGAGAACAGACTCAAAATCCAATTCCGTCACCCACTACTTTGTATCATTAACAAATGACTTAACCTGTCTAGGCCTGATGTATTAGAGCTTTATCTGGATTAGGTAGTGGCTGACCCACTTCCAAACCCTCTTTCTATTTATGAGAATGCTCTCATTTACCTAAGTCTTGATGTTGGTCAATGTGTACTGGAAAAATGAAAAGATAATGATACTTAAAAGAAAAAAAAGACAATGAGACTTGCTCTCCTCACACTCCTGGCAACTATGCTCAGTCAATCTGAGTGCCCAGTGGAGCTTAAATATCAAGCAAAGAAATTTCTTCTTTGCAATGGTTCCATTTGTGCAAAGAAACAACCACAAGTGTATCCATGCCTATACAGATGTATTAGTTCAAATATTTTGTCTTTGATTATATCTCATCTGATTGCTTATCAATTTCTAAGAGGAATTTTTTGAAACCTTAATTATAATTACTGTTTCATCTCTTTCTCCTAGTAGTAATGACTTACGTATTTTAAGAATATGTTCATGATTTTATAAGTTCTTAACCTTTTAACCATTGTTAATAACTTTGTTTCTTATCATTTTTTTAATTCTTGGATTTTTACTTTGTCACAAAATTGTTACTCATATTTTTGTGATTTTTAAAATTTATTCCAATAATCTGTGACCTTTTGTTTTGAGTATGTATTATTACTGCTGGTCCTTTATTTATTTATTTTTTTGATCGGAAAGCCTCTGAGTTTTACTGATTTATTTTTTTATGTTCTTATTTAAGTTCTACTTAGTTAACATATATTGTAAAATTGGTTTCAGGTGTAGAATTTAGTGATTCATCACTTACATATAATACCCAGTGCTTGTTAAAACAAATGCCTTCCTTAATGCCCATCACCCATTTAACCCATCCCCCATCTACTTGTATCCATCAACCCTCGGTTTGTTCTCTCTTGTTAAGAGTTTCTTATGGTTTCCTTCCTTCTCTCTCTCTCTTTTTTCCCTTCCCCATGTTCATCTGCTTTTTTTTTTCCCTTAAATTTCAGATATGAGTGAAATAATATGGTATTTGTCTTTCTTTGACATATTTCACTTAGCATAACACACTTTAGCTCCACCCAAGTCATTGCAAATGACAAGATTTCATTCATTCCATTAATGAATGAAAAACTGAAATGTGAAACAGAACTCCATCAAAATCCTAGAGGAGGTCAAAGGCAGCAATCTTTTTAACTTTGGTCACAGCAACTTCTTGCTAGACCCATCCCCAAAGGCAAAAAAGAACTATTGGGACTTCATCAAGATAAAAAGCTTCTATACAGCAAAAGAAACTGTCAACAAAACCAAAAGATGATTGACAGAATGGGAGAGGATAGTAGCAAATGACATACTGGATAAAGGGCTAGTATCCCAAATCTATAAAGAGCTTACCAAACTCAACATCCCAAAATAAAAAATCTAGTCAAGACATAGTCAGAAGACATGGACAGACATTTTTCCAAAGAAGACATCCAGAGGGTTAAAAGACACACAAAAAGATGCTCAACATCACCATCATCAGGGGAATACAAATCAAAACAACAATGCAATACCACCTCATACCTGTCAGAATGGCTAAAATTAACAACTCAGGAAACCACATATGTTAATGAGGATGTGAAGAAAAGGGAATGCTTTTACACTATTGCTGGGAATACAAACTGGTGCAGCCACTCTGGAAAACAGTGTGGAGGCTCCTCAAACTGGGGGCATCATGTTATCTGATTTCAAGCTTTACTACAAAGCTGTGATTACCAGACAGCATGGTACTGGCATAAAAACAGACACATAGACCAGTGGAACAGAGTAGAGAGCCCAGATATGGACCCTCAACTCTATGGGCAAATAATCTTCGACAAAACAGGAAAAAATATACAGTGGAAAAAAGACAGTCTCCAATAAATGCTACTGGGAAACCTGGACAGATATATGTAGAAGAATGAAACTCGACCGTTCTCTTACACCATACACAAAGATAAGCCCAAAATGGATAAAAGACCTCAACGTGAGACAGGAATCCATCAAAATCCTAAAGGAGAACATAGGCAGTAACCTCTTCGATATCAGCCACAGCAACTTCTTTCAAGATATGTCTCCAAAGGCAAAGGAAACAAAAGCAAAGATGAACTTTTGGGACTTCATCAAGATCAAAAGCTTCTGCACAGCAAAGGAAACAGTCAACAAACAAAGAGGCAACCCACAGAATGGGAGAAGATATTTGCAAATGACAGTACAGACAAAAGGTTGATATCCAGGATCTATAAAGAACTCCTCAAACTCAACACACACAAAACAGACAATCATATCAAAAAATGGGCAGAAGACATGAACAGAGACTTCTCCAATGAAGACATACAAATGGCTATCAGACACATGAAAAAATGTTCATCATCACTAGCCATCAGGGAGATTCAAATTAAAACCACATTGAGATACCACCTTACACCAGTTAGAATGGCCAAAATTAGCAAGACAGGAAACAACATGTGTTGGAGGGGATGTGGAGAAAGGGGAACCCTCTTCCACTGTTGGTGGGAATGCAAGTTGGTGCAGCCACTTTGGAGAACAGTGTGGAGATTCCTTAAGAAATTAAAAATAGAGCTTCCCTATGACCCTGCAATTGCACTCCTGGGTATTTACCCCAAAGATACAGATGTAGTGAAAAGAAAGCTGTACCCCAATGTTTATAGCAGCAATGGGCACAGTTGCCAAACTGTGGAAAGAACCAAGATGTCCTTCAATGGACGAATGGATAAGGAAGATGTGGTCTATATACACTATGGAGTATTATGCCTCCATCAGAAAGGATGAATACCCAACTTTTGTAGCAACATGGACGGGACTGGAAGAGATTATGCTGAGTGAAATAAGTCAAGCAGAGAGAGTCAATTATCATATGGTTTCATTTATTTGTGGAGCATAACAAATAACATGGAGGACAAGGGGAGACGGAGAGGAGAAGGAAGCTGAGGGAAATTCGAAGGGGAGGTGAACCATGAGAGACTGTGGACTCTGGGGAACAATCTGAGGGTTTTGAAGGGGCGGGGGGTGGGAGGTTGGGGGAACCAGGTGGTGAGTATTAGAGAGGGCATGGGTTGCATGGAGCACTGGGTGTGGTGCAAAAACAATGAATACTGTTACGCTGAAAAGAAATAAAAAAGAAAAAAAAAGTTAAAAGTAGAACTACCCTATGAACCAGCAATTTCACTAACTAGGTATTTACCCAAAGGATACAAATAAACTGATTTGAAGGGGCATGTGCACCCCGATGTATTTATAGTAGCATTATCAACAATAACCAAACTATGGAAGAAGCCCAAATATCCATCAACTGATGAATGAATGGATAAAGAAGATGTGGGGTGTGTGTCTATATGTGTGTGTGTGTATATATATATATATGTATATATCTGTGTGTGTGTGTATATATGTGTGTGGTGTGTGTGTGTGTGTGTGTGTGTGTGTGTAGTAATACCCAGCCATCAAGAAGAAACACTGTGTTTTTTTTTTTTATTAACATATAATGTATTATTTGCTTCAGGGGTACAGGTCCGTGAATCATCAGTCTTATACTATTCACAGTGCTCAACATAGCATATACCCTCCCTAATGTCCATAACCAGTCACCTTATCCCTCCCGCCCTCTTCATTCCAGCAACCCTCAGTTTGTTTCCTAAGATTAAGAGTCTCTTATGAGTTGTCTCCCTCTCTGGCTTCATCTTGTTTCATTTTTCCTTCCCTTCCCCTATGATCCTCTGTCTTGTCTCTCAAATTCCATGTATCAGTGAGATCATATGATAATTTTCTTTCTCTGTGTGACTTATTTCACTTACATAATACCCTCTATTTCCATTTACATCATTGCAAATGACAAGATTTCATGGTTTTTGATGGCTGCATAATATTCCATTGTATATCTATATCACGTCTTCTTTATCCATTCATCTGTTGGTTCTTTCCATAGTTTGGTTATTGTGGACATTGCTGCTATAAACATTGGGGTGCATGTGCCCCTTCAGATATATATATATACATATATATATATATATATATATATATATATAGTATGTATAGAGATGTGGTATGTATCTGTATCTTTGGGGTTAATACTCAGTAGTGTAATTGCTGGGCCATAGGGTAGCTCTATTTTCAACTTTTTGCGGAACCTCCATACTGTTTTCCAGAGTGGCTGCACCAGCTTGCATTCCCACCAACAATGTAGAAGCTTCCCCTTTCTCCTTGCCAACACTTGTCATTTCCTGACTTGTTAATTTTAGCCATTCTGACTGGTCTGAGGTGGTATCTCACTGTGGTTATGATTTGTATTTTTCTGATGATGGAAACACTGTGTTTTTAAACATTGTTTGTGCTTGACATTTTTACCATTATATTAGAACTTCTTTCTCCATATTGTTTTCTATTTTCTATTCATCTGTTTCTCCTTTTCTACCTTTCTTTGTAGGGATAAAATTTTCTTCTACATGTCTGAAGATTAATTTCTTAAGCTTAATACTTCTATCTTCCCCTCAAAGAAGAAAAGTGATTTAGGACCCTCTCCCTACCCTCAGCCTCTTCTGTCTTATTGATAGTTCTGGCATGTCATGAATATACTCTATGGCCCCCACTAATCTTCACTAAATTATTTATTCATCTTCTCTTTCCCATATATTACCCAGATTCTTCCTTGATTAACTTATTTCTGCTGCTGCTATACTTCCTACAAAAATGCTTTTATCTTTGCTTGGAAGACCTTCTGAGGCTTATGTATCTGAGAATATCTTTATAGCACTTCACATTTAAATTATTTTTAACTGGATATGAAATTTGAAGTTCAAAGTTTTTCTTGTTCAGCACCTAGGAAATATTACTCTGTTATCTTCTTTTTTTCCTGTGTCTCTCTTCCAAAGTTTTATATTAATCTTATTTGGTTTTCTTTACAAGTGTTTTGCTCTTTTTCTCTGGAAGCTGTTAGAATGTTCTCTTGGATGTTTCTAAATTCCATAATAATCTGTTTATGTGAGGCATTTCTTTTTCTACCCTATTTGATTCTGGATATGTTTGACTCTTAATTTCTTCTCATATTTCCTATATTATAATATGTACATCTTCATTCATCCTCTTTCTTCACCATGTTTGTTAACTCTTCCTTAAGGAAATATCTTCTCTCTTTTTCTGTGGATGCCCTTTGGGAGAATTCTTTGACCAGCTCCCAAACATACCTTGAATTACATTCTTTTTAATATTTAGCCCATTTCTTTCAGTGTTTTATGTCTATTACAATGTTTTTCATACCCATTAATTTCTAATTGGCTCTTCTTATAACTGCATGTTTCTGTTTCTCTTTTATCTCTTGGAGGAAATTTATTATGTTTATTTCAAATTTTGTTCAGTCTGTTTCACTAATCCAGCCCTATCTAGCATGAAACATTCAGTTATTATCTCTTTTATGAAGTATATGTGTTACTCATATGAGAGCTCATTTTCTTTTGAGGGTATCAGCCACTCAGGCTGACAATAGGGCAGGAGAGCAAAGTATAGTTCCTGCTTACACATTCCTGGGAACTTTAACTGGCCAAAGGGTGTTTTCCCTCTCAGAGGGGAATAAGTGGATACTCATTTGCATTCCCCAGTCAAGCCTCTAGAATTATGCTATTTACCAACCCCCAACTCTAGGCAGCTGTTGTTTTTCTATCTCTAGCTGCAATGTTCCAAGTACTGATCTGCCCAGGGTCATGCAGAGGTTTTGAAAGAGAATCACTTCAAAGGCTTCCCCAGTACACTCAAGGATTCTGGTGAACTCTTCTACCCCAGGTTGCCTTTCCTCCTCACCTACTAGATCACAACTACTTTGTCTTTCTATTTTATCCTTGGCTTTTCAGGTTTACACACTTTCTTCTCACTTTGAAGTTATCCTCTCATGTGAAGCAGATAAAGACTTTTGTTTAGTTGGCTATCATGGTATTTCCCCTATTCACCTACCACCATTTCTACCCTCATTCTTCACCATCACTCTCTCCTCTGCCCCCAAAGAAAACACACCCACACAGAGGGACACATTAGGATAGTGTTCTCCATCTAAAAAAAACCACCCAATAGAAAAATAAAACCACACCTCTGGTGGGGCAGAAGGAGGAAACAAAAATATGAAAGGTGTACACAAAGGAGGGACGATACAAGGATTTGTATCCCCTTGCAGCTCAGTGATTCTGTCTTACAGATTTCTACTTGGAGTAGATTCATTGTGACTATGGTTTTCAACCCCAGCCATACATTATAAATGTTTGTAGTCTCAAAAGTTTCCCAGGTGATTCATAATGTATACCCAGGGTTGTGAATTACTTGCCTTATGGCAACCCAGCTATTCCCTATCTTCACCTTTAGTGTACTGGACGGATAGAAACTTTAGAAATTCCAAATTGGCTTCAGTTGTACAGACAGAACACCACTATTGGCAGTGTTGCAAATTGGGGAATTTGAGAGGAATCAAATATGGCTGAGATACACAGGGTAAAAGTAAACAAATGCAAACTTCAAAAGATAGCTATTTAGCAAAGTTACTTTGGTAATAATAGCACATGGCAACAATTCATGACAGGTAAATTTATAGGATGGCAAAAAATCCCAGTAATGCAAGAGGACATCCTTAAGCCTGAATAGGCATTTTTCCAAATAAGACATATAGATGGCCAACAGGCACATGAAAAGATACTCAAGCATCTCTAATCATCAGGTAATGGAAATCAAAACTACAATTAGATATCACCTTATACTGTCAGAATGGCTAGAACCAAAATGACAAGAAATAGCAAGTGTTGGCAAGGATATGGAGAAAAAGGAATGCTTGTGTACTGTTAATGAGAATGAAAACTGATGTAGCCATTGTGAAACACAGTATGGAGGTTTCACAAGAATTAAAAATAGAAATATCATATGACCCAGTAATTCCACTAGTGGGTATTTACCCAAGGAAAATGAAAATGCTAATTCGAAAAGATACATGCACCCCTAGGTTTATTGCAGCATTATTTACCATAGTGAAGATACAGATGCAGCCTAAGTGTCTGTCAATAGATGACTAGATAAAGATAATGTGGTGTGGGTATATATATATATATGTATATACATATATATATATATATAGTGGAACATTACTTGGTCATGAAAAAAAATGAGATCTTGACATCTGTGACAACATGAATGGTCCTAGAGGGTACTATACTAATTAAAATAAGTCATAGACAGATTATGATTTCACTTATATGTGGAATCCAAAGAACAAAACAAATGAACAAACAAAGAGCAGAACAGGCTCTTAAATACATTGAACAAATTGATGGTTGCCACAGGGTTGTGGAGTAGGAGAAGGGGAGTGAGAGATACAGTTTCCAATTATGGAATGAATAAGGGAATAAAAGACACAGCATCGGGGGGCGCCTGGGTGGCTCAGTGGGTTAAGCCGCTGCCTTCAGCTCAGGTCATGATCAGGGTCCTGGGATCGAGCCCCGCATCGGGCTCCTTGCTCAGCGGGGAGCCTGCTTCTCTCTCTGCCTCTGCCTGCCTCTCTGCCTGCTTGTGATCTCTGTCAAATAAATAAATAAAACCTTTAAAAAAAAAAAAAGACACAGCATTGGGATTATAAAAATTGGTATTTTAAAAGCATCATATGGTGACAGATGGTAGCTGCACATGTGGTGAGCATAGCATAATGTATAGACATGTGGGATCACTATGCTGTACACCTGAAACTACTGTAACTATACCTCAATTAAAACAAAACCATACACACACACACACACACACACACACACACACACACAGTTTAAACATCTGGGTTTTACATCTCATTCTCAATAAATATTTTCAGATAATAAAAATAAATCAAATTTTATCTTAAAAGAACAAAAATACTAATCTTTTTGGCTCCTTAGTTTTCATAGTCATGAAATTACTCTATTCGTTGTATAAGGTGTTTTAAATATTATTACATGAGGAATGCCTGGTATTTTACTTTTAACCTACAGATAATCCATATGGCAGTTTAGTCTATAATGTGAGGGGTTGCTATACTGAAGAAATGTCCTTTACTTAAATGTCAAAATGAATCGCCTAACATTGCATCAAAGAATGTCATGTGTGAAAGCAACAGGAGGTTTCTTAAAATATTTGTCTTGGTGGCTAAGAAAGAATCTAGCTAAACAAGAGGAATTTATTGCCTTCTAGATCTAGAAATTCATTTTGAGCTCTCTTATGAAAAAGTCAGCAAATATTTATTCTATTCTCTATGTTAGGAACTACCCACCAGGCATTAGGCAGCTTAAAGCTGCTACTTTTCTTAATACCAATATAAGTATGCTGGTGGACTTTTAGGTTTTATTGGATTAACTCACTTTTTAGGTAAATATTCTGTTAACCCAAAGTTCAAATTTCCTTTTAAGAATCATTCTATTTTCTCAAAGAAACTCCTCCTTCCCACAGTAATGTCTAGGTTCAAAGGGTTAGGCTTTGGGGAAAAGAGACTCTTTTCCTTCTCTCCTAGTACCTACTGCATTCTGTTTAACGTTTAATTAATCTCTCCTGATCTCTTGATGGAGAGGTCTTGATGGATCCCCTGTTAACATTCTGTAGAGGATAGAATCTAGGGTGTCTCCTTTCTGTATAGAGAGGGATTCTAGCATCCTTGCTGACAAACTTGGTCACCACCATGGATCTCACTGGCACTCAGATGCTCTGAACCTCAGGTCCATCCATCTTCTGACCTTGTCTTTAGTTGCCCACATTCCCAGCCTGTGCCATCAGGTGATTTCATGTCTTAGTCACTGGAGCACACCAGAGGGACTGGCTTCCTCTCATGCCATGTGGGAGCATTCGTGGGTCCTATTTCTAAAGTCATTGCAATTTATTAAAAGCCAGTTTGTAGAAAAACAGATTTGCATATTTTCTTAGTCTTTTGTTAACTACTTTTTGGTTTCCACACCAAACATTAGTAAATGTTTGTTTGGGCTCTGTCCAGGACTTGCTTTCCAGCTGGAAGACTGAAAAACAGGAGAGGTATGGTGGAATGATGGGCCATTTGAAGGACATAAGAAAAGGCCATTTGAAGGACATTCAGAAAATGATGGGTATCTTTTTATATCATTATGAATATTAGGACTACACCTTCATGAGTACATTGATTTTTATACACTTTTAAGGATACATTATAGTATAACTCAGAACCTTTTAAATGCCATTGGATTTTCTGAATATCTCAAACCTATTTGATCATGGACATTTTATCTTGCAGAATTTTTAAAAGAACTATTGTTCTTTCAAGTACACTTTTAGAAAAACTGTTTCAGTGGATCTGAGTGATGAAGAGCCCTATTTCCTTTAGCACTGAGGTGTCTGAATGAAAATTATAAAGCAACTTTGTTGTCTGTATGCCCCCAAATTTGTTTTCTTATAGTCAGATTACCCCATGGATTCAATGATAATTACAATCAACAAAAAGTTGGGTATTCATCCTTTCTGATGGAGGCATAATACTCCATATTTTATATGGACCACATCTTCCGTTGAAGGGTATCTTGGTTCTTTCCACAGTTTGGTGACCATGAGCATTGCTGCTATAAACATTGGGGTACAGATGGCCCTTCTTTTCACTACATCTGTATCTTTGGGGTAAATACCCAGGAGTGCAATTGCAGGGTTATAGGGAAGCTCTATTTTTAATTTCTTGAGGAATCTCCATACTGTTCTCCAAAGTGGCTGCACCAACTTGCATTCCCACCAACAGTGGAAGAGGGTTCCCTTTTCTCCACATCCCCTCCAACATACGTTGTTTCCTGTCTTGCTAATTTTGGCCATTCTAACTGGTGTAAGGTGGTATCTCAATGTGGTTTTAGTTTGAATCCCACTGATGGCTAGTGATGATGAACATTTTTTCATGTGTCTGATAGCCATTTGTATGTCTTCATTGGAGAAGTCTTTGTTCATGTCTTCTGCCCATTTTTTGACATGATTATCTGTTTTGTGTATGTTGAGTTTGAGAAGTTCTTTATAGATCCTGGACCATATACACTATAGAATATTATGCCTCCATCAGAAAGGATGAATACCCAACTTTTGTAGCAACATGGACGGGACTGGAAGAGATTATGCTGAGTGAAATAAGTCAAGCAGAGAGAATAGATTACCATATGGTTTCACTTATTTGTGGAGCATAACAAATAACATGGAGGACACGGGGAGATGGAGAGGAGAAGGGAGTGAGGGAAATTGGAAGGGGAGATGAACCATGAGAAACTATGGACTCTGAAACAACCTGAGGGTTTTGAAGGGGCAGGGGGTGGGAGTTTGGGGGAGCCAGATGGTGGGTATTATGGAGGGCACATATTGCATGGAGCACTGGGTGTGTTTCTTTCTTTTTTTTTTTTTTTTAAAGATTTTATTTATTTATTTGACAGACAGATCACAAGTAGGCAGAGAAGCAGGAAGAGAGAAAGGAAGGGAAGCAGGCTCCCCACTGAGCAGAGAGCCCGATGTGGGGCTCGATCCCAGGACCCTGAGATCATGACCTGAGCCGAAGGCAGAGGCTTTAACCCACTGAGCCAACCAGGCGCCCCACTGGGTGTGTTTCATACACAATGGATTCTGTTACACTGAAAAAAAAAAAACAAGAACCTCAAAAAAAAAAAAAAATCAACAACTGTTCTAATAAATACGTGTCTGCTCTAAATTCTCAAAATGCCACACTGATCTGACATTCTAGCACCGTTAACAACATCTTCTTTGCCTTTCCTCTGAACATTAGTATCCCACATACTAATGCCTTTCTACCACACTTCTCACATTCAGTAGTATTTTACTTGAATTGAATATATTATTGATTTGGCCTTTGCCACACCATGAATTGGAAAGGCAACTTTTTTATAAGAAGGAACTGAGGTGCAGCCTGATCAAGGTAACTGGCCAAGGTCACACTGCCCCAAAGTCAGAGATAAGACTACAGCCTGAACTCTTGGCTCTTCACCTGACCCACACCTATTCCCCAGTGCTTCTATTACACCTGGAGACAGATGCCTTTGTATGGCATTACTGTGATTGCATGTACAAAAAAACAGAAGTAAGCCTTCAACTAAACTTCCTTGGATATTGAAACAGAATTCTTATTTAATTAGTGGAAATAAATAGGTTATGTATTTTTATTTAGAATTCAATTCCAGTGACAAATTGCCTAAGTTGGTCATAGGATCAAATTAGTCACCACATGTTTTCTCAACCAATGCACTCAATTTATTTGGAAATTCTGAAAAAAAAAAAAATAACAGACGATATCTGGAATGATTACCTGGCAATGAGAAAGCGTAAAACGTGTACTAGCCTAAACATCTAACCATATACTTCCATCTAAATACTGCCCATGATAAGCAAGCTTAAAAAGGAGTAAATTAATTCTACAACAGTTTCTATATGGAATGAAAAATCTAAATATTTACTTTAAAGCTATACTCCATATAATTTAATCTCCTCTCAGAAAGGGATCCAGAGTTAACTCTCCCTTTACACATTTTACATTTCTTCCCAGCTGATTGTGGCATTACATTCTAGTTTGGTCTCAGAAGAAAAGGAAAAGTTTTCACAATCTTCCTGAGCAATCAACAGATAATTTCCCCCCATCTATGTCTGCTCACACACAGCAATCATGGCCTAATAAAGCAATAAAAAACATCTGCATTAGAGAGAAATATCACATAGAAAAATGATTTGCCATCAACAATAGCTAAATTGTGCAAAGAGCCCAAATGTCCATCGACTGATAAATGGATAAAGAAGATATGGTACATATCTACAAAGGAATATTACTCAGCCATCAAAACGAACGAAATCATGCTATTTGCAATGATGCAGAAAGAGCCAGAAAGTATTATGCTAAGCAAAATAAGTCAGTGAGAGAAAGACTAATATCATAAGATTTCATTCACACGTGGAATTTAAGAAACAAAACAATGGATATAGGAGGGGAAAAAAGAGAAAGAGACCAAGAAACAGACCACTAACTACAGAGAACAAACTGAAGGTCACCAGAGGGGAGATGGGGGATGATGGATGAAACAGGTGACGGGGACTAAGGAGGGCACTCATGATGAGCACCTGATGCTATATGCGGGTGTTGAATCACTAAACTCTACACCTGAATCTAGTCCTGTGCTAGATTGTTAACTAACTGGAATTTAAACAAAAAACTTGAAAAAAAAAAAAACGAATTCACCTTAGCTTTATATAGCAACTTTCTGACCCCAAACATGGCTTGATAGAATTATTGACAAGAGTAATTCTCTCAAATTAACCATAGAACTAAAAAGTTAACAACTATTTAACAAGATACGTAGTGGAAGAAGGAACAAGCTGGAGTGGCCAGCTTGTGTATCCAGAGTGTATCCAGAATCTAAGACTTGTACCATAATCACAGTTCTACAGAGGAGAAGAATTGGTGACGTGGATAGGGTTAAGGGAGAAATAACAGTCTATGGTTGGCAGGACTCATTTGGATTCAGGATTTTTCTTTTTTTTTTTTTTTTAAGATTTTATTTATTTATTTGACAGAGAGAGATCACAAGTAGGCAGAGAGGCAGGCAGAGAGAGAGGAGGAAGCAGGCTCCCTGCTGAGCAGAGAGCCCGAATCGGGACTTGATCCCAGGACCCTGAGATCATGACCTGAGCTGAAGGCAGAGGCTTTAACCCACTAAGCCACCCAGGCGCCCCACTTTTTTTTTTTAAAGATTTTATTTATTTATTTGATGGAGAGAGATCACAACTAGGCAGAGAGGCAGGCAGAGAGAGAGGGGAAGCAGGCTCCCCACTGAGCAGAGAACGCGATGCGGGCTTGATCCCAGGACCCCGAGACCTTGACCTGAGCTGAAGGCAGAGGCTTAACCCACTGAGCCACCCAGGTAACCGGTTTCAGGATTTTTATAAGTTTGCCTTTTATCATTTGTGACGCTTGAAGAAGTGACACAGTCTGCCAAGAACTGAGCTCCCTCACTTGTAAAGGAAATGGCTCATTCAGAAGCCTTCTATGAGCCTGTCCCCTTGCTCTGCTGCCCTGAACCCCATATGCCTGGGGTTATGTCCTGACATCGGTGGCCAAGAATAATCTTCATTTCAGGCCTCATAGATGTGAGCTTCAGGAGGCTAGCACTCCCAAAGTCATTCTCAGGGCCAGAATTCTCTACCTTTCTTCTTCCTCACCATAACCTAGCCATCGTCCTACCAGTCTGTCTGCAAGGCTCTGCTAACTGGTACCTGCACTTGTTTTCTTTCTCCTCTATACATTTGCACACAAAGCCAGAGTACTCTTTTTAAAAGACACATACATTATTAGGTGCCTCTATTATTAAAATTCCTTCAACCTTTTCCCTTTCTTGTAGATAAAACCCAACATATATATTTTATGTAGGTTCCACACCCAGCATTGTAGCAATGTATATAGACTCCACACTGGGTGTGGAGCCCAATGAAGGGCTTGAATTCACAACCTTGGATGCTTAATCAACTGAGCCACCCACGGATGTCAAAACCCCAAATTTTTTAGTGTGACCTATAAGACTGCATCATTTGCTCCTGCCTACCTCTCCAGCCTCATCCTGATATGGAGCTACAGTAGTACTGGCTTTTTTTTTGTTCCTCACAAATAATCCTTCCCCTTTCCTTTCTCAAGAATTTCCACTGCCTATTCTCTCTTCCCTACTTAATGTCTGTCTCTCAAGCTGGAAGCTTGTTGATGGCTGGACCTGCTATATCCCCCAGCTTCTTACATAATGTTTTGAACATGGTAAGTATCAGTAAAACTTTTCTGGATAAATGGTTAACCAAGTTCCCTTGACTATTATTTTAGTTTTAACCTGGGGCTAAATTGTGATGTCTGTGTCTTTCCTGTGGCTGACTTTGCATCTTGGAAACTTCTCTAGTTCTCTGCTTACATTCATCATCATAATTCCTTGCCTTTGCATAGAAGTAAAAAAAAAAGTTGTCTAAAAATAAGTTTTTTTATAGTACAGAGGATTCATTTCACATAAGATTTATAACAGAATTCTCCAAACATAATTTATATATTTGATTTAAATTATTTAATTTTCCAAAATCTAATTTACATAATATCCTCTGGAAACAAATCCCTGCATGTTTAATCTAGAAAGTCCATCTGTGTCCTCAGTTTCAGATAAAGGAGTCAATGCTCATAAAGGTCTGGAGGGTTAATAGTTTGCTTGAGGTTGCCCTGGCTTATGACCACTGAACAATGTACTAAGAAAAAGCAACATTCTACTCAGAAAAATTGCAGATATGCTATATTTAATGCATATTCTTAATCCACAAATTCCCCTCAAAAATAAGTTATTAGCATTGACAGACACAAAGCACAACCAGTATAGTTCACATAAAACGCCAGGACTGAATAGATGGTCACTGAACATTTATTGAGTTAATGAATGAAAAAAGGGAGTGAAAGTTGGGAGCTAAAAGGGAAGCATTAGTTTACAGAATATCCTAGACTGTCCTCAAATAAGTTAAACTTAAGTTTAACTTGACATGAAAAGAGTGGGAGAGACAAAATGCATACCAAGGTTTTTGAAATTTCAGGAGGGGAATAACTGTTGTTAAGATTTCAGGCTATTTATTTATTTATTTTAAAGATTTATTCACAAGAGAAAAGTGCATGAGCAGAGGTGGGGAAAGGGGCAGGGTGAGAGAATCTCCAAGTAGACTCCACGTTCAGCTCCATTCAGGGCTTGGTCTCATAATAAGATCAAGACCTGAGCAAAAACCAAGATTAAGATGCCCAACCGACTGAGCCACCAGAACAATCATTTTACATATGAAACTTGTAAGAATCTTTTTCCCTCTTTTATTAAACACTAAACTAAATTAGCTACATTTTTCATTCCATAAGGAGTTTGGATATATTCCATAAGGAGTTTTAGAAGAGATATAACTAAAATAAACATAATAAGCTTGATCTCCAAGTAAGTATAAAAATGTCCCCCCAGTAGGGCACCTGGGTGGCTCAGTGGGCTAAAGCCTCTGCCTTCAGCTCAGGTCATGATCTCAGGGTCCTGGGATCGAGCCCTGCATCGGGATCTCTGCTCAGTGGGGAGCCTGCTTCCCTCTCTCTTCCTGCCTCTCTGCCTACTTGTGATCTCTCTGTCAAATAAATAAATAAAATCTTAAAAAAAAAAGTCCCCCAAAGTTGATATTTCTTGTGCGGTGTTCTAACTAGAAAGCTCTCTTTGCCTCCATCTGTTCTATCCTAGTAATCTCATCCCATCCCAAGTCTTTAGTTACAATTCAGACAAATGTAATTACTATTTTTATTATTATTTTTACACATTTATTTATATACAAAGTGCTTATTACCCACCCACAAATTTTAAAAATTGCTTATTGAATAAAACGCAATTCCTTAATTGCATTAGATTGTTATACTTTAGTCTCTTAATTGTTAGAGAAACACGACAACACTACTGTCTTCTATATTCTCCACAGCGTCAAGAACAGAGGGCCTAAATAAAGATTGATGAATCCAAATAAACAAATGACAAGGTAGCTGGACATGTGGTGTTCTTTTTTTTTAAGAGGGGAAGAGGGAGAGGGAGAGAGGAAAAGAGAGAATCTTAAGCAGGTTCCACAGCCAGCAAAGAGCCCAATGATGCAGGGCTTAATCTCACAAACTTGAGATTATGAGCTGAGCTGAAATGAAGGGTCAGACAGCCAACTGAGCCACCCAGGCACCCTCAGAAGTGTGGTTTTCCTTATGTGGGAAAAACACAGCTGGAATCATAATAATTAAGTATTAATGAAATTAATGGCCATCACTGGATATGACCAGAGTTAAGATGCTTGTGTTAATACATAGTCCAAGAACTGATGTGCATGTGCTTTTCTTATGCAAAACCAAATGTTCGGTGATTGATATAAAGTTTCCTCCTCACATTTACATCAGTATAAACTATGAATACACATAAATTCCTTCACAGTCACACCATGATTTGGGTTGTTTGGTTCACCTATTATTGTACAAAACATTAAATTTCTGTTTATGAAATGTATTCATTGTCAGTTGAGGGTCTAGCTGAGAATGAGTCTGGAAGTGGAAGATTCCAAGAAACTCCTCAATGGAATAAGCCTAGACCTCTGTGTTGCTGCTTGGAGGAGTGCTGGCCAGCATGCCCTGGACTTTGCATCAGCAAGAAATACATGTTTGTGTGAAGCCACTGGGATGTCAGGGTTTTCATGTTACCATAGGGCATAGGTTATTCTACCCTAACATGTTGGTTAGTTATAGGAATTTTTAATTTTTAATTGCTGTTATGGAATTTGAAAAAATATATATTTATATATAGAGAAATATATATAGAAATATTTTTAAATATACATATTCAGAAAACTAAATATAAATATAAATACAAATATATAGAGATGTATCTCCAAAATGTTACAATAATGTACCTAATGAAGATGGGGTAGAGAAAAGAGAAAGAAAGTTTTCATGGGATAAATTCTGGGTTTTCAAGACCAGCCGAGTATATAATAATTTGGGAGAAGGAGAAATGTTCATACAGTTTAAATTAGAATCTTTCATTGTTTTTTAAGTTGCAGAGACAAAATTAGAATTTCTGTTGGATTTTGAATGATAGACTGAACTTTGAAAACGATCCTGTAGAATGCATAGACTGAACCATGTCAGGAACCAGCTTACACATACCGAGGTGTTTGTCTATGGGTCTTCAATGTATTGTATACTATCAAGATACAAAAATTCTGGTAAAGGGAGATCTTACTTTTGAGCTCAGAAAGGTGAAATATTTCATGATAGACATTAATGAGCTCTATAATCTATGTGGCTCCTTTTTCTTCTCTGGGCATTCATAAATTTTACTCTTTTATCTCTTAGATTAGACATGCCTAACCATGTGGCCAGCTGCAGTCAATAAATTATCAATGAATGTAATGTGTGTTGTTTCTGGACAAAATTGTGTAAGACTTGTATGGGATTCATCTTTCTTTCTTCTTTTTGCTGCAGTGATTGGTGACATTCCAGATCACAGAGCTCTCACCATCTGGGTTCCTTAGTGAGGAACACATGGAATAAGGCCTCAATTATCCATGACAGGCAGTAGCATGAATAAAAATAAATTGAGATTGTTTTTATCCCCTAAGATTTGGAGGCTATTTGTTGCTTTAGCATAACATGACTGAGGCTGACTGATACATAAATAAACAATGAGGATCGGAAGGGTGTTGACCTTACTTTAAAGTAAAGAATTGGAAGGACACATTCTTTTATTGAAAGCACCATCCTGTGTCTGTTATAATGCCAGGTCTTTCTAAAATTTTTATGAAATTGGTATTATCATCTCTATTTTACATAGAGAGAAAGGTCTTGTTAAAAAGACTTTCAACCAGAAACAGGATTCAGAGAAGATCTCTCTGAATTAAAAAAACAGGTGTAATTAGCTAACTTGTTGGTGATACCAAGAGAGAAGTTAGGAAAAAGTTTAAAGCTTTTGTACACTTGTCTCATTTGATCAAAACAATCTCAGTTTTTCACTTTCATGTGCATATTTCTATGGAAAACATGAGTTCAATTGTCTAAATACAAATTCCCTTGCTTCCTACTGTTCTATGCCTTGAAAAAATGTTACCTGTCTGGCCTCTGGAGGCATTTTTCAGCTTTGCAAAAAATTGAAAATATACTTAATTAAAATAGTCTTCAATCAGAATGGCAACTCCATAAGACACTAGCTACAGGGGGGAAGTAGAAGAGAAATGAAATGAACAGCAATAGATTAGTAAATTTACCTTTACTCTGGTTTGTTCTGTGCTTCAGATTTATTAAAACCTCCCAAAATAAAGAACTCTCAAATGTTGTATGTTTATTTAAATGCCTCAGAAAAGGTTTTGTCAGGAATTTCAAATGTCAGAGGAAAGGGGGAAATATACTTTTTTTTTTAAATGTTGGGTTGCTTTTGATAATTTTCTGAAAGACTTCAGTAGAGGTTTTTAATGTTTTTGGTTTTACTTAGCACAAGATAAAGGGTTGAGAATACTCCCTTGAAATTGCATATCTTGGGAGAGTAAGCACCTTCTTCAGTGCTATGTGCGGGAGGAGTTTCAGAAATATTTCAGGGTCATTTCAAATTTCTAAGACCTCATTGTACTCTCTCTCTTTCCACAGTTCCCCAGGATTTCTGCTATGCCAGCTTATTTTTCCTTTCCAAGGATATCACTATCCTAAAGCAATTGCTACTAACAGGTAAATGTCAGGTCTCAGTGCATTGGGGTGGAGAAAACTGCTATCCACAGGTTAAGCTACCTCATAAAATGTATTAGAATACTTAAAACACTTCTTGGTGTGGTACATAAAGACTGAATCTTGGAACACCAAAAAAATAAAATAAATTTTAAAAAATAAAAAATAAATAAAAGAGAAGACTTTCCATGGTTCTTAGGAAACACTTGGAGACAAAGATACAACTGTAGTGATCTGAAGGAGCACCTGTACCCCAATGTTTATAGCAGCAACGTCCACAACAACCAAACTATTGAAAGAGCCCAGATGTTCATCAACTGATGAATGGATAAAGAAGATGTGGTATAGATATACAATGGAACATTATGCAGCCATCAAAAATGAAATCTTGCCATTTGCAACAATATGGATGGAACTACAGGGTATTATGCTAAGCAAAATAAATCAATCAGAGAAAGACAATTATCATTTGATCTAACTGATACATGGAATTTGAGAAACAAGACAGAGGATCATAGGGGAAGGGAGGGAAAAATGAAACAAGATGAAGCCACAGAGGGAGACAAACCATAAGAGACTCTTCATCTCAGGAAACAAACTGAAGGTTGCTGGAGTGGAGGGGGGTGGAAGGGAAGGGGTGGCTGGATGATGGACATTGGGGAGGATATGTGCTATGAGCACTGCGAATTGTGTAAGACTGATGAATCACAGACCTGTACCCTGAAACCAACAATACATTATATGTTAATTAAAAAATAAATAAATCGAGAGAAAAAAAGAAACACTTGGAGAGTGTAACCTCATTTATAAGAGCTTACACTGCTTATTCATTTTGTTAGACATCTTAATATAAGATTATGCTTAAATGTTATCCTTTGAGAAAGTTCAGTTTATTTTTTGGAATAAGGACATTAATTCTTTCAGACATGTGGATCTTAACACTAAGAAGGGTAGGGGACCAGGCCGAAGCTTTCATTTTCTTGTATGACACATATTAACAGAGTTTTCATAGAATTCACATCAAGTTCCAAAGGATGTGTCTTGAGATGCATTTAAAACAACAATTGGAAGAAACTGCATTAATGTTATCTCATATCTTGAAAAGTAATGATGCATGCAGAAGTGCTTGAAATATCAGCTGGCATGTTTTTTGTTCTCATGACTTCCTAGCTTTTCCAAGTTTCCCAGCAGCAATCCTGTCATAGGGAGAGTAATCCACTGCTCTGAGCATGTGTGGTAGAGATAACAAGAGGAAAGAAGAGGGGAGGTGCAACCCCATCTTGAAATAAAACCCTGTTTGGCTTTGAACTTTGAAAACAACAGGTGGATTCATAGCAGATAAACATTATAAAATCCAAAGAATGTTTGACAGGCAAATGCCAGGATTTTGAAAAAGAAGAGGTTTTTTTTTTTTAATTTTTCTTTTTTAATAAACATATAATGTATTTTTATCCCCAGGGGTACAGGTCTGTGAATCGCCAGGTTTACACACTTCACAGCACTCACCATAGCACATACCTTCCCCAATGTCCATAATCCCACCCCCTTCTCCCAAGCCCCCTCCCCCCAGCAACCCTCAGTTTTTTTTGTGAGATTAAGAGTCAATTATGGTTTGTCTCCCTCCCAATCCCATCTTGTTTCATTTACTCTCCTCCTACCCCCTTAACCTCCCATGTTTCATCTCCACTTCCTCATATCAGGGAGATCATATGATAGTTGTCTTTCTCTGATTGACTTATTTCGCTAAGCATGATATCCTCTAGTTCCATCCATGTCATCCCAAATGGCAAGATTTCATTTCTTTTGATGGCTGCATAGTATTCCATTGTGTATATATACCACATCTTCTTTATCCATTCATCTGTTGATGGACATCTAGGTTCTTTCCATAGTTTGGCTATTGTGGACATTGCTGCTATAAACATTTGGGTGCACGTGCCCCTTTGGATCACCACATTTTTTATCTTTAGGGTAAATACCAAGTAGTGTGATTTCCAGGTCATAGGGTAGCTCTATTTTCAATGTTTTGAGGAACCTCCATGCCGTTTTCCAGAGTGGTTGCACCAGCTTGCATTCCCACCAACAGTGTAGGAGGGTTCCCCTTTCTCCACATCCTCGCCAGCATCTGTCATTTCCTGACTTGTTGATTTTAGCCATTCTGACTGGTGTGAGGTGATATCTCATTGCGGTTTTGATTTGTATTTCCCTGATGCCGAGTGATGTGGAGCACTTTTTCATGTGTCTGTTGGCCATCTGGATGTCTTCTTTGTAGAAATGTCTGTTCATGTCTTCTGCCCATTTCTTGATTGGATTATTTGTTCTTTGGGTGTTGAGTTTGCTAAGTTCTTTATAAATTTTTCTAACTTCTTTAGGTGCAAGGTTAGGTTGTTTATTCAAAATTTTTCTTGAGGTGGGCCTATATTGTTATATACTTCCTTCTTAGGATCACTTTTGCTGCATCCCAAAGGTTTTGGACAATTGTGTTTTAATTTTCATTTGTTTCCATGTATCTTTTTATTTTTAAAAGATTTTATTTATTTATTTGTCAGAGAAAGAGCACAAGCAGGGGGAGTGGCAGGCAGAGCAGGCAGAGGGAGAAGCAGGCTCCCTGCCAAGCAGGGATCCCAATGAGGGACTCAATCCCAGGACTCTGGGATCATGACCTAAGCCAAAGGCAGATGCTTAACTGACTGAGCCATCCAGGCCTCCCTCCATTTATTTTTTTTTAATTTCTTCTTTTTTTTTCCTAGTTGACCCATTGTTTAGTAGCATGTTTTTTAACATTCATGTATTTGTGGTCTTTCCAAATCTTTTCTTGTGGTTGACCTCAAGTTTCATAGCACTGTGGTAAGAAAATATGGATGGTATTATCTCAGTCATTCTGTACTTGTTGAGACTTGATGTGTGACCCAGCATATGATCTATTTTGGGAACTGTCTCATGTGCACTTGAAACGACTGTGCAGTCTGCTGTTTTAGGACACAATGTTCTCAATATATCTGTCAAATTCAACTGGTTTGGTGTGTCATTCAAAGCCATCATTTCCTTGTTGATTTTTTCTGCTCAATCTGTCTGCTGCTGTAAGTAGAGTGTTAAAGTTCCCTACTATTATTGTATTATTAGCTACTGGTTCCTTTATGTTTGTTATTAATTGATTTTGCACATTTTCTTTTTTATTATGTTCAATTAACCAACATATAGTACATCAATAGTTTTTGATTTAGTGTTCAACAATTCATTAGTTATGTATAACACCCAGTGCTCATCACCACATGCCCTTCTTAATATCCATCACTCTGTTACCCCATCCTTCCCATTTCTGTAACTGTCATTTTGGTTCCCAGAGTCCAGAGTCTCTCATGGCTTGTCTCTTTCTTCTGTAACTGTCATTTTGGTTCCCAGAGTCCAGAGTCTCTCATGGTTTGTCTCCCCCTCTGATTTCTTCCAATTCAGTTTTCCCTCCCTTCCCCTGTGGTTTTTTTTCCCTCCTTTCCCCCATGGTTCCACTCCCATGTTGGGTGCATAAATGTTTACAGTTGTTGTATCTGCTTGTTGGATTGTGACATTAATTATTATATAGTGTCCATCATCTTTTGTTACAGTCTTTGGTTTAAAGTGTAGGTGTCTGAAATAAGTATTACTACTCTGGTTTTCTTTTGACATCCATTTGCATGATAAGTATCTCTTCATCCCCTCACTTTCAATCTGCAGGTACCTTTAGTTCTAAAATGAATCTCTTATAAGCAACATATAGATGGGTCTTATTATTTTTTTAATCCATTCTGAAACCCCATGTCTTTTGATTGGAGTGTTTAGTCCATTTACATTCAAAGTAATTGTTGATTGGTGCCTAGGAGGCTCAATCAGTTAAGCACCTGCCTTCAGCTCAGGTCATGATCCCAGGGTCCTGGGATAGAGTTCTGCATCAGGTTTCTTGCCTCATGGGGAACATTCTTCTCCCTCTGCCTGCTGCTCCCCCTGCTTATGCACACACACACACACACACACACACACACACATGCACACATGCACATACACTCTCTTTCTGACAAATAAATAATTAAATCTTTTTAAAAACCCAAAGTCATTATTGATAGATATGTATTTAGTGCTATTGTATTACTTGTTAAGTCATTGTTTCTGGAGATTTTCTCTGTTCCTTTCTAGACTTAGTCACTTTTGGTCTTTCCTTTGCATTCAAAGAGCCTCCTTTAAGGAGGCTGGTTTAGTGGTCATGAACTCCTTTAGTTTCTGTTTGTCTGGGAAACCCTTTATCTGTCCCATTCTGAATTCTGAATATCCTTGCTGGATAGAGTATTATTGGCTAGAGACTTTTCCCATTCAGTACTTTGAATATATCATGCCACTCTCTTCTGGCTTGTCAAGTTTCTGTTGAGAAATCTGCAACTAGCCTTATGGGTCTTCCCTTCTAAGTTATGGGACTTCTTTCATTTTGCTGCTTTTAAGATTTTTTCTTTAAAGGTTTTATTTACTTATTTGACAGACAGAGATCGAAAGTAGGCAGAGAGGCAGGCAGAGAGAGAGGGGAAAGCAGGCTCCCCACTGAGCAGAGAGCCCGATGTGGGGCTCAATCCTAGGACCCCAAGATCATGACCTGAACCAAAGGCAGAGGCTTAACCCACCGAGCCACCCAGATGTCCCTAAGATTTTTATTTATTATTATATTTTGCAAATTCAATTACAATATTTCTTGGTGTTGGCCTGCTTTTGTTGATTTTTTTAAAAGATTTTATTCATTTATTTGACAGAGATCACAAGTAGGCAGAGAGGCAGGAGAGGAGGAAGTAGGCTCCCAACAGAGCAGAGAGCCTAATGCGGGGCTCAGTCCCAGAACCCTGGGATCATGACCTGAGCTGAAGGCAGAGGCTTTAACCCACTGAGCCACCCAGGCACCCCTGCTTTTGTTGATTTTGATGAGAGTGCTTGTGCCTCCTGGATCTGGATGTCTGTTTCCTTCTCTAAATTGGAGAAGTTTTTCAGCTATTATTTCCTCAAATAAATTTTCGGCCTCCTTTTATCTTCTTCTGGGATTCCCATAATACAAATGTTAACACATTTGATGGAATCACTGAGTTCCCTAAGTCTATTCTCATGTTCAATAATTCTTCTTTCTGTATTTTGTTCAGCTTCATTATTTTCCCTTATTCTGTCTTCTGTATCACTTCTTTATTCCTCCGCTTCTCCTAGTCTTGCATTCATTGCATCAAGCCTGTTTCTAATCTCAATTATTGCATTGTTTCTCACCTTCAGCACATAGAGCATTTGAGAGATACATGATGTCCAGTTATATCAGGATAGGGAGGATTACATCCCTCTGGTTCAACATTAAAAAAGGAAAATAAATAAAATACTTATTTTATAGAATTTATTTAGAACTTAAGAAAACACAGATGTAAAGATGGACCCTATCTTCATGGGTTTCCATGTCATACAAGATGATAAAAGAAATAAATATATAATAAAAATGATTTTATAATAAAATGTGCCATAAGAGTGATACGAGATGGCTAATTTTGTTCTTGCTATTCTTATTTTTTTATGAATTTCTTCTAATTGTTTAATTTTGACATTTACTATTAAAACTTTTTCCAGGAAAAGCATTGAATGCACATATTCTATGCTTAAAAACACTGGAAGAATTGTGACAGAGAAAAAGCAATATAAAATGCAAATAATATTCTTCCTTGTTTTTCTGAAACTCATATCAAATAATGTATTTTTAATCTTTTAAAACACCAGATAAAAGTTTGTAAGAAGTTACAATTGGTCTGTTTTCAAATGATGTTACAATTATTAATTTTAATCCACTGCCAATACATATAGCACTTCAAGTTAACTTACAAAATCATAGTTAACAAAATATTTTTTACATTATCATAGTGAAAACATAAATATTCTTATATATATTGATTCAATGATGATATTTGAAAAGTAAATTATAATATCTTAGATCACATTGTGGGTAAATATATCCTCTTTGTTCTTCTACTTGTTTGTGGGCAATTATATCTCAAAATACTTGTTATTTTGGACTTTGCAATTGTTGTTTACATCAGATTTTTTTCAATGGTTAAGATACTTCTGTTTTGCAAAGTTATATTTACCTCTAAGCCATATCATTGAGCTTACAAATTACATTTTAACTAATGTTTAAAACTTAGTTTTTTTAATTAAAATGAAGTAATAAACATTTTTAAAGTACTAGTTTTCTTTTCTTTTTAATAATAGATTTTTTTATTAACATATAAAGTATTATTTGCCCCAGGGGTACAGGTCTGTGAATCATTAAGCTTATACATTTCACAGCACTCACCACAGCCTAGTTTTATTTTCTAGTGTGATTATTGTGTACTGGAACATATCCTTATTACCAAAAATGATTGCCAAACCCAGGATATTCTCTCAAGAAGCACTATTCTGGAAATTTGTGAATGCAATAAGACAGAAAATTTGTAAGATCTTGTGTAGCCTGTTTCTAGAGTTGCTTGGCTTACTTAGCTAATATATGGGTTTTTGCTCTGAATGTCCCAGTCAGATTAGAAGGAACTAGAAGGTGAAGCCTGAATTTACCCACACAGGGCAGATAAAACAGTTTTTAGTTTGTCAAAAATTGTTTAAAGATATAAGAAAGTGTCTCTTTCAAAGCCCAGGAAACAGAATCTCAAGATGTCTTCAGATAGTCGAGAGCTACCGCTGAAATCAAAAGCCTCTTTCCCCCTCACACCTGCCTAATTATGAAGACAAATGAATTCTGTGATAGTTATCACAAGAATATGGCAATAGAAAAGATGTTTTCTATCTAGACTAGGCTACCCACTGGAAGTCAGACAGCAAACATGAAGACAGTTGCTACATCAGGAACAAGTTAGCAGAGAGCTTAGTCTTGGAAGAAAGAAAACCCACGACGTCTTTTATCCATTTCGAGTACACTATGGAGTATTACGCCTCCATCAGAAAGGATGAATACCCAACTTTTGTATCAACATGGACGGGACTGGAAGAGATTATGCTGAGTGAAATAAGTTAAGCAGAGAGAGTCAATTATCATATGGTTTCACTTATTTGTGGAGCATAACAAATAACATGGAGAACATGGGGAGATGGAGAGGAGAAGGGAGTTGAGGGACATTGGAAGGGGAGATGAACCATGAGAGACTATGGACTATGAAAAACAATCTGAGGGTTTTGAGGAGGCGGGGGGTGGGAGGTTGGGGGAACCAGGTGGTGGGTATTATTATGGTATTATGGTATTATGGCGGGGCGTGGGAGGTTGGGGGAACCAGGTGGTGGGTATTGCATGGAGCACTGGGTGTGGTGCATAAACAATGACTTCTGTTACACTGAAAAGAAATAAATTTAAAAAATAAATAAAGAAAGAAAACCCACAGTTAAAATCTGAGCAGGGCCACTATTGGCTCTGTGTTCTTGCTCAATTTATTTGATGTCTCTGAGACTCATGACCTCATTTGTAAAATGATGGTTAACCTATCTCATTGCATTTTTGAGGATCAAATAAGATAAAGTATATAAAGTCCTTATTATGGCTTCTGCTACTTATAGTCAATAAATGCCATGTATTATTTTTACTGTACAATTTATAACAGCTCAGAGAATAGAAGCAAAAGCAAAATTTCCAACTTGAGTGTTATTTGTGTTACACTTCGGCACCCCCAGTTTCTGTTTATAAATTATTTAGAAAAGAATTCTCCTATAAAAAGGACACATCTGTCCAAACAGGAATGGCATACAAGAGAACAGTCCTCTCATTCTTCAACAATTCTAGGTAAAGCCTATCATTTCAACTGCCATTCCAAGGTTTCAGGCCCTCCAGATATGGTATCACCACCCACCATGGGCATAATATTTATTTATGATAAATGAAATATCATCCAAGGGTACCAGGAATCTACGTGTACATCATATACACAAAAAGGACAGCTATAAGTACAAGGTAGTTATAGATAATTTATATATGTGTAGAGAATCTATGTAGAACCAAAATTAAATGAGCTAAAAAATGGGGTGACTATCCCCAGTACTGATCAAAAAATTGACCAGACATTGACCTTGGTAGGAAGCTTCAGGTTTGAAAACTCAGCCCACGTTTGGCAGCCAAGTTCATGCTGTTCAAAATATGGCATCATCTGGGTCAGGCCTGGCAAACTGGAATTATTTTCTGTGCCATTTCCATGCAATTTAGAGTGGCTACCTTGCATGCTATGTTGAGACAGATACACAGTTTGGGTCTGAGGTCAGCTGAAAAGAGTTCAGAGATCCCATAGTAGTGTGCTGTTAGCCAAAGATCAAAGGTGTGGCATCCTGTGTGTCAATTCTTTCATGTCTCAGATCTAAGCTATATTTGGAAAGAGGAGATAGATACAGTAGGATGACTTATGGTCAGGTCATCTGCAATAGTAACTTAGAGGTAGAAGGTGCTATGAAATATCAGCAGAGAATGCAAATTCAGGAAATGAGTGGGTTTTAACTTGGGCTCCAAGGATCTATTCAGGAGGTGGCTTGGCAGAAGGGTTACTTCATAGTAACTATGGGTAGCTCAGTTGGTTAGGTAACTGACTCTTGCTTTCACCTGGGGTTGTGATCTCAGGATCACAGGATCAAGCCCCAAATTGAGTTCCTTGCTCAGTGCAGAGTCTGCTTGAGATTCTCTCTCTTCCTCTCCCTTTGCCCCTCTCCCTGTTCTCTCTCTTTCTCCAAAATAAATAAATAAATCACAATCTTTTTAATAAAGAAAATATTCCTTTTAACTATCTTAAGTGTGTGCCTCGGAGATCCTTTGCATTAAGCAATAGAACTTTTAAAAACCTAAGACCATTAAGGTAAAGAGATTTCTTATCCCCCCAAAACTTGTGGTGGTAACACTTATCTAAAGGAGTAGATTCTAAATGAATATACAGAAAGCCCATAAAGTTATTAAAGGGATTGGGTCAACTTAGACTAAAAGGGACAGAGATTGTACAAAATGAGAAGTCTTTGGATCTCTAAACTATTTTTTAATTATTGTTTTATTAATTAAAATATGGGAAGATCACAGACTAAGTTATGCATTTCAAATCCACTCTATTATCTCCTTTCAAAATACAGAATACACATGTGAAGAAGCATTCAAGTGGCCATCGTGATGTTAGAGTGGTAATCTCCATAAATTTCCGGCCTGAGGTCATTCTTAAAACGTGTGAAAGCACTGCTGTATGGCATCCTAGGGAAGAGTTAGCTATGCTCTTTCTGAAATGTATCAGGATTTCTTCACGTCAACCCCATCACCTCACACTCTCTATGATTGCTCTTACGACATCAGTACTTTATTAGACTGCCACCTCTCTTTCCTTTAAGAGAGTATCTCCTTAAAGAGCAACTAGTAAAACTTTGTATTTCTAATACTCAGGAAGTTCTTTAGTTTATAATATGTGGAGTAAAGTGATGCTCTTAACAGCTATTTCATGGTAACTAACATCAGTGTTATAACCATAAATAACATCTCCACTTAGATTTCTGCATATTTGTATATTATATGGTCCTTCACCATCCATGGAAAACTAGGTATGCATGAGTTCCACCTAATGAAGAAGGACATCTCATATCTCTCCAGCATGAAATCTGTGATGCTGAGTAAGTACTGAGTGCAATGTAAAGGCTTTACCACATCCTTTACATTTGTAGAGTTTCTCTCCATGCTGAATAAGGTTTGCATGCCTCTTAAAGGCACTGCCACATTCTTTACATTTATAAGGTTTCTCTGCAATGTGAATTCTATGATGTTGAAAATAGATTGAGCGTAATTAAAAGAATTTGTCACATTCTCTACATTGGTAAGGTTTGTCTGCACTATGACTTCTGTGTTGTTTAGTAAGTTTTGAGTGAAATTTAAAGGTTTTGCCACATTCTTTACATTTGTAAGTTTCTCTCCTGTATGGATTTGCCTATGTTTATCTAGTGATGAGCAGTCCTTAAAGCTTTTACCACATTCTTCACATTTATGTTTTTTCTCCAGTATGCATTTGCTGATGTTGAGATAATGTTGAGTGCAGGTCAAAGGCTTTACCACATGTTTTAAAAATGTACTTTTTCTCTCCAGTAGAGATTGTATTATCTATATTTAGTCTTTATGACTGACTAACATTTTCCCTGGTTTATTACACCTGAATAGGTTTTTTCTTTCATGAATTCTGATGTTCACCAGAACTAGAGAACTTGTGAAGAGCTTTCCCACACTGATTATATTCATAAAGATTCTCTCCCCAATGGCTAGTCTTATGTATAGTAAGGTTAGAGCTCTGATAAAAGACTTCCGCACATTTATGACATTCATTATGAATCTTTGGAAACTGAGTCTTCAAATGTCTATTAACATTAGAGCCCTGGTTAAATGTTTTCTCAGATTCACTGCATTGAGGAATTCTGTCTCCATTGAAAAGGCTCTGGTAATTCTGTAGGGTTGATTCCACCTCTCAAATGGATCCCACTTAGCATACTGCTCTTCATTCCTAAATCTTGATTATCAGAAATATTGTACTGAATGGTCAATCCAATCCTATCCACAAAATAGTTCAAATCATTATTTTCAGCATGGACTAGATAACTTTCCAGATTTTCCAAATTGTCTTTCCACAAACATGTATGTTTAAATATTTGATAGCAGCTTTTCTTACAGAATCACACCGCTCTTCAGAAACAGCTGACTTAAAAAGGGAGGTTGTCCACAAAGTTGTATATTCTGCACCATTTGGCAGTGTGATTCTTATAAAGGGCAGTTATCTCCGTTTGAATATGTCCTTCATGATGTCTCTGATGCCCTTCACTCTCCCCATCATTGTCTCAGTCTGTCATTAAGTATAGATTCTCAAGGACACTATTTTTGTATCTCCATGTTGACACTTGTTGGAAAGAACCTTCTATGCTCAGCTTTGGCAGGAAGCACTGGTGTCATGTGAAGATATGCTTGGATGGAAGGCTACTGTCTTCCTTTCACCCCCTGGTTTTCTTGAGACACTTGCTTTTTAAATCCAGTCACTGCCATGAGGAAGATCAACCACATGGACAGGACATGGATAGAATATGTCTCATCAGATGGACATCATCAACCCCCTCCAAGAGTGAATGAGTCTTTAGAGGATGTCAGTGCCCAGGCTGAGGGACTTCTTAGCTGAACTCTCAGATATTGGGAAACAGATATAAACCCTGCCCACTCTGTCCTCTCTGAATTCCTGATCCACAGAATCTGAAAGCAAAATAAAATGGTTGCCATTTTACACCATGGAATTGGGTAGTTGTTATGTAGTGATTGTTACTGGAACCCACTTTTGCATTGAATCCTGAAAGCAGTTCTCATCAGGAGAGCATTCATTGTCTTGGGAAATGTTTTAAACCTTATGTGTATTCTAGAAAATCTAAATAAGAGATTAAAAAAGTAGTTTTTGCATCAATATTAAAAGGGATGTATAGCTGTCTAATGGGAGAGCTAGAAGGGAGCTGGGGGAGACATCTCCAACCTTCCTGTTACTGTCACTTTCACCACATGCTTCCTGCCTGCCTTTTTGAACAGAAAGCAAAGCATTTTTTAGAGAGTGGGAGAAAGGGAGGGTAGGTGAGCTGGGGAGTGGGAGCAGGGGAAGAGGGAGAGAAAGAATTTTAAGTAAGCTCCATGCCCAGCACAGAGCCCCACACGAGGCTCAACCTGACAACCCTGAGATCATGACCTGAGCTGAAACCAAGAGTGGGATGCTAATGGACTTAGCCACCAAGTCGCCCCAAACAGAAAGCAAAATTTAAAAAAACCAAAATTAGAAGTGGGCTCATCTGTGAATGTCTGTTGGGAAGTTCACGTTTTGATGTGGCCCATTGCTTCCTCAGAGAAACAATGTCCCTGCCTCCCTGTCATTTCCTATGCTAACCCCAACAGATATGAAGTGGAAAGGGCACAAATTTGGTGAAGAGATACATCTAGATTAAAGAAACAGACTTGTCACTTACCAACTGTGTTATCTTGGACAAGTCCTTTAAAAACTAAGCCTCAGTTTTCTCATATGTTAGAATGGGGATAATAATAATAACCTAAATATGTATGCATGGGGAAGCGTGGCTGATGAGATGTGTTTTCAAGCACAGCAGACCATAGGGTACTAAGTGCTAGGTACTGAAAAAGCACATTTCCTCTGTATAAATGTCTAACAAAAGGGGTTGTTTCCACCATGAAAATAAACATCCCAAACTATGTTCAATGGAATCCTATGCCCATCTTAAATTTATTCGCACTGTAATTTTACTAAACCTTGGATTGTTCTACAAAGTTGATGTCATTATACTAAAGTGAGTCAGAGGTTAAACAGAATAAGAATATCTCTGATCCTTATTTCAACCTCTTAAAGTCCAAGGATTTTATCATGTAGTTTTATCAGTAGTTTATTAGTAGTTTTCAGTGTGAGGAGATTTTGCTGCACAGGGGAACCTTTGGTAATAATGTGGAGACAACTTCATGTATCACAACAGAGGGAAAACCTCTGGCATCAGGCCAGGCATGATGCTAAACATCTTCCAGTGCAGAGAACAGCTTCCCAAAGAATTATATGGCCCAAAGTTTTGATTGTGCCAGCTTTGAGAAAATATACTGTAAACCATTCCCATTAATTTCCTCAACAAATAATTATTAAACACCTGTGGTATATCGGACAGTATGCGGCCTCCCAAGATAAACTGAGAAGAAAGAAACAGTCCTGAATTTAGAGTTCAGGCAATGGGGAAGACAGACAATTAAACAAGCAATTAAACATAGAATATGGGAATATATTATTATATTATTAACATATTAATAATTATATTAATATTGTATTTATTAAGATATAAATATATTAAGCACATTTAATATATTTATAATATATAATATATATTATTATATTATTAATATATTTTACTTACCATGTAATCAGAGAATAAAAAGTCCCCAGATTTCTAAAAAAAAAATGTCTTATAGGCGTGATAATAGAAAACCACAGAAATGGTTACTGTAAACCTTTCTAATTAATCAATGGCAATTCTATAGTCATGGAAACAAATCTAGAACAAGTTTTAAACCTTTCTAACTGATCAGTGACAACTCACTTCAGTGCACATGCCTCTAAAAGCCAACCAGTCAGTAAGAGCTCATGTTTTGAAAGTGAGCAACCAGGTGAGCTCATGCCGCAGAACTCACTTTTGAAGTTGATATCAACCCAGTACTGCCTCTGTAGCCAACCAAAACACAAAACATGTTTCTAAATCTTATGTCAACCCACTTCTGGCTCTGTAACCCATTCAAAATATGCTTCTGCATTCAGTTCAAACCTAATGCCCAAAACTTAAGGAAGATATCAGGCGTCGTGCCAAATCTTAAAAAAAAAAAAAAAATCAAAGTATTGTACCACTGAAAATACACCAACAACTGCAAATCTTTTCTGTATTAATCATATCTCCTCTAAGTCTCCAAAAACACTTCTTATTGAAAAAAATATTTTAAAACTGTGGCTAGAATTGTTAACAATGTTTTCTTCTAGGTTCAATCTCTTCTTAACCCAAGACCCTTTGATAACATGAAATACTCCCCATTACTCCAACCTTTCCCTTATAACCCCATTCTGATAGAATGCCCTACACAACATGCCACACATGACGCCAACTGAAAACTTCGGTTCTTGAAAAACTGGTCATCAGTACACTATGTAAGAAATGGATGAGTAAAGGGACGCTGGAGGGTGGCCAAAGCTGTGAGAGAGTTAACAGACAGTCCGGATAAAAGAACATGGAGGCCTCAACATAGACAGAAGTCATGCACTCAGCATCAACACCACTTGGTGATTTGCTACATCAAAGAATGAAGAATTGGGAGGAGTAAAGGAATGGCCACATGACTCTCATGTGGGCTACTGAGTGGTAACATTCACTGGAGGGCCAAATATAGAAGGAAGAGGGTGTTTGAGGGAAAGATAAGAACAGTTTCAGAATTACCGAATTTAAGGGTTCTGAAGGAAAAAAATGGAGATATAAAGTAAGAAAGTGAATATTTAAGTATGATTCAGAGAAAAAAGTCTGGTCTAAAGATGTGGATTTGGGAGTTTTCACACACAGACCATAATGGAAGCCATAAGAGCAAATATGCTGGCCAAGAGACCACACTGATAATCCTTTACATTTGTAGTTAAAAAGCTCTGACGTAAGGATGAGCAGTATGACATAGCAGATCAAGACAAATAAAAGTTGCCGGATTTAAAATGATGAAAGAAATATGACTGGACAGAATCAGAACCCTTTTCTTTTAATTAAAGCTGACAAGGGACTTTGCCAATTCCCAAGCAAAAAAGGACTGAAATTAATACAAAAACAAATACTAAATTTCATTTTTAGTCAGCTTGTATATATCTAATTTAAACCAAATCAATGCATACTTCTTTTGTGCATAAAGTATGGCCTACCTCATTTCAAACTGGGAATTTCTTATTGAGCAATAAGTCTCTTGACCATATTTTCAAAATTCCATTCTACATTTCTCCTCAAAAGAACTGTCACTCCTCTAAAGAATTTCTGATGAAATCTAATAATATGCCTTCTGCCTAGTTTAGAAGTCCTTGCTAAGAAGCAGTCACTTGAAGGATATTTTTGTGTTCTTTGTAAAATGTTGAAAATATTATCTGTCCTGTTATCCATGTTTCTTATGCAACGAACAATTGTGAGAAATTGCTCCTTGTCCTTACACTTTCATCCAGACACTTAGGAAACTGTCATGATGATGTATTTACAGTTGTATTATCTGCTTGACTTACCATGTAATCACAGAACACTTCCAGACAAAAGTCTATTTGAGAACACTGAGATAAAGCCCCAAATATTTCAAGCCTATTCTGTTTTACATCCATATCTTAAATGTATTTGGAGAATATAATCCTTAGAGATTTTCATGTATGCATTGAGGTTACAGTCCATACAGATTTGACATTTTGTCAGGAGATATGTCTGCTTCATCCAGGGATAAATTGGTTATAAATATGTAATTAACACCATGAAAATCCTAAGATAAAATAAAATGCAACAAATTCCATATGAATCATAGTCTTTCATGGTGATAGGAAAAGAAGCTTTTAGAAAATCTGAAGCTTCTGGCAAGTGGCAGACAGAAGAGGTAGGAGAGTGGATGAAGAATAGGAATGGAAGGTGTTTTTCAAAATCAGCTGATTTTAGAAAAAAAGAAAAGGAGAAGCAAGAAAAGTATAGAAAACACTCATTTATTTTACAGAAGTAGTATTCACGGTTGATAAAAAGATAACAAAAGCACCACAATTCCTGATGTCAGTGCCTTTCAAAAAACACAAACCCCCAGAGAAACTAAGAAAACAGTTGCATTTCCAATTGCAACTAAAAGAATAAAATACCTAGGAATAAACTTAACCAAGGAGATGACAGACCTGAACTCTAAAAACTGTGAAGCACTGATGAAAGAAAATGAAGATAGCACAAAGGAGAGATATTCTATGCTCATGGATTGAAACAATTAATAATATTAAAATGTCACACTATCAAAATACTTTGGTGTTTGTTATACTAAAGCAACCTATGGATTCAATTCAATCCCTATTAAAATACTGGCAACATTTTTCATAGAATTAGAAGAAAATAATACTAAAGTTTGTATGGAACTACTAATGACCTGAAGTAGTCAAAGCATTCTTGAGAAATAACAAAGCTGGGGGTATCCCAATCTTGGGTTTTAAGCTCTATTACAAAGCTGTAATCATCAAGACAGTATGGTACTGGCACGAAAACAGACACATAGATCAACAGAACAGAATAGAGAACACAGAAATAAACCCACAGTTACGCGGTTAATTAGTCTTTGATAAAGGAGGCAAGAATATATAATGGGAAATCTCTTCAAAAAATTGTGCTGGGAAAACTAGACAGTTGCATGTGAAAGAATGAAACTGAACCACTTTCTAATACCACACACAAAAATAAACTCAAAATGAATTAAAGGCCTAAATGTGAAACCATAAAAATCCTAGCGAACACAGGCAGTAAGTTCTCTGACATTAGCCAAAGCAACAATTCCCTAGATGTGTTTCCTAAGGCAAGGTAAACAAAAGCAAAAATAAAATATTGGGATTATACTTAAAATAATTTTGCACAGAGAAAGAAACCATCAACAAAGAAGCAACCTACAGAATGGGAGAAGATATTTGCAAGTGATTGATAAGGGGTTAATATTCAAATTATATAAAGAACTTACACTACTTAACACCAACCCCCCCCAAATAATCTGATTAAAAATGGGCAGAGGACCTAAATAGACATTTTTCCAAAGAAGAATAGACGTAGACATAGAGATGGCCAATAGACATATGAAAAGATGAGCAACATCACTAGTCACCAGGGAAATGCAAATCAAAACCAAATGAGATATCATCTTATACCAATTGGAATGACTTAAAAAAAAAAAAAAAGACTAGAATTCCAAGTGTTGACAAGAACATGGAAAAAAAAAGGAAACTTGTGCACCGTTGATGGGAATGTATATTGGTGCACTCACTATGGAAAACAGCATGCAGCCTCCTCAAAAAAAAAAAAAAATTTAAAATGGAAATACCATATGACCCAGTAATTCCTCTACTGGGTATTCACCCAAAGAAAATGAAAGCACTAATTCAAAAAGATACATGCTCCACTATGTTTATCAGAGCATTATTTACAATAGCCAAGATGTGAAAATAACCTAAGAGTACCACTAATAGACAAATGGATGAGGAAGATGTGGTACACACACACACACACACACACACACACACACACACACACACACAGAGGATATTACATAGCCATAAAAAGGGATGAGGACATGACATTTACAACAACATGAATGGACCTAGAGGGTTATTATGCTAAGTGAAATAAGTCAGACTGAGAAAGACAAATATGTGATTTACTCATGTGTAAAATTTAAGAAACAAAACAAATGAAAAGCATACAAAAGACAGAATCAGAGAATAAACTGATGATTGCCAGAGGGGAGAAGCTTGGGGGGATGGACAAAATGGGCAAAGAGGAGTTAGAGATACAGGTGGCTTCCAGTCTAGAATGAATAAATCTGGGGAGAATATATGGAATAAATGGAATATAGTCAATGATTATAATAGCATTTTATGGTAAAAGATGGTAGCTATACTTTTAGTGAGCATAGCAAAATATATAAACTTGTCAAACCACTATGTTGTACACCTGAAACTAATGCAACATTGTAGATCAACTATCCTTCAATAATATATATCCTTCAATAACATATATATATGTACACACACACACACACACACACATTGGTGGGAGTGCAAACTGGTGCTGCTGCCACTGTGGAAAACAGTATGGAGATTCTTCAAAAAATTAAAAATAGAATTACCATATGATCCAGTAATCACACTACTGGGTAGTTATCCAAAGGATACAAAAACACTAATTCAAAAAATATATGCACCCCTATGTTCATTGCAGCATTATTTACAATAACCAAGTTATGGTTATGGAAGCAACCCAAGTGTACATCAATAGATGAATCAATAAATATGTGGTAAATATACAATGGACTATATTGAGCCATAAAAAAAGAATGAAATCTTGCCATTTGCCATGACATGGATAGAGCTAGAGAGTAAATGCTATGTGAAATGTCAGTCAGAGAAAGACAAATGCCATATGTTTTCATTCATATGTGTGATTTAAGATACAAAACAAACGAACAAATAAAAAGAGAGACAAACAAAAACAGACTCTTAATGATAGAGAACAAATTGATGGCTGCCAGAGGGGTGATGGTGGGGTGATGAGGGGGATCAGTGAAATAAGTTATGGGGATAAAGAGTACACTTACCTCTATGAGCACTGAGTAGTGTAGAGAATGGTTGAATTACTGTATTGTACACCTGAAACTAATGTAACATTGTATGTTAACTATACTGGAATTTTAAAAAGTACAAACCTTTTCTCATGTGAAAAAAGGGGTTAATGTATACATAGAGGCAGATTCAATAATACCAGCTTGCTAAAATAATGTATCTTTTTTAAATCTTATATTTTTAGATATTTATTTATTTATTTGATGCGGGAGGAATAGCAGAGGGAGAGGGAGAAGCAGACTCCCCGCTGAGCAGGGAGCCCATGCGGGACTCATCCTGGGAGCCCAGGATCATAACCTGAACCAAAGGCAGATGCTTAACAACTGGAGCCACCCAGGCACCCCAAAAAGAATCTATCTTGATTATTAAGTTCTAGGCATAATATCAAAGTTGCTGACTTATGAATACACAGAGAATACAAATAAATAATTTATCAGAAGCAAAAGTCTTAAGTTCAATATTTTAAATGTTTACATTTTTAAAAATTTTAATTAAATCAGTTGTATAAGTTTTAAATGCAGGGGCATCTTAGTTGGTCAAGTGTCTGCCTTGGGCTCAGGTCATGACGCCATGGACCTGGGATCAAGTCCCACATTCGGCTCCTTGCTCAGTGGGAGCCTGCTTTACCTCTCCCTCTGCCTGCTTCTCCCCCTGCTTGTATCCTCTCTTCTCTCTTTCTCTAAAATAAATAAATTTAAAAATCTTAGAAAGAAGTTTTTAAATTTATTTTAAAGATTTTATTTATTTATTTGACAGAGAGAGATCACAAGTAGGCAGAGAGGCAGGCAGAGTGAGAGGGGGGAAGCAGGCTTGCCGCTGAGCAGGGAGCCTGATGAAGGGCTCGATCCCAGGACTCTGGGATCATGACCAGAGCTGAAGGCAGAGGCTTTAATCCACTGAGCCACCCAGGCGCCCAAAAGAAGTTTTAAATGCAAACCTTTCCTAAATATATGATATAAGCCATAATAAATTCAGAAATCTTTTCTTTTGGAGTAATTTTTCTACTAATCCTGTATTGACTGACTTAGAGAGGATTTTTTTTATTCTAAAAAACCTTTACAATCAAATATAATGAATTTTAATTTTTCATCAACAAATATGAGATACTTAAGATTTTATTGAGCATGGTACCTTCCCTTTAATGTCGTATCTGCATTCTAACATACAAGTCCATTTTATCACACAAGAAAATAATGCTCCTTAAATAGGACCAAATACTGTTCTCATTTTTCACTTGACTCTGAGAAGTGAATATTATAATGAACACCTGATGTTTTGCCATGTTTGACATGCAGCATTTTAAAAAATCTGCTGGTGTGAGTGTGAAACACACCATTCACTGGGTAACTCTTTTTCATTAATAACTTGTTTTTATTAATATTTTATATAGTAAACTATATTTATCAATTCAATGCTAATTCTGTTTTACTGACATAAAATTAGTAGATGACATTATTTTAGTTTCAGGTGTACAACATACTAATTTGATCTTTAAAGTCTTGTTACCATCTGTCACCATACAATTAACCCCCTTCACCCATTTCACTGATCCCACCAACCCCCTTCCCTGATGATAACCACAATCTGTTTTCTGTACCTATGAATTTTGTTTTGTTGTTCATTTGTTTTGTTTTTTACATTCCAGATATAAGTGAAATCATAAGGTATTTGACTTCGGCTGATTTATCTCACTTATCATAATACCCTCAAGTTTCATCCAGGCTATTGCAAATAGCAAGTTATCATTCTTTTTAATAGATGAGTAGTATTCCATTATTATATGCATGTATATAATCTCTCAGATACATTCAGATTCAGATGTATCTCTCTGATACATTCAGCTTTTTTTTTTTCTCAAGGTTGTTTTGGCTATTCAGAGTCCTTTGGGTTCCATATACATTTTAGAATTATTCATTCTAGTTCTGTGAAAAATGTCATTTTAATAGGAATTGCACTGATCCTGTACATTGCTTTCAAGTCATGAGGACTTTTCAATGATTAATTCTTCCAATCCATGAGCATGGTGTATTTTTCCATTTATCTGTGCCTTCTTTTATTTTTTTCATCAGTGTCTTATAATTTTCAGTGTGCAGGTCTTTCAGTTTAGGTAAATTTATTTCTAGATATTTTGTTATTTTTGGTGCAGTTGTAAGTGGAACTGTTTTCTTTACTTGTTTCTGACAGTGCATTATTAATGTATAGAAATGTGACAGATATCTGTATGTTAATTTCATATCTTGTAACTTTACTGAATGCATTGGTTCTAACAGTTCTTTGGCAGAGTCTTCAGGGTTTTCTATATGCAGTATCACATCATCTGCATATTGTGACAATTTTACTTCTTCCTTTCCAATTTGGATGACTTTTTTTCCCTTTTCTTCCCTAATTACTATGTGTAGAACTTCCAATATTATGTTGAATAAAAGTGGTACAAGTGGGCATCCTTGTCTTATTCCTGATCTTAGAGGAAAAGCTCTTAGCTTTCCACCACTGAGTATAAATTTTTCATATATGGCCTTTATTAAATTGAAAAACAGTCCTCTATACCCACTTTTATTGACAGTTTTTATCATAAATCCATGTTGAATTTTGTCAAATGTTTTTTCTGCATCTATTGAGATGATTGTATGATTTTTGTCCTTTGTTCTGTTAATGTGGTGTATCACAATGATAGATTTGTGGATGTTGAATCATCCTTATATCCGTGGAATAAATCCCAGTTGATCATGGTATAAGATCTGCTTACGTACTGTTGATGTTATATTTCAATCTTTTTTACTTTATGTAAAGTACATATTGATTATTGTAGTTATTGTTTTAGTGCTTTTGTCTTCTAGCCTTTATACCAGCTTTTTAAATGGTTATTTCACTATCTTACTATATGTTTACCTTTACCAGTGAGATTGTTACCTTTTATATTTTCTTGTTACTAGATAGTACTTTTTCTTTTCAGTTTAAGAGAAAACTCCCTAACACTAGTTAGAGGTGATGATCTGTTTTATATTTGGCTTGCCTGGAACACTCTTAATCTCTCCTTCAATTCTGGATGATAACCTTGTCAGAGAGCGTATTCTTGGTTGGTAGTTTTTTCCTCTCAGCAATTTGAATCTACTAGGACATTGCACTAGATAACCTTTACAATCAAATATATGCTAACCTGTTGAGGAGTTGTGAAGCAGAAGGCTGAGTAGAGCTATCTGTCCTGATAAAAATGCTGACTTTTATTTTCGTGAAGATATTAGAAACATGTAGGTGCTCCAAGATAGCACTCTTCCCTAATTCACCAGTCACAAGTACTTTTTAAATTTCACATTCCTTCAGCACTCAGATGCCGATTTCCATTGCAATGATTGTTAATTCATTCTTCAAACATGTGTTAAGTGCTTGTAATGTGTATGAGAGGCAATAGGGCATACAGGTTAGAACCAATGACTTGACTTCAAATGAAGATGTGTGATTCAGCTCAGCCACATAGGGATTTGTGACTTTGGCTAAGTGGCTTAGCTTCTCTAATATTTGTTTTATTCATCTGTACAGTGAGGTAATAATAAGTGCATTCCTATATACAGTATCTTTTAATAATTATTAAAAGATTAAATGAAATAAGGAATTTTTTTAAGATTTTATTTGTTTATTTGACAGAGAACACAAGTAGGCAGAGAGGCTGGCAGAGAGAGGGGGGAAGCAGGCTCCCTGCTGACCTGAGAGCCCGATGCAAGGCTTGATGCAGGGCTCTATCCCAGGACCCTGGGATCATGACCTGAGCCGAAGGCAGAGGCTTTAACCTACTGATCCACCCAGGTGCCCTGAAATAGGGAATTTAAAGCTCTTAGCTCATGAGTTAAGAACTTAGTGTCAGTAAATATTCTTATTATCTATTACTACTACTTCTACTATTACTACTGTTCTGTACTTGATTTACTAAAGAAGAAACCAAAGATATAGAATAACCCGGTAGGTGCTGACCCTCTAGAATCCTCTACTCTTAAAGGAGAACATATCATACGACAGACAAACTGTTAAATGACCAACTGAGTACCTTGTATGTCTTTAAGATCCAGCTGGCAGCATAGTGTAATTTGTTAATATTGTAAACTCTGCTGGAATCAATTGCTTCTTTTTAATTGCTGGTTCAACTATTGACCAAATGTGTCAGCTGAGTCTGGTTATTTATTCTTTCTGTGCCTCAGTTTCTTAAAGTGTAAAGTGAAATAAGAGTACATCCCTCATAGGATCATTGAAGAAATACTTAAATGAAGAAATACTTAAATGAAGAAAGCACCTTCTTTTTTTAAAAGATTTATTTACTTCTTTGAGAGAAAGAGAGAGGGCAAGTGTGTGTATGCACGCTAGCTGGGGGAGGGGCAGAGCGAGCACCTCAAGAAGACTTCCTTCCAAGCACAGAGTCCAACACAGAGCTTGATTCCAGGACCCATGAGAGCATGACCTGAGCTGAAACCAAGAGTCACACACTCAACCAACAGAGCCATCCTGGCACCCAAAGAAAGCAGTTTGACAGTGCCTGGCACAAAGTATTTAGTAAGTGTTAGTGACCATTACATGCTTCTTTAAATCTAGCTCAAGGCTTAACACATGTGCCAAATGTGCCAAAGTGATGTGTGAAAGATATTTGTTGGTTTGCTGGAAGTAGTCATATGAATACCAGACCACAGCCCTGTAACTACAATGATGTTAATTTATAATTGAAGTAGAAGGAGTCATTGTGGGCTACAGAAGTAAAATGGGTTTTCCTGCAGATATCCGATTTTTTTCCATTTTCTCACTAAGAAAAAAGGTGGCGGGGGGGGGGATCCTGAAAGTTTGAGGAGAGAATAAAGTAGACATATGAATAGCAGCTATAAAGTGGCACATAAAATAATATGATAAACTAAATGTAACCCATTTATATTGGGTATTCCTGTCTCAAGGACAGTAGCCTAAACTTGACT